>NC_064638.1:117076469-118276469 GCF_023864345.2 Schistocerca serialis cubense
AAACTTAGGTTAAACTCGTTTTCAACCAATGATTCCCACAGCTACAGGAACACTACTTGTGATACCTCTTAGACAAAATACTTACTTAGTGCTGTCATACGAAAAGATCAACATGACACAAACTGTGGGAAGTTTGTTTTACAACCTTTGTATCTGGATAAAGAGCTTTTCCTATTTGAAATATCTGTGAACGTTGCTGCATAAGGCGATTTAAGAAGAAACTAAATTCCTTTAGCTACGCCAGTGTTTAAAGAAATCGTCTTAACGGCACTAAATCGTGGTTTGTGAATCGTTTACCGGCCGTACTCTGCCGCATTTCGCTGGTTGGAAGGCAAAAAGCTTACTGACAAATTTCACACGAGGTAAAGGGGGACGAAATGTCTCCCACTGGAAGGTCATGTTGTTTTATTTAAATGATTACAAAATCAGGTAAAACGAACAGTGAGGTTGTCAGTATGATGTTGCACCTTTCAGGGCTTGTAATGATGAAGGGCCCGTTTAAGTCGGGCATACTGTATACAGAAGTGGAAGACAGACCACCACTAAATTCTACAATCCGTACGCATTGCATACACACAGAAATTACTGTTACAGTGTACTTACGGAGCCCAATGAGTGAATTGCGCGGCACTTACCGTGACGCTACTAGCTGTCGTCTAGCTAGAGCGCCTCCACAAGTCAACAACAGTTCCTCCAGAACTTCCGCATTCCACAGTGCTGTGAGATAATCCATATGGCCGGATCTAGACTTGTGAGAGACAGACAATTACAGCTTTTCTTTTGCACTTCCGGACGTTTTCAAGAAACATAGCGCAATAGCGTAGCTCAACTGGAGAGGAACACTTCCTATTTAAATTGCTGCATTCTACACTGTTGGAAGTTTTGTGTAGATGGCAGTTACGTGATTTTATTTTGGTGATTACAAAATAGAGTAGAATGTATGCACTGGATAGCCGAGGCGATTCGGTCAACCAAGTAAATGAATGTACTGAACATGCTGCAAACCACTACAGGGAGCCTGTGTGTCAGAATTCTTATCGAGTGTGCCGCAACGGTGTTATGATAGAAAATGAGTCATACAGAAGAGGCGTTGGTGGCCTGTTGGATTGGTGATAGGTTCCTGTGATGATGGTCTGTGTTCGTTTACAACTTTTGCCGATGATTTTTAATAGGAAGAGACAGATTCTAATCTCTTCTAGCTACGCCAAGTGAAGAAGGTATAATGCCATTGTGGTCTGAAATTCACATTAAACATGAAATTCCTTCTCTAGCAAATAGACGTAAGGTTGAACCACAACAAAGTCAGGAGTGGCGAAATGTGGGAACTCTTTCACCAGTAACCATTCCTATACTAGTTATTTATTTATAGTGAAGAAACAAACGCTATGTAGGGTCACAGGACCCTTATTCCATCTTTTATTTGAGTTTCTGTATGTCGATAAAATTGGTTCTGAACTTGGAATGCAACTCAGACCGCCCTTAACGCGGAATTTGATCCCTTCATGACAATACAGCTCGACTACAATTTGTTGTTTGTTCAAAACTGCAAATTCCGCAACACCTCCACATATTGCGCGTGAATGGGTTAGAATCCTGGCCCGGCACTAAAGTTTTCATTATGTCTTATCAAGCTCTACCATGAGAACACCTGTCTACTTGTGGATAATAATTTTGATTTTTAATGCATTTTCATTTGTTGTCAACACTAACGATATCTGACGGTTTGACTTCCAGTGAGACACAGGACTATTTGAGAGATCACTGATAGTTCAAGGATGTTTTTCCGAGATGCTGGTGGAGAAAAATTCGGTAGCTGACGTCTCTTTGTGTGTAGTCAACAACGGTATGCCTGGGGTTCGATTCCCAGTCAGCACTGAACTCTTCGTCATATTATTTCTAGTTCAAACATGCTCACATGTCGCTGCTGATGTAACAAACCCATATTTGACTTTCGTTTTCTCTAGAATATAACAGCGATAGGTTCCGGGTTGGAGTCCTGGGAAGCAAAAGATTAATGTTTCGTCTCGTCATTTCAGTTAAAACACCTAGCTACTGCTAAGGAAATCCGATGTGTCACAGTTATTGTGCTTAGATAATAATCCGATTAGGTTCTGGGTTCGAATCCCTGTCCAACACAAAGCTTTACCTCACGGCATTTCAAGTAAGTTACCTGTGAAGAAGCAATTTTTAACGTCTCGCTAACAGGGACAATAGATGCTGGGTAGTAATTCACGTCCGTTAAAAATGTTTACGTTACCGGTATGTAATTTAAAGTTGATATTTGCTAACTTATACTGTCTAAAATCGAGGTATATCACTCTCTGTATACCTAGTCAGGAATGACTGTTAGTTTCCGTCAGTCACGTAGTCTGCATGACATGGGTTTGAATCCATAAGCAGAACGAGATGGTTCGTCGTGTCATTTGAAGTTCATACATATTCTCAACTAGCTGCTCGTGAATAACTTAAATTTTTAATGTCATTTTGTGTTAAATAACAAGTACGGTATGTTACTTTGAAGAGGAAATCATGAATACGACGAACTTACTAAGTGCATTACCTATCTGACGTAATAATGAGAGTGGGAACATGGCAGGTATGTCATATATTGCAATAAATGTGTGCTTACAAGCCTTAAGGACAGTCATATCTGTGTTAAGGTGTTTCCTGATATTTGTAATATCGTGGTATTACTTTAAATTTTGAGTTATTGCGTTACAGAACCGAGTTTTCTAGGGGTGACTTGTTGGAGCCATTTTCAATAGTCAAACGACTGTACCAAGGATCGATTAGAGGACCTGCTAGATAGCTGCGTTATGTGGGTTGCATGCAAATCATGCGAAATGCAATTCAGGTCGTTCGGATGCTTCTGAGCACGACTGTACATTAGGAGAAAAACAACTACTTTGAACGGAGACACTGCTCCTTCTCCTATACTACTCAGCATCTGTTCTTATTCATACTTGGAACATAGCATTTATGTAACTATCATCTGTATGTTGTCTGTGATACTGACAAAGACAAGATCGGTTTTTTGGAATTTACATCCCCTACTTCTGGTATTCCGATAAACTGTAGGAGTGGCTAATGCTTATGGTAAGTTAGTTTCATTCTTTTGCCTCCAGCGTAGCAAGTCCATAGTGCTTACGATATAATTTAAAGATGCTGTTCTGTACGCCGGGCGGTGAGGCAAAGATATATTTTTGCTATCTGGGACGTTCAATTGTCTTCCTCTTTACGGAGACGACAACGATACCAGAGAAATCAGCTTACGTTCATCAGCTCGTTGAATTACACGCCCCTATTACGATTTCCGCCATAACTTTCGTGTTTGAACCAGTAAAAAACCAAAGAGGTAAAAAACAATTCCGTTCTGTAGTTTCTTTGTTTATTAATCGAGTCAGAATTCTGCGTGACTGCAGAGGGAACGGAAAAAAGTTATTTGTTCTGTTATTCTCTATAACTAACTGCTTTAAAGAACGTTAGAGCGAGGAACCCGTGGCGTTATATTGTCCACACCAGATAATATTATCGATATATAGACACTTCTTGTTGCCATACGACCTACAAGAGATATAATAGATGTGCTAACATCTGGCTACTAGAAGGTGAGATATAATCTGTATGTGGTGTTATTTCACTTCCATTATGAATTTTTATAGATTTCTAATTTCCTACCTGATTCCTTTTCGCAACCTACGGTGGACATTCGCACCAAGGTACAAAACTACCGTTCACTCTATAAAGGGACGTATAGTCTATATCGAAAATACTCGTATTTTTACTTCTAGTAATATGGTTGTGAGTTGTGCTGCTCATCCTAAATTCACTCAATTCAGTTATGGAATACATATATTGGAAAGTAAGTTTTAGAATCACTAGGTCCCAGAAGAAACTTTTACAGATATTCTGGTATCGACTTCACAAAATATTCGTACTATACACTTTTCTCGAATAAATACTCTTTTGACTTTAGCTGGATTTTCTTGGTCACAAGATTATGCCATAGATTAGTACTGACATGCAAAACTACATTAGCTATCCCACTTGCAGGTCAACACAAGAGAGACACTTCAAATTCGCAAACCTGAAAGAACGGAGCTTTCTTGATAATTTGCCACCTCAGTTAGTTATCCGTCTGGATGCCTAGGAACGCCACTCAAGGAGCCTCATACAGTGTGACCTCTATTTCTGGTGAGTAAGCCATTCTTATTCGTTTAGGATGTCGTAATATTTTGTAAGATTAAAGGATAAGCTGTTTGCTGTGGATTAGGCGTAAGTTTGTTCCACTATTCTCCTAGCTGTGTCTGGTACGAATTCAGTTTCTGCCCGTTATCAGTGTACTTGCACATAAGTAAAAATCATAGCTTTTGAAGCCCCAGATCAAGCAATTATGTACGTCAAGAAATAGGCGCAAACCAATTACTGAACCTTGCTAGATTACATGTTTAATGTTTCTCCATTCTGAATTTGGTCGTGTTCCTGTCGAATAATTTGAGGGTGGCTCTCTTTGTTTTTTATTGTTAAGATAAGGTTGAGTCTATATAAGATGAATGCCTTTAATGGAGTACTGTTCTGTAAGGGGCCGTCAAATGAAAACGAGACAGATGGAGAAAAAAGTAAAGTGTTTATTATTTCAAAAGTAATCGTCAGAACTGTTAAGACATACTGAGAAGCTCATTTCCGAAAGGTGACAAATCTATAAAATCTAATTTAACAGGAGGGACAAAAACGCACGTTTTACAACTACAGTAACATCAGAACACGTTTTGTAGCTTTGTTGTTTTATTCAGACAGATGCCGAGACATACTACACCAAGTTTCTCTATCAAATGTTTAATTGTTTAATTGTTATTGCATGAATAAAAATAGATTTGGCACCTTTTGACAGAGATGCGTGTTAATTTGGTAACTGTTGTTCTGTAGTTACGTTATATTACTACAAACAGTAAAATATAGTTGATTGCGTCATTTGCACTGTTTCTTACTACAGTGCACACTCTTTAAGAGTTATTTTGATCCGTTATTAACTCAAAGATTTAGAAATATTGCGAAGAAAATTAGTGAGAACATTTTTATTTCACAAATTATTTTACTCATTACTTTCACTTTCACACAATCTGAACAAATGCCATTCCCTGTCACTTTCTGCAGTACTGTCACATCCATGCAGAACAATATTAAAGATATACAGCATGGAGAGCTGCATCAAACCAGTCTCAGGACTGAAGACCACAACAACAACAAACAACAACAACTGACAACAGGTGATAATCGATGAACATCTATCAGCATAAGGAGATTGACGTCATTACAACATCCTTTTCCTGGGAGTATGGTACATGACTTTCATTCCTATGTAAGTGAAAAATACTGATATTATAAACATAAAAATAAACACACTTCAAAACAAGAAACAGTATTACTTTGATACAAATTGTCTTCATTAATCACTTCATTGTCACTAACAATATTGGAAGATTCTGACTGTAATCTTCGTTCAAGCTCTGTTATAAAAAGACAAATCCACTACTGAATATCCCATGCCCACAAGACGTTTAATTACATCACCCTTTTCTGCAAGTTGTACTTGACTTTTAGCATCAAATTTCCTAATTCCTGTCTTACTATGCTCATATTTAACTGGTTCTATTTTTTTTAGAATTTTATGTTCACAATGAGGCGTTTCCGCATAGAATGGGTGTACACCAACCAGATCTGTTTGTGCCTGCAAAGTAACCTTCATCGGTTTGCTTGTTTTGGAGGTAGCATACAGGTTTTGGAAAGATCTCATCAGCTGACCCAATTAAAATCAACATCTGATACATGCAATTTTCCAGTATTTTTTAAAAATATATCATACTCTTCTGGCAAATGATACAACTTTTTGCCCTGATCTTTTTTTCAGCCAGCCCAAAAGCTCCATCTGCAGCCATGTAGGAATAACCTCTAATGAGAGAGAAGCACTATACCTCCAAGGCGAAGTGATGTGCAGTTTCTGACGACATCAAAAGATTACAGTAGTTTTTTGTTCTGAGATGAACAGCAGTCACAAAACACTCTTACTGCTCAATGTGCTTCTCCTTGCAAAGGGGAAAGACTGTTTTCAAGAAAAAGTCCCACAAATAAGAATTTCTTTTTTTAGGTCCCCGACCCTCTCATTCTCTAGCCATCTTGAAGTGTGGTGTATTCTCATTAATAGCTTTATCTTGTTTCACAATCACAGTACCAAGAATGTAATATCACAGCTGCCTTGAGTAATAGGTCTACCCAATGGCAATCTTAGGCACAGGTTGGAAGTGCATCAAATCAAAATTTAGAGTCAATGAATTTTCAAGCAACTGGTTAAGGTTCTGAAAAATGCCACTGTTCTGAATTTATGAACCATGCGTTGAACAGCCTGATTTAAATGGTTTAAATGGCTCCGAGCACTATGGGACTTAACTGCTGTGATCATCAGTCCCCTAGAACTTAGAACTACTTAAACCTAGCTAACCTAAAGACATCACACACATCCATGCCCGAGGCAGGATTCGAACCTGCGACCGTCGCGGTCTCGCTGTTCCAGACTGAAGCGCCTAGAACCGCTCGGCCACTCCGGCCGGCCCTGATTTAAATTGAATACTGTGTTTCAAACATTCGCTGCAAGTGTCCTGTTTCATGCTTCCGGACCTTAGTTTGAATTTGAGAACGAATATCTGTAAAAAAAAGAATAGCCGGTTGTAGCGATAAAATATTTTCATTTGGAGTAAATTATTTAAAAATCGCAACGAATTATAAAAACATCCAGTATAGAAATACAAGTGCATGGTAAAGACTATGAGAGTATGCTTCCTTGCAAAGTCCATTACAAAACGTTTTTCCACTTTTCAACCAAAACACTCTCATGTTCAGAAAAAAGCAGCGCATCTTGACCGACTGGAGACAGTATGTTCATATTCACACGACAAGTACAATAGTATGTTCTACAGAAGTGATAAGCATTTGAACCATGCCGGCTCCCAGGTTCAAGGTCAACGTCGATATCAGGGTGCAAAACCTCCTAGCGGTGAAATGTGCCTGAGGCTCTCGTAGCCTCTATACACCGAAGGTAATGGATCAGTGTGACTCGAGCAGACGTGCAGGACACCTCGCAGACGTATGCGCGAACCGTGCCGTCAAATTAATGAGTTTGAAAGAGGGCGCATTATTGGGATGAGAGAATGTGATGCATCCGTCCGGGAAATTACTGCTCGTGTGGGACGAAGTATTTCGACAGTGCATTGGGTGTGTGCAGTATGGTTCACGGAAGGCCGTGGAACACGAGGGGATGGGCCAAGCTGCACCACCCAGACATCACCCCTCCCTCATCCCAATGACACTGCGGGACAGATTTGCGTCCTCCTCGGCTCTGACGCAACAGTGGAACAGTCTAAGACATCGTACTTTATCAGTGGTGGTCGTCCGCCGCCGTTTATTACGGCATGGTCAAAGGCGTGTAATTCATTCACCATTCAGTGCTCGTATTTCATATTTCTAATCCCAGCATTCTGGTATTCGGTAATACACTCCTGGAAATTGAAATAAGAACACCGTGAATTCATTGTCCCAGGAAGGGGAAACTTTATTGACACATTCCTGGGGTCAGATACATCACATGATCACACTGACAGAACCACAGGCACATAGACACAGGCAACAGAGCATGCACAATGTCGGCACTAGTACAATGTATATCCACCTTTCGCAGCAATGCAGGCTGCTATTCCCTCATGGAGACGATCGTAGAGATGCTGGATGTAGTCCTGTGGAACGGCTTGCCATGCCATTTCCACCTGGCGCCTCAGTTGGACCAGCGTTCGTGCTGGACGTGCAGACCGCGTGAGACGACGCTTCATCCAGTCCCAAACATGCTCAATGGGGGACAGTTCTGGAGATCTTGCTGGCCAGGGTAGTTGACTTACACCTTCTAGAGCACGTTGGGTGGCACGGGATACATGCGGACGTGCATTGTCCTGGTGGAACAGCAAGTTCCCTTGCCGGTCTAGGAATGGTAGAACGATGGGTTCGATGACGGTTTGGATGTACCGTGCACTATTCAGTGTCCCCTCGACGATCACCAGTGGTGTACGGCCAGTGTAGGAGATCTCTCCCCACACCATGATGCCGGGTGTTGGCCCTGTGTGCTTCGGTCGTATGCAGTCCTGATTGTGGCGCTCACCTGCACGGCGCCAAACACGCATACGACCATCATTGGCACCAAGGCAGAAGCGACTCTCATCGCTGAAGACGACACGTCTCCATTCGTCCCTCCATTCACGCCTGTCGCGACACCACTGGAGGCGGGCTGCACGATGTTGGGGCATGAGCGGAAGACGGCCTAACGGTGTGCGGGACCGTAGCCCAGCTTCATGGAGACGGTTGCGAATGGTCCTCGCCGATACCCCAGGAGCAACAGTGTCCCTAATTTGCTGGGAAGTGGCGGTGCGGTCCCCTACGGCACTGCGTAGGATCCTACGGTCTTGGCGTGCATCCGTGCGTCGCTGCGGTCCGGTCCCAGGTCGACGGGCACGTGCACCTTCGCCGACCACTGGCGACAACATCGATGTACTGTGGAGACCTCACGCCCCACGTGTTGGGCAATTCGGCGGTACGTCCACCCGGCCTCCCGCATGCCCACTATACGCCCTCGCTCAAAGTCCGTCAACTGCACATACGGTTCACGTCCACGCTCTCGCGGCATGCTACCAGTGTTAAAGACTGCGATGGAGCTCCGTATGCCACGGCAAACTGGCTGACACTGACGGCGGCGGTGCACAAATGCTGCGCAACTAGCGCCATTCGACGGCCAACACCGCGGTTCCTGGTGTGTCCGCTGTGCCGTGCGTGTGATCATTGCTTGTACAGCCCTCTCGCAGTGTCCGGAGCAAGTATGGTGGGTCTGACACACCGGTGTCAATGTGTTCTTTTTTCCATTTCCAGGAGTGTATAATAATTCAGGCCCTGTTAATACTTTCTATGGGTTGCCTAATTAATTTGATGATGTTTACAGTTTGTCTCACACTGACCTATGAGAGGAGCTTGGCGCTAGGAATTTTCTTTATTTACGGGCGAGGGCGGCAGTCTTCCTAGCAGCCATGACGGCTTCCCGTTTCCCATCCTTTTTCCGATCACCAGGATAGCATGTGGTGTAATTTGAACGTTCTCCTACTCTCAGTTCCCCAACCTGCCTTACCAAGCTTGTAACTGCTATTTCTGCTCGGTTTTCATATCGCGAGGTCACCTCCCTGTGAGATTCCGGCCCTGTGATTGACCAGTTCAGGTGCGCGCCTGTTTTTCGCGGGTGGGCGCCCACCGCCCTTCGCGGGTGGATAGTGGACAAACGGGCAGTAAGTCAGTTCTAGTGTAATCGTGCCTGAGACTGGAGGTGCTGCTTCCAGAAGATGGAGTTTCGGTAAGCATGAGCGCCGACGTGCACTGTAGCTTCGCGCCCTGCGGCCCAGAGGAAAACCTATAGGTCATTCTACTGATGTGCGTTCCTTAAATTACGGTTTACGCAATTTTTCCGGGTTATAAGACCATAGGTTTTCCGTGTACGATTGGGCATAATGTGCGCGATGTGTTGGTTAGTCATAGTAGCTTGCAGCTTGGCACTAAAGTGTATACTTTCATGCTCACTTTTCCGCTTCGACTGGCAGTCGCTCTTTCAGTTCTCCCGTGCAAATTTGACTCAGAATTTAGGTCTCCCTAGCTTGAAAACTTGTACCCTTTGACCTACGCCACGTGGTGAGTGTCTGGCGCCCCTTCATGTTTCGTTAACGTAATCGGACCACGAACCAAAGTTATCTATTATCGCCTGTATGAATAGTTTCGTGTCTTGCTGGTTTTATTCCTTTAGTACAGGAGGCTACCTACAGATTCATCCCCAGAAGCATCTCTCTTAGTCTTTGACTGATTTATGGTGGTGGTTGTTGCATGCCTGCAACCCCTCCCTTTAGTAAACTGAACTCCATTTGATAAATACGGCTATCGTTCCTAAAATTCCTTTTCTCCTGCCATCGTGGCTTATTATGAACGTATGTTGGGGCAGGCTGCTGAATTCAATTCCTTCTTCCCACACCCCCATTTCATTGTTTAAGTGTTCAATATTCAACTGTTAAATAAATGAGTCCTTTAATCTTTACATTCTCCCTTTCATTACGTGAAATCACCCTAAGTGTCACAGTAGAATAATGCAGAACTATTCTCATCATAACGGTTGCTATAAGGTCGTGCAGGTCTCGCACCTTTAATGATAGGATAAAAATTCAATATCACCCGCCTGGCACGACCATTGCACGCATGGTACCGATAATATTAATAATAATTTTCAATTATTCCCCATTGATAAACTGGGAAGTGTTCACGGCTCAGTGTGAGTACGTGAGCACTAAATCCACTTGATGTGGTGGAAGTAGTGGCTCTGTTTTACCTTGCTGGTTTAGAAAAAATATCAAAATTACAGCCCCTACAGCGAGGGATAGTAACCTGTAAAAGAACGAGCCACCGCTTTTAATGGGTTACATGAACGTCGTCCAATTCTCCACTTACCTTTGGCGAATGTGCAGATACATGCTAGGCTGCAATGATTTATGGAACGACGTCACTGGAGACAGGAATGGCATCACATAGTGTTTTCGGACGAATCCAGGTTTGAAAATGATGGCTGCATTTTGGTTCGCCGCAGACAGGGGGAGCGGCATCACGCTGAATACATTTCACGAGATATACACCGCCAACTGGAGGCCTAATGGTGTGGGTGCTGTTTGGGTACAACCACAAATCACAGTTATTGCGTTTCCAGGAGACTGTGACCAGTGTGACCTACATGAATGACATCCTGTGACCTGTAGCTATATCCTTTCTGCACAGCTTCCCTGACACCGTTTTTCAGCAAGACAATGCATGACCCCATGTTGCTGCACGAACATGTGGCTTATTGGTGTCACAGGATGTCAGGCTTTTGCTCTGGCCCACCAGACTACTCGCCAATCGAAAATGTGTGGGATATAGTGAAAAGACTAGTGTAGTGCTGTGACCCAATGCCAACAACCGCAGATGAACTTTGGAGCCAGGTGAATGCAGCATGTATGGCTATATCACAAGACGCCATTCGCACAAGTTATCAGGGTTCATTGCGGATCCTGTGCCCACAAGGCAACAGGAAACATACTGAACCGAGGTTAATGAAATGCTTACTATTTCTGCAGAACATAATAATGTACATGTCCTGTGAATACGAACATCCTGTTCTGTTTTTTTCTGAACATGAGGGTATATGGTATGAATACTAATCAAAATGACTTTGTGTTTTCCTAACCTTTAAATTTACAATGAAGTAGAGTTTAAGTAATATTAAATGAGAGAAGATAGTACATCACCTTGTAATACAAACTGTAGGTCCAGTAAGGTGATACCCAAGAAATTCCATGTCCTTCACAAAATAATACCCACATTTTTCGAAAATTCAGGTCTACATGAGTATATTTTCTCCCTGGTGCTCCATCTCGGCCTTAATGCTTCCGTCGGCGTTTGAGTGATTGAATATGGGAAGAAATTTCTTCTTGAAGTCTAGTAATTTCAGCTTTCAATCTAGCTAGACCCACCTCTCTTCTATGGACCAGTAACACCTGTCCCTCGTTTTGCCTTTGCAACTCTCCCAATCATTCCCCTACCAATGTTCGATACACTTAGAAATGTATCTCGACATACATTCACAACCTCAGACTGAGATTTTTTCTTTATATTTTACAGATATTGTTTTCCTGACACCTTTACCGTTTTCCTAATTGGGGGTGCGCCTTTGCGGTGAATTGCATCAGTGTAGGCCGAAATGAACTTCTTTTGTGAACCAGAATCTATTTTCTCATAGAAACTGTAATGGAACTCTTGAATTTCAGTTGGTAAGAAACGAGCAGCACTGCAGAAGTCGCTGATATGTTCGCAACTAATTTGAGACCTAACACTCCCATTTTTTGCACGCTTACCTTGCTTCACTACATTTTTCTATCACTTACGGTCTACATGCCCTTTTCTTTGAGTTTTCAGTTTCTGTTGGTGATTCATAGTATTCATCTGATATATCAGGCTCCATAATTTAATTAAAAACTCGCAATGAACAAAAAAAAAATGCCAGACACGTCTTTACAATATAACGTTATGTAAACAAATGTGGGCCATGTTGTGTGTGACGTCATTACCAAAAAGAGCAACGGTTGGCTGCAGGGATTTGGCACGTCTTGAAAACAAAACAAGACTGGATTTGGTACTCTTCACCATGAACCGCAAATATACAACGGATATGGTACGTTTTGGCGCACATAACAGTTCTTGTTACATAGGTAATGGTTCCAAGTAGAGCTACCACCTGTTATAACATTTTTCAATTTTTCAGATTTGGTACCTTTCGGAAATGAGCTTCTGAAAGGTCAGTGCCTTCGTGGAAAGATGTTTGCGGTTGTCTTCGGAAACATGATTGTGAACAGGTGAGCATCTCTATGTCCAAATAACTGACGGCCACGAATATGTTTCTTCAGGGCTCCAAAAACATGGAAATCGTATGGGGAGTTATAGGGACTGTATGGATGATTTGTAAGGGCTTACCACCGAAATTTCTGCTGCGTAGTCGAAACGACCTTGGCAAACTGTGGGCAAGCATTATCCTGCAACTGAATAATTCCAATGCGTCAACATTCCTGGGCATTTGGACTACGCTGAGGAACTTTCGCGGGAAGACTATACAATATTCATATAGTCCTGGTCTCTTCCCATGCGATTTCAATTTTTTGAGTCCTGAAGAAAGAAGTTCGTGGTCGTCGATTTGCTTCGGACGAAGAGTGCACGTCTGGATACAATCAAGGTTCCGCAGGCAAACGCAAACATTTTTCAATGAAGGCACTGACCGTCTTCTCTCACAGTGAGATAAATGTATTAACAGTTACGGCGATTATTTTTGAACTAATAAACAGTTTACTTCCATTTTTTCCATGTATCTCGTATTCATTAGACTGCCACTTATACTCTAGTTTTCTATTACTTACGTGATGTACACAATCGAAGGCCTTGGCGAATAGAGAGCGAATGATTATTTCTTTTGAATAATTTCATATTGATCGTGGCCGGCGGGGGTGGCCGAGCGGTTCTAGGCGCTACAGTCTGGAACCGCGCGACCGTTACGGTCGCAGGTTCGAATCCTGCCTCGGGCATGGGTGTGTGTGACATCCTTAGGTTAGTTGGGTTTAAGTAGTTCTACGTTCTAGGGGACTGACGACCTCAGAAGTTAAGTCCCATAGTGCTCAGCGCTATTTTGAACCATATTGATTGTGTGTTACCGCAAGGTTACCCACGAAGACATACAATTATTTTGAACCATATTGATTGTGTGTTACCGCAAGGTTACCCACGAAGACATACAATTCGAAGTGGGGTTACTGTTTCTTGGTTTAATCTGTTCTGCTTACCAAAACATCACGGGAAACTGCTCGGTAAATTATTTGCAGTATCCTCGCGTTTATCAAAATTTCCCCTGATTATGACACATTTTGGTTAGGAAGCATAGGTTGATAGGAAATCATGTCCTGAGGCGTCAAGGCATAGTTAACTGGAAGGGATGAGTGTGTTTCGGTTGGGTGGTAAAAACTGTAGACGGAGACTTCAGTGTGTGTGAAATCTTATGGGACTTAACTGCTAAGGTCATCAGACCCTAAGCTTACACACTACTTAACCTAAATTATCGTAAGGACACACATACACACACCCATGCCCGAGGGAGGACTCGAACCTCCGCCGGGATTAGCCGCACAGTCCATGACTGAAGCGCCTGAGACCGCTCGGCTAATCCCGCGCGGCAGACGGAGACTTATAAACAGACAAGTAAGCAGTCGATCGGAGGTACGATGCAATAATTATGCTGATATGATGAGATTTGCACATGGTAAGTGCTACATCACAACATTCTTCGGACTGTAGGCTACATCCACAAAGATAAAATAACCACGTTCAGATCGTGGGAGGGGAAGATAAGTGTGACAGATTTAGGCTCAACTATCAATTTCAACACATAATTTATTTTTCATATTTCTGCGAGCAAAAATAAATACTAAACAATTTTACAACAATAAAACTGTGAACCACATGCATATGACGGAGCTACGGCTAATACTCCACAAGCTTGAATCATGTCTTATCAGTCTTAAGTATGTAATGTAATGACAAACATATACACATGTATACAAAACGTTTAAATTAGTAACAATCACACACAGCGTTGTGCTGCGAAACACAAGAGACTATATTCCATCACAACCTCAGTACTTCAGGCAAATGGTAGTTTGTCCATGAACATTCCTTGCTGAACACAGGCGCTTGTGATGATGCAGTGTCACAACTGTCTTCCAGTCAGTTCCCACGGCACTGAGTTTTGTTCATATCGCAGAGAGCGAATTAAGATGTAATACTAGTATTTAATGAGACCCGCTTCCTTGCGGAGAACTCTGAGGCGAGAGAAGACTTCGTCCCAGTCGAGGAACTGGCCTATGATGTGCCTCTCGTTGCCCGGTTTGTCGTCGTAGCCTTCACGGGCGTGGATCAGCCGGATGTTGTCGAATGTCAGGATCTCTCCTGGAATCAGGACACGATATTCAGCCAGGCTACACTACACAACACATTCTCTTTACATCATCGGAGAAACCAATGTTGTTTATGACTAGAAGGTTTTTAGCCTTGAAAATACCTGGGCGGGTCTTGAAGCGAACTTGGTTCTTTGGGCTGTGTAACTCTTTGGTGAAGACGTCGTACGCTTTATACCAGGCAACAATCTGGTCAAGAGTGGCATTGAAGTGTGAAGATCTCTGAGGCTGGCTGTAATTTATCCTCATGAACTCGCCAAACATGTCATTACTGAAAAGAAGTAGCATTGTTAGAATAGGTCCTTATTATGGTGTTCGGTGTCAAACTGAAAACAGACGAAACGTAGGTCAGTGCCCAACTTTGAAATTGCCAACAATAATTAAAGAAAGTTAGTTTTATGTACCACCAATATCTGCCGATAAAATTTTATTAGCTACCAGTTACGAGCAAAACGATCACAGCGAAATTGGCATCACATTAAAATACAGAGGGGTCCAAAAAAATATATCCACTATTTAAAAGTCCATAACTGGCAAACTAATTGACGGACTTGTCTCATCTTTGGTTGTGTAATAGTTTATAGTTCCGGCTGTCAGATGACAGTCGCCAGATCGTGTTTTGTTCTTAGTTGCACCTAGTTACTCGAGTAAACATGGCTGGCGCAAGGCTTAATGAAACGAAGTCAGTTTTGAAGTGGTATTTTAAGTACGAAAACATTAATGAGGTTCAACGGCAATAGCGAAATGAGTATCAAACAGAGCCCCTGACACGTTTAGCGATTCGTCGCATTCGAGACAAATTTGAAGCCGAAGGCTCTGTTAAAGATGTACACAAACAACGATATGGACGACCTGTTGCAGTAACAAGTCCAGCTAACTCACATCGTGTGTTACAATAGTTCACTCGCTCACCACAGAAGCCTGTGAGACAGTGTGCCCGTGAAACTGGAGTGAGTCGCTCAAGTTTTCGGCGAATTATGAAGACAGCAAAGTGGAAGTGCTACATCCCACGATTGCTACACGAAATGAACCAGGACGACCCAGATCGTAGAATGGAGTGCCTTGAGTGGTTTACTAACATGGTGCGCAATGATGAAGAGTTTGCAGAGATGATTGTGTTGTCTGATGAGGCACAGTTCAAACTCAATGGTACAGTAAATCGCCGCAATTGCATCTGCCGGGCTGCTGAAAAACCGAATGTCCATGTAGACAAAGCCGTGAATTTGCCAGGAGTAAATGTGTGGTGTGGGTTGTCTTACCGGGGCTTGATTGGGCCATTCTTCTTTGACGGCACAGTTACCGGTGAGGTGTACCTTCAGAAGTTTCAGACATCCATTTTACCTGCCATCCGAGACTTGTATGGAGACGGAAGCGTTTACTTTCACTACCAAAATCGTGTTAGGGCGTATCTCAACGAAAATCTGCCAGGAAGATGGATAGGCCGTAGAGGTGCTGTGGAGTATCCCCCATGTTCCCCAGACCTTACTCCTCTGGACTTTTAGCTGTGGGGAACAGTAAAGGACGTCGTTTATCGACAAAAGCCACGCACATTGGATGAACTTCGAGAACCCATCGTACATTCATATGCAAATATCCAACTGAACACGTTGCAGTCAGTAGTTCGTAGTGCAGTTCGGCGGCATAGTTTGTGTGTGGATGTTAATGATGACCGTTTCGAACACCTACAGTGATATCTTTAAGTTGGACTTTAATCTACACTTTCACCAAAAATGAGACGACTCCGTCAATTAATTTGCAAGTTATGGACTTATAAACAGTGGATACATTTTTTTTGGACTCCTCTGTAATATTTGTCATTTTGCATCACTGTCGTCAAGCGTAAAACACATTTACACTGGGTGGCAAAATAAAACTGGCCCGGAAAATATTTCATCCATTGCAAGTTATGGACTTTTAGACAGTGGATACATTTTTTTTTTGGACTCCTCTGTAATATTAGTCATTTTGCATCACTGTCGTCAAGCGTAAAACACATTTACACTGGGTGGCAAAATAAAACTGGCCCGGAAAATATTTCATCCACCTCAATACAGACAGCCCAACTTGCATCTTCCACTCTAGTGCCAGATGGTATAAGTTGGGTTGCCTGTTTTAAAGCGCACGAAATACTTTCTGGGCCAGTTTTGATTTTGCTCACCCTGTACAATATTGAAAAATCTTACACTATTGTCTGTTTCTATGTGGAGTACACTCTGCATGCTCAAGTAAATTTCAGTTTAATTGTAGCACATGTTCTAACAGAGTCTAACTCATGGCAACCTTCAGTAATTACGTATTCAATACAACTCTTGTGTCGCAGGTGCGCACTACACTATTCTTGTACTGGACTTACCAAATGACAGGTGCCCTGTACAAGCTGTAGAACGTTTTCCCTCCGTCCTCTCCGATGTCTGCCCACGTAACAGGGACCGTGCTAAGAGCTTTGTAAGCCTCTGGGTTTGTAACTTTCAGCTTTTCGCTCAGGTAATAAGCATCAGCCAATAGGTTATCACCTCCAGCTCCCTCTGTCTGAACCAGACAGTGCAGCATGTTTATCTGAAAAGCAAAAAGGTGTTGTTCATATTACTTGTGACTCTGAGCTGTTTCTACCTACAGAATTTCAAGTACTCATTATTGTTTACTGTAGGTTGGTGTGAGAGTCTTACCCCAGGTTTGTACTCGTAGTACATAAGGTCGGTGTGCATCTCTAGGTTCTCCTTAAGATACGCCACATTTGTGGTGTTGGGTTTGTCCCTTATGTGGAACTGCACGCTGGAAATTTAACGAACATTGGATATGAGTTTGTGTATTTTATGTCTTAACAACTTTTCGCTGACATAAAACAGTAAATACTTCAAACAGAGAACCAAAGCATTTATAAAACAGCAAAAAATATGTAATGAATTTTACCCATAATGCGTCCTTCTTGGGAACATCACTTTGTCTCCCAATTCGAGCAATGACTCTTCTGTTGGTGGTGTGTCGTACACTATAGCGACACCATATACAGCCATAGCTTCAAGCCAACCTCGAAGGTGTTCCTTGCTGGAAGTGAAGAGGAGAAAGGCAAAAAAATGATTTAGATGGCTCTGAGCACTACGGCACTTAACATCTGAGGTCATCAGTCCCCTAGAAATTAGAACTACTTAAACCTAACTAACCTAAGGACATCACACACATCCATGCCCGAGGCAGGATTCGAATCTGCGACCGTAGCGGTCGCGTGGTTCCACAATGAGTGTGATTGCTACTCTGAGGTGCCACAAGAGAAGAAATCGAGGTAGATCACATCAAACCAGTCAGTAGACTAATGAAAACAAAAAAAAATTGCTTGTGTAATGTTCATCAGTAGTTCTTTTGGCTTGATGAGTGACTCCAGAATATGAAAAAAATGTGACCTTAGATTAGTTTCATGGGGAGCGGGAAAGGGGTAAATTAATGATCTTGCATAAATTTGTTATCCATAGCTTTTCATCCGAAAGCACATTCTATCGGAATATAAAGTTCTAAAATTATACACAGTTAACTGTCTCAATGTAGATTCACTTCCTTGCAACAGCGAAAATAATTTGCGAAGTTTACGTAATCGAAATTCGTAGAGTAGAAACCGTGCACAGTCATGTAATGGTTTGCCAGTATTTCGTTCCGCCACGCAACAGTGGTTCATTTCTTGATTTAGTTCTTACCTGTTTACAACGTCACTGTACTTGAATCTCTGGAGGATGGAGTTGTAGTTTTCGGCGTTCCAGGCAACCTTTGGGAGCCTGTAGGTCGTGTCGAGCCACTTCCTCTGGTCTTCCGGCAGTAAGCTGCGGTCTTTGAGCCACTCCAGCGTGAACTCGCTCCTGTGGCCGTCCGACCACTTGACAGCTAACTTTTCTTCGTCCGCCTGTCAAAAAGAGTAGAATACGGAGTCACACCACAAATTTTCCGTGAAGTTTAGCTCTGAACATGGTTGTTTCACCTAGTGAAAAGATTCCCATTTGCAATATTTCAAAGGCGTTGCTGCTCCAGACGATTAGGTATAATCACACGTAAGAGTGAGCGTCTGAAAATAAGTTCTAGGAAAGTGTCGTGATTATAAAAATAAAACAAGGTTCATAAAGTGTCTTTTAGCTGAAGTTCATTTTTCTCATTAGAATTAATTTTTTTATTATTATTTATTTGGCAACGGCCTTGGCGCAGTGGATACACCGGTTCTCGTGAGATCACCGAAGTTAAGCGCTGTCGAGCGTGGTCGGCACTTGGATGGGTGACCATCCGGGCCGCCATGCGCTGTTGCCATTTTTCGGGGTGCACTCAGCCTCGTGATACCAATTCAGGAGCTACTCGACCGATTAGTAGCGGCTTCGGTCAAGGATACCATCGTAACGACCGGGAGAGCGGTGTGCTGACCCCACGCCCCTCCTATCCGCATCCTCCACCGAGGATGACACGGCGGTCGGATGGTCCCGGTAGGCCACTCGTGGCCTGACGACGGAGTGCTTTTTTTATTATTTATTTATTCGAATAGGAGTTTAGGGCGGACGTTAAAACAATATTTCAATTCTGGCTGCACACAGTCTTCTTCCTCTTCGCCCACATCGTTTCATGTGTTCCGATCTCTGCTTCGCGCACTTTTTGAAGCAGAGACCTTTCTTGTTCGTTACTGAAGACAACTTTCTGAATTTTGTTCATTAATAAAGTCCTGTTACGTATGTCCATTATGTTGATGGTTGCTTCTTTGAGTTCTTTCAGCTTCATAACTGTATTACAGATACGCTTCGTCAGCGTGTCCTCATACTTGTACATGTCCAAAGAACAGCATTCTTCTTTTGAAGATGGTGCATTGTGTTCTTTACATGTTCATAGATTTCTGTGCTAATTGTTGCCCTTGGGCCAAGTATGCTTCTAACCAGTTTGCATTCTATTTTCGTGATTTTATTTACGCATCCTGCCGCACTAGTTATAGCGATTCGGAACCGTAGAGAGCTTCGAGTCTCACTGTTTTACTATGATGTTTAATCCTGGTGTCACACGCCAGAGTCCTCTACTTGTGTATGTTTCTGGTATTCTGGAATGCAATGTTCATCTTATTTACTCTTATCTCGACACTGTCCTTCTTACTGTCGCTAATGCTCAGCAACTCGACCAAATGTTTGAAGGAGCCGACTTCCTTTGTTTTGTTTTGATTTATGAGTAATTTCTGTGAACGATTTTTAATGTTTGTTATAAATTCTATCTCTGGGAAAGCAATTTTTAAACTCACTTTTCCTTTTTAGGTTTTGGCATTTCCTGGTGTATCTGTTATCAAGGAAATGCCGTCTGCGAATGTAAGGCAATTTTCATAGGTATTATCTTTTGGTCCCCAGTTTGATACATTTCGTGTCGGATTTTCACCGATCTCCTTTTTCAGAGCCCAGTTGAAAAGCGAAGGTTACAGTCCGCCCCCGTTATTCTTCTACTATTGAAAATTCACGTCTTCATGCACGCGTGATCCATACATAGCAGTGGGAGTCAAGTACCGACGAGGGGAGGGATCCATCGAGAGACGGAGGCAACTTAGTCACTGAAATCTTCAGGTAATTTACGTGCTTACTTTTTTAAAGTGAGAAACTTGGCTTATTGTCGACCTAGAGGATAAGGAATTGGCACTTACCTGTACGTCGGTGGGCTTGACGCTTGTGTCCAGCTCGTCCCAGTAGATGATGCGCGACATCTGCTGGCTATTGAAGCACTTGGGGCACTGGCAGTTGTCTCTGAGCCACATGGTGGGGAGCTTGTGGTGCTCCCCAGAGGGCAGGTGTAGCGACACCAGATCACCGTCCACAGTCGCCACGGGTTTTGGGTGCTGCAAACAACAGCAGTCATTCACATTACTACTAGTGCCGTTATCGTTGGCCCAAAATCGACTGCAAGTCATTGTAAATCACTTCAGAGGAACTGTTGGGATGACAAATTACTGCAACGAATTTACCTAGTACGCATTGTCAGTGAATTTCTTTCCACCACTAGCTACTTTGTCCCAAAGTGTCCTGCTTACAGCGCTGATGAAGCCTACAGTCCTACTCGACATCAACGGAAAGCTGACCACTAGCATGTTTATTCCAACATGATATCAGACATTGTTCGAAATATCAAGTAAAATACGAAACAATAAAATGCTCAAAACCGGGCAATAAAAACTTGTCTTTCGAAGAGAGTCCCATCTCTTCAACTAGTCCCACATGATGGCAAAAGCTGCAGGTGTAATCAGTATATAGGCATTTTCAAGTTGAATTTCGTGATGGTGCAACGTGGGTGACTATTGGTTTTCCTTGTTGTTCTGGACATAGTAGTTGTGTGGGACTGAAGGGTTTTTCCATTTCCTGATATGTTGGCTTACGAGACCTATAGACTGAATTGGAGTACATGTATGTGTTCGTTCACAGTATCCACACGTCCAAAGAATCCTGTCGCAGATGATGTTTGATATCTGCTTCACTTTCCACCTTATACATCTACATCTACATAGATACTCTGCAAACCACCATGAAGCGCATGCCAGGGGTTTAGGCTTTCTACCCATTCGAGTCGCGTATAGAGTGGGGGAAGAATCACTGCCTCGCCTCTGTAAGTGCAACAATTATTCAAATCTTAACGGCCCGTACGGGGCCCGCATCTCGTGGTCGTGCGGTAGCGTTCTCGCTTCCCACGCCCGGGTTCCCGGGTTCGATGCCCGGCAGGGTCAAGGATTTTCTCTGCCTCGTGATGGCTGGGAGTTGTGTGATGTCCTTAGGTTAGTTAGGTTTAAGTAGTTCTAAGTTCTAGGGGACTGATGACCTAAGATGTTAAGTCCTATAGTGCTCAGAACCATTTGGCCCGTACGGGAATGATAAGTATGGGCTCAATATTACACTCTACATACGTCACTTAATACTCCTTCCTGAAACTTTGAAAATAGCCTTTTAGCGTCTGCCAATTCAGGTTGTTCAGCATTTCCATGACTTCCTCTCTTGAGGAAAACCTGCCTCTTCCCGTTCTTCTGTGTTTATGTTCAATATCTACTGCTAGTCCCTTGGTATGTGTCCCGGATACTGAGCAATATTCTAAGATGTAACACACTAGTGATTCTTAAGCAGTCTCCTTTGTAGATTAACTGCATTTTTCCCGCATCCTGTCACCGATCCGATATTTGCCATCTACCTTTTCACGAATGAGCCTATGTAACCGTTTCATTTCATATCTCTACAAACTGTTACATCTTGGTATTTATGTGAGCCGGCTGCTTCTAATTGTAATGCACTGATTTTGTACGATACTTCTTTTCTGCGTTCCGTTAACTGCACAGGTTTACGCTTGTGAGCATTTAAAACAGATTGCCAATCTTTGCACTACATTGAACTTTTCTCAAGACCTGACTGCACATTAGTGCGATTATTTTCAGACAGTGCTTCATTATAGATTATTGCGTCATCTGCAAAAAGGCCGAGGTTACTATAAATACTGTCTGCCATGTCATTAACATACAACATGAACAACAAGAGTCCCAACACAGTTACCTAAGGCGCACCTGCATTTCCTTTCACTTTCTATCTTGGATTACATGCTGCGTCCTTCCTGTTATGAAATCCTCAACCCAGTCATATATTTTGTTTGATACAGTGGAGACGCGATTACACGGTCCTCGGTTACACGGATTCGCGATTATCCGGACTGTGAACCGCCAGCAAGTGTCTTTGTACTGTCTAGTCCGTGTACTATCCGCCCGCGACCCGTGAGACAAACGAACAGCAGCAAAAGCAAGAAAATGAAACAGAAGGAAACAAAGGTGCAGAAAATCATCCAGAACCATCTCATGCAAGTGCATTTCAAGCCCTCGAAACAAATTTCATAAGGTTCTAAAAAATGGTTCAAATGGCTCTGAGGACTATGGGACTTAACTGCTGGGGTTATCAGTCCCCTAGAACTTAGAACTACTTAAACCTAACTAACCTAAGGACATCACACACATCCACGCCCGAGGCAGGATTCGAACCTGCGACCGTAGCGGTCGAGCGGTTCTAGACTATAGCCCCTAGAACCACTCTGCCACCCCGGCCGGCTCATATGGTTATAAAAACAAACAGAATGTGATCCTGTGAGTTTACTACAATTAAAATGAATTCCGGATGTAGCAGCAATGACGAAAAACTGTTTACATGAAATGACAGTTACCAAATATTTTAAACAAACTTAAACTACAGTGACGTCCTATGCGACTTTTGTTAGATATTCCGTGACTAAGGTTGCAATACCTTAATAATTTAAGAAAATATGTACGTATGTCTGAAAACCTGTCCCTAGCCTCTTAACAAACCTTGATTTTTGTTGATTTTGGTAAGTTTAATTTGTTTTTCTTGTTTTGAATAAACACCTAACGTGATGTATTAACGGTAGAGAGGCAATTATATTAAAACGTACCTAAAAGATAACCATATGCAGCGACGTAGTTTATCTGTCTACACTTAATAATACAACAATCACCAATCTTCATATCCAGATTTTCGGTTATCCAAGTGACTTACGAAAATAATTAGTCCCGTTAATCGAGTCTCCGCTGTACTTCATACAATTGTTATTTTGTTACTAAATATTGCGGTTGTATAAGTCTACTGCTTCGCGGAAGCCGTGTACCTGATTGCATCGATCCATGGTTTTCGAAATGTCATGAAATAAATGCGTGAGTGCGTTTCCGCATGACGGATGTTTTCGTAATCCATGCTGGTTTTCATGGATAACGTCATTCCTTTCCAGTTACTCCATTACTTTAATGAGAAATCTGCGTCATTCTAAAACGTTAACAACAGCCAGGTATGAGGGAAACCGAAATGATAGATGTTTTGACTACAGAGGAAGTGGAAGTCAAATAATGCATGGAAATCATCTAACTGTTTATCTCGATCCTTGGTTTTTAGAATGTCATGTAATAAATGCGTAAGTTGCGTTTCCGTATGGTCGATGTTTTCCCAATCCATACTCGTTTGCAGGGAGGATATAATTCCTTTCGAGCTACTCAATTACTTTAATGAGAAATCTACGTCTTTCTAAAACAGGTATGAACGGAAACGAAATGATAAATGTTTTGACTACAGAGACCATACACAGTGGAGATATTATTGTGGCGTCACAATTAAATGGTTCAAATGGCTCTGAGCACTATGGGACTTAACTGCCGAGGTCATCAGTCCCCTAGACTTAGAACTACTTAAACCTAACTAACCTAAGGACGTCACACACATCCATGCCCGAGGCAGGATTCGAACCTGCGACCGTAGCGGTCACGCGCTTTGACTCTAGTGCCTTGAACCACTTCTGCGACTCCGGCCGGCGGCATCATAATTAAAGAATTTCTTTGCATAGCTATCTCTTCAGCAGAGAAACGTGGAACAAGGAATTTAATAGGTCCTAAAGCAGTGGGGAAGACAGGCATGTGTAAGGCTAAGCTAGTGGTGCTCCAGTCTTAAGTGTTGGACGTACCTGCTGAACGGCTGCGGCAGCTTGAGTAGCCACCAGACGGCTCTGCCTGCTCATGGGCACCAGAGAGCGTGAGGCGCTCACCAACAGGTTACGCAGCATCTTTCCCTTTTCTGGAAGACAGAAAGAACAAGTGGTTATAGCAAGCAACAAAAACAACCTCTGGACAATGTGGATTTCGCTCAGGACGATGACCGAATTCCTAAAATTATTGCTGTTGGAAATCTTTGTCAGTTGGCGAAGACTTGACTGTGTGAACCAGGGCCGGCCACGGTGTTCCAAATTTCACGCGTGCAGGTTGTGCGGGTTGCGGGCAGGGCAAGGCAAGGCGCGCCCTGACACTGGGGTTTACACGGTTCTTCTCGGAAGCAGCCGATAAAGTGCCACGTTTCATTTAGTCTAGTGGCATGACATTTTTAGGTCGGTACAACTTTATTAAGTTCGGGATTAAGCGACGGGTATTGTAAATTTCCTATGTTACGATATTACAATACTGTGCAGAAAGAACTGAAAGTTAATTGGCAATGAAAACCACAAAATTTACAACGATCGACAGACGGGATTCATTATTCTCTACCTCAAGTAGCGCGTTTTGCAAAATCTGCAGTCATGGAGCACGTGGAGAGGTTGGTGATACGAACAGAAAAGTTCTGAAGTCGCAGTTGCTAGAGTTGTCGATAGAACTGAACGAAGACAATGGAGCTTTTACATATTATTGCAAAGCAAGTTGGTCAAGAGTCATGCTTGGGACGATTTTTCGATTTAAAACTTACTATCGTTGAATATATGAAGGAAAATGGAGTGCAGGAACGAAAATTAGAACATCTGGAATCGATTGCAGACCTCGCATTTCAAGTGGACGTAACTGCATACCACCTACAGTAGGACACTGCAAGGAGAGAAACAACTTGTTTCTAAGTTTTTGGGGATACATGTAAAGAAAAAATCGCGTTTTAGAAGGGACACATTCTGAGAAACGCAGTCCAGTTCCCTAAGTTCACTGACGTTGGATAAAATGCGACTTTTGAAAAACACATTGTGGTCTTGAAAGATTTACATGTTTTCTACTCGTTTTAAGGACACTGCCAACCTTACATCTGTTTTTGAGACCGTTTGCCATTTCGTTTGAAAGCTACATTGTGCATGTGCAGATGTGACTCACTGACCTGCAAGGTAAGTCCTGATTTAAAGACAAATCCCTTTAACGTTAACGCTGTCCGGGATGTTTACATTGCTTTCTCGGGTAGAATTTCCACATCTGCATAATGCGATGATCAGCATGTGTGCGTTAAAAACGTTTTTTCGATTATGAAGCTAAATAATTCACATTATGCGGCGTCTTAAGTGCGAAAATTTATGAAATTGTTTGCGCCTGTCCGTATGTCATCAGTTGGTACCAGATAAAAATTATGTGCCTTCACTGTGCTAAAAAAAGTTAAATAACACTGAAAATATGTTTTGCCTTTTATGTGTGTAGTTGAAAACTATGAAATATAAAACCAAGTCCTACGCAATGCGACTGCATTGCCATTTAAATGCGGCCCGTTCGCAGTTCCTTCCTCACGTTCAGCTTGGCTTGGCGGTGCAGAAATCGTGACCCAGCCCGGCTGTGCTCTATGGCATTCGTGTCACGGCACGGCCTGCGGGCGGAATTCTTGGCCACTCCTGGTGTAAACCATGATATCCACATTCAAAAGTTAAATATTGTGGGAAAGTAGAAGTGGGTTCGTCGTTTTTATCTTATAAGCATGACAGAAAGCGTGGTTTAGCAGTTTCATGTCCCACACATACCAATGAACACTCATAATTTTGAAACATTAAGAAAAAGTGTTCCGCTGGGTTCTATTTTGTATCCAGAATTGCTCACAAACTTGTATCGTCAGTAGATGCTAATTTTGACTTTTTTTACAGATGGTACACAAATAGCAACAACTCATACTGAAAAGGCAACAAAATATTCGATGACGTCGAACATCATTTATTAAATCTCTGTGCAGAGCACATTATGAGCAATGCTAGGCTAGATGTGGAAGAAAGTGGAATTAAAGTAGTTGGGATAAACATAAAGAAATTTAGATAAGCTGATGATACCATACTAATGGCGGAAGTTGAAGAAGATGAACGATCCGCTTACCGAAGTATAAAGACTGATCTAATGCTGACTGTCAAGAAAACGAAAAATTATTATCACTTCATGATATAAAGGTGCAGAAAATGTGAGGTAGTTTCTGTATTCAGTTCTCACGACTCCCAGATTTCTGGTGATGGTGACTGAGCTACGAAATCAAGAGACGCTTGCTATTCGGCAGGAACGTAATGTCCACCCGTGACAGTGTTTTGAAGAGTAGCGACTTAACTTTAACAACAAAGGACCTTACAGTTAGGGCTACGGTCTTTGCAGTTGTGACATACGGATGAGATAACTGGACAACAAGAAAGGCTGAACGGCACAGATTCCTTTGAATTGTGGTATTGTAGGAAGCTCCTTAGAGTTCCATGAACCGCAAGGAGAACGAATAGGTCAGATTACAGCAAATAAAACCAGATTGCTCCTTGAAAGATCTGATACTGAAACAAAAACTGACCTGCGATGAGCGTATTATAAGACGTTAATGCTGGGGAAGATTGACAACAGAAGAAGAAAGCGGCAAGGTATGGTATGTATCGACTGAATCACAGAAGTAATGAATTAGAAACTGGAAAGTCTGCGGGAGAAAGTGAAGAACAGAAGAAACTGGCGCGCTTTGGTTCGTGGGTCACGGAGAGTCGGAATCGAATAAATGAATAGAGAGAGAGAGAGAGAGAGAGAGAGAAACTCAGTACATGCAATCCAGTAATAATCATAGAACTTAAAAGCTATAAAACATTCTCTTTTAAAAATTAAATATAAGAAGTAGAAAGTGATCACGTTTTGGGACAACAGACAGTTTGCAACCTTAATTATCAACCCCCACCCAGAAATAATGAAGTGCATTTGTGCAGTTACATGTACAGTACGCATGATTACTGCTATAGGTGATTTAAAAATGAACAAATTACTTTAATCTGCAGTTACAGAATAATGTTCAGGGGAAATTCAACAAATATTTTCACAATGCGTGAGTATTATAAGAATTCCAATTGGCGATAATTTTAGAATATGCTGCAAAAGTCTTTAAAAATGTTACATTTTGACAACTGCTTCTGAACAATTAGGTTCATTAATATCATTTGTCTTTAGCAATAATTCACTTTTCTCAAAAAATACCACAAAACACGAATGTGGTGCTACGACGAAAAAAAAACAAGCTCAACGACTTCAGGAGCTCAACAGTAGTATACAATGGAGTCGGATGCATTTAGCAGCATGCCAGAACTTATTAAGTTGTCTGATGGGTAATGAGGTGGAGCTTAAGACTGAATTAAAAGACTTACTAACAACAGCTCCTCCTACTTCACTGAAGGGGTATCTTCAAAGAAACACTTAAAATTATAAGATTTCTAGTTTAAGCAGCAACCGTGGTATGAGTAAAAAAAGTTTTAAACCATAAATGTGACTGACTGCTGCTTAAATTGTAAACTTTATAATAGTACTACAGACGCGTTTCTCAACATGCCAAGATGTTGCAGCATTAGTCTTAATAAAAAGTATTTTAGCTCATCTTATAATTAATATTAATAGAGCAATGCAATAATATTTTGCAATAGGAAGCGGTTCCTAAACTTTCCAAATGCGATGATACAGAAGAATACTGAAGATTAGGTGGGTAGATAGAATAATTAATGTGTATGTTCCGAATCGAAATGGGGAAAAAAACTTGTGCCACAATATGAACAAAAGAAGGGATCGTTTGACATGACACACCCTGGAGTTAAGGAATTGTCAGTTTAGTAAGGGAGGATATGCTAGCAATAAAACTTGTGAGGGATACCAACGCTTGAATACAGCAAGCAAATTCAAATGGATGTAGGTTGCGGTGGTTGAGATGAAGAGGATTATACGGGATCGACTAGCTTAGAGAGACCTGTAACAAACCAGTTTTCGGGCTGAAGACAAGTTTACTATTGGTTGTTACGAAAAATGTAAAATAGCGTGCAACTAATGGAATACATGCGAAACCGGAAATTGTCTGACACTTACTTGTGGTTGCGTCGGGAGAGAGTGAAAGAGTACAAGCACTCGAGAAGGCTGACCCGAAGTATGGGCTTGGTCAGACTACAGACTGTATCCACCTAGAATGTGGCCGCGGTTTATATACGCTATCTGGCACATCGTAAAATCCCCGCGAACTAGCTCCGCGTGCGTCTTATCAGCACGCCTTTGCCCCATCGCATGACCTATAAGGCCTCTGTTTGACAATAACAGTGAAACGTGACGCCGGTCACCCTGGAATATAACTTCACGTTTTCCTCAAGCACGCGGACAACAGGGAAGGTTACAAAAGTCCTTTGCATAGTTCCAGAATGTTTTGATGTCTATTCGCTCAGTAGCTTATCAAGCTGCCACGTCACTCACCCTGTATGCAGGAGCGTTCTCACAGGTCAGTTAATTAGTTCCATATTCCGTCGATCATTTTGCACAGTAGATTGTAATGCTGTGGATCGAGTCATTCTACATTCACATTGTACTCCAATTTGTATATACGATTACATTCTGAACATTAAGTTTTATTCCAAAAATAAAAAAAGATATTCAAATGTTGTGAGTTAGTAAGTCCTAACAACCGCCTTTTATTCATTACAGGAATAGAAATTCTTCTACGGAATAGAAGGAGTTGTCAAGGAGAAACTTCCTGTTTGTTTTCAAATTTTACTTTGCTGTCTGTCAGATATTTTGTATCGCTGGGTAAGTGATCAAAAATTTTTATTGCAGCACTGTGCATCCCTCTTTGTGCTAAAGAAAACGTTAATGTGGAGTAATGAATGTCATTTTTCCTTCTCTTATTGTATTTATGCACATCATTGTTTCTTTTCAACTGTAGTTGTTTATTTACAACAAACTTCACGCGGGAACAAATATATTGTGAAGCAGTAGGCAGAATACCCAGCTCCTTAAACAGATGTGATTGGTTATTATGTTGTACAGGCACCTTCATATCCAACAAAAAGAATGCAGAAAGTTGTACATAGTAATAATTGTGGGTGAGCTCCACTTATTATTCTTACAGCACGTTTCTGCGCAGTGGAGACTTTCTTTCTGAAGGATATGTTAGCCCAGAACCTTATTCTATATGATGTTACTGAATGAAAATATAAAAATTTTTTCAACATACTGATTTGTCTCTCCCCAAGATTTGCAATGATTCTAAGGACAAATGTGGCTGAACTAAGATGTTTTAGAAATTCCAACATGTGCTTTTTCGAATTTAAGTACTCATCAATATGGACACCTAAGGATTTTGAAGTTTCAAACCTATTTACTAGTTCCTCGCCATTTGTTACACTTATTATAGGTGTAGTACCCCTGAATGTGCAGACCTAAATATGTTTTTTTTTTTTTTTTAAATGAGTGTGAAACCATTCGCAAAAAATCAGTCAGTGATACTTTTAAGAACTTTGTTTACCATTTTTTCTGTTTCTGTATGCATGCTTGGATTGAAAACAGTACCAGTGTTATCTGAAAAAGAACTAATTCGGCTTGTCGTATATTAGATGGAACATCGTTTACATATATGAGGAACAATAGTGAACCTAAGATTGAGCATTGGGGAAACCCATTTCGTGGATTCTCCCCATTCAGAATTATGTTCCCAGACTATACCGGTAGAATTACTAGGTACAACTTTCTGCATTCTTTTTGTTAAATATGAAGGTGCTTGTACAACATAATAACGAATCACCTAAAGTAACTGATGACAATGACCTGTTCTTTATTGCTCTGTTGATTTTATACTAAAGACAGGCATAAAATAGTAAATATCATTAAAAGCTAGAAGTCTATATCCTTCTTTAGGTACTTGACTAAACTGATGTATGTTAGTACCAGTTTGCATGTACACTTAATATTTGGGTACGAACTATGGTTAAACTACCTTCAAAGTAAAATGCTTAATTTTATCATAGCGTCCCTACCAGTCCAGCCTTTGTTAATAAACGAGAAAAGACTGAACTGGAAATTGTTAGATTATTTGTTCAAAAGAAAGGGTAAAAAGACGTTAACGGTAGTGAACTAGACAAAAAATCAGAGAACATAATATTGATAATTAAACTCAAAAATTAACCAACAACTTGTCTTGGGGCAGCATGTAAGACCAGGCTAGTATTTCAAAAAACATTAACTTGCAAAAAAGAAGGAAGGTAACAGGACACACGATATGAGCTTTTACTAAACATATTTATTCATGGATAGCCACAAAGAATCAGTGGTGGACATCCTATCAACATTCTTAACTGATGCCTGAACATAAAGTAAATTAATCTGCTTTGAGAAAATAAAATTACTTTGTATGTACATGATGGGAAATAGAAGAAAAGGAACAGGAAACAAACGACTTCATTCATCCAATGAAGATTCACACGAAAAAAGACCAAGTTCAGACAAACAAAGTACCACAATTACGTCCATGCACTAACCTCAAAGAGGTTTATACAGACTGAAACATCTTCTTATCATAAATACACGACGCGAGAATTCACACACACAACATACAATGAACCGAACTGACCACGCAGTGGAATAATCATATATTTAACCGTTCCAATTAGAAATAAATGTAAAATCACGGGAAGTATGGAATCAATGAGGGAATACGACTACAGGAACGAAGAGATCATGAATGACACTGAATTGTTATCAAAACAAGCAAGGTGAAAGACGCCAATGGTTCAAGCAAACACGTGGCCTCCACTAAACAAAGGCAGCTACCAAACGTTCCCACAAAACAAGAAGGTCCAATAGCTCAATTACATTATCCGGCACTGATCAATTAAACGAGACGGGATAACATATAGAGACGAGGTAATGGGGCTGAAAGCCCAAAGAAACAGGAACACATGGGACAACAAGAACGAGACAGGCACTATAACAGGCGAAAGATAAGTAGAATAAATAACAGGCAAAAGAAAACTAGAATAAATGAGATGAATTATTGCACACTCGTGAAGTCACAATTACTCCCGCATTCAAACAAGGTCAAAAGTGCCCTACCTCAGCCTAAATATATTCCGTGGAGCACACTCCACACAGCAATGTTCCTAACGAACAAAGCAAACTTCGAGCACGGATAAAATTATAAAATTAGCACTGCATGGAACACCCCGATGAATTAATAGGAACACTTCAGTTAGGCTGGAGAAATTAAGTATCTCCATCGACTCAACACATGAAGACCGCAGTTAAAGATGCGATCCATCTCATCACTGGTAGCATACTCCTTACTTAAGAGCTATGAACCACACTCACCAATGGCTAGTACCAGAGCGATGCTCCACTCAGCGTACTCTAAGATCCACGTGTGAAACTGAAGCGATCAGAGGAGTCGTTTCTGCCACCAGCCTGATAGCTATCGAACAAAAGAGACAGATCTCTTTGTCCAGGTGACATATACATGGTTCGTTAAGCTGTGCTCCCAGCAGACGGAAAGCATCACAACTACTAAACACAAACAAACCCGAAAAGACACATGAAAATATGCAATGACTCACATTCTAGCACACGCAAGGCAAGGTAAAGGAGGGACATTATAAATATGGTTCTCTATTACTCATGGGAAATAAATGGATCATGTAAAGAATTGACATACTGATGCAAAGTACGAGTTGCATGCATAACATTGAATTTTCATCAACTACATAGCTCAGTCTTTCTGGATGAGGTACCCTACTGGCCGTTAAAATTGCTACACCAAAAAGAAATGCAGATGATAAACGGGTATTCATTTGACAAATATATTATACTAGAACTGACATGTGATTCCATTTTCACGCAGTTTGGTTGCATAGATCATGAGAAACCAGTACCCAGAACAACCACTTCTGGCCGTAATAATGGCCTTGATACGCCTGGGCATTGAGTCAAACAGAGCTTGGATGGCGTGTACAGGTACAGCTGCCCATGCAGCTTCAACACGATATCACAGTTAATCAAGAGAAGTGACTGGCGTATTGTGACGAGCCAGTTGCTCGGCCACCATTGACCAGACGTTTTCCATTGGTGAGAGATCTGGAGAATGTGCCGGCCAGGGCAGCAGTCGAACATTTTCTGTATCCAGAAAGGCCCGTACAGGACCTGCAACATGCGGTCGTGCATTATCCTGCTAAAATGTAGGGTTTCGCAGGGATCGAATGAAGGGTAGAGCCACGGGTCGTAACACATCTGAAATGTAACGTCCACTGTTCAAAGGGCCGTAAATGCGAACAAGAGGTGACCGAGACGTGTAACCACCCCATACCATCACGCCAGGTGGTACGCCAGCATGGCGATGACGAATACACGCTTCCAATGTTCGTTCACCGTGATGTCGCCAAACACGGATGGGACCATCAGGATGCTGTAAACAGAACCTGGATTCATCGGCAAAAGTGACGTTTTGCCATTCGTCGTTGAGTACACCATCGCAGGGGCTCCTGTCTGTGATACAGCGTCAAGGGTAACCGCGCCATGGTCTCCGAGCTGATAGTCCCTGCTGCTGCAAACGTCGTCGAACTGTTCGTAATGGTACGCATTTCTCCTCCTTACACGAGGCGTCACAACAACGTTTCACCAGGCAACGCAGCGCAACTGCTGTTTCTGTGTGAGAAATCGGTTGGAAACTTTTTTCATGTCAGCACGTTGTGGGTGTCGCCATCGGCGCCAACCTTGTTTAATGAATGATCTGAAAAGCTAATCATTTGCATATCACAGCATCTTCTTCCTGTAGATTAAATTTAGCATCGGTAGCACGTCATCTTCATGGTATAGCAATTTTAATGGCCAGTAGTGTAATAGAACTATGCTGCTGACAAACTGTGCAGAGGATGACGTAAACAGAATCACATGGGACAAGAAGTCTTATGAAGCTACTCTCCAGAGACTTTCATCACCTCGAAAAGTTCAAGCCAGCAGCACTGGCTATAGACCGCATTTGGGCTGTTCAGGACACGTGTCACCTTCCAAATATTCTCGTCATCCTTCTGGAAAATGTCTGTCACACAATGGTTTGTCCACTAGCAGAAAGACGAAGTAGTCACTGCGCGTCTTAACAAGGGACCGAGGCAAAATTTGACAGACCACAGAAGCAGCGTGTGTGTCTGTGTATTGTGCAGAACGAACTGGGCCTTGTCGTGGAACGAAAACGACCCTTTGCAGAACTTCCCGCGACACTTCCTTTTGACAGCCTCCAATGATGGTTTCCTCTTTACAAGCATGGTCTGATAGAAAAAAAAGTACGTGCAGAAGCATCGCGGCCAGAGATGTGTATTACGTGAAACACATATATTTGAAATAAAAATATAGAATCTGAAACTATTTCTATCTTGCATTTGAAATACTGCTTTCAATAAGCATTTTCTGTTCTGCCTGAAATGGTTGAAATACAAGGCGAGTCAAAAAGGGCTTTACAACTTTGGAATGACATAAAAATGTATTGAGCTATCTTACAGAATTTGCCGCAGTGGCTACACCGGTTCCCGTGAGATCACCGAAGTTAAGCGCTGTTTATTTATTTCTTGTTCCGTGGGACCAAATTAAGGAGAAGTCTCCATGGTAATGGAACGAGTCAATACATGAAATTATAACACAATATTAGAAACAGATAAAATGAAATATAAAAAACCATATTCAGGTGACAAGTCGTAAGTTTAAATAAAGAAAATCAACAATGTAACACTGGAATTTGCTCAATTTTTTAGCTCTTCCAGGAGCTCTTCGACAGAATAGAAGGAGTGAGCCATGAGGAAACTCTTCAGTTTAGACTTAAAAGAGTTTGGGCTACTGCTAAGATTTTTGACTTCTTGTGGTAGCTTATTGAAAATGGATGCAACAGAATACTGCACTCCTTTCTGCACAAGAGTCGAGGAAGTGCATTCCACATCCAGATTTAATTTCTGCCTAGTATTAACTGAGTGAAATCTGCTAACTCTTGGGAATAGGCTAATATTGCTAACAACAAACGACATTAAAGAAAATATATACTGTGAGGGCAATGTCAGAATTCCCAGACAATTGAATAGGGGTCGACAAGAGGTTCTCGAACTTACACCACATATAGCTCGAACAGCCCGTTTTTGAGCCAAAAATACCCTTTTTGAATCAGAAGAATTACCCCAAAAAATAATTCCATACGACATAAGCGTATGAAAATATGCGAAGTAGACTACTTTTCGTGTTGAAGTGTCACTTATTTCAGATACTGTTCTAATGGTAAATAAAGCAGCATTTAGTTTCTGAACAAGATCCTGGACATGGGCTTTCCACAACAGCTTACTATCTATCTGAACGCCTAGGAATTTGAATTGTTCCGTCTCGCTTATAATATGCCCATTCTGTCTGATCAAAATATCGGTTCTTGTTGAATTGTGAGTTAGAAACTGTAAAAACTGAGTCTTACTGTGATTTAGCATCAAATTATTTTCCACAAGCCACATACTTATTTCATGAACTACATTATTTGATACTGTTTCAATATTACACACAAGATCCTTCACTACCATGCTGGTGTCATCAGCAAACAGACATATTTTTGAATCACCTGTAATACTAGAAGGCATATCATTTATATAAATAAGAAACTGCAATGGCCCCAGCACCGACCCTTGGGGAACGCCCCACTTAACAGTGCCCCATTGGGACTGAACATCACTACCACTCTCAATATTGCGGAGAATTACCTTCTGCTTTCTGTTCTTAAAGTAAGATGCGAACCAATTGTAAGCTACTCCCCTTACTCCATAATGGTCCAACTTCTGCAGTAATATTTTGTGGTCAACACAGTCAAAAGCCATCGTTAAATCAAAGAAAACACCAAACTGAACATTTGACAGCAAATTATGTGAATTTAAATGTTCCAGTAACCTTGTATATACAACCTTCTCGATAACTTTAGCAATCACCGATGGCATAGAAATAGGTCTAAAACTGTCAACATTATCAATGTCTCCCTTTTTATAAAGTGGCTTCACTACCGAGTACTTTAATCGGTCAGGAAACCGACCACTCCTGAAGGAAAAGTTACAGATATGACTAAGTACTGGGCTAACATACATAGAACAATACTTCAGTATTCTGCTAGATGCCCCGTCATATCCATGAGAGTTCTTGGTCTTTAGATATTTAATTATTAACTCAATCTCCCTCTTGTCAGTATCATGGAGGGGCATTTCAGGTAACAGTCTCGAAACACTTTTTTCTAAGAGCGCTATATGATTCACTGTTGGGACTAGGTTTCTATTTAGTTCACCTGCTATATTCATAAAATGATTATTAAATACATCTACATCTACATCTATACTCCGCGAGCCACCTTACGGTGTGTGGCGGAGGGTACTTATTGTACCACTATCTGATCCCCCTTCCCTGTTCCATTCACGAATTGTGCGTGGGAAGAACGACTGCTTGTAAGTCTCCGTATTTGCTCTAATTTCTCGGATCTTTTCGTTGTGATCATTACGCGAGATATATGTGGGAGGTAGTAATATGTTGCCCATCTCTTCCCGGAATGTGCTCTCTCGTAATTTCGATAATAAACCTCTCCGTATTGCGTAACGCCTTTCTTGAAGTGTCCGCCACTGGAGCTTGTTCAGCATCTCCGTAACGCTCTCGCGCTGACTAAATGTCCCCATGACGAATCGCGCTGCTTTTCGCTGGATCATGTCTATCTCTTCTATTAATCCAACCTGGTAAGGGTCCCATACTGATGAGCAATACTCAAGAATCGGACGAACAAGCGTTTTGTAAGCTACTTCTTTCGTCGATGAGTCACATTTTCTTAGAATTCTTCCTATGAATCTCAACCTGGCGCCTGCTTTTCCCACTATTTGTTTTATGTGATCATTCCACTTCAGATCGCTCCGGATAGTAACTCCTAAGTATTTTACGGTCGTTACCGCTTCCAATGATTTACCACCTATGGCATAATCGTACTGGAATGGATTTCTGCCCCTATGTATGCGCATTATATTACATTTATCTACGTTTAGGGAAAGCTGCCAGCTGTCGCACCATGCATTAATCCTCTGCAGGTCCTCCTGGAGTACGTACGAGTCTTCTGATGTTGCTACTTTCTTGTAGACAACCGTGTCATCTGCAAATAGCCTCACGGAGCTACCGATGTTGTCAACTAAGTCATTTATGTATATTGTAAACAATAAAGGTCCTATCACGCTTCCCTGCGGTACTCCCGAAATTACCTCTACATCTGCAGATTTTGAACCGTTAAGAATGACATGTTGTGTTCTTTCTTCTAGGAAATCCTGAATCCAATCACAAACCTGGTCCGATATTCCGTAAGCTCGTATTTTTTTCACTAAACGTAAGTGCGGAACCGTATCAAATGCCTTCCTAAAGTCCAGGAATACGGCATCAGTCTGCTCGCCAGTGTCTACGGCACTGTGAATTTCTTGGGCAAATAGGGCGAGCTGAGTTTCACATGATCTCTGTTTGCGGAATCCATGTTGGTTATGATGAAGGAGATTTGTATTATCTAAGAACGTCATAATACGAGAACACAAAACATGTTCCATTATTCTACAACAGATTGACGTAAGCGAAATAGGCCTATAATTATTCGCATCTGATTTATGACCCTTCTTGAAAATGGGAACGACCTGCGCTTTCTTCCAGTCGCTAGGTACTTTACGTTCTTCCAGCGATCTACGATAAATTGCTGATAGAAAGGGGGCAAGTTCTTTAGCATAATCACTGTAGAATCTTAAGGGTATCTCGTCTGGTCCGGATGCTTTTCCGCTACTAAGTGATAGCAGTTGTTTTTCAACTCCGATATTGTTTATTTCATTATTTTCCATTTTGGCGTCCGTGCGACGGCTGAAGTCAGGGACCGTGTTACGATTTTCCGCAGTGAAACAGTTTCGGAACACTGAATTCAGTATTTCTGCCTTTCTTCGGTCGTCCTCTGTTTCGGTGCCATCGTGGTCAACGAGTGACTGAATAGGGGATTTAGATCCGCTTACCGATTTTACATATGACCAAAACTTTTTAGGGTTCTTGTTTAGATTGTTTGCCAATGTTTTATGTACACATATGCGACTTATCAGTAACACGGACATTCCCACTACGCACTGATTCTATGTCCTCGACCTCTCTCTGCAGACCAGCCACTTCCTCTACGACTGACCATATGGTTTTAATTTTATCCTGAGACTGAGCTATTCTATCTTCATACCACATACTTTTTGCCCTCCTAATAACATTTTTAAGCGCCTTACAATACTGCTTGTAATGGGCTGGTGCATTTGGATTTTGACTGTTTCTAACGTTTTGATATAACTGCCACTTTGTTCTACAGGATATTCTTATCCCTCTAATCAGCCACCCAGGTTGCCTGTTTGTCTATTACCCTGTTTTGAACGTTCTAACGGAAAGCAACTATCAAAGAGCACGAGAAAAGTCTTGAGAAAAGCATTATATTTATCGTCTACTGTATCAGCGCTATAAACATCTTGCCACTCTTGTTCCTTTATAAGATTTACAAAGGTCTCTACAGCAACTGGATCAGCTTTCCTGAACAGCTGATGACTATATTTAATACGTGTTGCAGCACAAAAAACTTTTAGAGTTAAAATTTGTGCATCATGATCTGAAAGGCCATTCACCTTTTTGCTAACAGAATGCCCTTCTAGTAATGAGGAAAGAACAAAAATATTGTCTATGGTAGTTCTACTGTTCCCTTGCACTCTCGTTGGAAAGAATACGGTTTGCATAAGATTATATGAATAAGGAGGTCTACCAGCATCCTCTTCCTTGCACAATCACTTATACAATTAATATTGAAGTCACCACATATAATGCGAGAACTGTGGGAGACAGCGAGACTCCAAGATACTGCATAGCTTGGTACAAAGCTGGAAAGTGAGTTGTGTAACCAGGAAACGCCATATGGCCTCCTAATCCAGTGTGAGGGCCACGCATGGGGAGGATCCTATGCTTTGTAGAAGTGGGTCCAAAGGAACGATTCATTAGAGTGGACTGAGGAACACCTTACAAGGAATGTTGACTCACCATTAATTAGCTCCCTGCTGGTCACGTTTCTGGTAGAGATCAGAAATGGGGCGTTTACGTGTTCTATTTTGCAGGTTTTGCAGGTTGCATACTTTATAAATCAAGACCCGGCTGTTACACCTGGAAAGACGACAACGATTTTTATCCCGCCTCTGTCTGTCCATCTCCTCCTCCCCCCTTTTCTCTGTCCACCTCATCCTCCCCCATCCCCCAGTCACTCTCCATCTCTCTCCTTCTCCCTCTCTCTCTCTCCTTCTCTCTGCTCAGCGGTGACCGTCTGCATATAAGACCCCTGGCAAGCCTTGCAATACAACCTGCACAACACATTAGTCGTGCAGGATGCCTAGATTCACGTGTTACCTAGGCGCGGGTGGGGGGGGGGGGGGGGTGTTACAAAATGAAAGAGAGAAAGAAAACCCAACCCCCATCCCTATTGGAACTACGTGGTTCTTACCACCACGTACTTCCTCCAGCCAATAAGTACGAAAATTGGTTGAAATCGATCCTTGGGTTAGGAGGAGGTGTGGAGCGCGCACGCGCTCACACACACATACACACACACACACACACACACACACACACACACACACACCTACAAATTTACTTCAAATTTTTACCCAAAACTCTCATAAACATTCGGACAGATATATGTTATGTATTCCTTACTATACATATTATATTAATATGGGCAAGTCAAAAATTACCTACATTTTTCATTCTACGATTTATTAACATGAACCGAGGGCTGTACAATTCACATCATTTTTCTACGTAATCTCCCTTTTTCTCAATGCACTCGGCCCAACAGTCAACAAGCTTTCGTGTTTCTGACAAATAAAAGGCTTTCGGTTGGTCGTGAAGCCACTTTTGCGCCGCATTTCAAAAATGGTTCAAATGGCTCTGAGCACTATGCGACTTAACTTCTGAGGTCATCAGTCGCCTAGAACTTAGAGCTAATTAAACCTAACTAACCTAGGGACATCACACACAGCCATGCCTGAGGCAGGATTCGAACCTGCGACCGTAGCGGCCACGCGGTTCCAGACTGAAGCGCCTAGATCCGCTCGACCACACAGGCCGGCCGCCGCATTTCGTACGTCCACATCTGAGGCAAATCGGCGACCATGTAAAGCACCCTTGAGTGGCCCAAACAAGTGAAAGTCACTTGAAGCAAAGTCTGGGCTGGAGGGAGGGTGTTCCAGTACCTCAAATTTCATATTGTTGATTGTTTCAATAGTGTGACTGGCCGTGTGTGGCCATACATCGTCATGCAACAACAACACCTTCTCCGACATCGGCGTTTGGTGCGAATGGCTGGCTTCAGCTTCTTTTCCAGCAATTCACTATACCCCACACTGTTGATAGTTGTTCCGTTTTCCATGATCTGCCAGTATGAGTCCCTGTGAGTGCCAAAACACGGTTAACACAACCTTTCCTGCAGATGTCCCGTCTTGAATTCTTTCTTCGTCGGCGATCCAGGGTGTTTCCACTGCATACTCTGGCGCTTTGACTCAGGCTCGTAGTGATGCAGCCATGTTTCATCTCCGGTGACAGTTCTGCTCAAAAATGCATCACCTTCGTTGTTGAAGTGAGTGAGTAAGCGATGGCAGACCCTAACACGGGTGAGCTTATGGTCGTCGGTAAGCTTTCTTGGTAGCCACCGCGCACAGACCTTATGGAAACCGAGCTCGTCGTGGATGATGTGATGGGCGGAGCCATGGCTGATGTTCAAAGAGGATGCTACCTCTTCGATAGTGATTCGCCTATTCACCAGAACCATCTCTAGAGCTTCTTAAATGTTGTCATCTGTAGTGGAGGCTGATGGCCGTCCCGCTCCCTCTTCATGCATTACGCTTGTTCGATCACTTTTAAACTTCTCGATCCACAAAAACACAGTGTTACGTGATAGTGCACTTCTTCCATATTGTGATGATAGCCTGCGATGAATGTCTGCTCCTTTGATACCCTCTGACCAGAGGATCACTGCCCGTTGTTCCTCTCTGGTGCGCACTTCTAATGGAGCTGCCATGCAATATCTGCAACAGAAGGAAGGACAATGACTGTCACAGCATTACCACAACAGTATAACTATGACAAGTGCGAGGACAGAAGACAACGCGCGCAATATAACAAACGTTATGGCAAAAGTGTAGATAATTTTTGACTTGCCCTCGAATATAATATATGAAGGGGAAACGTTATTACTCCAAAGTTTTCCACGATACTCTGAGACACCGTTCACACCGAGATGATACGAAATTCGATCGAAGCATTGCAATAAAGATCGTGCGATGCGATTCTCATTGGTGAGACAATCGTGTTCCGGCTGGGATGGTTTGACAGGCGATACATGATTTGGCTCGCCATACAGCAGGCAACATGACATCACTTTTCTATTTCAGTTGCGATAATGATCTATTCTGAAGAGGACATTATTGTGGCTTATCATTATTTAAAGCTCAAAAAATTGTAAAAGAAATGCTGGCTGCACCACACAGTGCTATCTCAAGTATAGTTCACTGTGATTTCTCGTCAGCTCTGCCACCACGAACACAAATTCCACTTATTCTGCAGAAGGAGTCCAGAGAGTTTCCACATCCTGGTGCAACTAATATCAGCTACTCTGACAAAGCAGTAGACAGATTTTCGACTTGCTGCTAGTCCTGCTGAGAAGCTACTCGCTGCAATTAAGCAAGCTGATGTAAGTGTTTGAGTGATGTTAAAAATGTCTAAATGGAAGTTTCATTTTTAGTAGGACCACCTAGTATGCTACTTTTTTTCAGTGTGTGCTTATATAAATAAAGGTTACATATTAATAAAGCTAATATAGTATTACTACAACTGTTCCATTCCACAAAGTCATATATGATTCCGATTGAGGAGTATTCAGAAAAGACGTTGCTGGAATGGAAGGCAGATCAGTCACCATCGACGGTGTACCTGTAGGTGGTGTTCTCTGCGTGTTTGAAGAAGTGGAAGAAGGCCATGATGATAAGGGAAATCCTAATGTGTCCTTCTCGGCTTCGTCCAGCTACTCATGCAGAAGTAATAGAAATTTAACTTTCAGGTTTCTTTTAGAACTGTTGCAAAATCTCCTGAAATCAGAGAGCATGGACCGAAACGAAAAACAGTCAGCATAGCCAGATGGCGAGTCCCAGCGTTTTTTATTTATTTCAGTAAGCTTTTTCATTTCCAGCTTCGGCTTATACGGGCTTGTTTTTACCAGTCCACAGCAGATACCCAGATAATGCAATGTTACTTGGCGGTGACCTTAACCTACCGAGTATAGATTGGGACGTTTATGGATTCGGTGCAAGAGATGCAGACACACTGTTTTACAAAGAACACTCTACGGCATTGGCCCCTTAACTAGCTTGCATTTATCCGTGAATCTCCCGCCCAGCACAAAGACCCTAGCGACTGGAAAAAAGCGCAGTTGACTCCAGTATATCAGAAGGAAAAGAACGGATCCGCAAAATTAAAGAGCAATACCCCTAACCTCGGTAGAATCCTTAGACATACACTACCTTCCACAAGTTTGGAAACACCTGGCAATTATAGACAATGGAAAGGAAATACATTATATAAATGCATTTTGTTATTGTCCAAATGTTTATTAAGCTCAAATAATACACAAGAAGATGCAACAAATAAATTTTCGATTCCTCAAAATAGGCACCCTTTGCTTTCATCACTGCCTTGCACACTCTCGGCATGCGTTTCGTCATTTTTGCAAGGTTTCAGTTGGAATTAATCTCCATTCTTGCTGCAGGACCTCGCACAATTGTGACCCACTCACGATTTCCCGTTTTCGTATCCTCCTGTCCCATTCATCCCATAGTAGCTCGATTGGGTTACAATCAGGGGATTGGGGCGGCCAGTCAATTTTTTTCAATATTTTACGAACTTCTAGAGACTTCATATAGTTGTGACACAAGCGAGACGCATGTTTCGGGTCGTTCTCTTGCTGCAAGACAAAGCCTTTCCTATCAGACGCAAACCAGATGTCTTAGCATGTCACTGGAAAATGGCATGATAATCCTTTTGGTTCAATTTTCATTTATTTTCACCAAATCTCCGACTTTATTCCCTCCAAAGGATCTCCATACCATCACAGAACCCCCTCCATGCTTTGCAGCTGGAATTACGCACTGAAGATTCAAGCGTTCATGGGGTAAACGGCGTACAAATTGACGGCTTTTACTTCCAAATATTTCGAACTTGGATTCATCAGAGAATAAGACTCTTTCCCAATCCCCCGCTGTCCAATGTTGGTATGTCTTAGCTCACTGAAGCCTTTTCTTCTTGTTGACAGGACCCAACAGTGGTTTCCTTGTTGCTACATAACCTCGGAGGTTGTTGTCTGCCAGGCGTTGTCTCACTGTTGACTCACTCACCTGTATATCCCTCGTTGCGTTTAATTCATGGACGTTTACTGGTCACCACCAAATACTTTTCCTGACGTTTTGATATTTTCCTGGGTGCTCCTGAGCGAGGACGATCTCCATAGGAGCCTGTTTCTCGATGCCGGTTTATGGTTTTGATAACTCCGCTGATGGAAATCATCAGTTTCTTTACTTGGACACTATTGCTTTCTTGGTGCAAAGTGATTATCATTGCCCGCGATTCATGTGGAATCTGGCACTTTGGGGCCATTTTGAATTACGTTCGCGGCGCGTTATACTTTTGTGCAAACGCAACTACAAGTGAACAGAAATGTAAACAACGTACCTCTACATAGCCATGCGGTCTACTAGCGCCACCTGGCGTGTTTAGTATGTATGTATGTATATGTACAGTAATTAAGTGTATAATACTGTACGTGTCATTATTAAGCGTTATTTGAGCTAGCTATTCCGTATTCTAACCAATAACTCACATAGATCAATTCTATCTTGCTCTGTTGTAATACGCAGCATGATGTTTGCAAACTTATGGAGGCCAGTGTATTCTCAGTTCAAATATAATAAACCTTCTTGAGACTGAGAAGCTTACGTCCACAAATCAGCAAGGTTTTAGAAAGCATCGCTCATACGAAACTCAGCTCACCTTTTTCTCACATGATACACTGAGAACTATGGATGAAGGACAAGAGGCAGATTATACATTTCTAGGTTTCCGAAAAGCATTTGACACAGTGCCCCATTGCAGCCTGTTAACGAAGGTACGAGCATGTGGAATAAGTTCACAGATACGTGAGCGGCTCGAAGATTTCTTAAATAATAGAACCCCTTATGTTGTCCTCGACAGCGAGTGTTCAGCAGAGACAAGGGTATCGTCAGCAGCGCCCCAGGGAAGTACGATACGACTGCTGTTGTTCTCTGTATACATCAATGATTTGGTGGACAGGCTGGGCAGCAATCTGTGGTTGTTTGCAGATGATGCTGTGGTGTTCGGTAAGGGGTCGAAGTTGAGTGACTGTGGAAAGATACAAGACAACTTAGACAAAATTTCCAGTTGGTGTGATGTTTGGCAGTTAGCCGTAAATATGGACAAATGTAAGTTAATGCGGATGAGTAGGAAGAACGGAGCTGTAACGCTCGTATACAGTATTACTAGTCTGCTGCTTGAAAACAGTCAATATCTGGGCGTAATGTGGCAAAGCGACATGAGGTTGAATGAGAATGTGAAAAGTGTGGTTGGGAAGGCAAATGTTAGTCTTCGATTTATTGGAGAATTTTAGGAAAGAATGGTTCACCTGTAAAGGAAAGCGAATATAGGACGCTGATGCGACTTATTCTTGAGTACTGCTCGAGCATATGGGATCCGTACCAGGTCGGACTGAAGGAAGATAACGAAGTAATTCAGAGAAGGGGTGCTTTATTTGTTATCGGTGCTTTATTTGTTATCGGTAGGTTCGAACAAAACATAACTGTTACGCAGGTGGTTCGGAACCCAAACGGGGATCCCTGGAGAGAAGGCGTCGTTTCTTTCGGGAAACACTATTGAGAAAAATTATAGAACCGGCATTTGAAGCTGACTGCAGAACGATTCTGCTGCCGCCAACATACATCGCGTGTAAGGACCACCAACATAAGATACGAAAAATTAGGGTTCATGCGGAGGCGTACAGACAGTTGTTTTTCCTTCGCTCTACGTGGGAGTGGAACATGAAAGGAAATAATTAGTAGTGGTACAGGTTACCTTGTTCCACACACAGTACGGTGGCCTACGGAGCATATGTGTAGACGTAGATATAGATACGAAAAAGAGAAACAAGAGGCAGCTCCGCACTCCGCATTGTACACCATAGCGCAGTGATCGTCAAAGCTTTTTACTCGAGAGTTAGTATTAACACTGAGGGACGACACCTCGGGCCGCATGTGCACCAATCTTATTACTAATTGCTAAGCTATACAAATCGGGAAGTTGGAAGCGTCCAGTAGACTAGTTGTGGTAAGGGCGCGATAAGTCGGCAGCCGTCCCTCATGTAGTGATTGTTAAAAATCGGTGCCATTCAGACCACTTCGTGTCGGCTGATCTCTATTTCAGACTGTTGCACCCTCAGCGACCCCAAAGTCGTAGCACAGCTCTGCATAACTAAGTCTTGTGTTGTCTGTGTGAATGGATGGTTAATTGGTTAATAAAAGCAACTGTACTTATGATTCACAGCGTTATTCAATATCAGACACTATGGCATATGATTTGAACGTCAGTTTTCTTCTAGTCATTGCACTGTATTATAAGATCTTTAATGGAATGTTCCTCGCTGCAAGTAAGTATCACATTTGAAGATGACCGTCTCTGTAACCCGCATTGCCGGCCGCTGTGGACGAGCGGTTCTAGGCACTTCAGTCCGGAACCGCGTGGCCGCTACGGTCGACATGGATGTGTGTGATGTCCTTAGGTTAGTTAGGTTTAAGTAGTTCTAAGTCTAGGGAACTGATGACCTCAGATGTTAAGTCCCATAGTGCTCAGAGCTATTTGAACCATTTTGTAACACGCATTCACAAACCCATGTTACTTCCGTCTCAAAATTCATACAGTAGCAGCTGATCGCTGCGAGACGCTCGCACGCGTTAGGTATCGGTACTGGAAGACAAAACAATAAAAGTTTCCCGCTGTAACGCAGCAGTGGCCGCGCTTCTTGACTCCTGTACCCCTGAGGTAACTTTACTTAGCTCATGAACGAATTCATCAACATCGATTAAAATTAAGCACTTCTTAAAATCGTGACTGGCTGTGTAAGTATTTTTTTGTTACTAAGCAGGAAAACTACAGCTCTTAACGATAGTTGACGTTTTGGATTCGGCTGTTAGTTGTCAGATGCATATTGTTATAAAATGCGCCTGAGAATCGGGGGCCACAAGAATACTTGATTCGGGTCGCATGCCGTACGACGACCACTGCCATAGCCGGTGAGAATTCCTTCTCATGTGGCACCTAGCTGCCGATCTCGACGTGGACAACCTCTAATATATCTCACACTTTTTCTCGAGAACGGAAAGTGGCATCGCTCTCCATCCAACCTTTAACACTTGCGGTTTGTTATCCATGTTTTGTAAGCCTCAACGAATGACATAAAACTGCCTGTGACTTCGTTTTTCACTACTGCACATCGCCACTGCGACGGCTACCGCCGCTAGCAGCGAAGGGCGCACTGGTGTGTCACGTGGGCTAAGCCACTTGAACGGATATTGTTCCGTGCTGTGCGAAGTGCTTCGTACCTCGTCATATTGCTACATCTATAACGACCCTGCTTTGTTTCTGGACTGTCTCATCTAGGCCATTGATGTACATTCAGTGTGTGTCTTATGATAACTCTTATTCTGTTTGTAGTTTACACTTTCGTAACGAAAGCGGACGGAAAAGATTGACTTAAGCGAACAGAGGCGAAGTGACTGAAAGATACGTCATCCCTTGCCCTCATCCCGCCCCCCCCCCCCCTCTCACATCCCTGCCCCATTTACGTGCTTGTGTATCTGTGTTCACAATCTTAGTATCTTCTACTACGTGAAATACTGATACTAGTGAGTGCACACTTCGATTTTATAGTGTAGAAATTTTATAAATTTGTCGCACTTGTGAAAGACTGCGTGACCTAAATACTAGTACTCTCAGTGCTTGGGACAAATGTTTTCTAAAGCGGTTCTTCTACCTTCTACCTTGTACTTGCGTGGAATGAAATGAAACAAACTGTGTCCCACCTCCCCCCCCCCCCCCCACCCCCCGACACACAACAAGAACCTGGATCTGCAGTTGACCTGCAGTGATCAGATAATTGAATGATTCGTGATCAACTTTATGAGGCAACAATATTTCAAATTTGCACGCAATGGGCTTTCCAGACATTATGTCAATGATCTGTCGTGAGGGTTTTGACCCGGGTAACGTCACACTGACTGGTTGAGGAATTTGACAGGGCACCAGGAGTAGACAATATTCGGTTAGAAGTACTGATAGCCTTGCGAGAGCCATGACAAAACTATTCCATCTGATTAGCAAGATGTATGAGACAGACGAAAACCCGCAGGTTTCAAGAAGAATATAAAAATTCTACTTTCAAGAAAGCAGAAGCTCATAGATGTGAAAATTACCGAACTATCAGTTTAATAAGTCATGGCTGCGAAATACTAACACAAACTCTTTACAGACGAATGGAAAAACTGGTAGCAGCCGACCTCGGAGAAGATTTGTTTGGATTCCGTAGAATTATTGGAACACGTGAGGCAATACTGACCCTACGACTTATCTTACAAGATAGATTAAGGAAAAGCAAATCTACGTTTCTAGCATTTGTAGAATTAGAGAAAGATTTAGACAATTTTGACTGGAATACTCTCTTTCAAATTCTGAAGGTGATAGGGGTCAAATACAGAGAGTGAAAGGCTATTTACAATTTGTACAGAAACCAGATGGCAGTTATAAGTGGAGGGGCATGAAAGGGTGGAACCAAGGAAGTGGCTGGGAAGGGATTGAGGCAGGGTTGTAGCCTATCCTCGATGTTATTCAATCTATATATTGAGCAAGCAGCAAAGGAAACAAAAGAAAAATTTGGAGCAGAAATTAAAATCCACGTAGAAGAAATAAAAAGTTTGAGGTTTGCCGATGACATCGTAATTGTGTCAGAGACAGCAAAGGGCTTGGAAGAGCAGTTGAACGGAATGGACAGTGCCTTAAAAGGAGGATATAAGATGAACGTCAACGAAAGCAAAACGAGGATAATGGAATGTAGTCGAATTAAATCAGGTGATGCTGAGGGAATTAGGTTAGGAAATGGGACACTTAAAGCAGCAGATGGGTTTTGCTATTCGGGAAGCAAAATAACTGATGATTTCCGAAGTAGAGAGGACTGGCAGTGGCAGGAAAAGCGTTTCTGAAGAAAAGAAATTTGTTAACATAGAGTATAGATTTAAGTGTCAGAGAGTCTTTTCTGAAACTATTCATGTGGAGTGTAGCCATGTATGGATGTGAAACATGGAGAATAAACAGTGTAGACAAAAAGAGAATAGAAGCTTTGAAATGTGGTGCTACAGAAGAACGCTTAATATTAGATGGGTAGATCACGTAACTAATGAGGAGGTACTGAACTGAACTGGGAAGAAAAGAAATTTGTGGCACAACCTGACTAGAAGAAGGGATCGGTTGGTAGGATACGGTCTGAAATATCGAGAGATCACCAGTTTAGTACTGGAGGAAAGCGTGGAGGGTAGAAATGTAAGGGGGTGACCAAGAGATGAATACAGTGAGCAGATTCAGGAGGCTGCAGGTTTCAGTAGTTACTCGGTGATGACGCTTGCACAGGATACATTAGCATGTAGAGTTGTGTCAAACAAGTCTGGATAAGTTTGAAGAGCACAACAGCAAGCAACATCACTCTGCTGCCATGGTCAACGAGACGTTAGTCACAAAGGTACTTCAGATTGTAACAGCATCTATATGAAGAGCAATGCGGTAGGTCATTATCATGCTTAACCAACTTGTGCCAATGCCAGACACCTGCTAGAGATTCAGATACCACATTCCCATATAAATCAGCTAACTGTTCATTACAGGGCATGGAGAATAATAAAAGGTGTGCAGTAGACTTGTAAAACTACCGTATACCAGTATACACTATCACAAGCAAGTGCAGATTACAATAGTTTTCCTAGTAGCTGTGGTCAGTAAGCTCGTACCTGCGTTACCAGAAAGTTAACTGTGTTGCATACCTATTGGGCGTTACCTCACAAAGATCGCTTCGTTTATGTAAGGAGTCAGTTATTACTCGATTTCCCTAAAAACCGGGAAGTAGTGAACCGTCTAGAAACTGAATGAGAATATATAAAGGCTCAGGTAACCCATGGAACATTTTTGTTTTACATAGTTATCCTCCTGTTTGTTATTTTAAAGTAAACAGTGTTATAGTAAAATCTAAACTGTTGGTATGTGACGTGAAACAGGGATGTTGTAGTAAAAATAAAGAAAACAATACAGATTTATCATATAGCGCTAGAAAATGCAGTTTCCTCAACAAAAAGGTAAATTAAAAGAAACTGCAAGACAAAAATATATCTGTTGTGGTTGGCAGGAGAGCCAACACCGTGTTACTAGAGGAGGCCGAAAGGCAAGCGGTTTAGTTCATGCAGGCTGGCGTGAGGTCTGGAACAGGACAAGGAAACTAGAATTTAGAAAAACGGACGTAGCTGGTGGAATACTTTAATCCATTAATGGTGAACGTCGGTCTGGACCAGGCGCGGCTCGTAATTAAAGGCTCTGAGGCGGAGCCGCCCCAAAATATATGTTAAAGTAAATTTCGCAAGAACATATTACAAAATTTAAATTATCAGGAAGAATTTCGCACATTTCCCATTCCGATTAAAATAACGACGGTCAACGTTTTTGGAACTGTTTGTATCGATAGATGTTTTCGGAACGGTTAGTAGTGTTTAGGCTGCGCCTTGGAACGTCCGTAAGCTGCATGTAGTAGCGGTTTGGGGGCGTGGCTTCTACATAGTACCGCTCTTTATGGGCGACCCGAAGGCTCAGAGCTTGCAGCCTAAGGGTGTCATACCAACCACCACACGTTTTTCACGTTCCACTATCTATGTAATAAAGGAATGCAGAGTGGCCGAAACTTCGCTATCCAATCTCTGTCTCTGCACATCTCTACTACGCTTCGATGCGTCATTAATCGACGTTTAGTATTATTGTTTTGATAATGTTTTACATTGTTGTTTTGTTTCTACCATTGGCTATTTTATCCACATTTAGAATAAGTTTGCAAATACCCCGCCAGAGTGCACTAGACTACCGTAACTACAGGCTCTCTAACCGTAACAACAGTACTGCCATCTAGCGAGAGTTTCATAAGTGATTAGAGGACAAAGCGCGCGAAATTTGTCCCGTGACTTTAGTTTCCTTGCTTGCTGATGCTGACTGCTTTTGTTGATATCGTGTGATATTAGCAAGTTTCTTTTTCGGAGTGTATTTTGCAAGATTTTAGTGAGTTTTACTTGCTTGTGAAACCAGCGCAATATGAATTCAGTGTGCAATTCAATAGGTAAAAACTTGGAACACGGCCATAGGATGCAAGTGAAAGAACTTTGTGCACCCAGACCCGATCTAACGATCAATCAAGAACAGAAACAGTGCAAATCTAGGCAAGGATACAACCGCAGTTTTAATAGAGCAATGTACGATGCAGCCGAGTGGTTGGGTGGTTGTGAAGTGAAAAATGCATTTTTCTGTTTCACCTGTCTTCGTACAAATAGTACTGACAGTGCCTGGACTGAAACTGGTATCACTGACTTAAAGAATTTTCACGCAAAGGTGAAAAAACATAATTCCAGCGAGAAACATTTAACTTCGAGCTTTGGAGGTAAACTACAATAAACGCCTTAAATTTAGAACTGAAAACACCAAAAATATTAAGCAGCCGCAAAGTTAACATTCATCGCATTAAAGATCTCTCCGAAACGCGTCTTTTCATATGATTTGCTGCAAAGTGTCAGAAAATGTAATGATGACGTATAAAAACACTAACCAAAGATTTTAACTCGAAGTTAGCCTCTAATGATATTTAATAAATACCTGATTATAGAAGACACAGTATGTAAAATTATGGGTAGAGAGTGATCTGCCCACCCCCCTCCCCTGAATTCTTAGTTGTTTATGTCAGACTAATCTGTAACGTAACCAGAGGTCTATATTGGCTCCGATTGATAAATGCCGCAGCCTTCCCCAGTATAGAAACCACGAGCCGCGCCTGGTCTGGACGGTACATCACTCACAATATCAGTAGTAACTGATTATGGTGCCTTGCTAGGTCGTAGCAAATGATGTAGCTGAAGGCTATGTTGAACTATCGTCTCGGCAAATGAGAGCGTATTTTGTCAGTGAATCATCGCTAGCAAAGTCGGTTGTACAACTGGGGCGAGTGCTAGGAAGTCTCTCTAGACCTGCCGTGTGGCTGCGCTCGGTCTGCAATCACTGAAAGTGGCGGCACGCGGGTCCGACGTATACTAACGGACCGCGGCCAATTTAAAGGCTACCTCCTAGCAAGTGTGGTGTCTGGCGGTGACACCACATTCCTCCCCCGAAAATCGGCGTACGGTTGTGGCATAAGGCTTCCGCCCGCTGTGGGGAGGACCCCACGTTGACGTATGCGACGAGGTGGGGAGCCTAACAACAGGCGAGGCCGTGCCACCCGCACCCTGCCATTCGGACCACGGGGAGCTAGGAAACGCCTGAAAACCTTTTCCAGGGTGCACGCCAATATGCGCCCGAAGAGAGACAGGAGGGACCGAAGGGTCGACCTCCATCGGGTCGGGGCACCCGACAGGCGTAGACGACATATGGTCCGGAGCTGGCAAGAGTTCCATGTCGGAGGACATCCGGTCACGGGAAGCGATCGGCGGCTCGTGACCCAGGGAGGCGCCCGGCGGTTGCAGCGACGCGTCCACTGCGGGCGTCGTCGGCGGGAGAACAGGCGGCGGCGGCGGTTCAGGCGGCGCGTCGCCATGGGGCAAAATGGAAGGCAGCGTCGGTAACACCTGGGGATGAGGCGAGCCAGTAGATGGGTTCCCAGGGCGCTGACCAGACGGCACCGTCGCTGAAAGCAGACGGCGAGCGGCAGATCCCATGCGACGACAGAGGCACAGCTGGTTGAGATGCCGGCGCACCTCACCAGAGGCCCCCAAAACCAGATACATAGCATGTCCGAGGCAGCGAAGAATGCGCCCGTCGAGCCAACGCCGTGAACCTCGGTAGTGACGATAGTAGACAACGTCGCCTGGAGCAAAAGCAGGTGTCTGCCGCTGCACAGGAACCTGATGCGGCGGATGTAGCAAAGACATCAAGGTTCGATGAGGACGACCGTGGAGCAACTCAGCCGGTGAGCGACCATCTCGGGGCTGAGAGCGATACGAGGACAAAAAGAGCAATAACGCGTCCTCCCGAGAATGCGACTCTTTCAACATCTGTGACTTGAAAGTCCTGACCAATCGTTCAGCGGCACCGTTTGACTGTGGCGAAAACGGCGCGGACGTCAGATGTTGAATACTATTGGCCTTGCAGAATGACTGAAATTCTGCGGACATGAATTGTGGGCCATTGTCGGAAACAATAGTCTGTGGAAGACCTTCAAAGGAAAAGATAGCAGATAACGCTTGGATGGTGGCAGATGACGTCGTGGAAGACATCCAGACAACAAAAGGAAAATTACTGAATGAATCTACCACAACCAACCATCGAGCATTCCAGAATGGACCAGCAAAATCGATGTGTAAGCGTTGCGAAGGGGAAGTGGCTTTTGGCCATGCAAAGACTTTCCGCGGTGGTGCCGATTGTTGTTCAGCACACACCATGCAAGAAGAGCACATATTCGTAATCGCGGCATCGATTCCGAACCAAGTACAGTGCTGACGAGCAAGTTGTTTCGTTCTCACTATACCCCAATGTCCTTGGTGGAGAAGCTGTAAGACAGAGGACTGTAACGAACATGGGACCATGACCCTGGACTGATCATTATCAGAACGCAACAGCAAAACACCATGTCGAACAAAAAGTCTCTCCTGGTGAGCAACAAATCGGCGAACCAACGGATCCCCGATCCGTGACTTTGACAAGGGTCATTGCGTAGCAACAAAACGCAGAACGGTAGCAAGGAGAGGGTCGGCAGCTGTGGCTGTAGCTACACGACGAAAATCAATCGGAAACGATTCGACCACGTCATCGGTTTCCGCATCAATGAACATGCAAGCAAGTTCGGAAGAATTGAATGCTCTGTCCTCCGCAACAGGCAAACGGAACAACGCATAGGCGTTTCCGTGTTTAGCAGTGGGCCGTTACAAGATATCGTAGTGGTACTGTGAGAGGAAAATAGACCAGTGAATGAATTTCTGCGCTGTACGGGGAGGTACAGGCTTGTTCGAATGAAAAAGCGTTGTCAAAGGTTTGTGGTCTGTGATGATGGAAAAGTGACGGCCATACAAGAAATCATGAAACTTTGTAACACCAAATACGAGAGCCAATGCTTCTTTCTCGATCTGTGAATACTTTCTTTGCGCAGACGAGAGTAATTTGGACGCAAAGGCAATAGGGCGATCGTGCGATCCATCTTTGTGCGCAAAGCACAGCACCGATCCCAAAATCCGATGCATCCACCATCAACAAAAGGGGCTTCTGGGGATCGAATGGCGTAAGGCAAGTATTGGAAAGCAACTCCAATTTCAACTGGCGAAAGGCGCGTTCGCATTCCGTCGTCCAGACGAACGGAACACCTTTACGGCGTAAGCGATGAAGCAGAGCTGAAATGGAAGAGGCATACGGGATATAACGGTGATAATAGTTGATTTTTCCCAGCGCACTCTGTAGCCCCTTCAAATTCTGCGGCGAAGGCAAGTCTTGTATGGCACGGAGGTGCTCGGGACTGGGATGTATGCCTTGGGCATTGAGTACATGTCCCAGGTAGGGCAAGTCACGAGCAAAAAACACACATTTGTCCTTCCGCAAGCGAAGACCATTTTTTCGCAAGACCTGAAATAATGTTCTAAGATTGGCTAAATGTTCTTCTTCCGTCTTTCAGGAGATCACAATATCGTCCAGATAGTTTGCTGCAGTAGGGACCGACGCACAAACAGTTTGGAGATAGTGCTGAAACAATGCAGGGGCGGATGCACACCCGAATGGCAGTCGTTTGAATCGATGCAAACCAAGATGCGTGTTAACCACCAAAACGCGCTGGGAGTCGTTGTCCACCGGTATTTGCAAGTACGCATCTGCTAGGTCCAACTTCGAAAAATATTTCCCCGGGCACAGTTTGTCAAAAAGATCTTCCGGGTGGGGTAAAGGAAAAGTTGCAAGCGCTTGTTGTGGATTCACTGTTGCCTTGAAGTCCACACAAAGTCTCAATTTTCCGGAAGGTTTTGGCAAAATTACTAAGGGTGATGCCCAGAGAGAAGCCTGCACACGTTCAATTACTCCTTGTGATTCTAAATCGTTTAATGTTCTTGCGACCTCATCACGCAATGCATGGGGAACATTGCGCGCTCTGAAAAATTTCAGTTGCGCATTTACTTTCAGTCCCAAATGTGCTTTATAGTTCGTAGTGCACCCAAGGCCCGGTGCAAAAATGTCTGCAAATTCTTCACATAGATGAGAAACACTGTCTGAAGGCACAGTCTGGTTCACTGATAGGACCTGATTTACTATAGACAAGTTAAACAACTGAAATAAATCGAAACCAAACAAGTTCACTGCAGAAGAAGAACGAAGGACATAAAATGACACAAGTTTTGTTTGTCCTTTGTATGTTGCAAGAAGGCTGCACTGTCCTAACACAGGGATATCTTGACCTGAATAACTAGTTAACTTAACATTTGCGGCCCGCAACGGAGGTGTGCCCAGCTGTTTGTACGTGTCTTGATTAATCAGTGAAACTGCAGCTCCGGTATCGAGCTGGAATGGTATCACTTTGCCGTTAATGTCCAAGTCTACAAAAAGTTTATTGTCCTGCTGACGACAAGAGTGACTGTCTCGTGCAACGTGAACTGACACTGATACAGAATCACTTGCGACTTGACGGGATTTCCGGCGATGTCGACGCACACTATTTGTGGGATGAACACAGTCACTGTTAGAGAGAATGGCACTGAGGGGAGTGGAATGAACTACATGAATTTCCATGGGCGAAGTTTCACGAGCCAGAGTATCCTTGGTACGAATTCGGCGCGAAGCAAAGTGCTTGGAATGGTTGTGAGTTTCCGATCTGAGCTTTTTCTGGCAAACACTCTGAACATGTCCTTTTTTATTACAAAAAAAGCAAATAGCCTGGCGTGACGGGCAATTCTCACGCGCATGTCTAGTAGCACACTGCGGGCATGATTTTAGCACTGCATTTGCTTGCCTGCATGGCACACGTGGCTGAGAGCCTGGTGGCAGCGGCGCGGCCGGTTGCGAGAGCTGTTTACTGCTCCGTGCAGCTCGCCCGACGGAATGGTTAACCTGACACACGGCTGGTGAAGTTTCAAATGATTCCTGAGCAAAGTCAAGTGTGTCCTGCCGATCCAATATGTCCATCACTTGTTGAAGTGAGGGATTGACTAGTTTCAAAATCTGTTCCCTTATACCAACATCAGAAACGTTCTGTGCAATTGCATCACATACCATAGTACCTGAATAAGGGAGTCCACATTGACACTCAAAAGCACAATCCCTAGTAAGGCCCTGTAAGGTTGCAACCCACTCCCAATTAGTCTGACCTGCTGTACGTTTTGTACAAAAGAAGGTATACCTTTTCGCAACTACATTGACTGATTCTTTCAAATATGCATCTAATGCAGACAAAACTTTGTCGTAGGACAGAGTTGCTACGTCGCGTTGGGGAAATAATTTGATCATCGCGCGGTATGTTTTTACACCGACCGAAGACAACAAAAATGGCTACCGCTCGTTACCTTGAATTCTGTAGGCGGCGAGATGGAATCCAAATTGGCGTGACCACTCCGTCCAGCTTTCCAGTGCAGCATCAAGAGGTCGAAAAGTTGGTGCACCTGCGTGTTGTGGCTGCGTTAGCGGTGGAGCGGTGGCTGCCGCATCGTTTTGCATTGCCCCTTGACCCGGGACGAGCTGTCCAAGGGCATCCAGTAAGGCCTGCGTCTGCTGATTCTGTACGCGATAAAATTCGGAATCTACATCTGGAGATTGTGGCGAAGCCATGACACAAGTAAATCAGGGCAATATCGATAAGAACGCGGTTGCCTCGTCGCCAACGTTTTGGTTGGCAGGAGAGCCAACACCGTGTTACTAGAGAAGGCCAAAAGGCACGCGTTTTAGTTCACGCAGGCTGGCGTGAGGTCTGGAACAGGACAAGGACATTAGAATTTAGAAAAACGGACGTAGCTGGTGGAATACTTAACTTTAATCCATTAATGGTGAACGTCGGTCTGGACGGTACATCATTCACAATATCAATAGTAACTGATTATGGCGCCTTGCTAGGTCGTAGCAAATGACGTAGCTGAAGGCTATGTTAAACTATCGTCTCGGCAAATGAGAGCGTATTTTGTCAGTGAACCATCGCTAGCAAAGTCGGTTGTACAATTGGGGCGAGTGCTAGGAAGTCTCTCTAGACCTGCCGTGTGGCTGCGCTCGGTCTGCAATCACTGAAAGTGGCGGCACGCGGGTCCGACGTATACTAACGGACCGCGGCCGATTTAAAGGCTACCACCTAGCAAGTGTGGTGTCTGGCGGTGAACCACAATATCAAACATTGCTTCAATAATTCGTCGACCTTACATACAACTTGTTTCCGCTATTCACAAACAACTTTCGCATTTATCTATAATAACAGGAAACTTCTGCCTTTGATCATCATGAAGGACGTTCTATTGAGCGCAAAATAGCAATAATAATTATAAATATATATTTTTTATGTTCGTGCGTACAAACTGTACTTGCATCAAAAGTAATTGCTTTGGTTACATAAAAGTACAGAAGATACGCGGTCAGCTAATTTTTATTGCTTATAAAATGCAATTTGTATTCCTTAAGGCTGTAAAATACACATTGAATGATGCGAGGCTCTAATTAATTGAAAAACAAACAACCAAAACAACAACAACAACAAAACAAACAAAGAGAAGTCTTCGGCTCCTAGTTCCTCTCTTACACATTCATTTGTTCCTTTCCCTACAGATGTTACCAACACTACCGGGAATACTACCATTTATGTAGTGTACCAAAACTACCGAATGGAAGTTCTGGTAGGGCGCAACTCTAGTGTGCCGTAATCCCAACGAACTCTCAAAGTATGTCGCAAGGCGAAAGGTGGCCTACACTGATAAGAGGCGTAACTCGTTAGAGTAAGTTCTTCGAAAAGCATTATACCTGCTCCAACAGGGTGTAATTCAAACTTTGGTGGCACCCTTGCCGCATGGAGTGTGTTTTTGTGAGATAAACTGGGTTTCGTAGTGTATCTGTCATCATTTCTCACAGACAGACGTTACAAGAACCTGCTGTTACATGTAGTTATTTGCTTATTCGGCTGCAGCGGCCTGCTGGTCACCAATAATTACAAGCAGTACATGTATCAGACTACTGCTGCCGAGACGCCTAAGAGAGATTCGATGAGTGCTCCATGGACATTAACGTACATTCATGGTCCTTGAGAGCACCAGGCTTCGATGTCGATAAGCACATCACTGATCCGTTTATAGATACATGACCGTCTTGACTGTAGTCAGTTGCGCTCATTTGTCGAGTAATCACACATGTCTCCAGACTCGGGCGATTCTCGTTCTTCTTTTCATGTTCATTCATTTATTTATACATTCCTTCAGAAGCAGCGCCTCTGTAACGTCTACAGACGACAGATATTGACAATCTATTCACAGTAATAATTACTTCTAGATTACTTTATATGTGTACATTAGGAGAAAAACAACTATTTTGAACGAAGCCACTGCTCCTTCTCCTATTCTGCTCAGCATCTGTTCTTATTCATACTTGGAACATAGCATTTACGTAACTTTACAGAGACGACTATCATCTGTGTATTGTCTGTGACAATGGCAAAGACAAGATCAGTTTTTCGGAATTTACATCCCCTAGTTCTGGTATTCCGATAAACTGTAGGAGTGCCTAATGCTTACATGATAAGTTAGTTTCATTCTTATGCCTTCAGCGTAGCAAGTTTATAGTTTTTACGATATAATTTAAAGATGCTGTTCTGTACGCCGGGCAGTGAGGCAAAGATGTGTTTTTGCTCTCTGGGACGTTCAATTGTCTTCCTCTTTACGGAGGCAACAACGATACCAGAGAGAGCAGTTTGTGTTCATCACCTCGTTGAATTACACGCTTCTATTACGAATTCCGCCATAACTTTCGTGTTTAAACCAGTAAAAAACCAAAGAGGTAAAAACAATTCCGTTTTGTTGTTTCTCTGTTTATTAATCCAGTCAGAAATTTGCGTTCCCGAGTAAAGTGGCTGCAGAGGGATGGGAAAAAAGCTATTTGTTCTATTATTCTAGGTAATTAACTGCTTTAAAGAACGTTAGAGCGAGGAACCCATGGCGTTATATTATCCACACCAGATAATATTATCGTTAGACATTTGTTGTTGCCATACGACCTACAAGAGATATAATAGATGTGGTAACATCTGACTTCTAGGAGGTGAGATATAATATGTGGTGTTCTTTCACTTTGATTTTGAATATTTAGAGATTTCTAATTTTCTACCCGATTCCTTTCCGCAACCTGCAATGAACATTCACACCGGGGTATTAAACTCCTCTTCGCTCTAGAAAGGGACGCATAGTCTATATCAAAAATATTTTTACTTCTAGTAATATGTTTGTGAGTTGTGCTGTTCATCCTAAATTCACTCAATACCATTATGGAGTACATATAATAGAAAGTAAGTTTTAGAATCACTAGGTCCCAGAAGGAACTTCAACAGATGTTTTCTTATCGGCTTCACAAAATATTCAGACTATATACTTTTCTCGAATAAATACTCTTTTGTCTTTAGCTGCATTGTCTTGGACACTAGATTATGCCATAGATTAGCACTGACATGCAAAACTACATTAGTTATCCCACCTGTAGGTCAACACATGAGAGAGACTTCAAAGTGCAAACCTGAGAGAACGGAGCTTTCTTGTTAATTTGCCACCTCAGTTAGTTATCCGCCTGGATGCTTAGGAACGCCACTCAAGGAACCTCATACAGTGTGTATCCACTGATCTCTATTTCTGGTGGGTAAACCATTCTTATTCGTTTAGGATGTCGTAATATTTTGTAAGATTAAAGGATAAGCTGTTTGCTGTGGATTAGTCGTAAGTTTGTTCCACTATTCTCCTAGCTGTGTCTGGTACGAATTCAGTTTCTGCCCGTTATCAGGGTACTTGTACATAAGTAAAAATCATAGTTTTTGAAGTCCCAGATCAAATAATTATGTAGGTCAAGAAATAGGCTCAAACCAATTACTGTACGTTGCTAAATTCTATGTTTAATGTTTCTCCACTCTGAATTTAGTCGTACTCCTGTCGAATAATTTGTCGATGAGTTTCTCTGTTTTTTTATTTATTGTTCAGATGAGTTTGGATCTATACAAGATAAATGCCTTTAATGGAGTACTGTTCTGTAAGGGGCAGTCAAATGAAAACGAGACAAATGGAAAAAAAGTAAAGTGTTTATTACTTCAAAAGTAATGGTCAGAACTGTTAATACATACAGAGAAGCTCACTTCCAAAAGGTGCCAAATCTATGAAATCTAATCTAACAGGAGAGACAAAAAACGCACATTTTACAATCACAGTAGCATCAGAATATGTTTTGTACCTTTGTTATTATATTCAGACAAATGTTGAGACACGTTACACCAAGTATCTCAATTAAATGTTTAATTGTTATTGCATGAATAAAAATGGATTTGTCACCTTTTGGCAGAGAAGTGTGTTAATTTGATAACTGTTGTTCTGTAGCAGCACCGAAGCTGAAATCGTTATAGGTACAGAAAGCTGGCTTAAGCCAGAGATAAATTCTGCCGAAATTTTTACAAAGGCTCAGACGGTGTTTTGAAAGGATAGATTGCATGCAACCGGTGGTGAAGTGTTTGTCGCTGTTAGTAGTAGTTTATACTGTAGTGAAGCAGAAGTGGATAGTGCCTGTGAATTATTATGGGTGGAGGGTACACTCAACAACCGAGCTAGGTTAATAATTGGCTCCTTTTACCGACCTCCCGACTCAGCAGCATTAGTGGCAGAACAACTGAGAGAAAATTTGGAACACATTTCACATAAATTTTCTCAGCATGTTATAGTCTTAGGTGGAGATTTCAATTTACCAGATATAGACTGGGACACTCAGATGTTTAGGACGGGTGGTAGGGACAGAGCATCGAGCGACATTATACTGAGTGCACTATCCGAAAATTACCTCGAGCAATTAAACAGAGAACCGACTCGTGGAGATAACATCTTGGACCTACTGATAACAAACAGACCCGAACTTTTCGACTCTGTATGTGCAGAACAGGGAATCAGTGATCATAAGGCCGTTGCAGCATCCCTGAATATGGAAGTTAATAGGAATATAAAAAAAGGGAGGAAGGTTTATCTGTTTAGCAAGAGTAATAGAAGGCAGATTTCAGACTACCTAACAGATCAAAACGAAAATTTCTGTTCCGACACTGACAATGTTGAGTGTTTATGGAAAAAGTTCAAGGCAATCGTAAAATGCGTTTTAGACAGGTACGTGCCGAGTAAAACTGTGAGGGACGGGGAAAACCCACCGTGGTACAACAACAAAGTTAGGAAACTACTGCGAAAGCAAAGAGAGCTTCACTCCAAGTTTAAACGCAGCCAAAACCTCTCAGACAAACAGAAGCTAAACGATGTCAAAGTTAGCGTAAGGAGGGCTATGCGTGAAGTGTTCAGTGAATTCGAAAGTAAAATTCTATGTACCGACTTGACAGAAAATCCTAGGAAGTTCTGGTCTTACGTTTAGTCAGTAAGTGGCTCGAAACAGCATATCCAAACACTCCGGGATGATGATGGCATTGAAACAGAGGTTGACACGCGTAAAGCTGAAATACTAAACACCTTTTTCCAAAGCTGTTTCACAGAGGAAGACCGCACTGCAGTTCCTTCTCTAAATCCTCGCACAAACGAAAAAATGGCTGACATCGAAATAAGTGTCCAAGGAATAGAAAAGCAACTGGAATCACTCAACAGAGGAAAGTCCACTGGACCTGACGGGATACCAATTCGATTCTACACAGAGTACGCGAAAGAACTTGCCCCCCTTCTAACAGCCGTGTACCGCGGGTCTCTAGAGGAACGGAAGGTTCCAAATGATTGGAAAAGAGCACAGGTAGTCCCAGTCTTCAAGAAGGGTCGTCGAGCAGATGCGCAAAACTATAGACCTATATCTCTGTCGTCGATCTGTTGTAGAATTTTAGAACATGTTTTTTGCTCGAATATCATGTCGTTTTTGGAAACCCAGAATCTACTATGCAGGAATCAACATGGATTCCGGAACACAACGATCGTGTGATACCCAACTCGCTTTATTTGTTCATGAGACCCAGGAAATATTAGATACGGGCTCCCAGGTAGATGCTATTTTTCTTGACTTCCGGAAGGCGTTCGATACAGTTCCGCACTGTCGCCTGATAAACAAAGTAAGAGCCTACGGAATATCAGACCAGCTGTGTGGCTGGATTGAAGAGTTTTTAGCAAACAGAACACAGCATGTTGTTATCAATGGAGAGACGTCTACAGACGTTAAAGTAACCTCTGGCGTACCACAGGGGAGTGTTATGGGACCATTGCTTTTCACAATATATATATATATATATATATATATATATATATATATATATATATATATATGACCTAGTAGATAGTGTCGGAAGTTCCATGCGGCTTTTCGCGGATGATGCTGTAGTATACAGAGAAGTTGCAGCATTAGAAAATTGTAGCGAAATACAGGAAGATCTGCAGCGGATAGGCACTTGGTGCAGGGAGTGGCAACTGACCCTTAACATAGACAAATGTAATGTATTGCGAATGCATGGAAAGAAGGATCCTTTATTGTATGATTATATGATAGCGGAACATACACTGGTAGCAGTTACTTCTGTAAAATATCTGGGAGTATGCGTGCGGAACGATTTGAAGTTTGCCAGGTTGAGATTCATTGGGAGAGTCCTTAGAAAATGTAGTCCATCAACAAAGTAGATGGCTTACAAAACACTCGTTCGACCTATACTTGAGTATTGCTCATCAGTGTGGGATCCGTACCAGATCGGGTTGACGGAGGAGATAGAGAAGATCCAAAGAAGAGCGGCGCGTTTCGTCACAGGGTTATTTGGTAACCGTGATAGCGTTACGGAGATGTTTAACAAACTCAAGTGGCAGACTCTGCAAGAGGGTCGCTCTGCATCGCGGTGTAGCTTGCTCGCCGGGTTTCAAGAGGGTGCGTTTCTGGATGAGGTATCGAATATATTGCTTCCCCCTACTTATACCTCCCGAGGAGATCACGAATGTAAAATTAGAGAGATTAGAGCGCGCACGGAGGCTTTCAGACAGTCGTTCTTCCCGCGAACCATACGCGACTGGAACAGGAAAGGGAGTTAATGACAGTGGCACGTAAAGTGCCCTCCGCCACACACCGTTGGGTGGATTGCTGAGTATAAATGTAGATGTAGATGTAGTTAAATTATATTACCACAAACAGTAAAATACAGTTGATTGCGTCATTTGTAGTGTTTCGTACTACAGTTCACTTTGAACTGTTAGATTTAGAAATATTTCACTTTCACACAACCTGAACAAATGGCATTCCATGGCACTTTCTCAGTATTGTCACATCCATGCAGAACAGTATTAAAGATCTGCTGTACAACGAAGTCTACAGGTGACAATCTACGAACATTTATCAGCTTGAGGAGACTGACGTCATTACAGCACCCTTTTCCTGGGTGTATGGTTCATAACGTTCGTTCTTGTGTAAATGAAAAAATACTGATATTATAAACATAAAAATAAACATGTTTCAAAACTAAGAATAGCATTACTTTGCTACAGATTGTCTTCATTAATCACTTCTATGTCACTAACATTGGTTCAAATGGCTCTGAGCACTATGGGACTCAACTTCTGAGGTCATCAGTCCCCTAGAACTTAGAACTACTTAAACCTAACTAACCTAAGGACATCACACACATCCATGCCCGAGGCAGGATTCGAACCTGCGACCGTAGCGGTCTCGCGGTTCCAGACTGTAGCGCCTAGAACCGCACGGCCACACCGGCCGGCTCACTAACATTATTGGAAGATTCTGACTGTTACTTCGTTCAAGCTCTGTTATAAAAAGATAAATCCGCTACTGAACATCCCATGTCCCCAACAAGTTTAATTACATCACTTCTTTCTGCAAGTTGTACGTGGCTTTTAGCATCAAATTTCCTGATACCTGCCATACTATGCTCATATTTAATTGGTTCTTTTTTTTCTTTTTTTTTTTTGGAATTTTATGTTCACAATGAGACGTTTCCGCATAGAAAGGGTGTACACCAACCAGACCTGTTTGAGCCTGCAAAGTAATCCTCATCGGTTTGCTTGTTTTGGAGGTAGCATACAGGCTTTTGACATACCTCAACAGCTGACCCAATTAAAATCAACATCTGACACATGCAATTTTACAGTATTTTTAAAAATCATATCATATTGTTCTGGCAAATGATACAACTTTTTGACCTGATCTTTTTTTTTCTTTTTTTTTTTTTCAACCAGTCCAAAAGCTCCATCTGCAGCCTTGTAGGAATGACCTTTAATGAGAGAGAACCACTATACCTCCAACTTGAATTGATGTGCAGTTTCTGACAACATCAAAAGATTACAGTAGTTTTTGTTCTGAAATGAACAGCTGTCACAAAACACTCTTAATGCATCAGATCACTTCTCCTTTCAAAGGGGAAAGAGTGTTTGCAAGAAAAAGTCCCACAAATAAGAATTTATTTTGTTAGATGCCTTACCCCCTCATTTTCTAGCCATCTGTTGAAGTGTGTTGTATTCTCATCAACAGTTTTATCTTTTTCCACAGTACCAAGAGTATAATACCACAGCTGCCTTGAGTAATAGGTGTACCCAATGGTAGTCTTAGGCACAGGCTGATAGTGCATCAAATCAAAATTTATAGTCAGTGAATTTTCAAACAACTGGTTAAGATTCTGAAAAATGCCTTTGCCCCGGATTTATGAACCATGCTTGAACAACCTGATTTAAATTGTATACTGTGTTTCAGGCATTCGCTGTAAGTGACCTGTTTCATGCTTACAGACCCTAGTTTGAATCTGACAACAGATATCTGTAAAAAAAAGAATAACGGGTTGTAGCGATAAAATATTTTCATTTAGAGTAAATTATTTAAAAATCGCAAAGAATCATAAGAACACCCAGTATAGAAATACAAGTGCATGGTGAAGAATATGAGAGTATGCTTCCTTGCAAAGTCCATTACAGAACTTTTTTCCACTTTTCAACCAAAACACACTCATGTTCAGAAAAAAGCAGCGCACCTTGACCGACTGGAGACAGTATGTTCGTATTCACACGACAAGTACATTAGTATGTTCTACAGAAGTGATTAGCATTTGAACCACGTCGGCTCGCAGGTTCAAGGTCAACGTCCATATCAGGGTGCAACACCACCTACCGGTAAAATGTGGCTGAGGCTCTCATTGTCTCTATACACCGAAGGTAATGGATCAGTGTGACTCGAGCAGACGTGCAGGACACCTCGCAGACGTATGCGCGAACCGTGCCGTCAAATTAATGAGTTTGAAAGAGGGCGCGTTATCGGCATGAGAGAATGCGATGCAACTATCCGGGAAATTGCTGCTCGTGTGGGACGAAATATTTCCGCTGTGCATCGGGTGTGTGCAGCATGGTTCACGGAAGGCCGTAAAACAAGAGGGGATGGGTCAAGTTGCACCACCCAGATATCACCCCTCCCTCATCCCAATGAAATTGCGGGACAGATTCGTGTCCTCCTCGGCTCTGACGCAACAGTGGAACAGTCTAAGACATCGTACTTTATCAGTGGTGGTCGTCCGCCGCCGTTTATTACGGCATGGTGAAAGACGTGTACTTCATTCAGCATTCAGTGCTCGTCTTTCGTATTTGTAATCCCAGCATTCAGGTATTCGGTAATATAATGATTCAGGCCCTGTTAATAATTTCTATGGGTTGGCTAATTTATTTGACGATGTTTACAGTTTGTCTCACACTGATCTGTGAGAGGAGCTTGGCATTAGGAATTTTCTTTATTTATGGGCGAGGGCGGCAGTCTTCCTAGCAGCCATGATGGCTTCCCGTCTCCCATCCTTTTTCCGATCGCCAGGGTAGCACGTGGTGTCATTTGAACGTTCTCCTACTCTCAGTTCCCCAACCTGCCTTACCAACCTTGTAACTGCTATTTCTGCTCGATTTTCACATCGCAAGGTCGCCTCCCTGTGAGATTCCGGCCCTCTGATTCGCCAGTTCGGGTGCGCGCCCGTTTCTCGCGGGTAGGCGACAATTGACCGCCGCGGGTGGATAGTGGACAAAGGGGCAGTAGTCAGTTCTAGTATGACCGTGCCTAAGATTGGAGGTGCTGCTTCCAGAAGATGGAGTTTCGGTAAGCACCACAGGTTTTCCGTGTACGATTGGGCATAATGTGCGCGATGTGTTGGTTAGTCACAGTAGCTTGCAGCTCGGCACTAAAGTCTATACTTTCATGCTCACTTTTCCGCTTCGACTGGCAGTCGCTCTTTCAGTTCGCCCGTGCAAATTAGACTCAGAATTTAGGTCTTCCTAGCTTGAAAACTTGTACCCTTTCTCCTACGCCACGTGGTGAGTGTCTGGCGCCCCTTCATGTTTCGTTAACGTAGTCGGACCACGAACCAAAGTTATGTATTATCGCCTGTATGAATAGTTTCGTGTCTTGCTGGTTTTATTCCTTTAGTACAGGAGGCTACCTAGCCATTCATCCCCAGTAGCATCTCTCTTAGTCTTTGGCTGATTTATGGTGGTGGTCGTTGCATGCCTGCAACCCCTCCCTTTAGTAAACTGAACTCCATTTGATAAATACGGCTATCGTTCCTAAAATTCCTTTTCTCCTGCCATCGTGGCTTATTATGAACGTATGTTGGGGCAGGCTGCTGAATTCAATTCCTTCTTCCCCCACCCACAGTCATTGTATAAGTGTTCAATATTCAACTGTTAAATAAATGAGTCCTTTAATCTTTACATTCTCCCTTTCATTACGTGAAATCACCCTAAGTGTCACAGTAGAATAATGCAGAACTATTCTCATGATAACGGTTGCTATAAGGTCGTGCAGTTCTCGCGCCTTTAATGATAGGATAAAAATTCAATATCACCCGCCTGGCACGACCGTTGCACGCATGGTACCGATAATATTAATAATAACTTTCAATTATCCCCCATGGATAAACTGGGAAGTGTTCACGGCTCAGTGTGAGTTCGTGAGCACTAAGTCCACTTGATTTGGTGGAAGTAGTGGCTCTGTTTTACCTTGCTGGTTTAGAAAAAATATCAAAATTACAGCCCCTACAGCGAGGGATAGTAACCTGTAAAAGAACGAGCCACCGCTTTTAATGGGTTACGTGAGCGTCGTCCACTTCTCCGCTTACCTTTGGCGAATGTGCAGAAACATGTTAGGCGGCAATGATTTATGGAACGACGTCACTGGAGACAGGAATGGCATCAGATAGTGTTTTCGGACGAATCCAGGTTTGAAAATGATGGCTGCATTTTGGTTCGCCGCAGACAGGGGGAGCGGCATCACGCTGAATACATTTGCACGAGATATACACCGCCAACTGGAGGCCTAATGGTGTGGGTGCTGTTTGGGTACAACCACAAATCACAGTTATTGCGTTTCCAGGAGACTGTGACCAGTGTGACCTACATGGTGACATCCTGTGACCTGTAGCTATATCCTTTCTGCACAGCTTCCCTGACACCGTTTTTCAGCAAGACAATGCATGACCCCATGTTGCTGCACGAACATGTGGCTTATTGGTGTCACAGAATGTCAGGCTTTTGCTCTGGCCCACCAGACTACTCGCCAATCGAAAATGTGTGGGATATAGTGAAAAGACTGGTGTAGTGCTGTGATCCAATGCCAACAACCACAGATGAACTTTGGTGCCAGGTGAATGCAGCATGTATTTCTATATCACAAGACGCCATTCGCACAAGTTATCAGGGTTCATTGGGGACCCTGTGCCCACAAGGCAACAGGAAACATACTGAACCGAGGTTAATTTCTGCAGAACATAATAATGTACATGTCCTGTGAATACGAACATCCTGTTCTGTTTTTTCTGAACATGAGGGTATATGGTATGAATACTAATCAAAATGACTTTTTGTTTTCCTAACCTTTAAATTTACAATGAAGTAGAGTTTAAGTAATATTAAGTGAGAGAAGATAGCACATCATCTTGTAATACAAACTGTAGGTCCAGTAAGGTGATACCCAAGAAATTCCATGTCCTTCACAAAATAATATCCACATTTTTCGAAAATTCAGGTCTACATGAATATATTTTCTCCCTGGTGCTCCATCTCGGCCTTAATGCTTCTGTCGGCGTTTGAGTGATTGAATATGGGAAGAAATTTCTTCTCGAATTCTAGTCATTTCAGCTGTCAATCTAGCTAGACCCACCTCTCTTCTATGGACCAGTAACACCTGTCCCTCGTTTTGCCTTTGCAACTCTCCCAATCATTCCCCTACCAATGTTCGATACACTTAGAAATGTATCTCGACATACATTCACCACCTCAGACTGAGATTTTTTTCTTTATATTTTACACGCATTATTTTCCTGACACTTTTACCATTTTCCTAATTGGGGGTTCTTTTGTGACCCAGAATCTATTTTCTCATAGAAACTGTAATGGAACTCTTGAATTTCAGTTGGTAAGAAACGAGCAGCACTGAGGAAGCCACTGATATGTTCGCAACTAATTTGAGACCTAACACTCCCATTTTTTGCACGCTTACCTTGCTTCGCTACATTTTTCTCCCACTTACGGTCTACATGCCATTTTCTTTGAGTTTTCAGTTTCTGTTGGTGATTCATAGTATTCATCTGATATATCAGACTCCATAATTTAATTAAAAACCCGCAATGAACAAAAAAATGCCAGACACCTCTTTACAATATAACGTTATGTAAACAAATGTGGGCCATGTTGTGTGTGAGGGCATTACCAAAAAGAGCAACGGTTGGCTGCAGGGATTTGGCACGTCTTGAAAACAAAACAAGACTGGATTTGGTACTCTTCACCATGAACCGCAAATATACAACGGATATGGTACGTTTTGGCACACATAACAGTTCTTGTTACATAGGTAATGGTTCCAAGTAGAGCTACCACCTGTTATAACATTTTTCAATTTTTCAGATTTGGTACCTTTCGGAAATGAGCTTCTGAAAGGTCAGTGCCTTCGTGGAAAGATGTTTGCGGTTGTCTTCGGAAACATGATTGTGAATAGGCGAGCATCTCCATGTCCAAATAACTGACGGCCACGAATATGTTTCTTCAGGGCTCCAAAAACATGGAAATCGTATGGGGAGTTATAGGGACTGTGTGGATGATTTGTAAGGGCTTACCACCGAAATTTCTGCTGCGTAGTCGAAACGCCCTTGGCAAACTGTGGGCGACCATTATCCTGCAACTGAATAATTCCAATGCGTCAACATTCCTGGGCATTTGGACTACGCTGAGGAACTTTCGCTGGGAAGACTATACAATCTTCATATAGTCCCGGTCTCTTCCCATGCGATTTCAATTTTTTTGAGCCCTGAAGAAAGAAGTTCGTGGTCGTCGATTTGTTTCGGACGAAGAGTGCACGTCTGGATACAATCAAGGTTCCGCAGGCAAACGCAAACATTTTTCAATGAAGACACTGACCGTCTTCTCTCACAGTGAGATAAATGTATTAACAGTTACGGCGATTATTTTTGAACTAATAAACAGTTTACTTCCATTTTTTCCATGTATCTCGTATTCATTAGACTGCCTCTTATACTCTAGTTTTCTATTACTTACGTGATGTACACAATCGAAGGCCTTGGCGAATAGAGAGCGAATGATTATTTCTTTTGAATAGATTTCATATTGATTGTTGCCGGCGGGGGTGGCCGAGCGGTTCTAGGCGCTACAGTCTGGAACCGCGCGACCGTTACGGTCGCAGGTTCGAATCCTGCCTCGGGCATGGGTGTGTGTGATGTCCTTAGGTTAGTTGGGTTTAAGTAGTTCTACGTTCTAGGGGACTGATGACCTCAGAAGTTAAGTCCCATAGTGCTCAGCGCTATTTTGAACCATATTGATTGTGTGTTACCGCAAGGTTACCCACGAAGACTGAAACTTCCCCTTTGAACAATTATACAAGACTGTGCTTAACCTGACACACAATATTTTTTAGCGCAACGCAATCTGACTTTCAAAAAATCTCTACGAAAGAATGGCCCTGACTAACATTAACCTGTAAGTTTCACAAATCACTTACCTCACAAAAATCTTCGCTACTCAAGCTACTGCAATACAGCGAGCGCCACTACTGCCAGCTAAATAAAAGATTCAAACTACAGAAGGCACTAACTACTGATAGGGATAGTTAGCAAATGAAAGATATTAATAGAGAACAAACAATGTATTTACCTTGATATCATCATATATAAATATAGCAGTTCATGACAAATTTCAAAACTCCGCCATCTCTCTCCCCACATCCACCACTGCTGGCAGCTCACCTCCAACTGCACAACGCTACGCGCTGTTCACATCCAGCTGCCGCTGCCCAACACTACAATGGCGAGTATTACAACAGTGCAAAGCAGCCACAGACTGCACACAGCACAGCCAGTGATTTTCATACAGAGGTGGCGTTACCAATAAAAAAACCTAAACAGCCTATTTACATAGCCCCCATGCTCCCTGCAAAAAATTTTACAAATTGGATTGGGCAGTGGCCAATACAGATTTGAAAAAAATTTTTCATAATTACAATAACAAAGAAATCAAATGCACACACTTATTGATACAATGTTGGTCAAAAGCTAAAAATTTCTCACAGTCCATAAAGACAGTCCAGATTGTTCATCACAGTAAAAATGCAGAGTTTTTCGCAAAGTCTGAGCAGTAAAAGAAAATGCACACAGAAGTAGTGGATTTCCATGCAGTCTTGAAGAAGTAGTGTTGTCCTTCCAACGGAAAGACAGTGCTGACTCTTGACATGCATACAGGTAATGGGCCACAACAGAGCAAACCCACAGCAGAGTCAGTCGAAATTTTGAAGAGCATTGGTAGGTAGGTCATCACAGAGCAGACCCACTGTAGTCCTGGTAGAGATTACGGTATTGGTGGGCCACCAGAGGTGCAGACCCACTGCAGTCCTTGTAGAAATAATGATATTGTTGGATCATCAAAGATGTAGACCCACTGTAGTCCTTGTAGAGATAATGGTACTGGTGGGTCATCAAAGATGCAGACCCACTGTAGTCCTTGTAGAGATAGCCAGCAGCCATCTGTTGTGACTGTGCAGGTGCACAATCACCATTAAAGAGTCTTGCAGATAATATAGCAAGTCCATAAACCACCACTTGTGCACTCACAAAGTTTTTGGAATTGTCCATAGAACCAGCAATGCTGTTATCCAGTCCCTTGCTGAATCATTAACACACGTGCAAACACTAACAGTCCCTACTTCTCACATATTGTCCATATACTATGACCAACAGAAACGTGTGCAGTGAAATGTAACTTACAAGTTACTTAATTTGATGAACTGGTGTCAATTACAATTTTATAACATAAGAATACAATTACAAAGGTACAAAATACATCATTAAAGAACATAACAATACAGATAACATTCGTGGTACAGGCTTTACAAAAGAATCGAACTAACATATACATCAGTGTTACAGGAATTATGACATAAGTAAATACATAAAAGATCAGAATAACTTTCGAAACATCAACTTCACACATGAGCATTAACACAAAACAGAATAAATAATGTCTAAACATCTTTACAAAGTAAATAACACATTATTAATGCCAATTGTATTTGAGGATAACAGTATTCCTCATCATAGTGAATGTAACTTAGTATTAGAAGAGAAAAAAGTTCTATGAAACAGTACACAGAGACAGGAAGAAAACAAATACACAAGGGTACACAAACATATAGTGGGATAACACAAAAGGGAAAGGACAGGGTTTGTTTTACTGCAGTATTTTGCATGGAGATCTCCCTTTGTTCATCATTATTCCCAAAAAGTCCTATCTAAGCCTGCTTTCTGTATTCTGTTCATATTTCTTTCAAAATAATTATTTCTGATTGTACAATACTCATTTGGGCCCAAATCTTTTTCATATAACTTCGCAATGCATTCTTTACCTATTCTCCATAGTCAGTTTCTTATATAGTCTACCCCCTCTTAAGCTAACTTAAATCTACTGAGCTCAGATGCTAAACTAAGGAACGAGGCAATGCAGCATCACATAAAACAATTAATATAAACAGCAATGAAAAAAATGGAAATTTGCAAAGCGAGCTACAGTAAATCTAAATTACCAAACAATTCAACATTACAACTAATATGAGGCAATGCGCAGCAAACAAAAAAATAAATCTGGCTTAGCAGAGTAACACAAATTAAAGTTCAGTAGCACTATGCCTGGCAAACAGCAGCTTATATCTAAACATGACATAGCTCAAGCAGAAAAAATAGTACATTAAAGATAACAATGCAGATAAGGGAAATGTATAATCACATCTTAATGTCTAAGTAATTAAAGTGGTGCACCACAACAACTTATTGTAAAAAAAATATTACCATGTACTTGAAAAGAAAATTATGTGTCCAGTTAATGTTACTAGTCCCTTCTTATTGTTCTTTCCTTTCCAAGTGCTCCTTTTTTTAAAGAATGTGGATTACAAAATTATCAATTAATAGATCTGTTGACAGAAAGTGTTCACATTAGCAAATGCATCTAAGTTTATTTTATGAAACCAATGCTGCAACATAGCTGGAAACCAGATATTAAACAAAATGAGCAATCTCTTAACTACAAAGACAATAGATGTAAAATGTTTCTAATCATTTCATTAGGCATTTTAGTAAATATCATAAATTACAAGCTCCACAGTATGCTTTCAACAAGGAAATGTCAATAGCGAGGACAATGGCCTCCCCTTTCTTTTATTCTACCTGTGCTTCTGATGAGGCACTCACTAATGACTTGTTCTCCCGGCGTCTGACACAGCTGCGTGCCCACGACGCATTACGTGCAGGTGGTCACTTAACTTTCTTACGGAAATATTTACGACAGCAGTTTTCGCTACAGTGACAGTCTCATATACAAAATTTCACGGGTCGAGAATTTGCGTTGCAAATGTGTAGAAACAAAACCCTATAAATATAAGTGTCCAAATAAAATATTCGTCAGCATTGTGGTACAGTCACGCATTTACGCACATTTCATAACTCTTAAAGTACGCTTCTTGGTTTCCAACATACTTCTTATTCCTCATATACGGTAGCATCATCTTATTGACATAAACATACCTCAACAGCATAATACACATCGTCGTCTTAAAAATAACATCATAACACCTCAGTCAAATCTCAAAAAGGTCGTAGCTTTCTGCAATAATTTCAAACCAAAAAAAATTTTCTCTGCTCATTTCAATAGTGTCATCTGCCTCAAACGTACTTTAAAAATCATGATCTCATACCAAATACATCATTCAAAGCTCTCATAGTATCACAATGGGTCCGAAAAAATATGAACAGTTCACACAGTACAGACAAAATACAATTTCATAAGTGTGAAGTAATCCAACTCTGTTATTGCGTAAACATCTGTCACTGACGTAGTAAAAAGAATGTTTGTTTCTCTGTCAAATAATCAGATAGCTGTGTAATTCTGTGTTAGAGAAATATGGTACCAAAGTGTAAAGTTGTATAAGCAAATACCATGTTAGCTAGGGCTCCTTGTGCTTGCCAAACACATGGTACACAAAGTAAGTGTGTACCCCCTGAGGATTAATATAATTATACCCTCAGGTGTTACAGATTACAGCAATGGAATGAAATGTATCACGGAAAACCTTTGTATCATTGTACTCCAAATATCTTTAAAAATAAATACTTTTAAGTACAAAATCAATCACTCAAATACGTGTCCTGTAGCGCTAAATGTGCGTCTTGTTGCAACATAATCTCTGTGGAAGTGTCGTAATTATCGTCCTCCGAAAACTAAGTTCTGCAGAAGTCAATGTACTTACCTCATGATAAACAAAAGTGAAATGCTTTGTGTATAGATATTGTAGTTATTACGCTTATTGTTGTGATGAAGAAAGTACTGTACTGTAACGTATTGTTGTGCTACGGAAAACCCTGTCTCATTGTAGCTATACTACAAAAGTTACTACTAAAACCTGTTTTACTTTCCAGAATAAAACAGAAAACTGTGCAGATATAAAACAGAAACACTGCAAAAGCAACATTGTAAATTATGTCACACATTAGTAGTGTCGTAATATAACCGTGTAGCTGTCAAAGAAACCAAATACTAAGTCATCTATAATCTCACAGAAAGTACTTTAAATCCCAAATGTATTTTCAAGTAAACCAAAATGTTGCATTAAAATCTCATTAGCAGTACTGGTAAATGTTCTAATCGTGCAACTAACAAGCAAGAATGTACACACACAATTACACTGTGTCGTCTGTTCGCAATAACAATGCATTCGTAATTTCTGTTTAAATAAGTTCTCTTGGTTCTTGACTGGATATTTAACTTCAAACATTGTTGCATGTTAACAGATTCTAAGTCTGACAAGCATACTAGAAATGTGAAGTGAAAAGTTATATGGCAAAGACAAAGTTAAAAAGCAGATTATCTTTCAATAAACGGTTTTACATGTGAAATGTGGTGTAAACCCTTACTCTTCCTAGTACGCGGAGTTTCAACTTCAACGCAATTATCATGTGGTATACGTCGGATTCTGTAAGGTCCATTGTAAACTAGAAAGAATTTGTGACTCAAGTGTTTCTTCTTATGTGACGATGAATGAGCTTTAATGAGAACTTTCTGACCAATATATAATTTCTTTGCATTTGCTTTACCGTGTAGTTCTCTCCTTTTGTCTGCTGCAGATTTTATATTTTTAAGAGCCAAATCAATTATGTCTTTGTGTCGAAGTTTACGTGTATTCGGGAAAGGTACAAGCTCTCTGATTCTGTTTGGTGGTTCTTCATTCTTCAGTACAAGAGTAGGTGGTAAAGCAGTAGAATCATGAGGCATTTCATTCAGCACATTTTGAAATATATGTAGATATCTGTCCCAATGCTGATGCTTTCTGTGACAATAAAGTCTGCAAAGCTTATTGATTTCTTTCATAATCCGTTCAGACGGGTTGCAATGTGGTGAGTACAATGAAATAAAAACAGGTTTGATTTTATGATTCCGAAGCGTGCGTGACCAAACAGCAGATCTAAATTGCGGTCCGTTATCTGAAATGACTTTAGCAACGTGGCCAACTTCACGTAAGAAATTTTTAACAAAGGCGTTGGAGACAGATCGTCCAGTGGCTTTACGTAACGGAGTGAAAGAAACAAATTTTGAAGTAAGTTCAACAGCGACTAGAACGTACGAAAATCCATTGGATGTTCTGACAAGCGGTCTCAAGAGATCAACAGCAGCAAATTCTTTTAAGTTAGAAGGAATAATAGGAAACAACGGAGCACGATGTGAGACAGTAGATGGTTTCGCCTTTTGACAAAGTTTACAAATAGACAATACTCTTCGAATTCTTTTTTCCATATTGTTAAAATAACAAGTCGTTCGAAGAATATGATAACATTTTCGTGGACCAAAATGTGCGTAGCTGAAATGAATGTACCAAATGAGCTTATTAACAAAATCGTCAGGAATGCAAAGTACCCATAGCTTGTCATCAACAGTGCAGCGTTTGAACAGTATGTTGATTCTAACCAGATAATAATGCCGAATCTGTGTGTGTGTCTTTTCATACCATTTGCTCTTGATGTCTTTCCAAATCGGATCTTTATCTTGTTCATGAGCAATGTCCTTTAAAGATGTGGTGATGAAGTTTTCAAAGGCGACTTTCTGAATGTAAAGAATACTGAAATTGTTCTCGAGGTTGCCTTCTGTGGTACTTTTCTCAAGCCCAGCCGGTGCGCGTGACAGTGCGTCCGCAACAATGTTCTCCTTGCCGGGAATGTAGACTATTGTGAAGCGGAATTCTTGCAGAAACAATGCCCAACGTTTTAACCTGTCATGATTTAATTTTGAAGACATAAGAAATTGTAATGCACGATGAGCACTGTATACTTTTACTTGCTTACCAGAAAGAAAGAAACGGAATTTGTTAAATGCCCAAACGATAGCTAACGCTTCTAATTCAGTAACGGAATAATTTTTTTCAGATTTTGTTAGCACTCGGCTAGCAAAAGCAATGGTTTTCTGAACAGTAGTATCATTTTCTATGGCTTCTTGAAATAAATGGGCACCAAGACCGACTTTAGAAGAATCCGTGCTAAGGCAGAAATCTTGTGACAGATCTGGATGAGCTAGTATTGGCGCGTTAAGTAGCGATTCTTTCAAAGAATTGAATTCCAACTGTGCTTGTTCGTCCCAGTTCCAAATAGTATTTTTTCCAGTGAGAGAACAAAGTTTTGGTGTAACAAGAATTTGCATATTCAGAAAACGACGGTAAAAATTTACGAGACCTAGAAAACTGCGGACTTGTCTTTTTGTGGATGGAACTGGAATGGCTCTGATTGCTTCTAAATTTTCAGGATCCGGCTGAATGCCTTCAGAAGAAATAATATGTCCCAAAAACTTCACCTTTGTCCTACCGAATTCAGACTTTTCCAAGTTAACTGTAATTCCAGATTCTGCAAAAATACGTAACAAACTGTTAAGGATGCGATTATGTAGTTCCCATGAAGCTTCTGCTATTAGAATATCGTCCACATATAAGGTGATGTGACGTTTTAAGAACTCAGGTAATATGGAATTTAGCCCGCGAATGAATGCTGCTGAAGAAATGTTCAAACCAAAGGGAAGTTTCCGAAACTGATAACAAACGCCGAAACAAAGGAAAGCTGTGTATTTTCTACATTCTGGATGAAGTTCGATCTGATAAAAGCTGGATCTGAGATCAATGGAAGACAACACTTTTACACCATTAAAATTTTGAAGAAGTTCTTCCAACGTTTGCGGCCTGTCTGTTTCAGGAATAATGATCGTATTGATTTGTCTCGAATCTAAGACAAGCCTGATCGATCCATTTTTCTTCTCAACAACATGTAATGGATTGTTGTATGAGCTTACTGCAGGCTCAATAATGCCCTCGTCAAGCATAGATTGTATTTCTGTTCTAACACGGTCCCTATAATGTGCTGGAATTACATATGGTCTAACACAAAATTTAGTATGCTCACGAACACGAAATTGGTATTGAAATCCCTTGATTGTTCCTGTTTTATGAGTAAAAACTGTGGAATGTTCTTGTAAAAGCTCAAAAAGGTCCTCCCTATCAGTGTCATTACAATTCTCAATTGTTTGAATTTTATTCTGAATTAACTCATTAATTTCAAATATGCCGTCGATATCATCCCTGTCAGTTCTTGCAGAGTGATTGTTAGTATCTAGTTCCGTAGAAAATTCCGAACTGTTGTCCAACAGAAGGTAAAGCCGATTGATTTCTTCGTCATGGTTTGAGAACCAATCTTCAAATTTCAAAGCTATTGACTTACCTTCCTTCTCTAAACTTATTTCAGCATCATGAAAGTTTAAGATTGCTTTGAATTCATTCAAAAAGTCTACTCCCAATATAATTTCCGTCGACAATAATGGAACAATAAGAAAGTTCGTAGAGAAGCTGTGGCTTTGACAAAAGAATTCTAAGTTGGTTTGTTGGCGTACATCTACACTTTTTCCAAAGATTGCACCTTGTAATTTAATCTTACGTAACGGAAGTGTGGGGCAATCGTTCGATTTGTTGCATTTGCTAAAGGCTGTTTCACTAATTACTGAGATGGGACTGACAGAGTCAAGTACTGCCGTAAATTTTACGTCATTTACAGTAATGTGAATCACAGGATATGCAATGTTGTTAAGTTTTACGTCGTGTTCCTGGAGTAAGATGTCCCTAATGTCTTCCATTTTTACGTAATTACTAGCTACGGCAGCTGCATCATAAGTACGTTTTGCATCATAAGTACGTTTTGTTGCTGCCAGCGGTGTGAGTCATTGCCTATTGTCTCTTTGTTGGCGCGCGTCGTTATTGGGATTTGGAGACCTAACTTCTACAAATTCACCGTGACGAGAGGGCCCTGCTCTGTTTGAATCCCGCCAGTTCTGATGCAATTCAGGTCTGTCGTTACGATCATATCGTCTGTCGTCATGTCGGTAGATTCCATAGTTTCTTTCTTGTCGGTCACATGGTGGAGAATTTCTCCCTGAATCGTAACTGCGCGCTGGTCCGTTGCGTCTTAAGTTATTCTGTCTCCCTTGATAGTATTTATTTTGGTTCCCATATTGTCTGTTTCTCTTATTGTCTCTGTGATAGTCATTACCACGGAGAGGTGATCTTTCCCTGTAGTTATTACTACTCTGCCAACGGTTGTCATACGGGTGGTGTCTGTTTTGGTCACGATTTGTGTTGTGAGAATAGCCTTGTTGTGTCAAGTTATTACTTCTTTCATCGCAGAATTGCGACGGATGTGACCTGTAATTGTTGTGTTCCTGGTTTCGCGTTCCGCGATTGTCAGTGTCAATTTCTAATTCTTGTAAGAGTCCCTAAAATGCTTCAATGTCGTCTTTGCAACGTCCTGCCAAAATAATATGTCGTAAATGTTCAGGCAGTTTGATTAAGCAAATGCGGATGAGTTCTGAGGGGCTGAATGGGTTTGAAAGATACTGATTCTTATGCAACATGTCTTCAAAATATTTCATAAGACTGGAAAATTCAGATTGTTCGAAACGTTTCATCATTATGATGCTATGTTTTACTCAGTCTTGTGTGGCTTGAGACCAATATGCTGAGAGGAAGGCATGGTAAAACTCTCCTTCACTGTGGCAATCGTGAATTACCGATCGCATTCTTGCAGCTGGTTCATTCTCCAAGTAGCCACACATAAATTCTAATCTGTGTTCTAACGACCAGTTGGGAGGAAAACAATGTGAGAATTGATGGAGCCATGCTTGTGGATGAATGTCGTTGCCAGAATTCTTAAATGTTTTGAATTTACGTGTAGTAATGAACAGCTTATAGTCAAAATCATCATGTCGCCGAGTCGCATATCGGTCATTGTTAGGTCGTGTCGGCCGTTCCATCTCAAAATTCGGTGCACATTGCCAATTTCTTTCATAACTTCCGAAATGCCCTGTGTTATTATTTTGTGGCTGTTCCGTATTTCTGTCTCCCTCTTCCCGTATTGGGGCGCGAGTATCCTCTGACATACGTAATTCTTGTATTACCTGTGTCAGCTGATCTTGTACTTCCCGGATTTCTCTTTTGTACTGTGTATTGATTTGATTTTGATTCTGTTTGAATTTTCGAATTTGTTCATACACTTCTGTGTCAGTGAAGGCTACAGGTCTTGTGTCATTCAGATCATCATCTACCTTTGTAGGTAAGTTAGTGACCTGATCCGAAAGTTCGGCTACTTTCTCCGATAGTGAACACATTTCCTCAGTGTGTTTTTCTGAACCAAGTTTCAGAGGGTCCATTTGTGTTGAAATCGTATCTACTGTGTCCTTTACGTTTTCTTGAGTTTTTGCAAGTTGCGTAACCGAATCGGTAGATGCAACTGAGTCAATTTTAGCTTGCAAGGTGTTGTGATTTTCATGAACAATAGTTTGCAGTTCTTTTATGGCTGCTTCATGATTCTGTAATGCATTTTCATGACGCGAAAAAATAGGTTGCAAATGCTCACAAATTTGTGTTTTTACGTCATTACAGACTTTTTGACATTTCGATTCGATGTTATGTAACTCAGTAGTTAAATCTTCATGTGTTTGTTCAAGCGTGGTGTAAAGATTTTGTTCCATTGCGTCTAACTGTTGCTGTGTTTGTCTCTGGTGTTGTTCCATTGTGTCTAACTTTTGAAGCTTTTGCTGTGTTTGTCTCTCATTTCGTTCCAGTGTGTCTAACTTCTGAAGCTTTTGCTGTGTTTGTCCCATTTGTTGTATTAATTGTAATAACAATGCATTGGTGTCTGAAACATGTTCCTCAGTGCTTTTCGGCAGTGAATTTGCACCGGCAACATTCACATTTTGACAAGCGGAAAATGTGTCTTGATTCATTTGAGAAAACGGTGAGGACGCAAAACCTGAATCTACAGTATTTGCAATATTGTGTTCTGTCATTCCCGATTCCCGAGGCGAGCTGTTGCCGACCGATCGATAGATAATGCTTCCCTGTTCACTACTTGTTTCACTGTCTACGCCATTGTTTGCCGCCCGCTCCATTTCCCTATGCACAGTTACCAAATTACTACTTTGAACGTCAGTTAATTCATTACTCGGTGGCGCTAACACACTGCTTTCATTTTCACTGTCATTTCTCAGTTTACTTTGGAGCCTAGTATTACGTTTTTCACACGCCATTATTGTCAAAGTATTTCACACGACAACACATAAAAGCACAATTTTAAGAGCAAAAATAAGAGAACACATTAACATAGAACTGAAAATAATATCTAGTTAATTGCACGCGCTGCTGATAAATACTTGGTGTAAAACTGCATGCATGCTACAACTGTTTTACTGTACCACAATGAAAGACTGCAACTACAAAGGAGATTCTCTCTACAATTACATGCTAGCAATAAACAAAAGCTACACTAATTACACAAACTACAGGAAAAAATCAGAAGATTCCAGTGAGGTATCCTGGCAGGGTCGCCATGTGAAACTTCCCCTTTGAACAATTATACAAGACTGTGCTTAACCTGACACAATATTTTTTAGCGCAACGCAATCTGACTTTCAAAAAATCCCTACGAAAGAATGGCCTGACTAACATTAACCTATAAGTGTCACAAATCACTTACCTCACAAAAATCTTCGCTACTCAAGCTACTGCAATACAGCCAGCGCCACTACTGCCAGCTAAATAAAAGATTCAAACTACTGATGGCACTAACTACTGATAGGGATAGTTAGCAAATGAAAGATATTAATAGAGAACAAACAATGTATTTACCTTGATATCATCATATATAAATATAGCAGTTCATGACAAATTTCAAAGCTCCGCCATCTCTCTCCCCACATCCACCACTGCTGGCGGCTCACCTCCAACTGCACAACGCTATGCGCTGTTCACATCCAGCTGACGCTGCCCAACACTACAATGGCGAGTATTACAACAATGCAAGGCAGCCACAGACTGCACACAGCACAGCCAGTGATTTTCATACAGAGGTGGCATTACCAATAAAAAAAACCTAAACAGCCTACTTACAAGACATACAATTCGAAGTGGGGTTACTGTTTGTTCGTTTAATCTGTTCTACTTACCAAAACATCACGGGAAACTGCACGGTAAATTATTTGCAGTATCCTCGCGTTAATAAAATTTGCTCTGATTATGACACATTTTGGTTAGGAAGCATAGGTTGATAGGAAATCATGTCCTGAGGCGTCAAGGCATAGTTAACTGGAAGGGATGAGTGTGTTTTGGTTGGGTGGTAAAAACTGTAGTCGGAGACTTCAGTGTGTGTGAAATCTTATGGGACTTAACTGGTAAGGTCATCAGACCCTAAGCTTACACACTACTTAACCTAAATTATCGTAAGGACACACATACACACCCATGACCGAGGGAGGACTCGAGCCTCCGCCGGGATTAGCAGCACAGTCCATGACTGAAGCGCCTGAGACCGCTCGGCTAATCCCGCGCGGCAGACGGAGACTTATAAATAGACAAGTAAGCAGTCGATGGGAGGTATGATGCAATAATTGTGCTGATATGATGAGATTTGCACATGGTAAGTGCTACATCACAACACTCTTCGGACTGTAGGCTACATCAACAAAGATAAAATAACCACGTTCAGATCGTGGGAGGGGAAGGTAAGTGTGACAGATTTAGGCTCAACTATCAATTTCAACACATAATTTATTTTTCATATTTCTGTGAGCAAAAATAAATACTAAACAATTTTACAACAATAAAACTGTGAACCACATGCATATGACGGAGCTACGGCTAATGCTCCACAAGCTTGAATCATGTCTTATCAGTCTTAAGTATGTAATTTAATGACAAACATATACACATGTATACAAAACGTTTAAATTAGTAACAATCACATACAGCGTTGTGCTGCGGAACACAAGAGACTATATTCCATCACAATCTCAGTACTTCAGGCAAATGGTAGTTTGTGCATGAACATTCCTTGCTGAACACAGGCGCTTGTGATGATGCAGTGTCACAACTGTCTTCCAGTCAGTTCCCACGGCACTGAGTTTTGTTCATATCGCAGAGAGCGAATTAAGATGTAATACTAGTATTTAATGAGACCCGCTTCCTTGCGGAGAACTCTGAGGCGAGAGAAGACTTCGTCCCAGTCGAGGAACTGGCCTATGATGTGCCTCTCGTTGCCCGGTCTGTCGTCGTAGCCTTCACGGGCGTGGATCAGCCGGATGTTGTCGAATGTCAGGATCTCTCCTGGAATCAGGACACGATATTCAGCCAGGCTACACTACACAACACATTCTCTTTACATCATTGGAGAAACCAATGTTGTTTATGACTAGAAGGTTTTTAGCCTTGAAAATACCTGGGCGGGTCTTGAAGCGAACTTGGTTCTTTGGGCTGTGTAACTCTTTGGTGAAGACGTCGTACGCTTTATACCAGGCAACAATCTGGTCAAGAGTGGCATTGAAGTGTGAAGATCTCTGAGGCTGGCTGTAATTTATCCTCATGAACTCGCCAAACATGTCATTACTGAAAAGAAGTAGCATTGTTAGAATAGGTCCTTATTATGGTGTTCGGTGTCAAACTGAAAACAGACGAAACGTAGGTCAGTGCCCAACTTTGAAATTGCCAACAATAATTAAAGAAAGTTAGTTTTATGTACCACCAATATCTGCTGATAAAATTTTATTAGCTACCAGTTACGAGCAAAACGATCACCAGACACCATAAAAATGGGTAGCAGCGAAATTGGCATCACATTAAAATACAGAGGGGTCCAAAAAAATGTATCCACTATTTAAAAGTTCATAACTGGCAAACTAATTGACGGAGTTGTCTCATCTTTGGTTGTGTAATAGTTTATAGTTCCTGCTGTCAGATGACAGCCGCCAGATAGTGTTTTGTTCTTAGTTGCACCTAGTTACTCGAGTGAACATGACTGGCGCAAGGCTTAATGAAACGAAGTCAGTTTTGAAGTGGTATTTTAAGTATGAAAACAGTAATGAGGTTTAAGGGCAATAGCGAGATGAGTATCAAACAGAGCCCCTGACAAGCTTAACGATTCGTCGCATTCGAGACAAATTTGAAGCCGAAGGCTGTGTTAAAGATGTACACAAACAACGATATGGACGACCTGTTGCAGTAACAAGTCCAGCTAACTCACGTCGTGTGTTACAATAGTTCACTCGCTCACCACAGAAGCCTGTGAGACAGTGTGCCCGTGAAACTGGAGTGAGTCGCTCAAGTGTTCGGCGAATTATGAAGACAGCAAAGTGGAAGTGCTACATCCCACGATTGCTACACGAAATGAACGAGGACGACCCAGATCGTAGAATGGAGTGCTTCGAGTGGTTTACTAACATGGTGCGCAATGATGAAGAGTTTGCAGAAATGATTGTGTTGTCTGATGAGGCACAGTTCAAACTCAATGGTACAGTAAATCGCCGCAATTGCATCTGCCGGGCTGCTGAAAAACCGAATGTCCATGTAGACAAAGCCGTGAATTTGCCAGGAGTAAATGTGTGGTGTGGGTTGTCTTACCGGGGCTTGATTGGGCCATTCTTCTTTGACGGCACAGTTACCGGTGAGGTGTACCTTCAGAAGTTTCAGACATCCATTTTACCTGCCATCCGAGACTTGCATGGAGACGGAAGAGTTTACTTTCACTACCAAAATCGTGTTAGGGCGTATCTCAACGAAAATCTGCCAGGAAGATGGATAGGCCGTAGAGGTGCTGTGGAGTATCCCCCATGTTCCCCAGACCTTACTCCTCTGGACTTTTACCTGTGGGGAACAGTAAAGGACGTCGTTTATCGACAAAAGCCACGCACATTGGATGAACTTCGAGAACCCATCGTACATTCATATGCAAATATCCAACTGAACACGTTGCAGTCAGTAGTTCGTAGTGCAGTTCGGCGGCATCGTTTGTGTGTGGATGTTAATGATGACCGTTTCGAACACCTACAGTGATATCTTTAAGTTGGACTTTAAGCTACACTTTCACCAAAAATGAGACGACTCTGTCAATTAGTTTGCAAGTTATGGACTTATAAACAGTGGATACATTTTTTTTGGACTCCTCTGTAATATTTGTCATTTTGCATCACTGTCGTCAAGCGTAAAACACATTTACACTGGGTGGCAAAATAAAACTGGCCCGGAAAATATTTCATCCATTGCAAGTTATGGACTTTTAGACAGTGGATACATTTTTTTTTTGGACTCCTCTGTAATATCAGTCATTTTGCATCACTGTCGTCAAGCGTAAAACACATTTACACTGGGTGGCAAAATAAAACTGGCCCCGAAAATATTTCATCCACCTCAATACTGACAGCCCAACTTGCATCTTCCACTCTAGAGCCAGATGGTACAAGTTGGATTGCCTGTTTTAAAGCGCACGAAATACTTTCTGGGCCAGTTTTGATTTTGCTCACCCTGTACAATATCGAAAAATCTTACACTATTTTCTGTTGCTATGTGGAGTACACTCTGCATGCTCAAGTAAATTTCAGTTTAATTGTGGCACATGTTCTAACAGAGTCTAACTCATGGCAACCTTCAGTACTTACGTATTCAATACAACTCTTGTGTCGCAGGTGCGCACTACACTATTCTTGTACTGGACTTACCATATGACAGGTGCCCTGTACAAGCTGTAGAACGTCTTCCCTCCGTCCTCTCCGATGTCTGCCCACGTAACAGGGACCGTGCTAAGAGCTTTGTAAGCCTCTGTGTTTGTAACTTTCAGCTTTTCGCTCAGGTAATAAGCATCAGCCAATAGGTTATCACCTCCAGCTCCCTCTGTCTGAACCAGACAGTGCAGCATGTTTATCTGCAAAGCAAAAAGGTGTCGTTCATATTTCTTGTGACTCTGAGCTGTTTCTACCTACAGAATTTCAAGTACTCATTATTGTTTACTGTAGGTTGGTGTGAGAGTCTTACCCCAGGTTTGTACTCGTAGTACATAAGGTCGGTGTGCATCTCTAGCTTCTCCTTAAGATACGCCACATTTGTGGTGTTGGGTTTGTCCCTTATGTGGAACTGCACGCTGCAAATTTAACGAACATTGGATATGAGTTTGTGTATTTTATGTCTTAACAACTTTTCGCTGACACAAAACAGTAAATACTTCAAACAGAGAACCAAAGCATTTATAAAACAGCAAAAAATATGTAATGAATTTTACCCATAATGCGTCCTTCTTGGGAACATCACTTTGTCTCCCAATTCGAGCAATGACTCTTCTGTTGGTGGTGTGTCGTACACTATAGCGACACCATATACAGCCATAGCTTCAAGCCAACCCCGAAGGTGTTCCTTGCTGGAAGTCAAGAGGAGAAAGGCAAAAAAAATGATTTAGATGGCTCTGAGCACTACGGGACTTAACATCTGAGGTCATCAGTCCCCTAGAAATTAGAACTACTTAAACCTAACTAACCTAAGGACATCACACACATCCATGACCGAGGCAGGATTCGAACCTGCGACCGTAGCGGTCGCGTGGTTCCACAATGAGTGTGATTGCTACTCTGAGGTGCCACAAGAGAAGAAATCGAGGTAGATCACATCAAACCAGTCAGTAGACTAATGAAAACAAAAAAAAATTGCTTGTGTAATGTTCTTCAGTAGTTCTTTTGGCTTGATGAGTGACTCCAGAATATGAAAAAAATGTGACTTTAGATTAGTTTCATGGGGAGCGGGAAAGGGGTAAATTAATGATCTTGCATAAATTTGTTATCCATAGCTTTTCATCCGAAAGCACATTCTATCGGAATATAAAGTTCTAAAATTATACACAGTTAACTGTCTCAATGTAGATTCACTTCCTTGCAACAGCGAAAATAATTTGCGAAGTTTACGTAATCGAAATTCGTAGAGCAGAAACCGTGCACAGTCATGTAATGGTTTGCCAGTATTTCGTTCCGCCACGCAACAGTGGCTCATTTCTTGATTTAGTTCTTACCTGTTTACAACGTCACTGTACTTGAATCTCTGGAGGATGGAGTTGTAGTTTTCGGCGTTCCAGGCAACCTTTGGGAGCCTGTAGGTGGTGTCGAGCCACTTCCTCTGGTCTTCCGGCAGTAAGCTGCGGTCTTTGAGCCACTCCAGCGTGAACTCGCTCCTGTGGCCGTCCGACCACTTGACAGCTAACTTTTCTTCGTCCGCCTGTCAAAAAGAGTAGAATACGGAGTCACACCACAAATTTTCCGTGAAGTTTAGCTGTGAACATGGTTGTTTCACCTAATGAAAAGATTCCCATTTGCAATATTTCAAAGGCATTGCTGCTCCAGACGATTAGGTATAAACACACGTAAGAGTGAGCGTCTGAAAATAAGTTCTAGGAAAGTGTCGTGATTATAAAAATAAAACAAGGTTCATAAAGTGTCTTTTACTTGAAGTTCATTTTCCTCATTAGAATTAATTTTTTTATTATTATGTATTTGGCAACGGCCTTGGCGCAGTGGATACACCGGTTCTCGTGAGATCACCGATGTTAAGCGCTGTCGGGCGTGGTCGGCACTTGGATGGGTGACCATCCAGGCCGCCATGCGCTGTTGCCATTTTTCGGGGTGCACTCAGCCTCGTGATACCAATTTAGGAGCTACTCGACCGATTAGTAGCGGCTTCGGTCAAGGATACCATCGTAACGACCGGGAGAGCGGTGTGCTGACCCCACGCCCCTCCTATCCGCATCCTCCACCGAGGATGACACGGCGGTAGGACGGTCCCGGTTGGCCACTCGTGGCCTGATGACGGAGTGCTTTTTTTATTATTTATTTATTCGAATAGGAGTTTAGGGCGGACGTTAAAACAATATTTCAATTCTGGCTGCACACAGTCTTCTTCCTCTTCGCCCACATTCGTTTCATGTGTTCCGATCTCTGCTTCGCGCACTTTTTGAAGCAGAGACCTTTCTTGTTCGTTACTGAAGACAACTTTCTGAATTTTGTTCATTAATAAAGTCCAGTTATGTATGTCCATTATGTTGATGGTTGCTTCTTTGAGTTGTTTCAGCTTCATAACTGTATTACAGATACGCTTCGTCAGCGTGTCCTCATACTTGTACATGTCCAAAGAACAGCATTCTTCTTTTGAAGATGGTGCATTGTGTTCTTTACATGTTCATAGATTTCTGTGCTAATTGTTGCCCTTGGGCCAAGTATGCTTCTAAACAATTTGCATTCTATTTTCGTGATTTTGTTTACGCATGCTGCCGCACTAGTTATAGCGATTCGGAACCGTAGAGAGCTTCGAGTCTCACTATTTTACTATGATGTTTAATCTTGGTGTCACACGCCAGAGTCCTCTACTTGTGTATGTTTCTGGTATTCTGGAATGCAATGTTCATCTTATTTACTCTTATCTCGACACTGTCCTTCTCACTGTTGCTAATGCTCAGCAACTCGACCAAATGTTTGAAGGAGCCGACTTCCTTTGTTTTGTTTTGATTTATGAGTAATTTCTGTGAACGATTTTTAATGTTTGCTATAAATTCTATCTCTGGGAAAGCAATTTTTAAACTCACTTTTCCTGTTTAGGTTTTGGCATTTCCTGGTGTATCTGTTATCAAGGAAATGCCGTCTGCGAATGTAAGGCAATTTTCATAGGTATTATCTTTTGGTCCCCAGTTTGATACATTTCGTGTCGGATTTTCACCGATCTCCTTTTTCAGAGCCCAGTTGAAAAGCGAAGGTTACAGTCCGCCCCCGTTATTCTTCTACTATTGAAAATTCACGTCTACATGCACGCGTGATCCATACATAGCAGTGGGAGTCAAGTACCGACGAGGGGAGGGATCCATCGAGAGACGGAAGCAACTTAGTCACTGAAATCTTCAGGTAATTTACGTGCTTACTTTTTTAAAGTGAGAAACTTGGCTTATTGTCGACCTAGAGGATAAGGAATTGGCACTTACCTGTACGTCGGTGGGCTTGACGCTTGTGTCCAGCTCGTCCCAGTAGATGATGCGCGACATCTGCTGGCTATTGAAGCACTTGGGGCACTGGCAGTTGTCTCTGAGCCACATGGTGGGGAGCTTGTGGTGCTCCCCAGAGGGCAGGTGTAGCGACACCAGATCACCGTCCACAGTCGCCACGGGTTTTGGGTGCTGCAAACAACAGCAGTCATTTACATTACTACTAGTGCCGTTATCGTTGTCCCACAATCGACTGCAAGTCATTGTAAATCACTTCAGAGGAACTGTTGGGATGACAAATTACTGCAACGAATTTACCTAGTACGCATTGTCAGTGAATTTCTTTCCACCACTAGCTACTTTGTCCCAAAGTGTCCTGCTTACAGCGGTGATGAAGCCTACAGTCCTACTCGACGTCAATGGAAAGCTGACCACTAGCATGTTTATTCCAACTTGATATCAGACATTGTTCGAAATATCAAGTAAAAAACGAAACAATAAAATGCTCAACACCGGGCAATAAAAACTTGTCTTTCGAAGAGAGTCCCATCTCTTCAACTCGTCCCACATGATGGCAAAAGCTGCAGGTGTAATCAGTATATAGGCATTTTCAAGTTGAATTTCGTGATGGTGCAACGTGGGTGACTATTGGTTTTCCTTGTTGTTCTGGACATAGTAGTTGTGTGGGACTGAAGGGTTTTTCCATTTCCTGATATGTTGGCTTCCGAGACCTATAGACTGAATTGGAGTACATGTATGTGTTCGTTCACAGTATCCACACGTCCAAAGAATCCTGTCGCAGATGATGTTTGATATCTGCTTCACTTTCCACCTTATACTTCTACATCTACATAGATACTCTGCAAACCACCATGAAGCGCATGCCAGGGGTTTAGGCTTTCTACCCATTCGAGTCGCGTATAGAGCGGGGGAAGAATCACTGCCTCGCCTCTGTAAGTGCAACAATTATTCAAATCTTAACGGCCCGTACGGGGCCCGCATCTCGTGGTCGTGCGGTAGCGTTCTCGCTTCCCACGCCCGGGTTCCCGGGTTCGATTCCCGGCGGGGTCAGGGATTTTCTCTGCCTCGTGATGGCTGGGTGTTGTGTGATGTCCTTAGGTTAGTTAGGTTTAAGTAGTTCTAAGTTCTAGGTGACTGATGACCTAAGATGTTAAGTCCCATAGTGCTCAGAACCATTTGGCCCGTACGGGAATGATAAGTATGGGCCCAATATTACACTCTACATACGTCACTTAATACTCCTTCCTGAAACTTTGAAAGTAGCCTTTTAGCGTCTGCCAATTCAGATTTTTCAGCATTTCCATGACTTCCTCTCGTGAGGAAAACCTGCCACTTCCCGTTCTTCTGTGTTTATGTTCAATATCTACTGCTAGTCCCATGGTATGTGTCCCGGATACTGAGCAATATTCTAAGATGGAACGCACTAGTGATTCTTAAGCAGTCTCCTTTGTAGATTAACTGCATTTTTCCCGCATCCTGTCACCGATCCGATATTTGCCATCTGCCTTTTCACGAATGAGCCTATGTAACCGTTTCATTTCATATCTCTACAAACTGTTACATCTTGGTATTTATGTGAGCCGGCTGCTTCTAATTGTAATGCACTGATTTTGTACGATACTTCTTTTCTGCGTTCCGTTAACTGCACAGGTTTACGCTTGTGAACATTTAAAACAGATTGCCAATCTTTGCTCTACATTGAACTTTTCTCAAGAGCTGACTGCACATTAGTGCGATTATTTTCAGACAGTGCTTCATTATAGATTATTGCGTCATCTGCAAACAGGCCGAGGTTACTATAAATACTGTCTGCCATGTCATTAACATACAACATGAACAACAAGAGTCCCAACACAGTTACCTAAGGCCCACCTGCATTTCCTTTCACTTTCTATCTTGGATTACATGCTGCGTCCTTCCTGTTATGAAATCCTCAACCCAGTCATATATTTTGTTTGATACAGTGTAGACGCGATTACACGGTCCTCGGTTACACGGATTCGCGATTATCCGGACTGTGAACAGGGAGCAAGTGTCTTTGTACTGTCTAGTCCGTGTACTATCCGCCCGCGACCCGTGAGACAAACGAACAGCAGCAAAAGCAAGAAAATGAAACAGAAGGAAACAAAGGTGCAGAAAATCATCCAGAACCATCTCATGCAAGTGCATTTCAAGCCCTCGAAACAAATTTCATAAGGTTCTAAAAATGGTTCAAATGGCTCTGAGGACAATGGGACTTAACTGCTGGGGTTATCAGTCCCCTAGAACTTAGAACTACTTAAACCTAACTAACCTAAGGACATCACACACATCCACGCCCGAGGCAGGATTCGAACCTGCGACCGTAGCGGTCGAGCGGTTCTAGACTGTAGCCCCTAGAACCACTCTGCCACCCCGGCCGGCTCATATGGTTATAAAAACAAACAGAATGTGATCCTGTGAGTTTACTACAATTAAAATGAATTCCGGATGTAGCAGCAATGACGAAAAACTGTTTACGTGAAATGACAGTTACCAAATATTTTAAACAAACTTAAACTACAGTGACGTCCTATGCGACTTTTGTTAGATATTCCGTGACTAAGGTTGCAATACCTTAATAATTTAAGAAAATATGTACGTATGTCTGAAAACGTGTCCCTAGCCTCTTAACAAACCTTGATTTTTGTTGATTTTGGTAAGTTTAATTTGTTTTTCTTGTTTTGAATAAACACCTAACGTGATGTATTAACGGTAGAGAGGCAATTATATTAAAACGTACCTAAAAGATAACCATATGCAGCGACGTAGTTTATCTGTCTACACTTAATAATACAACAATCACCAATCTTCATATCCAGATTTTCGGTTATCCAAGTGACTTACGAAAATAATTAGTCCCGTTGATCGAGTCTCCGCTGTACTTCATACAATTGTTATTTTGTTACTAAATATTGCGGTTGTATAAGTCAACTGCTTCGCGGAAGCCGTGTACCTGATTGCATCGATCCATGGTTTTCGAAATGTCATGAAATAAATGCGTGAGTGCGTTTCCGCATGACGGATGTTTTCGTAATCCATGCTGGTTTTCATGGATAACGTCATTCCTTTCCAGTTACTCCATTACTTTAATGAGAAATCTGCGTCATTCTAAAACGTTAACAACAGCCAGGTATGAGGGAAAACGAAATGATAGATGTTTTGACTACAGAGGAAGTGGAAGTCAAATAATGCATGGAAATCATCTACCTGTTTATCTCGATCCTTGGTTTTTAGAATGTCATGTAATAAATGCGTAAGTTGCGTTTCCGTATGGTCGATGTTTTCCCAATCCATACTGGTTTGCAGGGAGGATATAATTCCTTTCGAGCTACTCAATTACTTTAATGAGAAATCTACGTCTTTCAAAAACAGGTATGAACGGAAACGAAATGATAAATGTTTTGACTACAGAGACTATACACAGTGGAGATATTATTGTGGCGTCACAATTAAATGGTTCAAATGGCTCTGAGCACTATGGGACTTAACTGCCGAGGTCATCAGTCCCCTAGACTTAGAACTACTTAAACCAAACTAACCTAAGGACGTCACACACATCCATGCCCGAGGCAGGATTCGAACCTGCGACCGTAGCGGTCACGCGCTTTGACTCTAGCGCCTTGAACCACTCGGCCACTCCGGCCGGCGGCATCATAATTAAAGAATTTCTTTGCATAGCTATCTCTTCAGCAGAGAAACGTGGAACAAGGAATTTAATAGGTCCTAAAGCAGTGGGGAAGACAGGCATGTGTAAGGCTAAGCTAGTGGTGCTCCAGTCTAAGTGTTGGACGTACCTGCTGAACGGCTGCGGCAGCCTGAGTAGCCACCAGACGGCTCTGCCTGCTCATGGGCACCAGAGAACGCGAGGCGCTCACCAACAGGTTACGCAGCATCTTTCCCTTTTCTGGAAGACAGAAAGAACAAGTGGTTATAGCAAGCAACAAAAACAACCTCTGGACAATGTGGATTTCGCTCAGGACGATGACCGAATTCCTAAAATTATTGCTGTTGGAAATCTTTGTCAGTTGGCGAAGACTTGACTGTGTGAACCAGGGCCGGCCACGGTGTTCCAAATTTCACGCGTGCAGGTTGTGCGGGTTGCGGGCAGGGCAAGGCAAGGCGCGCCCTGACACTGGGGTTTACACGGTTCTTCTCGGAAGCAGCCGATACAGTGCCACGTTTCATTTAGTCTAGTGGTATGACATTTTTAGGTCGGTACAACTTTATTAAGTTCGGGATTAAGCGACGGGTATTGTAAATTTCCTATGTTACGATATTACAATACTGTGCAGAGAGAACTGAAAGTTAATTGGCAATGAAAACCACAAAATTTACAACGATCGACAGACGGGATTCATTATTCTCTACCTCAAGTAGCGCGTTTTGCAAAATCTGCAGTCATGGAGCACGTGGAGAGGTTGGTGATACGAACAGAAAAGTTCTGAAGTCACAGTTGCTAGAGTTGTCGATAGAACTGAACGAAGACAATGGAGCTTTTACATATTATTGCAAAGAAAGTTGGTCAAGAGTCATGCTTGGGACGATTTTTCGATTTAAAACTTACTATCGTTGAATATATGAAGGAAAATGGAGTGCAGGAACGAAAATTAGAACATCTGGAATCGATTGCAGACCTCGCATTTCAAGTGGACGTAACTGCATACCACCTACAGTAGGACACTGCAAGGAGAGAAACAACTTGTTTCTAAGTTTTTGGGGATACATGTAAAGAAAAAATCGCGTTTTAGAAGGGACACATTCTGAGAAACGCAGTCCAGTTCCCTAAGTTCACTGACGTTGGATAAAATGCGACTTTTGAAAAACACATTGTGGTCTTGAAAGATTTACATGTTTTCTACTCGTTTTAAGGACACTGCCAACCTTACATCTGTTTTTGAGACCGTTTGCCATTTCGTTTGAAAGCTACATTGTGCATGTGCAGATGTGACTCACTGACCTGCAAGGTAAGTCCTGATTTAAAGACAAATCCCTTTAACGTTAACGCTGTCCGGGATGTTTACATTGCTTTCTCGGGTAGAATTTCCACATGTGCATAATGCGATGATCAGCATGTGTGCGTTAAAAACGTTTTTTCGATTATGAAACTAAATAATTCACATTATGCGGCGTCTTAAGTGCGAAAATTTATGAAATTGTTTGCGCCTGTCCGTATGTCACCAGTTGGTACCAGATAAAAATTATGTGCCTTCACTGTGCTAAAAAAAGTTAAATAACACTGAAAATATGTTTTGCCTTTTATGTGTGTAGTTGAAAACTATGAAATATAAAACCAAGTCCTACGCAATGCGACTGCATTGCAATTTAAATGTGGCCCGTTCGCAGTTCCTTCCTCACGTTCAGCTTGGCTTGGCGGTGCAGAAATCGTGACCCAGCCCGGCTGCGCTCTATGGCATTCGTGTCACGGCACGGCCTGTGGGCGGAATTCTTGGCCACTCCTGGTGTAAACCATGATATCCACATTCAAAAGTTAAATATTGTGGGAAAGTAGAAGTGGGTTCGTCGTTTTTATCTTATAAGCATGACAGAAACCGTGGTTTAGCAGTTTCATGTCCCACACATACCAATGAACACTCATAATTTTGAAACATTAAGAAAAAGTGTTCCGCTGGGTTCTATTTTGTATCCAGAATTGCTCACAAACTTGTATAGTCAGTAGATGCTAATTTTGACTTTTTTTACAGATGGTACACAAATAGCAACAACTCATACTGAAAAGCTACGAAATCAAGAGACGCATGCTATTTGGCAGGAACGTAATGTTCACCCGTGACAGTGTTTTAAAGAGTAGCGACATAACTTTAACTACAAAGGATCGTATAGTTAGGGCTACAGTCTTTGCAGTTGCGATATACGTATGTGATAAGATAGGCTGAACGGCACAGATTCCTTTGAATTGTGGTATTGTAGGAAGCTCCTTAGAGTTCCATGAACCGCAAGGAGAACGAATAGGTCAGATTACAGCAAATAAAACCAGATTGCTCCTTGAAAGATCTGATACTGAAACAAAAACTGACCTGCGATGAGCGTATTATAAGACGTTAATGCTGGGGAAGATTGACAACAGAAGAAGAAAGCGGCAAGGTATGGTATGTATCGACTGAATCACAGAAGTAATGAATTAGAAACTGGAAAGTCTGCGGGAGAAAGTGAAGAACAGAAGAAACTGGCGCGCTTTGGTTCGTGGGTCACGGAGAGTCGGAATCGAATAAATGAATAGAGAGAGAGAGAGAAACTCAGTACAAGCAATCCAGTAAAAATCATAGAACTTAAAAACTATAAAACATTCTCTTTTAAAAATTAAATACAAGAAGTAGAAAGTGATCACGTTTTGGGACAACAGACAGTTTGCAACCTTAATTATCAACCCCCACCCAGAAATAATGAAGTGCATTTGTGCAGTTACATGTACAGTACGCATGATTACTGCTATAGGTGATTTAAAAATGAACAAATTACTTTAATCTGCAGTTACAGAATAATGTTCAGGGGAAATTCAACAAATATTTTCACAATGCGTGAGTATTATAAGAATTCCAATTGGCGATAATTTTAGAATATGCTGCAAAAGTCTTTAAAAATGTTACATTTTGACAACTGCTTCTGAACAATTAGGTTCATTAATATCATTTGTCTTTAGCAATAATTCACTTTTCTCAAAAAATACCACAAAACACGAATGTGGTGCTACGACGAAAAAAAACAAGCTCAACGAAGACTTCAGGAGCTCAACAGCAGTATACAATGGAGTCGGATGCATTTAGCAGCATGCCAGAACTTCTTAAGTTGTCTGATGGGTAATGAGGTGGAGTTTAAGACTGAATTAAAAGACTTACTAACAACAGCTCCTCCTACTTCACTGAAGGGGTATCTTCAAAGAAACACTTAAAATTATAAGATTTCTAGTTTAAGCAGCAACCGTGGTATGAGTAAAAAAAGTTTTAAACCATAAATGTGACTGACTGCTGCTTAAATTGTAAACTTTATAATAGTACTACAGACGCGTTTCTCAACATGCCAAGATGTTGCAGCATTAGTCTTAATAAAAAGTATTTTAGCTCATCTTATAATTAATATTAATAGAGCAATGCAATAATATTTTGCAATAGGAAGCGGTTCCTAAACTTTCGAAATGCGATGATACAGAAGAATACTGAAGATTAGGTGGGTAGATAGAATAATTAATGTGTATGTTCCGAATCGAAATGGGGAAAAAAACTTGTGCCACAATATGAACAAAAGAAGGGATCGTTTGACATGACACACCCTGGAGTTAAGGAATTGTCAGTTTAGTAAGGGAGGATATGCTAGCAATAAAACTTGTGAGGGATACCAACGCTTGAATACAGCAAGCAAATTCAAATGGATGTAGGTTGCGGTGGTTGAGATGAAGAGGATTATACGGGATCGACTAGCTTAGAGAGACCTGTAACAAACCAGTTTTCGGGCTGAAGACAAGTTTACTATTGGTTGTTACGAAAAATGTAAAATAGCGTGCAACTAATGGAATACATGCGAAACCGGAAATAGTCTGACACTTACTTGTGGTTGCGTCGGGAGAGAGTGAAAGAGTACAAGCACTCGAGAAGGCTGACCCGAAGTATGGGCTTGGTCAGACTACAGACTGTATCCACCTAGAATGTGGCCGCGGTTTATATACGCTATCTCGCACATCGTAAAATCCCCGCGAACTAGCTCCGCGTGCGTCTTATCAGCACGCCTTTGCCCCATCGCATGACCTATAAGGCCTCTGTTTGACAATAACAGTGAAACGTGACGCCGGTCACCCTGGAATATAACTTCACGTTTTCCTCAAGCACGCGGACAACAGGGAAGGTTACAAAAGTCCTTTGCATAGTTCCAGAATGTTTCGATGTCTATTCGCTCAGTAGCTTATCAAGCTGCCACGTCACTCACCCTGTATGCAGGAGCGTTCTCACAGGTCAGTTAATTAGTTCCATATTCCGTCGATCATTTTGCACAGTAGATTGTAATGCTGTGGATCGAGTCATTCTACATTCACATTGTACTCCAATTTGTATATACGATTATATTCTGAACATTAAGTTTTATTCCAAAAATAAAAAAAGATATTCAAATGTTGTGAGTTAGTAAGTCCTAACAACCGCCTTTTATTCATTACAGGAATAGAAATTCTTCTACGGAATAGAAGGAGTTGTCAAGGAGAAACTTCCTGTTTGTTTTCAAATTTTACTTTGCTGTCTGTCAGATATTTTGTATCGCTGGGTAAGTGATCAAAAATTTTTATTACAGCACTGTGCATCCCTCTTTGTGCTAAAGAAAACGTTAATGTGGAGTAATGAATGTCATTTTTCCTTCTCTTATTGTATTTATGCACATCATTGTTTCTTTTCAACTGTAGTTGTTTATTTACAACAAACTTCACGCGGGAACAAATATATTGTGAAGCAGTAGGCAGAATACCCAGCTCCTTAAACAGATGTGATTGGTTATTATGTTGTACAGGCACCTTCATATCCAACAAAAAGAATGCAGAAAGTTGTACATAGTAATAATTGTGGGTGAGCACCACTTATTATTCTTACAGCACGTTTCTGCGCAGTGGAGACTTTCTTTCTGAAGGATATGTTAGCCCAGAACCTTATTCTATATGATGTTACTGAATGAAAATATAAAAATTTTTTCAACTTACTGATTTGTCTCTCCCCAAGATTTGCAATGATTCTAAGGACAAATGTGGCTGAACTAAGATGTTTTAGAAATTCCAACATGTGCTTTTTCGAATTTAAGTACTCATCAATATGGACACCTAAGGATTTTGAAGTTTCAAACCTATTTACTAGTTCCTCGCCATTTGTTACACTTATCATAGGTGTAGTACCCCTGAATGTGCAGACCTAAATATGTTTTTTTTTTTTTTTTAAATGAGTGTGAAACCATTCGCAAAAATCAGTCAGTGATACTTTTAAGAACTTTGTTTACCAGTTTTTTCTGTTTCTTTATGCATGCTTGGATTGAAAACAGTACCAGTGTTATCTGAAAAAGAACTAATTCGGCTTGTCGTATATTAGATGGAACATCGTTTACATATATGAGGAACAATAGTGAACCTAAGATTGAGCATTGGGGAAACCCATTTCGTGGATTCTCCCCATTCAGAATTATGTTCCCAGACTATACCGGTAGAATTACTAGGTACAACTTTCTGCATTCTTTTTGTTAAATATGAAGGTGCTTGTACAACATAATAACGAATCACCTAAAGTAACTGATGACAATGACCTGTTCTTTATTGCTCTGTTGATTTTATACTAAAGACAGGCATAAAATAGTAAATATCATTAAAAGCTAGAAGTCTATATCCTTCTTTAGGTACTTGACTAAACTGATGTATGTTAGTACCAGTTTGCATGTACACTTAATATTTGGGTACGAACTATGGTTAAACTACCTTCAAAGTAAAATGCTTAATTTTATCATAGCGTCCCTACCAGTCCAGCCTTTGTTAATAAACGAGAAAAGACTGAACTGGAAATTGTTAGATTATTTGTTCAAAAGAAAGGGTAAAAAGACGTTAACGGTAGTGAACTAGACAAAAAATCAGAGAACATAATATTGATAATTAAACTCAAAAATTAACCAACAACTTGTCTTGGGGCAGCATGTAAGACCAGGCTAGTATTTCAAAAAACATTAACTTGCAAAAAAGAAGGAAGGTAACAGGACACACGATATGAGCTTTTACTAAACATATTTATTCATGGATAGCCACAAAGAATCAGTGGTGGACATCCTATCAACATTCTTAACTGATGCCTGAACATAAAGTAAATTAATCTGCTTTGAGAAAATAAAATTACTTTGTATGTACATGATGGGAAATAGAAGAAAAGGAACAGGAAACAAACGACTTCATTCATCCAATGAAGATTCACACGAAAAAAGACTAAGTTCAGACAAACAAAGTACCACAATTACGTCCATGCACTAACCTCAAAGAGGTTTATACAGACTGAAACATCTTCTTATCATAAATACACGACGCGAGAATTCACACACACAACATACAATGAACTGAACTGACCACGCAGTGGAATAATCATATATTTAACCGTTCCAATTAGAAATAAATGTAAAATCACGGGAAGTATGGAATCAATGAGGGAATACGACTACAGGAACGAAGAGATCATGAATGACACTGAATTGTTATCAAAACAAGCAAGGTGAAAGACGCCAATGGTTCAAGCAAACACGTGGCCTCCACTAAACAAAGGCAGCTACCAAACGTTCCCACAAAACAAGAAGGTCCAATAGCTCAATTACATTATCCAGCACTGATCAATTAAACGAGACGGGATAACATATAGAGACGAGGTAATGGGGCTGAAAGCCCAAAGAAACAGGAACACATGGGACAACAAGAACGAGACAGGCACTATAACAGGCGAAAGATAAGTAGAATAAATAACAGGCAAAAGAAAACTAGAATAAATGAGATGAATTATTGCACACTCGTGAAGTCACAATTACTCCCGCATTCAAACAAGGTCAAAAGTGCCCTACCTCAGCCTAAATATATTCCGTGGAGCACACTCCACACAGCAATGTTCCTAACGAACAAAGCAAACTTCGAGCACGGATAAAATTATAAAATTAGCACTGCATGGAACACCCCGATGAATTAATAGGAACACTTCAGTTAGGCTGGAGAAATTAAGTATCTCCATCGACTCAACACATGAAGACCGCAGTTAAAGATGCGATCCATCTCATCACTGGTAGCATACTCCTTACTTAAGAGCTATGAACCACACTCACCAATGGCTAGTACCAGAGCGATGCTCCACTCAGCGTACTCTAAGATCCACGTGTGAAACTGAAGCGATCAGAGGAGTCGTTTCTGCCACCAGCCTGATAGCTATCGAACAAAAGAGACAGATCTCTTTGTCCAGGTGACATATACATGGTTCGTTAAGCTGTGCTCCCAGCAGACGGAAAGCATCACAACTACTAAACACAAACAAACCCGAAAAGACACAGGAAAATATGCAATGACTCACATTCTAGCACACGCAAGGCAAGGTAAAGGAGGGACATTATAAATATGGTTCTCTATTACTCATGGGAAATAAATGGATCATGTAAAGAATTGACATACTGATGCAAAGTACGAGTTGCATGCATAACATTGAATTTTCATCAACTACATAGCTCAGTCTTTCTGGATGAGGTACCCTACTGGCCGTTAAAATTGCTACACCAAAAAGAAATGCAGATGATAAACGGGTATTCATTTGACAAATATATTATACTAGAACTGACATGTGATTCCATTTTCACGCAGTTTGGTTGCATAGATCATGAGAAACCAGTACCCAGAACAACCACTTCTGGCCGTAATAATGGCCTTGATACGCCTGGGCATTGAGTCAAACAGAGCTTGGATGGCGTGTACAGGTACAGCTGCCCATGCAGCTTCAACACGATATCACAGTTCATCAAGAGAAGTGACTGGCGTATTGTGACGAGCCAGTTGCTCGGCCACCATTGACCAGACGTTTTCCATTGGTGAGAGATCTGGAGAATGTGCCGGCCAGGGCAGCAGTCGAACATTTTCTGTATCCAGAAAGGCCCGTACAGGACCTGCAACATGCGGTCGTGCATTATCCTGCTAAAATGTAGGGTTTCGCAGGGATCGAATGAAGGGTAGAGCCACGGGTCGTAACACATCTGAAATGTAACGTCCACTGTTCAAAGGGCCGTAAATGCGAACAAGAGGTGACCGAGACGTGTAACCACCCCATACCATCACGCCAGGTGGTACGCCAGCATGGCGATGACGAATACACGCTTCCAATGTTCGTTCACCGTGATGTCGCCAAACACGGATGCGACCATCAGGATGCTGTAAACAGAACCTGGATTCATCGGCAAAAGTGACGTTTTGCCATTCGTCGTTGAGTACACCATCGCAGGGGCTCCTGTCTGTGATACAGCGTCAAGGGTAACCGCGCCATGGTCTCCGAGCTGATAGTCCCTGCTGCTGCAAACGTCGTCGAACTGTTCGTTCAGATGGTTGTTGTCTTGCAAACGTCTCCATCTGTTGACTCAGGGTTCGAGACGTGGCTGCACGATCCGTTACAGCCATGCGACTGCTAGCGATACGAGGCCGTTGGGATCCAGCACGGAGTTCCGTATTACCCTCCTGAACCCACCGATTCCAAGCTCTGCTAACAGTCATTGGATCTCGACCAACGCGAGCACCAGTGTCGCGATACGATAAACCGCAGTCGCGATAGGCTACAATCCGACCTTTATCAAAGTCGGAAACGTAATGGTACGCATTTCTCCTCCTTACACGAGGCGTCACAACAACGTTTCACCAGGCAACGCAGCGCAACTGCTGTTTCTGTGTGAGAAATCGGTTGGAAACTTTTTTCATGTCAGCACGTTGTGGGTGTCGCCATCGGCGCCAACCTTGTGTAATGAATGATCTGAAAAGCTAATCATTTGCATATCACAGCATCTTCTTCCTGTAGATTAAATTTAGCATCGGTAGCACGTCATCTTCATGGTATAGCAATTTTAATGGCCAGTAGTGTAATAGAACTATGCTGCTGACAAACTGTGCAGAGGATGACGTACACAGAATCACATGGGACAAGAAGTCTTATGAAGCTACTCTCCAGAGAATTTCATCACCTCGAAAAGTTCAAGCCAGCAGCACTGGCTATAGACCGCATTTGGGCTGTTCAGGACACGTGTCACCTTCCAAATATTCTCGTCATCCTTCTGGAAAATGTCTGTCACACAATGGTTTGTCCACTAGCAGAAAGACGAAGTAGTCACTGCGCGTCTTAACAAGGGACCGAGGCAAAATTTGACAGACCACAGAAGCAGCGTGTGTGTCTGTGTATTGTGCAGAACGAACTGGGCCTTGTCGTGGAACGAAAACGACCCTTTGCAGAACTTCCCGCGACACTTCCTTTTGACAGCCTCCAATGATGGTTTCCTCTTTACAAGCATGGTCTGATAGAAAAAAAAAGTACGTGCAGAAGCATCGCGGCCAGAGATGTGTATTACGTGAAACACATATATTTGAAATAAAAATATAGAATCTGAAACTATTTCTATCTTGCATTTGAAATACTGCTTTCAATAAGCATTTTCTGTTCTGCCTGAAATGGTTGAAATACAAGGCGAGTCAAAAAGGGCTTTACAACTTTGGAATGACATAAAAATGTATTGAGCTATCTTACAGAATTTGCCGCAGTGGCTACACCGGTTCCCGTGAGATCACCGAAGTTAAGCGCTGTTTATTTATTTCTTGTTCCGTGGGACCAAATTAAGGAGAAGTCTCCATGGTAATGGAACGAGTCAATACATGAAATTATAACACAATATTAGAAACAGATAAAATGAAATATAAAAAACCATATTCAGGTGACAAGTCGTAAGTTTAAATAAAGAAAATCAACAATGTAACACTGGAATTTGCTCAATTTTTTAGCTCTTCCAGTAGCTCTTCGACAGAATAGAAGGAGTGAGCCATGAGGAAACTCTTCAGTTTAGACTTAAAAGAGTTTGGGCTACTGCTAAGATTTTTGACTTCTTGTGGTAGCTTATTGAAAATGGATGCAACAGAATACTGCACTCCTTTCTGCACAAGAGTCGAGGAAGTGCATTCCACATGCAGATTTAATTTCTGCCTAGTATTAACTGAGTGAAAGCTGCTAACTCTTGGGAATAGGCTAATATTGCTAACAACAAACGACATTAAAGAAAATATATACTGTGAGGGCAATGTCAGAATTCCCAGACAATTGAATAGGGGTCGACAAGAGGTTCTCGAACTTACACCACATATAGCTCGAACAGCCCGTTTTTGAGCCAAAAATACCCTTTTTGAATCAGAAGAATTACCCCAAAAAATAATTCCATACGACATAAGCGTATGAAAATATGCGAAGTAGACTACTTTTCGTGTTGAAGTGTCACTTATTTCAGATACTGTTCTAATGGTAAATAAAGCAGCATTTAGTTTCTGAACAAGATCCTGGACATGGGCTTTCCACAACAGCTTACTATCTATCTGAACGCCTAGGAATTTGAATTGTTCCGTCTCGCTTATAATATGCCCATTCTGTCTGATCAAAATATCGGTTCTTGTTGAATTGTGAGTTAGAAACTGTAAAAACTGAGTCTTACTGTGATTTAGCATCAAATTATTTTCCACAAGCCACATACTTATTTCATGAACTACATTATTTGATACTGTTTCAATATTACACACAAGATCCTTCACTACCATGCTGGTGTCATCAGCAAACAGACATATTTTTGAATCACCTGTAATACTAGAAGGCATATCATTTATATAAATAAGAAACTGCAATGGCCCCAGCACCGACCCTTGGGGAACGCCCCACTTAACAGTGCCCCATTGGGACTGAACATCACTACCACTCTCAATATTGCGGAGAATTACCTTCTGCTTTCTGTTCTTAAAGTAAGAGGCGAACCAATTGTAAGCTACTCCCCTTACTCCATAATGGTCCAACTTCTGCAGTAATATTTTGTGGTCAACACAGTCAAAAGCCATCGTTAAATCAAAGAAAACACCAAACTGAACATTTGACAGCAAATTATGTGAATTTAAATGTTCCAGTAACCTTGTATATACAACCTTCTCGATAACTTTAGCAATCACCGATGGCATAGAAATAGGTCTAAAATTGTAAACATTATCAATGTCTCCCTTTTTATAAAGTGGCTTCACTACCGAGTACTTTAATCGGTCAGGAAACCGACCACTCCTGAAGGAAAAGTTACAGATATGACTAAGTACTGGGCTAACATACATAGAACAATACTTCAGTATTCTGCTAGATGCCCCGTCATATCCATGAGAGTTCTTGGTCTTTAGATATTTAATTATTAACTCAATCTCCCTCTTGTCAGTATCATGGAGGGGCATTTCAGGTAACAGTCTCGAAACACTTTTTTCTAAGAGCGCTATATGATTCCCTGTTGGGACTAGGTTTCTATTTAGTTCACCTGCTATATTCATAAAATGATTATTAAATACATCTACATCTACATCTATACTCCGCGAGCCACCTTACGGTGTGTGGCGGAGGGTACTTATTGTACCACTATCTGATCCCCCCTTCCCTGTTCCATTCACGAATTGTGCGTGGGAAGAACGACTGCTTGTAAGTCTCCGTATTTGCTCTAATTTCTCGGATCTTTTCGTTGTGATCATTACGCGAGATATATGTGGGAGGTAGTAATATGTTGCCCATCTCTTCCCGGAATGTGCTCTCTCGTAATTTCGATAATAAACCTCTCCGTATTGCGTAACGCCTTTCTTGAAGTGTCCGCCACTGGAGTTTGTTCAGCATCTCCGTAACGCTCTCGCGCTGACTAAATGTCCCCATGACGAATCGCGCTGCTTTTCGCTGGATCATGTCTATCTCTTCTATTAATCCAACCTGGTAAGGGTCCCATACTGATGAGCAATACTCAAGAATCGGACGAACAAGCGTTTTGTAAGCTACTTCTTTCGTCGATGAGTCACATTTTCTTAGAATTCTTCCTATGAATCTCAACCTGGCGCCTGCTTTTCCCACTATTTGTTTTATGTGATCATTCCACTTCAGATCGCTCCGGATAGTAACTCCTAAGTATTTTACGGTCGTTACCGCTTCCAATGATTTACCACCTATGGCATAATCGTACTGGAATGGATTTCTGCCCCTATGTATGCGCATTATATTACATTTATCTACGTTTAGGGAAAGCTGCCAGCTGTCGCACCATGCATTAATCCTCTGCAGGTCCTCCTGGAGTACGTACGAGTCTTCTGATGTTGCTACTTTCTTGTAGACAACCGTGTCATCTGCAAATAGCCTCACGGAGCTACCGATGTTGTCAACTAAGTCATTTATGTTTATTGTAAACAATAAAGGTCCTATCACGCTTCCCTGCGGTACTCCCGAAATTACCTCTACATCTGCAGATTTTGAACCGTTAAGAATGACATGTTGTGTTCTTTCTTCTAGGAAATCCTGAATCCAATCACAAACCTGGTCCGATATTCCGTAAGCTCGTATTTTTTTCACTAAACGTAAGTGCGGAACCGTATCAAATGCCTTCCTAAAGTCCAGGAATACGGCATCAATCTGCTCGCCAGTGTCTACGGCACTGTGAATTTCTTGGGCAAATAGGGCGAGCTGAGTTTCACATGATCTCTGTTTGCGGAATCCATGTTGGTTATGATGAAGGAGATTTGTATTATCTAAGAACGTCATAATACGAGAACACAAAACATGTTCCATTATTCTACAACAGATTGACGTAAGCGAAATAGGCCTATAATTATTCGCATCTGATTTATGACCCTTCTTGAAAATGGGAACGACCTGCGCTTTCTTCCAGTCGCTAGGTACTTTACGTTCTTCCAGCGATCTACGATAAATTGCTGATAGAAAGGGGGCAAGTTCTTTAGCATAATCACTGTAGAATCTTAAGGGTATCTCGTCTGGTCCGGATGCTTTTCCGCTACTAAGTGATAGCAGTTGTTTTTCAATTCCGATATCGTTTATTTCAATATTTTCCATTTTGGCGTCCGTGCGACGGCTGAAGTCAGGGACCGTGTTACGATTTTTCGCAGTGAAACAGTTTCGGAACACTGAATTCAGTATTTCTGCCTTTCTTCGGTCGTCCTCTGTTTCGGTGCCATCGTGGTCAACGAGTGACTGAATAGGGGATTTAGATCCGCTTACCGATTTTACATATGACCAAAACTTTTTAGGGTTCTTGTTTAGATTGTTTGCCAATGTTTTATGTACACATATGCGACTTATCAGTAACACGGACATTCCCACTACGCACTGATTCTATGTCCTCGACCTCTCTCTGCAGACCAGCCACTTCCTTTACGACTGACCATATGGTTTTAATTTTATCCTGAGACTGAGCTATTCTATCTTCATACCACATACTTTTTGCCCTCCTAATAACATTTTTAAGCGCCTTACAATACTGCTTGTAATGGGCTGGTGCATTTGGATTTTGACTGTTTCTAACGTTTTGATATAACTGCCACTTTGTTCTACAGGATATTCTTATCCCTCTAGTCAGCCACCCAGGCTGCCTGTTTGTCTATTACCCTGTTTTGAACGTTCTAACGGAAAGCAACTATCAAAGAGCACGAGAAAAGTCTTGAGAAAAGCATTATATTTATCGTCTACTGTATCAGCGCTATAAACATCTTGCCACTCTTGTTCCTTTATAAGATTTACAAAGGTCTCTACAGCAACTGGATCAGCTTTCCTGAACAGCTGATGACTATATTTAATATGTGTTGCAGCACAAAAATCTTTTAGAGTTAAAATTTGTGCATCATGATCTGAAAGGCCATTCACCTTTTTGCTAACAGAATGCCCTTCTAGTAATGAGGAAAGAACAAAAATATTGTCTATGGTTGTTCTACTGTTCCCTTGCACTCTCGTTGGAAAGAATACGGTTTGCATAAGATTATATGAATAAGGAGGTCTACCAGCATCCTCTTCCTTGCACAATCACTTATACAATTAATATTGAAGTCACCACATATAATGCGAGAACTGTGGGAGACAGCGAGACTCCAAGATACTGCATAGCTTGGTACAAAGCTGGAAAGTGAGTTGTGTAACCAGGAAACGCCATATGGCCTCCTAATCCAGTGTGAGGGCCACGCATGGGGAGGATCCTATGCTTTGTAGAAGTGGGTCCAAAGGAACGATTCATTAGAGTGGACTGAGGAACACCTTACAAGGAATGTTGACTCACCATTAATTAGCTCCCTGCTGGTCACGTTTCTGGTAGAGATCAGAAATGGGGCGTTTACGTGTTCTATTTTGCAGGTTTTGCAGGTTGCATACTTTATAAATCAAGACCCGGCTGTTACACCTGGAAAGACGACAACAATTTTTATCCCGCCTCTGTCTGTCCATCTCCTCCTCCCCCCTTTTCTCTGTCCACCTCATCCTCCCCCATCCCCCAGTCACTCTCCATCTCTCTCCTTCTCCCTCTCTCTCTCTCCTTCTCTCTGCTCAGCGGTGACCATCTGCATATAAGACCCCTGGCAAGCCTTGCAATACAACCTGCACAACACATTAGTCGTGCAGGATGCCTAGATTCACGTGTTACCTAGGCGCGGGTGGGGAGGGGGGGGGGGTGTTACAAAATGAAAGAGAGAAAGAAAACCCAACCCCCATCCCTATTGGAACTACGTGGTTCTTACCACCACGTACTTCCTCCAGCCAATAAGTACGAAAATTGGTTGAAATCGATCCTTGGGTTAGGAGGAGGTGTGGAGCGCCCACGCGCTCACACACACACACACACACACACACACACACACACACACCGACAAATTTACTTCAAATTTTTACCCAAAACTCTCATAAACATTCGGACAGATATATGTTATGTATTCCTTACTATACATATTATATTAATATGGGCAAGTCAAAAATTACCTACATTTTTCATTCTACGATTTATTAACATGAACCGAGGGCTGTACAATTCACATCATTTTTCTACGTAATCTCCCTTTTTCTGAATGCACTCGGCCCAACAGTCAACAAGCTTTCGTGTTTCTGACAAATAAAAGGCTTTCGGTTGGTCGTGAAGCCACTTTTGCGCCGCATTTCAAAAATGGTTCAAATGGCTCTGAGCACTATGCGACTTAACTTCTGAGGTCATCAGTCGCCTAGAACTTAGAGCTAATTAAACCTAACTAACCTAGGGACATCACACACAGCCATGCCTGAGGCAGGATTCGAACCTGCGACCGTAGCGGCCACGCGGTTCCAGACTGAAGCGCCTAGATCCGCTCGACCACACAGGCCGGCCGCCGCATTTCGTACGTCCACATCTGAGGCAAATCGGCGACCATGTAAAGCACCCTTGAGTGGCCCAAACAAGTGAAAGTCACTTGAAGCAAAGTCTGGGCTGGAGGGAGGGTGTTCCAGTACCTCAAATTTCATATTGTTGATTGTTTCAATAGTGTGACTGGCCGTGTGTGGCCATACATCGTCATGCAACAACAACAGCTTCTCCGACATCGGCGTTTGGTGCGAATGGCTGGCTTCAGCTTCTTTTCCAGCAGTTCACTATACCCCACACTGTTGATAGTTGTTCCGTTTTCCATGATCTGCCAGTATGAGTCCCTGTGAGTGCCAAAACACGGTTAACACAACCTTTCCTGCAGATGTCCCGTCTTGAATTCTTTCTTCGTCGGCGATCCAGGGTGTTTCCACTGCATACTCTGGCGCTTTGACTCAGGCTCGTAGTGATGCAGCCATGTTTCATCTCCGGTGACAGTCTGCTCAAAAATGCATCACCTTCGTTGTTGAAGTGAGTGAGTAAGCGATGGCAGACCCTAACACGGGTGAGCTTATGGTCGTCGGTAAGCTTTCTTGGTAGCCACCGCGCACAGACCTTATGGAAACCGAGCTCGTCATGGATGATGTGATGGGCGGAGCCATGGCTGATGTTCAAAGAGGATGCTACCTCTTCGATAGTGATTCGCCTATTCACCAGAACCATCTCTAGAGCTTCTTAAATGTTGTCATCTGTAGTGGAGGCTGATGGCCGTCCCGCTCCCTCTTCATGCATTACGCTTGTTCGATCACTTTTAAACTTCTCGATCCACAAAAACACAGTGTTACGTGATAGTGCACTTCTTCCATATTGTGATGATAGCCTGCGATGAATGTCTGCTCCTTTGATACCCTCTGACCAGAGGATCACTGCCCGTTGTTCCTCTCTGGTGCGCACTTCTAATGGAGCTGCCATGCAATATCTGCAACAGAAGGAAGGACAATGACTGTCACAGCATTACCACAACAGTATAACAATGACAAGTGCGAGGACAGAAGACAACGCGCGCAATGTAACAAACGTTATGGCAAAAGTGTAGATAATTTTTGACTTGCCCTCGAATATAATATATGAAGGGGAAACGTTATTACTCCACGATACTCCACGATACTCTGAGACACCGTTCACACCGAGATGATACGAAATTCGATCGAAGCATTGCAATAAAGATCGTGCGATGCGATTCTCATTGGTGAGACAATCGTGTTCCGGCTGGGATGGTTTGACATGCGATACATGATTTGGTTCGCCATACAGCAGGCAACATGACATCACTTTTCTATTTCAGTTGCGATAATGATCTATTCTGAAGAGGACATTATTGTGGCTTATCATTATTTAAAGCTCAAAAAATTGTAAAAGAAATGCTGGCTGCACCACACAGTGCTATCTCAAGTATAGTTCACTGTGATTTCTCGTCAGCTCTGCCACCACGAACACAAATTCCACTTATTCTGCAGAAGGAGTCCAGAGAGTTTCCACATCCTGGTGCAACTAATATCAGCTACTCTGACAAAGCAGTAGACAGATTTTCGACTTGCTGCTAGTCCTGCTGAGAAGCTACTCGCTGCAATTAAGCAAGCTGATGTAAGTGTTTGAGTGATGTTAAAAATGTCTAAATGGAAGTTTCATTTTTAGTAGGACCACCTAGTATGCTACTTTTTTTCAGTGTGTGCTTATATAAATAAAGGTTACATATTAATAAAGCTAATATAGTATTACTACAACTGTTCCATTCCACAAAGTCATATATGATTCCGATTGAGGAGTATTCAGAAAAGACGTTGCTGGATTGGAAGGCAGATCAGTCACCATCGACGGTGTACCTGTAGGTGGTGTTCTCTGCGTGTTTGAAGAAGTGGAAGAAGGCCATGATGATAAGGGAAATCCTAATGTGTCCTTCTCGGCTTCGTCCAGCTACTCATGCAGAAGTAATAGAAATTTAACTTTCAGGTTTCTTTTAGAACTGTTGCAAAATCTCCTGAAATCAGAGAGCATGGACCGAAACGAAAAACAGTCAGCATAGCCAGATGGCGAGTCCCAGCGTTTTTCATTTATTTCAGTAAGCTTTTTCATTTCCAGCTTCGGCTTGTACGGGCTTGTTTTTACCAGTCCACAGCAGATACCCAGATAATGCAATGTTACTTGGCGGTGACCTTAACCTACCGAGTATAGATTGGGACGTTTATGGATTCGGTGCAAGAGATGCAGACACACTGTTTTACAAAGAACACTCTACGGCATTGGCCCCTTAACTAGCTTGCATTTATCCGTGAATCTCCCGCCCAGCACAAAGACCCTAGCGACTGGAAAAAAGCGCAGTTGACTCCAGCATATCAGAAGGAAAAGAACGGATCCGCAAAATTAAAGAGCAATACCCCTAACCTCGGTAGAATCCTTAGACATACACTACCTTCCACAAGTTTGGAAACACCTGGCAATTATAGACAATGGAAAGGAAATACATTATATAAATGCATTTTGTTATTGTCCAAATGTTTATTAAGCTCAAATAATACACAAGAAGATGCAACAAATAAATTTTCGATTCCTCAAAATAGGCACCCTTTGCTTTCATCACTGTCTTGCACACTCTCGGCATGCGTTTCGTCATTTTTGCAAGGTTTCAGTTGGAATTAATCTCCATTCTTGCTGCAGGACCTCGCACAATTGTGACCCACTCACGATTTCCCGTTTTCGTATCCTCCTGTCCCATTCATCCCATAGTAGCTCGATTGGGTTACAATCAGGGGATTGGGGCGGCCAGTCAATTTTTTTCAATATTTTACGAACTTCTAGAGACTTCATATAGTTGTGACACAAGCGAGACGCATGTTTCGGGTCGTTCTCTTGCTGCAAGACAAAGCCTTTCCTATCAGACGCAAACCAGATGTCTTAGCATGTCACTGGAAAATGGCATGATAATCCTTTTGGTTCAATTTTCATTTATTTTCACCAAATCTCCGACTTTATTCCCTCCAAAGGATCTCCATACCATCACAGAACCCCCTCCATGCTTTGCAGCTGGAATTACGCACTGAGGATTCAAGCGTTCATGGGGTAAACGGCGTACAAATTGACGGCTTTTACTTCCAAATATTTCGAACTTGGATTCATCAGAGAATAAGACTCTTTCCCAATCCCCCGCTGTCCAATGTTGGTATGTCTTAGCTCACTGAAGCCTTTTCTTCTTGTTGACAGGACCCAACAGTGGTTTCCTTGTTGCTACATAACCTCGGAGGTTGTTGTCTGCCAGGCGTTGTCTCACTGTTGACTCACTCACCTGTATATCCCTCGTTGCGTTTAATTCATGGACGGTTTTTAATCTGTTACGTTTACTGGTCACCACCAAATCCTTTTCCTGGCGTTTTGATATTTTCCTGGGTGCTCCTGAGCGAGGACGATCTCCATAGGAGCCTGTTTCTCGATGCCGGTTTATGGTTTTGATAACTCCGCTGATGGAAATCATCAGTTTCTTTACTTGGACACTATTGCTTTCTTGGTGCAAAGTGATTATCATTGCCCGCGATTCATGTGGAATCTGGCACTTTGGGGCCATTTTGAATTACGTTCGCGGCGCGTTATACTTTTATGCAAACGCAACTACAAGTGAACAGAAATGTAAACAACGTACCTCTACATAGCCATGCGGTCTACTAGCGCCACCTGGCGTGTTTAGTATGTATGTATGTATATGTACAGTAATTAAGTGTATAATACTGTACGTGTCATTATTAAGCGTTATTTGAGCTAGCTATTCCGTATTCTAACCAATAACTTACATAGATCAATTCTATCTTGCTCTGTTGTAATACGCAGCATGGTGTTTGCAAACTTATGGAGGCCAGTGTATTCTCAGTTCAAATATAATAAACCTTCTTGAGACTGAGAAGCTTACGTCCACAAATCAGCAAGGTTTTAGAAAGCATCGCTCATACGAAACTCAGCTCACCTTTTTCTCACATGATACACTGAGAACTATGGATGAAGGACAAGAGGCAGATTATACATTTCTGGGTTTTCGGAAAGCATTTGACACAGTGCCCCATTGCAGCCTGTTAACGAAGGTACGAGCATGTGGAATAAGTTCACAGATACGTGAACGGTTCGAATATTTCTTAAATAATAGAACCCCTTATGTTGTCCTCGACAGCGAGTGTTCAGCAGAGACAAGGGCATCGTCAGCAGTGTCCTATGGAAGTACGATACGACTGCTGTTGTTCTCTGTATACATCAATGATTTGGTGGACAGGCTGGGCAGCAATCTGTGGTTGTTTGCAGATGATGCTGTGGTGTTCGGTAAGGGGTCGAAGTTGAGTGACTGTGGAAAGATACAAGACAACTTAGACAAAATTTCCAGTTGGTGTGATGTTTGGCAGTTAGCCGTAAATATGGACAAATATAAGTTAATGCGGATGAGTAGGAAGAACGGAGCTGTAACGCTCGTATACAGTATTACTAGTCTGCTGCTTGAAAACAGTCAATATCTGGGCGTAATGTGGCAAAGCGACATGAGGTTGAATGAGAATGTGAAAAGTGTGGTTGGGAAGGCAAATGTTAGTCTTCGATTTATTGGAGAATTTTAGGAAAGAATGGTTCACCTGTAAAGGAAAGCGAATATAGGACGCTGATGCGACTTATTCTTGAGTACTGCTCGAGCATATGGGATCCGTACCAGGTCGGACTGAAGGAAGATAACGAAGTAATTCAGAGAAGGGGTGCTTTATTTGTTATCGATGCTTTATTTGTTATCGGTAGGTTCGAACAAAACATAAGTGTTACGCAGGTGGTTCGGAACCCAAACGGGGATCCCTGGAGAGAAGGCGTCGTTTCTTTCGGGAAACACTATTGAGAAAAATTATAGAACCGGCATTTGAAGCTGACTGCAGAACGATTCTGCTGCCGCCAACATACATTGCGTGTAAGGACCACCAACATAAGATACGAAAAATTAGGGTTCATGCGGAGGCGTACAGACAGTTGTTTTTCCTTCGCTCTACGTGGGAGTGGAACATGAAAGGAAATAATTAGTAGTGGTACAGGTTACCTTGTTCCACACACAGTACGGTGGCCTACGGAGCATATGTGTAGACGTAGATATAGATACGAAAAAGAGGAACAAGAGGCAGCTCCGCACTCCGCATTGTACACCATAGCGCAGTGATCGTCAAAGCTTTTTACTCGAGAGTTAGTATTAACACTGAGGGACGACACCTCGGGCCGCATGTGCACCAATCTTATTACTAATTGCTAAGCTATACAAATCGGGAAGTTGGAAGCGTCCAGTAGACTAGTTGTGGTAAGGGCGCGATAAGTCGGCAGCCGTCCCTCATGTAGTGATTGTTAAAAATCGGTACCATTCAGACCACTTCGTGTCGGCTGATCTCTATTTCAGACTGTTGCACCCTCAGCGACCCCAAAGTCGTAGCACAGCTCTGCATAACTAAGTCTTGTGTTGTCTGTGTGAATGGATGGTTAATTGGTTAATAAAAGCAACTGTACTTATGATTCACAGCGTTATTCAATATCAGACACTATGGCATATGATTTGAACGTCAGTTTTCTTCTAGTCATTGCACTGTATTATAAGATCTTTAATGGAATGTTCCTCGCTGCAAGTAAGTATCACATTTGAAGATGACCGTCTCTGTAACCCGCATTGCCGGCCGCTGTGGACGAGCGGTTCTAGGCACTTCAGTCCGGAACCGCGTGGCCGCTACGGTCGACATGGATGTGTGTGATGTCCTTAGGTTAGTTAGGTTTAAGTAGTTCTAAGTCTAGGGAACTGATGACCTCAGATGTTAAGTCCCATAGTGCTCAGAGCTATTTGAACCATTTTGTAACACGCATTCACAAACCCATGTTACTTCCGTCTCAAAATTCATACAGTAGCAGCTGATCGCTGCGAGACGCTCGCACGCGTTAGGTATCGGTACTGGAAGACAAAACAATAAAAGTTTCCCGCTGTAACGCAGCAGTGGCCGCGCTTCTTGACCCCTGTACCCCTGAGGTAACTTTACTTAGCTCATGAACGAATTCATCAACATCGATTAAAATTAAGCACATCTTAAAATCGTGACTGGCTGTGTAAGTATTTTTTTGTTACTAAGCAGGAAATCTACAGCTCTTAACGTTAGTTGACGTTTTGGATTCGGCTGTTAGTTGTCAGATGCATATTGTTATAAAATGCGCCTGAGAATCGGGGGCCACAAGAATACTTGATTCGGGTCGCATGCCGTACGACGACCACTGCCATAGCCGGTGAGAATTCCTTCTCATGTGGCACCTAGCTGCCGATCTCGACGTGGACAACCTCTAATATATCTCACACTTTTTCTCGAGAACGGAAAGTGGCATCGCTCTCCATCCAACCTTTAACACTTGCGGTTTGTTATCCATGTTTTGTAAGCCTCAACGAATGACATAAAACTGCCTGTGACTTCGTTTTTCACTACTGCACATCGCCACTGCGACGGCTACCGCCGCTAGCAGCGAAGGGCGCACTGGTGTGTCACGTGGGCTAAGCCACTTGAACGGATATTGTTCCGTGCTGTGCGAAGTGCTTCGTACCTCGTCATATTGCTACATCTATAACGACCCTGCTTTGTTTCTGGACTGTCTCATCTAGGCCATTGATGTACATTCAGTGTGTGTCTTATGATAACTCTTATTCTGTTTGTAGTTTACACTTTCGTAACGAAAGCGGACGGAAAAGATTGACTTAAGCGAACAGAGGCGAAGTGACTGAAAGATACGTCATCCCTCGCCCTCATCCCGCCCCCCCCCCCCCTCTCACATCCCTGCCCCATTTACGTGCTTGTGTATCTGTGTTCACAATCTTAGTATCTTCTACTACGTGAAATACTGATACTAGTGAGTGCACACTTCGATTTTATAGTGTAGAAATTTTATAAATTTGTCGCACTTGTGAAAGACTGCGTGACCTAAATACTAGTACTCTCAGTTCTTGGGACAAATGTTTTCTAAAGCGGTTCTTCTACCTTCTACCTTGTACTTGCGTGGAATGAAATGAAACAAACTGTGTCCCACCTCCCCCCCCCCCCCCCCACCCCCCGACACACAACAAGAACCTGGATCTGCAGTTGACCTGCAGTGATCAGATAATTGAATGATTCGTGATCAACTTTATGAGGCAACAATATTTCAAATTTGCACGCAATGGGCTTTCCAGACATTATGTCAATGATCTGTCGTGAGGGTTTTGACCCGGGTAACGTCACACTGACTGGTTGAGGAATTTGACAGGGCACCAGGAGTAGACAATATTCGGTTAGAAGTACTGATAGCCTTGCGAGAGCCATGACAAAACTATTCCATCTGATTAGCAAGATGTATGAGACAGACGAAAACCCGCAGGTTTCGAGAAGAATATAAAAATTCTACTTTCAAGAAAGCAGAAGCTCATAGATGTGAAAATTACCGAACTATCAGTTTAATAAGTCATGGCTGCGAAATACTAACACAAACTCTTTACAGACGAATGGAAAAACTGGTAGCAGCCGACCTCGGAGAAGATTTGTTTGGATTCCGTAGAATTATTGGAACACGTGAGGCAATACTGACCCTACGACTTATCTTACAAGATAGATTAAGGAAAAGCAAATCTACGTTTCTAGCATTTGTAGAATTAGAGAAAGCTTTAGACAATTTTGACTGGAATACTCTCTTTCAAATTCTGAAGGTGATAGGGGTCAAATACAGAGAGTGAAAGGCTATTTACAATTTGTACAGAAACCAGATGGCAGTTATAAGTGGAGGGGCATGAAAGGGTGGAACCAAGGAAGTGGCTGGGAAGGGATTGAGGCAGGGTTGTAGCCTATCCTCGATGTTATTCAATCTATATATTGAGCAAGCAGCAAAGGAAACAAAAGAAAAATTTGGAGCAGAAATTAAAATCCACGTAGAAGAAATAAAAAGTTTGAGGTTTGCCGATGACATCGTAATTCTGTCAGAGACAGCAAAGGGCTTGGAAGAGCAGTTGAACGGAATGGACAGTGCCTTGAAAGGAGGATATAAGATGAACGTCAACGAAAGCAAAACGAGGATAATGGAATGTAGTCGAATTAAATCAAGTGATGCTGAGGGAATTAGGTTAGGAAATGGGACACTTAAAGCAGCAGATGGGTTTTGCTATTCGGGAAGCAAAATAACTGATGATTTCCGAAGTAGAGAGGACTGGCAGTGGCAGGAAAAGCGTTTCTGAAGAAAAGAAATTTGTTAACATAGAGTATAGATTTAAGTGTCAGAGAGTCTTTTCTGAAACTATTCATGTGGAGTGTAGCCATGTATGGATGTGAAACATGGAGAATAAACAGTGTAGACAAAAAGAGAATAGAAGCTTTGAAATGTGGTGCTACAGAAGAATGCTTAAGATTAGGTGGGTAGATCACGTAACTAATGAGGAGGTACTGAACAGACCTGGGAAGAAAAGAAATTTGTGGCACAACCTGACTAGAAGAAGGGATCGGTTCGTAGGATACGGTCTGAAATATCGAGAGATCACCAGTTTAGTACTGGAGGAAAGCGTGGAGGGTAGAAATGTAAGGGGGTGACCAAGAGATGAATACAGTGAGCAGATTCAGGATGCTGCAGGTTTCAGTAGTTACTCGGTGATGACGCTTGCACAGGATACAGTAGCATGAAGAGTTGTGTCAAACAAGTCTGGATAAGTTTGAAGAGCACAACAGCAAGCAACATCACTCTGCTGCCATGGTCAACGAGATGTTAGTCACAAAGGTACTTCAGATTGTAACAGCATCTATATGAAGAGCAATGCGGTAGGTCATTATCATGCTTAACCAACTTGTGCCAATGCCAGACACCTGCTAGAGATTCAGATACCACATTCCCATATAAATCAGCTAACTGTTCATTACAGGGCATGGAGAATAATAAAAGGTGTGCAGTAGACTTGTAAAACTACCGTATACCAGTATACACTATCACAAGCAAGTGCAGATTACAATACTTTTCCTAGTAGCTGTGGTCAGTAAGCTCGTACCTGCGTTACCAGAAAGTTAACTGTGTTGCATACCTATTGGGCGTTACCTCATACAGATCGTTTCGTTTATGTAAGGAGTCAGTTATTACTCGATTTCCCTAAAAACAGGGAGGTAGTGAACCGTCTAGAAACTGAATGAGAATACATAAAGGCTCAGGTAACCTATGGAACATTTTTGCTTTACATAGTTATCCTCCTATTTGTTATTTAAAAGTAAACAGTGTTATAGTAAAATCTAAACTGTTGGTATGTGACGTGAAACAGAGATGTTGTAGTAAAAATAAAGAAAACAATACAGATTTATCATATAGCGCTAGAAAATGCAGTTTCCTCAACAAAAAGGTAAATAAAAAGAAACCGCAAAACAAAAATATATCTGTTATGGTTGGCATAAGGGCCAACACCGTGTTACTAGAGGAGGCCAAAAGGCACGCGTTTTAGTTCACGCAGGCTGGCGTGAGGTCTGGAACAGGACAAGGAAATTAGAATTTAGAAAAACGGACGTAGCTGATGGAATACTTTAATCCATTAATGGTGAACGTCGGTCTGGACGGTACATCATTCACAATATCAATAGTAACTGATTATGGCGCCTTGCTAGGTCGTAGCAAATGACGTAGCTGAAGGCTATGTTAAACTATCGTCTCGGCAAATGAGAGCGTATTTTGTCAGTGAACCATCGCTAGCAAAGTCGGTTGTACAACTGGGGCGAGTGCTAGGAAGTCTCTCTAGACCTGCCGTGTGGCTGCTCTCGGTCTGCAATCACTGAAAGTGGCGGCACGCAGGTCCGACATATACTAATGGACTGTGGCCGATTTAAAGGCTACCACCTAGCAAGTGTGGTGTCTGGCGGTGACACCACATTCCTCCCCCGAAAATCGGCATACGGTTGTGGCATAAGGCTTCCGCCCGCCGTGGGGAGGACCCCACGTTGACGTATGCGACGAGGTGGGGAGCCTAACAACAGGCGAGGCCGTGCCACCCGCACCCTGCCATTCGGACCACGGGGAGCTAGGAAACGCCTGAAAACCTTTTCCAGGGTGCACGCCAATATGCGCCCGAAGAGAGACAGGAGGGACCGAAGGGTCGACCTCCATCGGGTCGGGGCACCCGACAGGCGTAGACGACATATGGTCCGGAGCTGGCAAGAGTTCCATGTCGGAGGACATCCGGTCACGGGAAGCGATCGGCGGCTCGTGACCCAGGGAGGCGCCCGGCGGTTGCAGCGACGCGTCCACTGCGGGCGTCGTCGGCGGGAGAACAGGCGGCGGCGGCGGTTCAGGCGGCGCGTCGCCATGGGGCAAAATGGAAGGCAGCTTCGGTAACACCTGGGGCTGAGGCGAGCCAGTAGATGGGTCCCCAGGGCGCTGACCAGACGGCACCGTCGCTGAAAGCAGACGGCGAGCGGCAGATCCCATGCGACGACAGAGGCGCAGCTGGTTGAGATGCCGGCGCACCTCACCAGAGGCCCCCAAAACCAGATACATAGCGCGTCCGAGGCAGCGAAGAATGCGCCCGTCGAGCCAACGCCATGAACCTTGGTAGTGACGATAGTAGACAACGTCGCCTGGAGCAAAAGCAGGTGTCTGCCGCTGCACAGGAACCTGATGCGGCGGATGTAGCAAAGACATCAAGGTTCGATGAGGACGACCGTGGAGCAACTCAGCCGGCGAGCGACCATCTTGGGGCTGAGAGCAATACGAGGACAAAAAGAGCAATAACGCGTCCTCCCGAGAATGCGACTCTTTCAACCTCTGTGACTTGAAAGTCCTGACCAATCGTTCAGCGGCACCATTTGACTGTGGCGAAAACGGCGCGGACGTCAGATGTTGAATACTATTGACCTTGCAGAATGACTGAAATTCTGCGGACATGAATTGTGGGCCATTGTCGGAAACAATAGTCTGTGGGAGGCTTTCAAAGGAAAAGATAGCAGATAACGCTTGGATGGTGGCAGATGACGTCGTGGAAGACATCCGGACAACAAACGGAAAATTACTGAAGGCATCTACCAGAACCAACCATCGAGCATTCCAGAATGGACCAGCAAAATCGATGTGTAAGCGTTGCGAAGGGGAAGTGGCTTTTGGCCATGCAAAGGATTTCCACGGTGGTGCCGATTGTTGTTCGGCACACACCATGCAAGAAGAGTACATATTCGTAATCGCGGCATCGATTCCGAACAAAGTACAGTGCTGACGAGCAAGCTGTTTCGTTCTCACTAACCCCAATGTCCTTGGTGGAGAAGCTGTAAGACAAAGGACTGTAACGAACGTGGGACCACGACCCTGGACTGATCATTATCAGAACGCAACAGCAAAACACCATGTCGAACAAAAAGTCTCTCCTGGTGAGCAACAAATCGGCGAACCAACGGATCCCCGATCCACGACTTTGACAAGGGTCATTGCGTAGCAACAAAACGCAGAACGGTAGCAAGGAGAGGGTCGGCAGCTGTGGCTGTAGCTACACGACGAAAATCAATCGGAAACGATTCGACCACGTCATCGGTTTCCGTATCAATGAACATGCAAGCACGTTCGGAGGAATTGAATGCTCTGTCCTCAGCAACAGGCAAACGGAACAACGCATAGGCGTTTCCGTGTTTAGCAGTGGGCCGATACAAGATATCGTAGCGGTACTGCGAGAGGAAAATAGACCAGTGAATGAATTTCTGCGTTGTACGGGGAGGTACAGGCTTGTTCGAATGAAAAAGCGATGTCAAAGGTTTGTGGTCTGTGATGATGGTAAAGTGACGACCATACAAGAAATCATGAAACTTTGTAACACCAAATACGAGAGCCAATGCTTCTTTCTCGATCTGTGAATAATTTCTTTGAGCAGACGAGAGTAATTTGGATGCAAAGGCAATAGGGCGATCGTGCGATCCATCTTTGTGTGCAAAGCACAGCACTGATCCCGAAATCCGATGCATCCACCATCAACAAAAGGGGCTTCTGGGGATCGAATGGCGTAAGCAAGTATTGGAAAGTAACGCCAATTTCAACTGGCGAAAGGCGCGTTCGCATTCCGTCGTCCAGACGAACGGAACACCTTTATGGCGTAAGCGATGAAGCAGAGCTGAAATGGAAGAGGCATACGGGATATAACGGTGATAATAGTTGATTTTTCCCAGCGCACTCTGTAGCCCCTTCAAATTCTGCGGCGAAGGCAAGTCTTGTATGGCACGGAGGTGCTCGGGACTGGGATGTATGCCTTGGGCATTGAGTACATGTCCCAGGTAGGGCAAGTCACGAGCAAAAAACACACATTTGTCCTTCCGCAAGTGAAGCCCATTTTGTCGCAAGACCTGAAATAATGTTCTGAGATTGGCTAAATGTTCTTCTTCCGTCTTTCAGGAGATCACAATATCGTCCAGATAGTTTGCTGCAGTAGGGACCGACGCACAAACAGTTTGGAGATAGTGCTGAAACAATGCAGCGGCGGACGCACACCCGTATGGCAGTCGTTTGAATTGATGCAAACCAAGATGCGTGTTAACCACCAATACGCGCTGGGAGTCTTTGTCCACCGGTATTTGCAAGTACGCATCTGCTAGGTCCAACTTCGAAAAATATTTACCCGGGCACAGTTTGTCAAAAAGATCTTCTGGGTGGGGTAAAGGAAAAGTTGCAAGCACTTGTTGTGGATTCACTGTTGGCTTGAAGTCCACACAAAGTCTCAATTTTCCGGAAGGTTTTGGCAAAATTACTAAGGGTGATGCCCAGAGAGAAGCCTGCACACGTTCAATTACTCCTTGTGATTCTAAATCGTTTAATGTTCTTGCGACCTCATCACGCAATGCATGGGGAACATTGCACGCTCTGAAAAATTTCAGTTGCGCGTTTACTTTCAGTCCCAAATGTGCTTTATAGTTCGTAGCGCACCCAAGGCCCGGTGCAAAAATGTCTGCAAATTCTTCACATAGATGAGAAACACTGTCTGAAGGCACAGTCTGGTTCACTGATAGGACCTGATTTACTATAGACAAGTTAAACAACTGAAATAAATCGAAACTAAACAAGTTCACTGCAGAAGAAGAACGATGGACATAAAATGACACAAGTTTTGTTTGTCCTTTGTATGTTGCAAGAAGGCTGCACTGTCCTAACACAGGGATATCTTGACCTGAATAACTAGTTAACTTAACATTTGCGGCCCGCAACGGAGGTGTGCCCAGCTGTTTGTACATGTCTTGATTGATCAGTGAAACTGCAGCTCCGGTATTGAGCTGGAATGGTATCACTTTGCCGTGCCGTTAATGTCCAAGTCTACAAAAAGTTTATTGTCCTGCTGATGACAAGAGTGACTGTCTCGTGCAACGTGAACTGACACTGATACAGAATCACTTGCGACTTGACGGGATTTCCAGCGATGTCGACACACACTATTTGTGGGATGAACACAGACACTGTTAGAGAGAGTGGCACTGAGCGGAGTGGAATGAACTACATGAATTTCCATGGGCGAAGTTTCACGAGCCAGAGTATCCTTGGTTCAAATTCGGTGCGAAGCAAAGTGCCTGGAATGGTTGTGAGTTTCCGATCTGAGCTTTTCCTGGCAAACACTCTGAACATGTCCTTTTTTATTACAGAAAAAGCAAATAGCCTGGTGTGAGGGGCAATTCTCACGCGCATGTCTAGTAGCACACTGCGGGCATGATTTTAGCACTGCATTTGCTTGCCTGCATGGCACACGTGGCTGAGAGCCTGGTGGCAGCGGCGCGGCCGGTTGCGAGAGCTGTTTACTGCTCCGTGCAGCTCGCCCGGCGGGCTGGTTAACCTGACACACGGCTGGTGAAGTTTCAAATGATTCCTGAGCAAAGTCAAGTGTGTCCTGCCGATCCAATATGTCCATAACTTGTTGCAGTGAGGGATTGACTAGTTTCAAAATCTGTTCCCTTATACCAACATCAGAAACGTTCTGTGCAATTGCATCACATACCATAGTATCTGAATAAGGCAGTGCACATTGACACTCAAAAGCACAATCCCTAGTAAGGCCCTGCAAGGTTGCAACCCACTCCCGATTAGTCTGACCTGCTGTACGTTTTGTACAAAAGAAGGTATATCTTATCGCAACTACATTGACTGATTCTTTGAAATATGCATCTAATGCAGACAAAATTCCGTCATAGGTCAGAGTTGCTACGTCGCGTTGGGGAAATAATTTGATTATCGCACGGTATGTTTTCACGCCGACCGAAGACAACAAAAATGGCTACCGCTCGTTACCTTGAATTCTGTAGGCGGCGAGATGGAATCCAAATTGGCGTGACCACTCCATCCAGCTTTCCAGTGCAGCATCAAAAGGTCGAAAAGTTGGTGCACCTGCATGTTGTGGCTGCGTTAGCGGTGGAGCGGCGGCTGCCGCATCGTTTTGCATTGCCCGTTGACCTGGGATGAGCTGTCCAAGGGCATCCAGTAAGGCCTGCGTCTGCTGATTCTGTAAGCGATAAAATTCGGAATCTACATCTGGAGATTGTGGCGAAACCATGACACAAGTAAATCAGGGCAATATCGATAAGAACGCGGTTGCCCCGTCGCCAACGTTTTGGTTGGCAGGAGAGCCAACACCGTGTTACTAGAGAAGGCCAAAAGGCACGTGTTTTAGTTCACGCAGGCTGGCGTGAGGTCTGGAACAGGACAAGGACATTAGAATTTAGAAAAACGGACGTAGCTGGTGGAATACTTAACTTTAATCCATTAATGGTGAACGTCGGTCTGGACGGTACATCATTCACAATATCAATAGTAACTGATTATGGCGCCTTGCTAGGTCGTAGCAAATGACGTAGCTGAAGGCTATGTTAAACTATCGTCTCGGCAAATGAGAGCGTATTTTGTCAGTGAACCATCGCTAGCAAAGTCGGTTGTACAACTGGGGCGAGTGCTAGGAAGTCTCTCTAGACCTGCCGTGTGGCTGCGCTCGGTCTGCAATCACTGAAAGTGGCGGCACGCGGGTCCGACGTATACTAACGGACCTCGGCCGATTTAAAGGCTACCATCTAGCAAGTGTGGTGTCTGGCGGTGACACCACAATATCAAACATTGCTTCAATAATTCGTCGACCTTACATACAACTTGTTTCCGCTATTCACAAACAACTTTCGCATTTATCTATAATAACAGGAAACTTCTGCCTTTGATCATCATGAAGGACGTTCTATTGAGCGCAAAATAGCAATAATAATTATAAATATATATTTTTTATGTTTGTGCGTATAAACTGTACTTGCATCAAAAGTAATTGCTTTGGTTACATAAAAGTGCAGAAGATACGCGGTTAGCTAATTTTTATTGCTTATAAAATGCAATTTGTATTCCTTAAGGCTGTAAAATACACATTGAATGATGTGAGGCTCTAATTAATTGAAAAACAAACAACCAAAACAACAACAACAACAAAAAACAAAGAGAAGTCTTCGGCTCCTAGTTCCTCTCTTACACATTCATTTGTTTCTTTCCCTACAGATGTTACCAACACTACCGGTAATGCTACCATTTATGTAGTGTACGAAAACTACCGAACGGCAGTTCTGGTAGGGCACAACTGTAGTGCGCAGTAATCCTAACGAACGCCCAAAGTACGACAAAAGGTGAAACGTGGCCTAGACTGATAACAGGTGTAACACGCTAGTGTCTGTTCTTCGAAAAGCATGATACCTGCTCCAACAGGGTGTAATTCAAACTTTGGTGGCACCCTTGCCGCATGGAGTGTGTTTTTGTGAGATAAACTGGGTTTCGTAGTGTATCTGTCATCATTTCTCACAGACAGACGTTACAGGAACCTGCTGTTACATGTAGTTATTTGCTTATTCGGCTGCAGCGGCCTGCTGGTCACCAATAATTACAAGCAGTACATGTATCAGACTACTGCTGCCGAGACGCCTAAGAGAGATTCGATGAGTGCTCCATGGACATTAACGTACATTCTTGGTCCTTGAGAGCACCAGGCTTCGATGTCGATAAGCACATCACTGATCCGTTTATAGATACATGACCGTCTTGACTGTAGTCAGTTGCGCTCATTTGTCGAGTAATCACACATGTCTCCAGACTCGGGCGATTCTCGTTCTTCTTTTCATGTTCATTCATTTATTTATACATTCCTTCAGAAGCAGCGCCTCTGTAACGTCTACAGACGACAGATATTGACAAATCCTAATCTATTCACAGTAATAATTACTTCTAGATTACTTTATATGTGTACATTAGGAGAAAAACAACTATTTTGAACGAAACCACTGCTCCTTCTCCTATACTGCTCAGCATCTGTTCTTATTCATACTTGGAACATAGCATTTATGTAACTTTACAGAGACGACTATCATCTGTGTATTGTCTGTGACAATGGCAAAGACAAGATCAGTTTTTCGGAATTTACATCCCCTAGTTCTGGTATTCCGATAAACTGTAGAAGTGCCTAATGCTTACATGGTAAGTTAGTTTCATTCTTATGCCTTCAGCGTAGCAAGTTTATAGTTTTTACGATATAATTTAAAGATGCTGTTCTGTACGCCGGGCAGTGAGGCAAAGATGTGTTTTTGGCAGTTTGTGTTCATCAGCTCGTTGAATTACACGCTTCTATTACGAATTCCGCCATAACTTTCGTGTTTAAACCAGTAAAAAACCAAAGAGGTAAAAACAATTCCGTTTTGTTGTTTCTCTGTTTATTAATCCAGTCAGAATTTTGCGTTCCCGCGTAAAGTGGCTGCAGAGGGATGGGAAAATAGCTATTTGTTCTATTATTCTCGGTAATTAACTGCTTTAAAGAACGTTAGAGCGAGGAACACGTGGCGTTATATTATCCACACCAGATAATATTATCGTTAGACATTTGTTGTTGCCATACGACCTACAAGAGATGTAATAGATGTGGTAACATCTGACTTCTAGGAGGTGAGATATAATATGTGGTGTTCTTTCACTTTGATTTTGAATATTTAGAGATTTCTAATTTTCTACCCGATTCCTTTCCGCAACCTGCAATGAACATTCACACCGGGGTATTAAACTCCTCTTCGCTCTACAAAGGGACGCACAGTCTATATCGAAAATATTTTTACTTCTAGTAATATGTTTGTGAGTTGTGCTGTTCATCCTAAATTCACTCAATACCATTATGGAGTACATATAATGGAAAGTAAGTTTTAGAATCACTAGGTCCCAGAAGGAACTTCAACAGATGTTCTCTTATCGGCTTCACAAAATATTCAGACTATACACTTTTCTCGAATAAATACTCTTTTGTCTTTAGCTGGATTGTCTTGGACACTAGATTATGCCATAGATTAGTACTGACATGCAAAACTACATTAGTTATCCCACCTGCAGGTCAACACATGAGAAAGACTTCAAAGTGCAAAACCTGAGAGAACGGAGCTTTCTTGTTAATTTGCCACATCAGTTAGTTATCCGCCTGGATGCTTAGGAACGCCACTCAAGGAACCTCATACAGTGTGTATCCATTGATCTCTATTTCTGGTGGGTAAACCATTCTTATTCGTTTAGGATGTCGTAATATTTTGTAAGATTAAAGGATAAGCTGTTTGCTGTGGATTAGTCGTAAGTTTGTTCCACTATTCTCCTAGCTGTGTCTGGTACGAATTCAGTTTCTGCCCGTTATCAGTGTACTTGTACATAAGTAAAAATCATAGTATTTCAAGTCCCAGATCAAGTAATTATGTAGGTCAAGAAATAGGCTCAAACCAATTACTGTACGTTGCTAAATTCTATGTTTAATGTTTCTCCACTCTGAATTTAGTCGTACTCCTGTCGAATAATTTGTCTATGAGTTTTTCTGTTATTTTTTTTTTTTATTGTTCAGATGAGTTTGGATCTATACAAGATGTATGCCTTTAATGGAGTACTGTTCTGTAAGGGGCAGTCAAATGAAAACGAGACAAATGGAAAAAAAGTAAAGTGTTTATTACTTCAAAAGTAATGGTCAGAACTGTTAATACATATAGAGAAGCTCATTTCCAAAAGGTGCCAAATCTATGTAATCTAATCTAACAGGAGAGACAAAAAACGCACATTTTACAATCACAGTAGCATCAGAATATGTTTTGTACCTTTGTTGTTATATGCAGACAAATGTTGAGGCACGTTACACCAAGTATCTCAATTAAGTGTTTAATTGTTTTGCATGAATAAAAATGGATTTGTCACCTTTTGGCAGAGAAGTGTGTTAATTTGGTAACTGTTGTTCTGTAGCAGCACCGAAGCTGAAATCGTTATAGGTACAGAAAGCGGGCTGAAGCCAGAGATAAATTCTGCCGAAATTTTTACAAAGGTACAGACGGTGTTTAGAAAGGATAGATTGCATGCAACCGGTGGCGGAGTGTTCGTCGCTGTTAGTAGTAGTTTATCCTGTAGTGAAGTAGAAGTGGATAGTTCCTGTGAATTATTATGGGTGGAGGTTACACTCAACAACCGAGCTAGGTTAATAATTGGCTCCTTTTACCGACCTCCCGACTCAGCAGCATTAGTGGCAGAACAACTGAGAGAAAATTTGGAATACATTTCACATAAATTTTCTCAGCATGTTATAGTCTTAGGTGGAGATTTCAATTTACCAGATATAGACTGGGACACTCAGATGTTTAGGACGGATGGTAGGGACAGAGCATCGAGTGACATTATACTGAGTGCACTATCCGAAAATTACCTCGGGCAATTAAACAGAGAACCGAATCGTAAAGATAACATCTTGGACCTACTGATAACAAACAGACCCGAACTTTTCGACTCTGTATGTGCAGAACAGGGAATCAGTGATCATAAGGCCGTTGCAGCATCCCTGAATATGGAAGTTGATAGGAATATAAAAAAAGGGAGGAAGGTTTATCTGTTTAGCAAGAGTAATAGAAGGCAGATTTCAGACTACCTAACAGATCGAAACGAAAATTTCTGTTCCGACACTGACAATGTTGAGTATTTATGGAAAAAGTTCAAGGCAATCGTAAAATGCGTCTTAGACAGGTACGTGCCGAGTAAAACTGTGAGGGACGGGAAAAACCCACCGTGGTTCAACAACAAAGTTAGAAAACTACTGCGAAAGCAAAGAGAGCTTCAAGTTTAAACGCAGCCATAACCTCTCAGACAAACAGAAGCTAAACGATATCAAAGTTAGCGTAAGGAGGGCTATGCGTGAAGTGTTCAGTGAATTCGAAAGTAAAATTCTATGTACCGACTTGACAGAAAATCCTAGGAAGTTCTGGTCTTACGTTTAGTCAGTAAGTGGCTCGAAACAGCATATCCAAACACTCCGGGATGATGATGGCATTGAAACAGAGGATGACACGCGTAAAGCTGAAATACTAAACACCTTTTTCCAAAGCTGTTTCACAGAGGAAGACCGCACTGCAGTTCCTTCTCTAAATCCTCGCACAAACGAAAAAATGGCTGACATCGAAATAAGTGTCCAAGGAATAGAAAAGCAACTGGAATCACTCAACAGAGGAAAGTCCACTGGACCTGACGGGATACCAATTCGATTCTACACAGAGTACGCGAAAGAACTTGCCCCCCTTCTAACAGCCGTGTACCGCGAGTCTCTAGAGGAACGGAAGGTTCCAAATGATTGGAAAAGAGCGCAGGTAGTCCCAGTTTTCAAGAAGGGTCGTCGAGCAGATGCGCAAAACTATAGACCTATTGACGTCGATCTGTTGTAGAATTTTAGAACATGTTTTTTGCTGGAATATCATGTCGTTTTTGGAAACCCAGAATCTACTATGTAGGAATCAACATGGATTCCGGATACAACAATCGTGTGATACCCAACTCGCTTTATTTGTTCATGAGACCCAGAAAATATTAGATACAGGCTCCCAGGTAGATGCTATTTTTCTTGACTTCCGGAAGGCGTTCGATACAGTTCCTCACTGTCGCCTGATAAACAAAGTAAGAGCCTACGGAATGTCAGACCAGCTGTGTGGCTGGATTGAAGAGTTTTTAGCAAACAGAACACAGCATGTTGTTATCAATGGAGAGACGTCTACAGACGTTAAAGTAACCTCTGGCGTACCACAGGGGAGTGTTATGGGACCATTGCTTTTCACAATATATATATATATATATATATATATATATATATATATATATATATATATATATATATATATGACCTAGTAGATAGTGTCGGAAGTTCCATGCGGCTTTTCGCGGATGATGCTGTACTATACAGAGAAGTTGCAGCATTAGAAAATTGTAGCGAAATGCAGGAAGATCTGCAGCGGATAGGCACTTGGTGCAGGGAGTGGCAACTGACCCTTAACATAGACAAATGTAATGTATTGCGAATACATGGAAAGAAGGATCCTTTATTGTATGATTATATGAAAGCGGAACATACACTGGTAGCAGTTACTTCTGTAAAATATCTGGGAGTATGCGTGCGGAACGATTTGAAGTGGAATGATCATGTAAAATTAATTGTTGGTAAGGCGGGTTCCAGGTTGAGATTCATTGGGAGAGTCCTTAGAAAATGTAGTCCATCAACAAAGTAGATGGCTTACAAAACACTCGTTCGACCTATACTTGAGTATTGCTCATCATTGTGGGATCCGTACCAGATCGGGTTGACGGAGGAGGTAGAGAAGATCCAAAGAAGAGCGGCGCGTTTCGTCACAGGGTTATTTGGTAACCGTGATAGCGTTACGGAGATGTTTAACAAACTCAAGTGGCAGACTCTGCAAGAGGGTCGCTCTGCATTGCGGTGTAGCTTGCTCGCCAGGTTTCGAGAGGGTGCGTTTCTGGATGAGGTATCGAATATATTGCTTCCCCCTACTTATACCTCCCGAGGAGATCACGAATGTAAAATTATAGAGATTCGAGCGCGCACGGAGGCTTTCAGACAGTCGTTCTTCCCGCGAACCATACGCTACTGGAACAGGAAAGGGAGTTAATGACAGTGGCACGTAAAGTGCCCTCCGCCACACACCGTTGGGTGGCTTGCGGAGTATAAATGTAGATGCAGATGTAGATGTAGTTACATTATATTACTACAAACAGTAAAATACAGTTGACTGCGTCATTTGTACTGTTTCGTACTACAGTTCACTTTGAACTGTTAGATTTAGAAATATTTCACTTTCACACAACCTGAACAAATGGCATTCCATGGCACTTTCTCAGTATTATCACATCCATGCAGAACAGTATTAAAGATCTATTGTACAACGAAGTCTACAGGTGACAATCCACGAACATTTATCAGCATGAGGAGACTGACGTCATTACAACACCCTTTTCCTGGGTGTATGGTTCATAACGTTCGTTCTTGTGTAAATGAAAAAATACTGATATTATAAACATAAAAATAAACATGTTTCAAAACTAAGAATAGCATTACTTTGCTACAGATTGTCTTCATTAATCACTTCTATGTCACTAACATTGGTTCAAATGGCTCTGAGCACTATGGGACTCAACTTCTGAGGTCATCAGTCCCCTAGAATTTAGAACTACTTAAACGTAACTAACCTAAGGACATCACACACATCCATGCCCGAGGCAGGATTCGAACCTGCGACCGTAGCGGTCTCGCGGTTCCAGACTGTAGCGCCTAGAACCGCACGGCCACACCGGCCGGCTCACTAACATTATTGGAAGATTCTGACTGTTACTTCGTTCAAGCTCTGTTATAAAAAGATAAATCCACTACTGAACATCCCATGTCCCCAACAAGTTTAATTATATCACTTCTTTCTGCAAGTTGTACGTGGCTTTTAGCATCAAATTTCCTGATACCTGCCATACTATGCTCATATTTAATTGGTTCTTTTTTTTCTTTTTTTTTTTGAATTTTATGTTCACAATGAGACGTTTCCGCATAGAAAGGGTGTACACCAACCAGACCTGTTTGTGCCTGCAAAGTAATCCTCATCGGTTTGCTTGTTTTGGAGGTAGCATACAGGCTTTTGACATACCTCATCAGCTGACCCAATTAAAATTAACATCTGACACGCAATTTTACAGTATTTTTAAAAATCATATCATATTCTTCTGGCAAATGATACAACTTTTTGACTTGATCTTTTTTTTTTTTTTTTTTCAACCAGTCCAAAAGCTCCATCTGCAGCCTTGTAGGAATGACCTTTAATGAGAGAGAACCACTATACCTCCAACTTGAATTGATGTGCAGTTTCTGACGACATCAAAAGATTACAGTAGTTTTTGTTCTGAAATGAACAGCTGTCACAAAACACTCTTAATGCATCAGATCACTTCTCCTTTCAAAGGGGAAAGAGTGTTTAAAAGAAAAAGTCCGACAAATAAGAATTTATTTTGTTAGATGCCTTACCCCCTCATTTTCTAGCCATCTGTTGAAGTGTGTTGTATTCTCATCAACAGTTTTATCTTTTTCCACAGTACCAAGAGTATAATACCACAGCTGCCTTGAGTAATAGGTGTACCCAATGGTAGTCTTAGGCACAGGCTGATAGTGCATCAAATCAAAATTTATAGTCAGTGAATTTTCAAACAACTGGTTAAGATTCTGAAAAATGCCTTTGCCCCGGATTTATGAACCATGCTTGAACAACCTGATTTAAATTGTATACTGTGTTTCAGGCATTCGCTGTAAGTGTCCTGTTTCATGCTTCCAGACCCTAGTTTGAATCTGACAACAGATATCTGTAAAAAAAAGAATAACGGGTTGTAGCGATAAAATATTTTCATTTAGAGTAAATTATTTAAAAATCGCAAAGAATCATAAGAACACCCAGTATAGAAATACAAGTGCATGGTGAAGAATATGAGAGTATGCTTCCTTGCAAAGTCCATTACAGAACTTTTTTCCACTTTTCAACCAAAACACACTCATGTTCAGAAAAAAGCAGCGCACCTTGACCGACTGGAGACAGTATGTTCGTATTCACACGACAAGTACATTGGTATGTTCTACAGAAGTGATTAGCATTTGAACCACGTCGGCTCGCAGGTTCAAGGTCAACGTCCATATCAGGGTGCAACACCACCTACCGGTAAAATGTGCCTGAGGCTCTCATTGTCTCTATACACCGAAGGTAATGGATCAGTGTCACTCGAGCAGACGTGCAGGACGCCTCGCAAACGTAAGCGCGAACCGTGACGTCAAATTAATGAGTTTGAAAGAGGGCGCGTTATCGGCATGAGAGAATGCGATGCAACTATCCGGGAAATTGCTGCTCGTGTGGGACGAAATATTTCCGCTGTTCATCGGGTGTGTGCAGCATGGTTCACGGAAGGCCGTAAAACAAGAGGGGATGGGTCAAGTTGCACTATCCAGGTATCACCCCTCCCTCATCCCAATGAAATTGCGGGACAGATTCGTGTCCTCCTCGGCTCTGACGCAACAGTGGAACAGTCTAAGACATCGTGCACTATCAGTGGTGGTCGTCCGCCGCCGTTTATTACGGCATGGTGAAAGACGTGTACTTCATTCAGCATTCAGTGCTCGTATTTCATATTTGTAATCCCAGCATTCAGGTATTCGGTAATATAATGATTCAGGCCCTGTTAATAATTTCTATGGGTTGGCTAATTTATTTGACGATGTTTACAGTTTGTCTCACACTGATCTGTGAGAGGAGCTTGGCGCTAGGAATTTTCTTTATTTATGGGCGAGGGCGGCAGTCTTCCTAGCAGCCATGATGGCTTCCCGTTTCCCATCCTTTTTCCGATCGCCAGGGTAGCACGTGGTGTCATTTGAACGTTCTCCTACTCTCAGTTCCCCAACCTGCCTTACCAACCTTGTAACTGCTATTTCTGCTCGATTTTCACATCGCGAGGTCGCCTCCCTGTGAGATTCCGGCCCTCTGATTGGCCAGTTCGGGTGCTCGCCCGTTTCTCGCGGGTGGGCGCCAATTGCCCTCCGCGGGTGGATAGTGGACAAAGGGGCAGTAGTCAGTTCTAGTACGACCGTGCCTAAGATTGGAGGTGCTGCTTCCAGAAGATGGAGTTTCGGTAAGCACCATAGGTTTTCCGTGTACGATTGGGCATAATGTGCGCGATGTGTTGGTTAGTCACAGTAGCTTGCAGCTCGGCACTAAAGTCTATACTTTCATGCTCACTTTTCCGCTTCGACTGGCAGTCGCTCTTTCAGTTCTCCAGTGCAAATTTGACTCAGAATTTAGGTCTTCCTAGCTTGAAAACTTGTACTCTTTGTCCTACGCCACGTGGTGAGTGTCTGGCGCCCCTTCATGTTCCGTTAACGTAGTCGGACCACGAACCAAAGTTATGTATTATCGCCTGTATGAATAGTTTCGTGTCTTGCTGGTTTTATTCCTTTAGTACAGGAGGCTACCTAGCCATTCATCCCCAGTAGCATCTCTCTTAGTCTTTGGCTGATTTATGGTGGTGGTCGTTGCATGCCTGCAACCCCTCCCTTTAGTAAACTGAACTCCATTTGATAAATACGGCTATCGTTCCTAAAATTCCTTTTCTGCTGCCATCGTGGCTTATTATGAACGTATGTTGGAGCAGGCTGCTGAATTCATTTCCTTCTTCCCCCACCCACATTTATTGTATATGTGTTCAATATTCAACTGTTAAATAAATGAGTCCTTTATTCTTTACATTCTCCCTTTCATTACGTGAAATCACCCTAAGTGTCACATTAGAATAATGCAGAACTATTCTCATGATAACGGTTGCTATAAGGTCGTGCAGGTCTCGCGCCTTTAATGATAGGATAAAGATTCAATATCACCCGCCTGGCACGACCATTGCACGCATGGTACCGATAATATTAATAATAATTTTCAGTTATCCCCCATTGATAAACTGGGAAGTGTTCACGGCTCCGTGTGAGTACGTGAGCGCTAAATCCACTTGATGTGGTGGAAGTAGTGGCTCTGTTTTACCTTGCTGGTTTAGAAAAAATATCAAAATTACAGCCCCTACAGCGAGGGATAGTAACCTGTAAAAGAACGAGCCACCGCTTTTAATGGGTTACATGAACGTCGTCCAATTCTCCACTTACCTTTGGCGAATGTGCAGATACATGCTAGGCTGCAATGATTTATGGAACGACGTCACTGGAGACAGGAATGGCATCAGATAGTGTTTTCGGACGAATCCAGGTTTGAAAATGATGGCTGCATTTTGGTTCGCCGCAGACAGGGGGAGCGGCATCACGCTGAATACATTTGCACGAGATATACACCGCCAACTGGAGGCCTAATGGTGTGGGTGCTCTTTGGGTACAACCACAAATCACAGTTATTGCGTTTCCAGGAGACTGTGACCAGTGTGACCTACATGAATGACATCCTGTGACGTGTAGCTATATCCTTTCTGCACAGCTTCCCTGACACCGTTTTTCAGCAAGACAATGCATGACCCCATGTTGCTGCACGAACATGTGGCTTATTGGTGTCACAGGATGTCAGGCTTTTGCTCTGGCCCACCAGACTACTCGCCAATCGAAAATGTGTGGGATATAGTGAAAAGACTGGTGTAGTGCTGTGATCCAATGCCAACAACCACAGATGAACTTTGGAGCCAGGTGAATGCAGCATGTATGGCTATATCACAAGACGCCATTCGCACAAGTTATCAGGGTTCATTGCGGATCCTGTGCCCACAAGGCAACAGGAAACATACTGAACCGAGGTTAATGAAATGCTTACTATTTCTGCAGAACATAATAATGCACATGTCCTGTGAATACGAACATCCTGTTCTGTTTTTTCTGAACATGAGGGTATATGGTATGAATACTAATCAAAATGACTTTTTGTTTTCCTAACCTTTAAATTTACAATGAAGTAGAGTTTAAGCAATATTAAATGAGAGAAGATAGCACATCATCTTGTAATACAAACTGTAGGTCCAGTAAGGTGATACACAAGAAATTCCATGTCCTTCACAAAATAATATCCACATTTTTCGAAAATTCAGGTCTACATGAGTATATTTTCTCCCTGGTGCTCCATCTCGGCCTTAATGCTTCTGTCGGCGTTTGAGTGATTGAATATGGGAAGAAATTTCTTCTTGAAGTCTAGTAATTTCAGCTGTCAATCTAGCTAGACCCACCTCTCTTCTATGGACCAGTAACACCTGTCCCTCGTTTTGCCTTTGCAACTCTCCCAATCATTCCCCTACCAATGTTCGATACACTTAGAAATGTATCTCGACATACATTCACCACCTCAGACTGAGATTTTTTCTTTATATTTTACAGATATTGTTTTCCTGACACCTTTACCGTTTTCCTAATTGGGGGTGCGCCTTTGCGGTGAATTGCATCAGTGTAGGCCGAAATGAACTTCTTTTGTGAACCAGAATCTATTTTCTCATAGAAACTGTAATGGAACTCTTGAATTTCAGTTGGTAAGAAACGAGCAGCACTGCAGAAGTCACTGATATGTTCGCAACTAATTTGAGACCTAACACTCCCATTTTTTGCACGCTTACCTTGCTTCGCTACATTTTTCTCCCACTTACGGTCTACATGCCGTTTTCTTTGAGTTTTCATTTTCTGTTGGTGATTCATAGTATTCATCTGATATATCAGACTCTATAATTTAATTAAAAACTCGCAATGAACAAAAAAATTCCAGACACGTCTTTACAATATAACGTTATGTAAACAAATGCGGGCCATGTTGTGTGTGACGTCATTATCAAAAAGAGCAACGGTTGGCTGCAGGGATTTGGCACGTCTTGAAAACAAAACAAGACTGGATTTGGTACTCTTCACCATGAACCGCAAATATACAACGGACATGTTACGTTTTGGCACACATAACAGTTCTTGTTACATAGGTAATGGTTCCAAGTAGAGCTACCACCTGTTATAACATTTTTCAATTTTTCAGATTTGGTACCTTTCGGAAATGAGCTTCTGAAAGGTCAGTGCCTTCGTGGAAAGACGTTTGCGGTTGTCTTCGAAAACATGATTGTGAACAGGCGAGCATCTCCATGTCCAAATAACTGACGGCCACGAATATGTTTCTTCAGGGCTCCAAAAACATGGAAATCGTATGGGGAGTTATAGGGACTGTGTGGAGGATTTGTAAGGGCTTACCACCGAAATTTCTGCTGCGTAGTCGAAACGCCCTTGGCAAACTGTGGGCGTGCATTATCCTGCAACTGAATAATTCCAATGCGTCAACATTCCTGGGCATTTGGACTACGCTGAGGAACTTTCGCGGGAAGACTATACAATCTTCATATAGTCCCGGTCTCTTCCCATGCGATTTCAATTTTTTTGAGCCCTGAAGAAAGATGTTCGTGGTCGTCGATTTGCTTCGGACGAAGAGTGCACGTCTGGATACAATCAAGGTTCCGCAGGCAAACGCAAACATTTTTCAATGAAGACACTGACCGTCTTCTCTCACAGTGAGATAAATGTATTAACAGTTACGGCGATTATTTTTGAACTAATAAACAGTTTACTTCCATTTTTTCCATGTGTTTTCATTAGACTGCCTCTTATACTCTAGTTTTCTATTACTTACGTGATGTACACAATCGAAGGCCTTGGCGAATAGAGAGCAAATGATTATTTCTTTTGAACAGATTTCGTATTGATTGTGGCCGGCGGGGGTGGACGAGCGGTTCTAGGCGCTACAATCTGGAACCGCGCGACCGTTACGGTCGCAGGTTCGAATCCTGCCTCGGGCATTGGTGTGTGTGATGTCCTTAGGTTAGTTAGGTTTAAGTAGTTCTACGTTCTAGGGGACTGATGACCTCAGAAGTTAAGTCCCATAGTGCTCAGCGCTATTTTGAACCATATTGATTGTGTGTTACCGCAAGGTTACCCACGAAGACATACAATTCGAAGTGGGGTTACTGTTTCTTGGTTTAATCTGTTCTGCTTACCAAAACATCACGGGAAACTGCACGGTAAATTATTTGCAGTATCCTCGCGTTTATCAAAATTTCCTCTGATTATGACACATTTTGGTTAGGAAGCATAGGTTGATAGGAAATCATGTCCTGAGGCGTCAAGGCATAGTTAACTGGAAGGGATGAGTGTGTTTCGGTTGGGTGGTAAAAACTGTAGACGGTGACTTCAGTGTGTATGAAATCTTATGGGACTTAACTGCTAAGGTCATCAGACCCCAAGCTTACACACTACTTAACCTAAATTATCGTAAGGACACACATACACACCCCTGACCGAGGGAGGACTCGAACCTCCGCCGGGATTAGCCGCACAGTCCATGACTGAAGCGCCTGAGACCGCTCGGCTAATCCCGCGCGGCAGACGGAGACCTATAAACAGACAAGTAAGCAGTCGATCGGAGGTACGATGCAATAATTATGCTGATATGATGAGATTTGCACATGGTAAGTGCTACATCACAACACTTTTCGGACTGTAGGCTACATCAACAAAGATAAAATAACCACGTTCAGATCGTGGGAGGGGAAGGTAAGTGTGACAGATTTAGGCTCAACTATCAATTTCAACACATAATTTATTTTTCATATTTCTGTGAGCAAAAATAAATACTAAACAATTTTACAACAATAAAACTGTGAACCACATGCATATGACGGAGCTACGGCTAATGCTCCACAAGCTTGAATCATGTCTTATCAGTCTTAAGTATGTAATTTAAAGACAAACATATACACATGTATACAAAACGTTTAAATTAGTAACAATCACATACAGCGTTGTGCTGCGGAACACAAGAGACTATATTCCATCACAATCTCAGTACTTCAGGCAAATGGTAGTTTGTCCATGAACATTCCTTGCTGAACACAGGCGCTTGTGATGATGCAGTGTCACAACTGTCTTCCAGTCAGTTCCCACGGCACTAAGTTTTGTTCATATCGCAGAGAGCGAATTAAGATGTAATACTAGTATTTAATGAGACCCGCTTCCTTGCGGAGAACTCTGAGGCGAGAGAAGACTTCGTCCCAGTCGAGGAACTGGCCTATGATGTGCCTCTCGTTGCCCGGTTTGTCGTCGTAGCCTTCACGGGCGTGGATCAGCCGGATGTTGTCGAATGTCAGGATCTCTCCTGGAATCAGGACACGATATTCAGCCAGGCTACACTACACAACACATTCTCTTTACATCATTGGAGAAACCAATGTTGTTTATGACTAGAAGGTTTTTAGCCTTGAAAATACCTGGGCGGGTCTTGAAGCGAACTTGGTTCTTTGGGCTGTGTAACTCTTTGGTGAAGACGTCGTACGCTTTATACCAGGCAACAATCTGGTCAAGAGTGGCATTGAAGTGTGAAGATCTCTGAGGCTGGCTGTAATTTATCCTCATGAACTCGCCAAACATGTCATTACTGAAAAGAAGTAGCATTGTTAGAATAGGTCCTTATTATGGTGTTCGGTGTCAAACTGAAAACAGACGAAACGTAGGTCAGTGCCCAACTTTGAAATTGCCAACAATAATTAAAGAAAGTTAGTTTTATGTACCACCAATATCTGCCGATAAAATTTTATCAGCTACCAGTTACGAGCAAAACGATCACAGCGAAATTGGCATCACATTAAAATACAGAGGGGTCCAAAAAAATGTATCCACTATTTAAAAGTCCATAACTGGCAAACTAATTGACGGAGTTGTCTCATCTTTGGTTGTGTAATAGTTTATAGTTCCGGCTGTCAGATGACAGTCGCCAGATAGTGTTTTGTTCTTAGTTGCACCTAGTTACTCGAGTAAACATGGCTGGCGCAAGGCTTAATGAAACGAAGTCAGTTTTGAAGTGGTATTTTAAGTACGAAAACATTAATGAGGTTCAACGGCAATAGCGAAATGAGTATCAAACAGAGCCCCTGACACGTTTAGCGATTCGTCGCATTCGAGACAAATTTGAAGCCGAAGGCTCTGTTAAAGATGTACACAAACAACGATATGGACGACCTGTTGCAGTAACAAGTCCAGCTAACTCACGTCGTGTGTTACAATAGTTCACTCGCTCACCACAGAAGCCTGTGAGACAGTGTGCCCGTGAAACTGGAGTGAGTCGCTCAAGTGTTCGGCGAATTATGAAGACAGCAAAGTGGAAGTGCTACATCCCACGATTGCTACACGAAATGAACTAGGACGACCCAGATCGTAGAATGGAGTACTGCGAGTGCTTTACTAACATGGTGCGCAACGATGAAGAGTTTGCAGAGATGATTGTGTTGTCTGATGAGGCACAGTTCAAACTCAATGGTACAGTAAATCGCCGCAATTGCATCTGCCGGGCTGCTGAAAAACCGAATGTCCATGTAGACAAAGCCGTGAACTTGTCAGGAGTAAATGTGTGGTGTGGGTTGTCTTACCGGGGCTTCATTGGGCCATTCTTCTTTGACGGCACAGTTACCGGTGAGGTGTACCTTCAGAAGTTTCAGACATCCATTTTACCTGCCATCCGAGACTTGTATGGAGACGGAAGCGTTTACTTTCACTACCAAAATCGTGTTAGGGCGTATCTCAACGAAAATCTGCCAGGAAGATGGATAGGCCGTAGAGGTGCTGTGGAGTATCCCCCATGTTCCCCAGACCTTACTCCTCTGGACTTTTAGCTGTGGGGAACAGTAAAGGACGTCGTTTATCGACAAAAGCCACGCACATTGGAGGAAATTCGAGAACCCATCGTACATTCATATGCAAATATCCAACTGAACACGTTGCAGTCAGTAGTTCGTAGTGCAGTTCGGCGGCATAGTTTGTGTGTGGATGTTAATGATGACCGTTTCGAACACCTACAGTGATATCTTTAAGTTGGACTTTAATCTACACTTTCACCAAAAATGAGACGACTCCGTCAATTAATTTGCAAGTTATGGACTTATAAACAGTGGATACATTTTTTTTGGACTCCTCTGTAATATTTGTCATTTTGCATCACTGTCGTCAAGCGTAAAACACATTTACACTGGGTGGCAAAATAAAACTGGCCCGGAAAATATTTCATCCATTGCAAGTAATGGACTTTTAGACAGTGGATAAATTTTTTTTGGACTCCTCTGTAATATTAGTCATTTTGCATCACTGTCGTCAAGCGTAAAACACATTTACACTGGGTGGCAAAATAAAACTGGCCCGGAAAATATTTCATCCACCTCAATACAGACAGCCCAACTTGCATCTTCCACTCTAGTGCCAGATGGTATAAGTTGGGTTGCCTGTTTTAAAGCGCACGAAATACTTTCTGGGCCAGTTTTGATTTTGCTCACCCTGTACAATATTGAAAAATCTTACACTATTGTCTGTTTCTATGTGGAGTACACTCTGCATGCTCAAGTAAATTTCAGTTTAATTGTAGCACATGTTCTAACAGAGTCTAACTCATGGCAACCTTCAGTAATTACGTATTCAATACAACTCTTGTGTCGCAGGTGCGCACTACACTATTCTTGTACTGGACTTACCATATGACAGGTGCCCTGTACAAGCTGTAGAACGTTTTCCCTCCGTCCTCTCCGATGTCTGCCCACGTAACAGGGACCGTGCTAAGAGCTTTGTAAGCCTCTGGGTTTGTAACTTTCAGCTTTTCGCTCAGGTAATAAGCATCAGCCAATAGGTTATCACCTCCAGCTCCCTCTGTCTGAACCAGACAATGCAGCATGTTTATCTGAAAAGCAAAAAGGTGTTGTTCATATTACTTGTGACTCTGAGCTGTTTCTACCTACAGAATTTCAAGTACTCATTATTGTTTACTGTAGGTTGGTGTGAGAGTCTTACCCCAGGTTTGTACTCGTAGTACATAAGGTCGGTGTGCATCTCTAGCTTCTCCTTAAGATACGCCACATTTGTGGTGTTGGGTTTGTCCCTTATGTGGAACTGCACGCTGCAAATTTAACGAACATTGGATATGAGTTTGTGTATTTTATGTCTTAACAACTTTTCGCTGACATAAAACAGTAAATACTTCAAACAGAGAACCAAAGCATTTATAAAACAGCAAAAAATATGTAATGAATTTTACCCATAATGCGTCCTTCTTGGGAACATCACTTTGTCTCCCAATTCGAGCAATGACTCTTCTGTTGGTGGTGTGTCGTACACTATAGCGACACCATATACAGCCATAGCTTCAAGCCAACCTCGAAGGTGTTCCTTGCTGGAAGTGAAGAGGAGAAAGGCAAAAAAATGATTTAGATGGCTCTGAGCACTACGGCACTTAACATCTGAGGTCATCAGTCCCCTAGAAATTAGAACTACTTAAACCTAACTAACCTAAGGACATCACACACATCCATGCCCGAGGCAGGATTCGAATCTGCGACCGTAGCGGTCGCGTGGTTCCACAATGAGTGTGATTGCTACTCTGAGGTGCCACAAGAGAAGAAATCGAGGTAGATCACATCAAACCAGTCAGTAGACTAATGAAAACAAAAAAAAATTGCTTGTGTAATGTTCATCAGTAGTTCTTTTGGCTTGATGAGTGACTCCAGAATATGAAAAAAATGTGACCTTAGATTAGTTTCATGGGGAGCGGGAAAGGGGTAAATTAATGATCTTGCATAAATTTGTTATCCATAGCTTTTCATCCGAAAGCACATTCTATCGGAATATAAAGTTCTAAAATTATACACAGTTAACTATCTCAATGTAGATTCACTTCCTTGCAACAGCGAAAATAATTTGCGAAGTTTACGTAATCGAAATTCGTAGAGTAGAAACCGTGCACAGTCATGTAATGGTTTGCCAGTATTTCGTTCCGCCACGCAACAGTGGCTCATTTCTTGATTTAGTTCTTACCTGTTTACAACGTCACTGTACTTGAATCTCTGGAGGATGGAGTTGTAGTTTTCGGCGTTCCAGGCAACCTTTGGGAGCCTGTAGGTGGTGTCGAGCCACTTCCTCTGGTCTTCCGGCAGTAAGCTGCGGTCTTTGAGCCACTCCAGCGTGAACTCGCTCCTGTGGCCGTCCGACCACTTGACAGCTAACTTTTCTTCGTCCGCCTGTCAAAAAGAGTAGAATACGGAGTCACACCACAAATTTTCCGTGAAGTTTAGCTGTGAACATGGTTGTTTCACCTAGTGAAAAGATTCCCATTTGCAATATTTCAAAGGCGTTGCTGCTCCAGACGATTAGGTATAATCACACGTAAGAGTGAGCGTCTGAAAATAAGTTCTAGGAAAGTGTCGTGATTATAAAAATAAAACAAGGTTCATAAAGTGTCTTTTAGCTGAAGTTCATTTTTCTTATTAGAATTAATTTTTTTATTATTATTTATTTGGCAACGGCCTTGGCGCAGTGGATACACCGGTTCTCGTGAGATCACCGAAGTTAAGGGCTGTCGGGCGTGGTCGGCACTTAGATGGGTGACCATCCGGGCCGCCATGCGCCGTCGCCATTTTTCGGGGTGCACTCAGCCTCGTGATACCAATTTAGGAGCTACTCGACCGAGTAGTAGCGGCTTCGGTCAAGGATACCATCGTAACGACCGGGAGAGCGGTGTGCTGACCCCAAGCCCCTCCTATCCGCATCCTCCACCGAGGATGACACGGCGGTCGGATGGTCGCGGTAGGCCACTCGTGGCCTGATGACGGAGTGCTTTTTTTATTATTTATTTATTCGAATAGGAGTTTACGGCGCACGTTAAAACAATATTTCAATTCTGGCTGCACACAGTCTTCTTCCTCTTCGCCCACATTCGTTTCATGTGTTCCGATCTCTGCTTCGCGCACTTTTTGAAGCAGAGACTTTTCTTGTTCGTTACTGAAGACAACTTTCTGAATTTTGTTCATTAATAAAGTCCTGTTATGTATGTCCATTATGTTGATGGTTGCTTCTTTGAGTTCTTTCAGCTTCATAACTGTATTACAGATACGCTTCGTCAGCGTGTCCTCATACTTGTACATGTCCAAAGAACAGCATTCTTCTTTTGAAGATGGTGCATTGTGTTCTTTACATGTTCATAGATTTCTGTGCTAATTGTTGCCCTTGGGCCAAGTATGCTTCTAACCAGTTTGCATTCTATTTTCGTGATTTTATTTACGCATCCGGCCGCACTAGTTATAGCGATTCGGAACCGTAGAGAGCTTCGAGTCTCACTATTTTACTATGATGTTTAATCTTGGTGTCACACGCCAGAGTCCTCTACTTGTGTATGTTTCTGGTATTCTGGAATGCAATGTTCATCTTATTTACTCTTATCTCGACACTGTCCTTCTCACTGTTGCTAATGCTCAGCAACTCGACCAAATGTTTGAAGGAGCCGACTTCCTTTGTTTTGTTTTGATTTATGAGTAATTTCTGTGAACGATTTTTAATGTTTGTTATAAATTCTATCTCTGGGAAAGCAATTTTTAAACTCACTTTTCCTATTTAGGTTTTGGCATTTCCTGGTGTATCTGTTATCAAGGAAATGCCGTCTGCGAATGTAAGGCAATTTTCATAGGTATTATCTTTTGGTCCCCAGTTTGATACATTTCGTGTCGGATTTTCACCGATCTCCTTTTTCAGAGTCCAGTTGAAAAGCGAAGGTTACAGTCCGCCCCCGTTATTCTTCTACTATTGAAAATTCACGTCTTCATGCACGCGTGATCCATACATAGCAGTGGGAGTCAAGTACCGACGAGGGGAGGGATCCATCGAGAGACGGAGGCAACTTAGTCACTGAAATCTTCAGGTAATTTACGTGCTTACATTTTTAAAGTGAGAAACTTGGCTTATTGTCGACCTAGAGGATAAGGAATTGGCACTTACCTGTACGTCGGTGGGCTTGACGCTTGTGTCCAGCTCGTCCCAGTAGATGATGCGCGACATCTGCTGGCTATTGAAGCACTTGGGGCACTGGCAGTTGTCTCTGAGCCACATGGTGGGGAGCTTGTGGTGCTCCCCAGAGGGCAGGTGTAGCGACACCAGATCACCGTCCACAGTCGCCACGGGTTTTGGGTGCTGCAAACAACAGCAGTCATTCACATTACTACTAGTGCCGTTATCGTTGGCCCAAAATCGACTGCAAGTCATTGTAAATCACTTCAGAGGAACTGTTGGGATGACAAATTACTGCAACGAATTTACCTAGTACGCATTGTCAGTGAATTTCTTTCCACCACTAGCTACTTTGTCCCAAAGTGTCCTGCTTACAGCGCTGATGAAGCCTACAGTCCTACTCGACATCAACGGAAAGCTGACCACTAGCATGTTTATTCCAACATGATATCAGACATTGTTCGAAATATCAAGTAAAATACGAAACAATAAAATGCTCAACACCTGGCAATAAAAACTTGTCTTTCGAAGAGAGTCCCATCTCTTCAACTCGTCCCACATGATAGCAAAAGCTGCAGGTGTAATCAGTATATAGGCATTTTCAAGTTTAATTTCGTGATGGTGCAACGTGGGTGACTATTGGTTTTCCTTGTTGTTCTGGACATAGTAGTTGTGTGGGACTGAAGGGTTTTTCCATTTCCTGATATGTTGGCTTACAAGACTTATACACTGAATTGGAGTACATGTATGTGTTCGTTCACAGTATCCACACGTCCAAAGAATCCTGTCGCAGATGATGTTTGATATCAGCTTCACTTTCCACCTTATACATCTACATCTACATAGATACTCTGCAAACCACCATGAAGCGCATGCCAGGGGTTTAGGCTTTCTACCCATTCGAGTCGCGTATAGAGCGGGGGAAGAATCACTGCCTCGCCTCTGTAAGTGCAACAATTATTCAAATCTTAACGGCCCGTACGGGAATGATAAGTATGGGCTCAATATTACACTCTACATACGTCACTTAATACTCCTTCCTGAAACTTTGAAAGTAGCCTTTTAGCGTCTGCCAATTCAGGTTTTTCAGCGTTTCCATGACTTCCTCTCTTGAGGAAAACCTGCCACTTCCCGTTCTTCTGTGTTTATGTTCAATATCTACTGCTAGTCCCTTGGTATGTGTCCCGGATACTGAGCAATATTCTAAGATGGAACACACTAGTGATTCTTAAGCAGTCTCCTTTGTAGATTAACTGCATTTTTCCCGCATCCTGTCACCGGTCCGATATTTGCCATCTACCTTTTCACGAATGAGCCTATGTAACCGTTTCATTTCATATCTCTACAAACTGTTACATCTTGGTATTTATGTGAGCCGGCTGCTTCTCATTGTAATGCACTGATTTTGTACGATACTTCTTTTCTGCGTTCCGTTAACTGCACAGGTTTACGCTTGTGAACATTTAAAACAGATTGCCAATCTTTGCACTACATTGAACTTTTCTCAAGACCTGACTGCACATTAGTGCGATTATTTTCAGACAGTGCTTCATTATAGATTATTGCGTCATCTGCAAAAAGGCCGAGGTTACTATAAATACTGTCTGCCATGTCATTAACATACAACATGAACAACAAGAGTCCCAACACAATTACCTAAGGCCCACCTGCATTTCCTTTCACTTTCTATCTTGGATTACATGCTGCGTCCTTCCTGATATGAAATCCTCAACCCAGTCATATATTTTGTTTGATACAGTGGAGACGCGATTACACGGTCCTCGGTTACACGGATTCGCGATTATCCGGACTGTGAACAGGGAGCAAGTGTCTTTGTACTGTCTAGTCCGTGTACTATCCGCCCGCGACCCGTGAGACAAACGAACAGCAGCAAAAGCAAGAAAATGAAACAGAAGGAAACAAAGGTGCAGAAAATCAGCCAGAACCATCTCATGCAAGTGCATTTCAATCCCTCGAAACAAATTTCATAAGGTTCTTAAAAAATGGTTCAAATGGCTCTGAGGATAATGGGACTTAACTGCTGGGGTTATCAGTCCCCTAGAACTTAGAACTACTTAAACCTAACTAACCTAAGGACATCACACACATCCACGCCCGAGGCAGGATTCGAACCTGCGACCGTAGCGGTCGAGCGGTTCTAGACTGTAGCCCCTAGAACCACTCTGCCACCCCGGCCGGCTCATATGGTTATAAAAACAAACAGAATGTGATCCTGTGAGTTTACTACAATTAAAATGAATTCCGGATGTAGCAGCAATGACGAAAAACTGTTTACATGAAATGACAGTTACCAAATATTTTAAACAAACTTAAACTACAGTGACGTCCTATGCGACTTTTGTTAGATATTCCGTGACTAAGGTTGCAATACCTTAGTAATTTAAGAAAATATGTACGTATGTCTCAAAATGTGTCCCTAGCCTCTTAACAAACCTTGATTTTCGTTGATTTCGGTAAGTTTAATTTGTTTTTCTTGTTTTGAATAAACACCTAACGTGATGTATTAACGGTAGAGAGGCAATTATATTAAAACGTACCTAAAAGATAACCATATGCAGCGACGTAGTTTATCTGTCTACACTTAATAATACAACAATCACCAATCTTCATATCCAGATTTTCGGTTATCCAAGTGACTTACGAAAATAATTAGTCCCGTTAATCGAGTCTCCGCTGTACTTCATACAATTGTTATTTTGTTACTAAATGTTGCGGTTGTATAACGGCTTCGCGGAAGCCGTGTACCTGATTGCATCGATCCATGGTTTTCGAAATGTCATGAAATAAATGCGTGAGTGCGTTTCCGCATGACGGATGTTTTCGTAATCCATGCTGGTTTTCATGGATAATGTCATTCCTTTCCAGTTACTCCATTACTTTAATGAGAAATCTGCGTCATTCTAAAACGTTAACAACAGCCAGGTATGAGGGAAAACGAAATGATAGATGTTTTGACTACAGAGGAAGTGGAAGTCAAATAATGCATGGAAATCATCTACCTGATTATCTCGATCCTTGGTTTTTAGAATGTCATGTAATAAATGCGTAAGTTGCGTTTCCGTATGGTCGATGTTTTCCCAATCCATACTGGTTTGCAGGGAGGATATAATTCCTTTCGAGCTACTCAATTACTTTAATGAGAAATCTACGTCTTTCTAAAACAGGTATGAAAGGAAATGAAATGATAAATGTTTTGACTACAGAGACCATACACAGTGGAGATATTATTGTGGCGTCACAATTAAATGGTTCAAATGGCTCTGAGCACTATGGGACTTAACTGCCGAGGTCATCAGTCCTCTAGACTTAGAACTACTTAAACCTAACTAACCTAAGGACGTCACACACATCCATGCCCGAGGCAGGATTTGAACCTGCGACCGTAGCGGTCACGCGCTTTGACTCTAGCGCCTTGAACCACTCGGCCACTCCGGCCGGCGGCATCATAATTAAAGAATTTCTTTGCATAGCTATCTCTTCAGCAGAGAAACGTGGAACAAGGAATTTAATAGGTCCTAAAGCAGTGGGGAAGACAGGCATGTGTAAGGCTAAGCTAGTGGTGCTCCAGTCTTAAGTGTTGGACGTACCTGCTGAACGGCTGCGGCAGCCTGAGTAGCCACCAGACGGCTCTGCCTGCTCATGGGCACCAGAGAACGCGAGGCGCTCACCAACAGGTTACGCAGCATCTTTCCCTTTTCTGGAAGACAGAAAGAACAAGTGGTTATAACAAGCAACAAAAACAACCTCTGGAGAATGTGGATTTCGCTCAGGACGATGACCGAATTCCTAAAATTATTGCTGTTGGAAATCTTTGTCAGTTGGCGAAGACTTGACTGTGTCAACCAGGGCCGGCCACGGTGTTCCAAATTTCACGCGTGCAGGTTGTGCGGGTTGCGGGCAGGGCAAGGCAAGGCGCGCCCTGACACTGGGGTTTACACGGTTCTTCTCGGAAGCAGCCGATACAGTGCCACGTTTCATTTAGTCTAGTGGTATGACATTTTTAGGTCGGTAAAACTTTATTAAGTTCGGGATTAAGCGACGGGTATTGTAAATTTCCTATGTTACGATATTACAATACTGTGCAGAAAGAACTGAAAGTTAATTGGCAATGAAAACCACAAAATTTACAACGACCGACAGACGGGATTCATTATTCTCTACCTCAAGAAGCGCTTTTTGCAAAATTTGCAGTCATGGAGCACGTGGAGCGGTTGGTGATAAGAACAGAATAGTTCTGAAGTCGCAGTTGCTACAGTTGTCGATAGAACTGAACGAAGACAATGGAGCTTTTACATATTATTGCAAAGCACGTTGGTCAAGAGGCATGCTAGGATCGATTTTTCGAATTTTCGATTTAAAACTTACTATCGTTGAATTTATGAAGGAAAAAGGAGTGCAGGAACGAAAATTAGAACATCTGGAACCGATTGCAGACCTCGCATTTCAAGTGGACGTAACTGCATACCACCTACAGTAGGACACTGCAAGGAGAGAAACAACTTGTTTCTGATTTGTTGGGGACACATTTAAAGAGAAAATCGCGTTTTAGGAGGGACACGTTCTGACAAACACAGTCCAGTTCCCTAAGTTCACTGACGTTAAAAGAAAATGCGAGGTTTGAAGAACACTTTGGGGTCTTGAAAGATTTACATGTTTAGTTTTCTACTCGTTTTGAGGACACTGCCACCTTACACCTGTTTTTGAGACCGTTTGCCATTTCGTTTGAAAGCGACATTGTGTATGTGCAGATGTGACTCACTGACCTGCAAGGTAAGTCCTAGTTTAAAGACAAATCCCTTTAACGTTAACGCTGTCCGGCATGTTTACATTGCTTTTCTCGGGTAGAGTTTCCACGTCTCCATAATGAGATGATCAGCATATGTGTGTTAAAGACGTTTTTTCGATTAAGAAACTAAATAATTCACGATTATGCGGCGTCTTGAGTGCGAAAATTTATGAAATTGTTTACGCCTGTCCGTATGTCGGCAGTTTGTACCAGATAAAAAATTTGTGGCTTCACTGTGCTAAAAGGAAGTTAAATAACACTGAAAATATGTTTTGCTTTTTATGTGTGTTGTTGAAAACTATGAAATATAAAACCGAGTCCTGCGCAATGCGTCTGCATGGCCATTTAAATGCGGCCCGTTCGCAGTTTCTTCCTCACGTTCAACTTGGTGTGGCGGTGCAGAAATCGTGACCCAGCCCGGCTGCGCTCTGTGGCATTCGTGTCACGGCACGGCCTGTGGGCGGAATTCTTGGCCACTCCTGGTGTAAACCATGATATCCACTTTCAAAAGTTAAACATTGTGGGAAAGTAGAAGTGTGTTCGTCGTTTTTATCTTATAAGCATGACAGAAAGCTTGGTTTAGCAGTTTCATGTCCCTCACATACCAATTAACACTCATAATTTTGAAACATCAAGACAAAGTGTTCTGCTGGGTTCTATTTTGGATCCAGAATTGCTCACAAACCTGTATCGTCAGTAGATGCTAATTTTGACTAAATTTGCACATTATGAGCAATGTTAGGCTAGATGAGGAAGAAACTGGAATTAAAGTAGCTGGGATAAATATAAAGAACTTTAGATAAGCTGATGATACCATACTAATGGCAGAAGTTGAAGAAGATGAACGATCCGCTTACCGAATGTGAAAAAAGAAAGTGCAAAGACTGATCTAATGCTGAATGTCAAGAAAACGAAAAATTATTATCACTTCATAATATATAGGAGCAGGAAAATTGAGGTAGTTTCTGTATTCATTTCTCACGGCTCCCGGATTTCTGGTGATGGTGACTGAGCTACGAAATCAAGAGACGCATGCTATTTGGCAGGAACGTAATGTTCACCCGTGACAGTGTTTTAAAGAGTAGCGACATAACTTTAACTACAAAGGATCGTATAGTTAGGGCTACAGTCTTTGCAGTTGCGATATACGTATGTGATAAGATAGGCTGAACGGCACAGATTCCTTTGAATTGTGGTATTGTATGAAGCTCCTTAGAGTTGCATGAACCGCAAGGAGAACGAATAGGTCAGATTACAGCAAATAAAACCAGATTGCTCCTTGAAAGATCTGATACTGAAACAAAAACTGACCTGCGATGAGCGTATTATAAGAAATCACGAGTCGGTGATAAAGACGTTAATGCTGGGGAAGATCGACAACAGAACAAGAAAGCGGCAAAGTATGGTATGTATCGACTGAATCACAGAAGTAATGATTAGAAACTGGAAAGTCTGCGGGAGAAAGTGCAGGACAGAAGAAACTGGCGCGCTTTGGTTCGTGGGTCACGGAGAGTCGGAATCGAATAAATGAATAGAGAGAGAGAGAGAGAGAGACTCAGTACATGCAATCCAGTAATAATCATAGAACTTAAAAGCTATAAAACATTCTGTTTTAAAAATTAAATACAAGTAGAAAGTGATCACGTTTCGGGACGACAGTTTGCAGCCTTAATTACCAACCCCCACCCCACAAATAATGAAGTGCATTTGTGCAGTTACGTGTAAAGTACGCATGATTACTACTATAGGTGATTTAAACATGAACGAATTAGTTTAATCTGCAGTTACAGAATAATGTTCAGGGGAAACTCAACAAATATTTTCACAATGCGTGAGTGTATTATAAAAATTCCGGTTGGCGATAGTTCTAGAATATGCTGCAAAAGTCTTTAAAAATGTTACATTTTGACAACTGCTTCAGAACAATTAGGTTCATTAATATCATGTGTCTTTAGCAATATTTCACTTTTCTCAAAAAATACCACGAAACATGAATGTAATGCTACGACGAAAAAAAAACTCAACGAAGACTTCAGGAGCTCAACAGCAATATACAAAGGAGTCGGATGCATTTAGCAGCATGCCAGAACTTATTAAATTTTCTAATGGGTAATGAGGTGGAGCTTAAGACTGAATTAAAGGACTTACTAACAACAGCTCCTCCTACTTCGCTGAAGGGGTATCTTCATAGAAACTCTTAAAATTATAAGATTCCTAGTTTAAGCAGCAATCGGGATTTGAGTTAACAAATTTTTAAACCATACATGTGACTGACTGCTGCTTATATTGTAAACCTTATAATAGTACCAGACGCGTTTCTCAACATGCCAAGATGTTGTAGCATTAGTCTTAGTAAAAGTATTTTAGCTCATCTTATAATTAATAGAGCAATGCAATAATATTTTGCAATAGGAAGCGTTTCCTGAAGCTTTTGAAATGTGATAATACAGAAGAATACTGAAGATTAGGTGGGTAGGTAGAATAATTAATGTGTATGTTCCGAATCGAAATAGGGAAAAAAACTTGTGCCACAATATGAACAAAAGAAGGGATCGTTTGACACGACACACCCTGGAGTTAAGGAATTGTCAGTTTAGTAAGGGAGGATATGCTAGCAATAAAACTTGTGAGTTATACCAACGCTTGAATACAGCAAGCAAATTCAAATGGACGTAGGTTGCGGTGGTTGAGATTAAGAGGATTCCACAGGATCGACTAGGGAAGAGAGACCTGTATCAAACCAGTTTTCGGGCTGAAGACAAGTTTACTATTGGTTGTTACGAAAAATGTAAAATAGCGCACATCTAATGGAATACAAGCGAAACTGGAAATAGACTGACACTTACTTGTGGTTGCGTTGGGAGAGAGTGAAAGAGTACAAGCACTCGAGAAGGCTGACACGAAGTATGGGCTTTGTCAGGCTACAGACTGTATCCACCTAGAATGTGGCCGCGGTTTATATACGCTATCTCGCACATCGTAAAATCCCCGCGAACTAGCTCCGCGTGCGTCTTATCAGCACGCCTTTGCCCCGTCGCATGACCTATAAGGCCTCTGTTTGACAATAACAGTGAAACGTGACGCCGGTCACCCAAGAAAATAACTTCACGTTTTCCTCAAGCACGCGGACATCAGGGAAGGTTACAAAAGTCCTTTGCATAGCTCCACAATATTTCGAAGTCTATTCGCTCAGTAGCTTATCAAGCTGCCACGTCACTCACCTTGTATCCAGGAGCGTTCTCACAGGTTAGTTAGTTAGTTAATTAGTTCCATGTTCCGTTCATTATTTTGCACAGTACATTTTAATGATGTGGAACGAGTCATTTTACATTCACATTGCTCTTTACAAAAACAGACATAATGTCTTATGGGATAACAGCAATCAGTGATTTTATAATGTTACTTTAAATCCGTCTTGATTGCAAATTTTTTTTTATTATTCATATGACCGGTTTCGGTTCATTCAGAACCATCTTCAGATCTGATATTTAAGTTACAGGAGTAACCCGTCCAATTCAGCAACTTAGCAACTTAGCATGTGAAAGTTGCTGAATTGGACGGGTTACTCCTGTAACTTAAATATCAGATCTGAAGATGGTTCTGAATGAACCGAAACCGGTCATATGAATAATAAAAAAAATTTGCAATCAAGACGGATTTAAAGTAACATTGCTCTTTAATTTGTATATACGATTACATTCCGAACATTAAGTTTTTGTCCAAAAAGAAAGAAAGATATTCAAATATTGTGAGTAAGTCCTAACAATCGCCTTTTATCCATTACAGGAATAGAAATTCTTCTACGGAATAGAAGGAGTTGTCAAGAAGAAACTTTCTGTTTGTTTTGAAATTTTACTTTGCTGTCTGTCAGATATTTCGTATCGCAGGGTAAGTGATGAAAATTTTTTGTTGCAGCACTGTGCATCCCTCTTTGTGCTAAAGACAACGTTAAAGTGGAGTAATGAAAGTCATTTTTACTTCTGGTATTGTAATTATGTACACAACTGTTCCTTTTTAACTGTAGTGGTTTATTTACAACAAACTTCAGGAGAGAACAAATGTATTGCGAAGCAGTAGTCGGAATACCCAGCTCCTTAAACAGATGTCTACAAGGTGATTGTGGGTGAGCACCACATATTATTCTTACAGCACGTTTCTGCGCAGTGAAGACTCTCTTTCTGAAGGATAAGTTAGCCCAGAACATTATTCTATATGAAATTACTGAATGAAAATATGCAAAATTTTACAACTTACTGATTTGTCTATCCGCAAGACTTGCAATGATTCTAAGGGCAAATGTGGTTGAACTAAGATGTTTTAGAAGTTCCAAGATGTGCTTTTGCCAATTTAAGTACTCATCAATATGGACACCTAAGGATTTTGAAGTCGCAACCCTATTTACTAGTTCCTCGCCATGTGTTACACTTACCATCGGTGTAGTGCCCCTAAATGTACAGACCCAATGTTGTGTTTTTTTTAAAAAAAATGAGTGTGAAACCATTCGCAGAAAATCAGTCAATGATACTTTTAATAACTTTGTTTATCATTTTTTTATGTTTCTGTATGTATGCTTGGATTGAAAACAGTACCAATGTTACCTGCAAAAATAACTAATTAGGCTTGATGTATATTAGACGGAAGATCGTTTAGATATATGAGGAACAATAGTGAATCTAAGATTGAGCATTGGGGAAACCCATTTCGTAAATTCTCCCCAGTCAGAATTATGTTCCCAGACTATACTGGTAGAATTAGTAGGTACAACTTCTGCATTCTTTTTGTTAGATATGATGGTGCCTGTACAACATAATAACGAATCACCTAAAGTAACTGATGACAATGACCTGTTCTTTATTGCTCTGTTGATTTTATACTAAAGACAGGCATAAAGTAGTAAATATCATTAAAAGCTACAAGTCTATATCCTTCTTTAGGTACTTGACTAAACTGATGTATGTTTGGAAATTGTTAGATTATTTGTTCAAAAGAAAGGGTAAAAAGACGTTAACGGTAGTGAACTAGATAAAAAATCAGAGAACGTAATATTGATAAATATTATATTATATATAAATATAGTATTATATATAAATATAGTATTTTAAAGAACATTAACTTGCAAAAAAGAAGGTGGGTAACAGGACACAGGATGTGAGCTTTTACTAAACATATTTATTCATGGACAGCCACAACAAATCAGTGGTGGACATCCTATCAACACTCTCAACTGGTGCGTGAACATAAAATAAATTAATTTGCTTTGAGAAAATGAAATTACGTTGTATGTACATGAGGGAAAGAGAAGAAAAGGAACAGGAAACGCACGACTTCATTCATCCAATCAAGATTCACACAAAAAAGACGAAGTTCAGAGGAACAAAGCACCACAATTACGTCCATGCACTAACCTCGGAGAGGTTTATACAGACTCAAACACCTTGTTATCATAAATACACGACGCGAGAATTCACACACACAACATACAATGAACCGAACTGGCCCCGCAGTGGACTAATCACACATTTAACCGTTCCAAACATAAGTAAGCGGAAAATCACGGGAAGTATGGAATCAGTGAGGGAATACGACTACAGGAACGAAGAGATCATGAATGACACCGAATTGTTATCAAAACAAGCAAGGTGAAAGACGCCACTGGTTCCAGCAAACACGTGGCCCCCACTAACCAAAGGCAGTTACCAAAAGTTCCCACAAAACACGAAGGTCCAACAGCTCAATTAAATCATCCGGCACTAATCAATTAAACGAGACCGGGCAACATATACAGACGAGGTAATGGGCCTGAAGGCCCACGGAATCAGGAACACTTGGGGCAACAAGTACAAGGGTAACCCTATAATAGGCGAAAGGTAAGTAGAATAAATAACAGACGAAAGGTAAGTTGAATAAATGAGAAAAATTATCGCACGTACGTGAAGTCACAATTACTCTCACATTCACACAACATCAAAAGTACCCTACCTCAGCTTAAATATATTCCGTGGAGCACACTCCACACAGCAATGTTCCTAACGAACAAAGCAAACTTCGAGCACGGATAAAATTATAAAATTAGCATTGCATAGAACACCCCGATGAATTAGAAGGAACACTTCATTTAGGCTGGAGAAATTAAGTATCTTCAACACGTGAAGGCCGCCGTTAAATTTACCACGCATCTCATCACTGGTAGCATACTCCTTACTTAAGAGCTATGAACAACACTCACCAATGGCTAGTACCATAGCGATGCTCCGCTCAGCTCACCCTAACACCCACGTGTGAAACGGAAGCGATCAGAGGAGTCGTTTCTGTCACCAGCCTAACAGACAGATAGCTATCGAACAAAAGAGATACATCTCTTTGCCCAGGTGAGAGATACAAGGGTGGTTAAGCTGTGCTCCCAGCAGAAGAAAAGCATCTCAACCACTAAACACAAACAAACCCGAAAAGACACAGGAAAAAATCCATTCACTTACATTCTAGCACACGCAAGGCAAGGTAAAGGAAGAACATGATAAATATTATTCTGGATTACTCATGGGAAACAAATGGATCATGTCAAGTATTGACATATTGATGCAAAGCACTAGTTCTAAGCATAACATTGAATTTTTATTAACTCGACGGCTCAATCTTTCTGGACGAGATAATAGAACTATACTGCAGACAAACTGGGCAGAGGATGACGTAAACAGAATCACATGGGACAAGAAGTCTTATGAAGCGACTCTGCGGAGACTTTCATCGCCTCGAAAAGACCAGAGTCGGACGCTGTGGCCGAGCGTTTCTAGGCGCTTCAGTTCGGAACACGCTGCTGCTACGGTCGCAGGTTCGAATCCTGCCTCGGGCATGGATGTGTGTGATGTCCTTAGGTTGGTTAGGTTTAAGTAGTTCTAAGTCTAGGGGACTGATGACCTCAGATGTTAAGTCCCATAGTGCTTAAAGCCATTTGAACCATTTCTGAAAAGATCAAGCTGGCAGCATTGGCTGTAGACCGCATTTGGGCTGTACAGGACATGTGCTACCTTCCAAATCTTCTCGTCGTCCGTCTGGAAAGTATGTGTCACACAATGGTTTGCTCACTAGCAGGAAGACGAAGAAGTCACAGCTTGTCTTAACTAGAGAACGGGGGACGAGGCAAAATGTGACAGACCACAGAAGCAGCGTGTGTGTCTGTGTCTTGCGCGGAACGACCTGGGGCGTTGTCGTGGAACGAAAACGGCCCCCTGCAGAGCTTCCTGCGACACTTCCTTTTGACAGACTCCTATGAAGGTTTTCTATTTACAAGCATGGTCTGACAGAAAAAAAAGTACGCGCAGCAGCATCGCAGCCAGAGATTTGTATTACGTGAAACACATATATTTGAAATAAAAATATATAATGTTAAATTATTTCTATCTTGCATTTGAAATACTTTTTTTCAAAAAGCATTTTCTGTTCTATTTGAAAAGCTTGAAACACAAGGCGAGTCAAAAAGGGCTTTACAACTTTGGAATGATATAAAAATGTATTGAGATAACTTACAGAATCGGTAGATATATCATTTTGTAGCAGACAACTTCAAGCTTAACATAAATATCCAATGAAAAGTAGCCCACAGCTGCACTAATTATGTTTACACTAAATCTTGACCATGGTTTCAACTATAATAATATAACCTTCTTCAGAAGGCTTGACGAAGATCGGGCGATAGAAAATTTAGTGGTCGATTTGAAGGTCGGACTAGATTGTGCGAAAGTTGAGAAAAGTCAGCAGGTGCGTATTGCACATGAATGTTCAAAATTAAAAAAAAAAAAAGAACGTAAGAAGGTTAGCAAAAATAATGAAGAATATAGGATTATAAGCGGCATTAATATGAAGTTGTAGCAACATGAGGCCATTATTACCAAGCCTGGCAAGGGAAACTCAGTTATTGTAGCGTATGTTAGCGAGTATATTGACGAGACCATGCAATTTTTCAATGCGAATAACACTGTAGAACTCGAGGTAGACCCGCATGAATAGTTTGCAAAAAGGCATCAGGGATGCTCTTAGTAACACAAAATGCCTTATAGGCGAATACAAAAAGAAGACATTAATTAACATGAATCCGAAGCCAACTAAGTCACGAAGCCAATTTAAGGTTCTCAAAAAGGACCATCCGATTCGTCCGATTGTCGACAGTTCCCATAGTGCTCGTCATAAATTAGCTGGTTTTCTGCAAAGTAAGTTAAAGGAAGTGAACGTGTTCGAACATGTTTACTCGATCAAAAATTCCTGGGAGTTAGTAGAGAGGCTTAAAACTATCTCATGCTCATCTATGACTAAATAGTGTCGTTTGACATAGTTAATTTATATTCCAGTGTCCCAGTTGACATCACTCTCGGTATCATAGAACGAAACCTACGGTATCGTAAAAAAATAACAGCGCAGGAAACAACTGAGATGATGATGCTTCTACGCATAACTCTCAAGTACAATTATTTTGAATTTAATGGGAAGATCTATGAACAACCGTATGGCCTGGCCATGGGCTGCCCGCTCGATGGGATTATGGCAGACATTTTTATCAATTCAAAAGAAACCAGTTTTTTCAACAGCGTTATGGACGTTAAAGATAACATTAGATTCTATGCAGGATATGTTTATGATTTGTTGTTTGTGGTAGAAGGGTCCCATGAGGAGCTGGAGCAGTTACATGCTCATTTTAATTCGATGCATGGAAAAATGAAATTCAGAATGAAACTAGAGAATAGCAATAGAAAGATTAATTACTTGGATTTGACTTTATCTGTTGTCAACGATGGGATAGAGTTTAATATTTATCGAAAGCCTACGTTTACGGATTGCGTCATTCCCAACGGATCGTCGCATCCGTGGGCGCAGAAAATGTCTTTTTTCAATTCGAGTGTAGACAGGGCAGTAAATTTATCTCTTACCTAGGCTAACTTTCAAAAAGAAGTGTGTACCCTAAAAGAGATTGCCGGTAATAATGGTTATAGCCCCAACATAGTTGATTATATAATTGAGCGCAAGGCAAGAAAGACAGTTTCCACGTTGGCGCGGTCCGTGAGCAACAGGGATGAACAGAGTGCATTTTCTACCAACAATAGCTTAAAATGGAATTTTGGATGTTTTGCCAGTAACAATTATAATAAGCTATTGCAATCGGGAATTTATTATTTGCAATGTAATGATTGGCCGGCGTATTACATAGGGCAGATAGTAGATCTATATCAATAAGATATAAAGAACATATGCCGTCGAATACGGGTACGAATAAGAATGGGTCAACGGTTGCCGAACACTTGATTGAAGAAGGACATACGCCCAAAGCTGTTAATGACACTGAGCTATTGAGTAAAGAAGGCAAGGGTATGAAATTAGATTTACTGGAGGAGGTGCAGATATATAAACACAAAATGGGTGACAACAGGAATTTACTGAATGATTAGTGTTATTTGAAAAGTTCCACCTGCCTTGAAGGTTTTCAGCCCGTATTGGGCATAGCAGATAGGCGCTAGTGGTGACTCGATTGTGCCATATTGTCATATGATTGAGATAAACTGCTGTTTTAGGACAATGCTCCAGCAAAAAATTGTCGTAAAGAGGCATGAGCTGTTGTTATGTTAACAGTAGTTTGTGTTGAGACAGTTATGTTAGCGTGCCTTTCATTGTCTTGGGCCATGTTACCGCACTTACGCACTAGACTGCTATTCGTAGAACTATCGGTCATTCATTAGTAGTGTGCCTTTGTACAACGATTAAGGTCGGCTGGTAGAATTAGCCCTATAATCTGTTAGAGCGTATGATGTAAGCTGAGGTTTTTTTTTTCCATATAACATCCCCGTTTTCGAATGATGCTTCGAATAGTGATGCAAACTTCGTTATATGAATTTGTTAATGTTTGACCACTTCAATGGTCGTATGCAACAGCATTTTAACTGTTGGACAGTCGTATTAATAAGTATATGGTCCTTCAGTTGCACTTGTAGGCTTTTGATTAATATTTTATCGTAGATATCGACTAGTTTCCTGATAAACGGTGCGTTGTAGCTCAGTGTGTGGAGGGCCACCTATGGCGCGCAGGATGTAGCACATTTGAGGACCGTGCGCCTAATGTAACAGTGGCGTAGGACATATGGTGCCATATGTAGTTTTACTTATGATCGAAACAGGCTTATGTCTGTTGAAGTTATTTTATTTTATTGATCGTGACGCAGCCGCTGGGCTAAGACGTTTTTCATTTTTAAAAGCTTATGTAAGTAATATGTTATCACATACGTAATTTTAGAAGGTTATGAATAGATTGTATTACTGGTCTAAATGTTATTTTGATCACTTTTTAACACTTCTGAATAAGGCTATATTATTATAGTTGATACCATGGTCAAGATTTAGTATAAACATAGTTAGTACAACTGTGGGCTGTTTCTCATTCGAAACAATTTCGTAACGGTTGCTGGTGTTGCTCCCATGATGAAAATAACTTAAGTGTCAAGTGTCATATTGGTTCGATGTGACTTGCATTTGTGATGTGGCAAATATCCCACCGGTAATCAATTTTTTCCCACACTCGTTGCAGCAAATAGGGCGTACCTTGTGCAACGGCAACGTAGATTCGGTTTTTCAAGTCAGCTAAACTCTTTAGTAAACATGGTCTTTAAACAGACCCCAGAGAAAGAAATCGAGAGGTATAAAGTCTGGGAAGCGAGTTGGCCATGCGATTGGCACTTCGCGCGGCCAATCCATCGACCTAGAAAGAGATTATCGAGGAAACCTCGACATTCGGTGAGGAAATGAGGTGGTGCACTGTCTTGTTGGAAGTAAACCCAACTCGGTCATCTTCATCGATCTGTGGCATTAAAAAGTTTTCAAGCAGAAGTTATGACTGATTTTCTGCAATGAGTCTGGGTAGAAATTAACTAACGATGAAATGTTTCCTGCTTCACAAATGGTGACACTTGACACTTTTATGTAAAACGTGAGGTTGTTTGCAACAAAACGGCACATTTACCGATTCTGTAAGCTATCTCAATAAATATGTATACCGTTCAAAAGTTGTAAAGTCGTTTTTGCCTCAGCCTGTATAGATATTTTGTGTATGTAGAATGCAATATTCTTATCTTGAATTCTGTATTTCGTTTTTCGTAGTTTTCACTCACTTAATGAGCTATCTTAATAAATATGTATACCGTTCAAAAGTTGTAAAGTCGTTTTTGCCTCAGCCTGTATAGATATTTTGTGTATGTAGAATGCCATATTCTTATCTTGAATTCTGTATTTCGTTTTTCGTAGTTTTCACTCATTTAATGAGCCACTTGTTTAAGCAAAAGCAGTACCACGACGGATACAGGCGCACAAGAAGCTCCAAAGTCGCAAATGTCAAGTTAATACTATGACCAAGACCATAATTATTAGGAAAGGCGGTAAGACTTGAGTATGCATTACGTATATGTTTACCATTATTGTTTGTTTAATGTCAAATGTAACGAAATCATCTGATAAGGCCACAGGAACTGGATGAAGGAGGGAGCAAGACCACACGCTTTATATTTAACAGCTTCAACATATATTCATACAAAAAGAGTTATCTTGCAGACATGTCAAAACATCAACCACTTTGGAATCTGTGTCCAAGGTCTCTCAAATCTTGTGAAAGCCATTGACAGTCAACTGGGAAATTTCCCAGTTATCCATGTCTAATACGATGAAATTCTATTGAAGATCTACTCACAGTCAAGGATACACTAAATGATTAAGGAAACTCGGATTGTCAGCTTTTAAAGAAATTGAAATACAATTTCTTGATGAATACATGGGCTGTTCAAAACCTATTTCTGACAGAATAAGAAGTTTAGAAGGAGATAAGTATACCTACTGTAGATGTCTTCTGCTAGAAGTAATGGTGATGAAAAGAATAATATGCAGTTTGCATATGGATAACACTGCTTTTGACAATGTTGACTGGAATACTCTCTCAAATTCTGAAGGTGGCAGGGGTAAAATACAGGGAGCGAAGGGCTATTTACAATTTGTACAGAATCCAGATGGTAGTTATAAGAGTCGAGGGGCATGAAAGGGAAGCAGTGGTTGTGAAGGGAGTGAGAGAGGGTTGTAGCCTATCCCCGATGTTATTCAATCTGTATATTGAGCAAACAGTAAAGGGAACAAAAGAAAAATTCGGAGTAGGAATTAAAATCCACGGAGAAGAAATAAAAACTTTGAGGTTCGCCGATGACATTGTAATTCTGTCAGAGACAGCAAAGGACCTGGAAGAGCAGCTGAACGGAATGGACAGTGTCTTGAAAGGAGAATATAAGATGAACATCAACAAAAACAAAACGAGGATAATAGAATGTCGTCGAATTAAATCGGGTGATGCTAAAGGAATTAGATTAGTAAATGAGACACTTAAAGTAGTAGAGGAGTTTTACTATTTGGGAAGCAAAATAGCTGATGATGGTCGAAGTAGAGAGGATATAAAATGTAGACTGGCAATGGCAAGGAAAGCGTTTTTGAAGAAGAGAAATTTGTTAACATCGAGTATAGATTTAAGTGTCAGCAAGTCTTTTCTGAAAGTATTTGTATGGAGTGTAGCCATAGATGGAAGTGAAACGTGAACGATAAATAGTTCAGACAAGAAGAGAATATAAGCTTTAGAAATGTGGTGCTTCAGAAGAATGCTGAAGATTAGATGGGTAGATCACATAACTAATGAGGAGGTATATAATAGAACTGGAGAGAAACGAAATTTGTGGTACAACTTGACTAGAAGAAGGGATCGGTTGGTAGGCCATATTCTGAGGCATCAAGTATTGGAGGGTAGCGTGGAGGGTAAAAATCGTAGAGGGAGACCAAGAGATGAATACACTAAACAGATTCAGAAGGATGTAGGTTGCAGTAAGTACTGGGAGATGAAGAAGCTTGCACAGGATAGAGTAGCATGGAGAGCTGCATCAAACCAATCTCTGGACTGAAGACCACAACAACAACAACCGTGCTTACAGTGGTGTGCTGACAGACATTTTTAAAGAAAGTCTTAAGAGGTTACCTACTATGGAGGTCTTCTGTCGAAACTAATGAGAATGCAAATAACGCTAAGCAGCTTGAAAATTAATAACCTTTGTACTGTAATGTGCTGATAGAAATTATTAAAGTAAGTCTTAATAGGCGTTTTGAGAGATTCTATAAATTAGAAGAACCAAAAGCAAAAGGATGACGTATTATCATCCGTATCTTACCCTTTTCTCAAACTGAAATGGGTACCGAAGGCTAGAAGAGAATACATTAAAGAACTGTGCGCAAGATAAAACGAGAAGAAGGAGATGGGAAAAACTTGCAACATTCTGATAAACAAAGGTTGAATCTTATTATATTTTAATTCAGGCTCTGATTCTTCTGCAGCCAGTGATAGTGGCGATACCATAATAGATCTGGAAACACTACGATATTTAAAACATAATGATGATAATTTAGATTCCTTGAACAGCTATCCAACTGCAAAATTTTTTTTCCTTAAATATCTTCTTCTTCTTCTGTAGTGGTCAATCCAAGGATTGGTTTGCAACAGCTACAATGGCAGCTTGTCTCCATTCTGCGCGTCTTTCAGCTTTTCTCTTCATTTCTTTATAGGTGTTACATCCCACATCTTTCACGATTTGATCCATGTACCTCAGTCGTGGTCTTCGTCTTGGTCTTTTTCCCTCGACATATCCCTCTATGATTGTGTTCAGGAGTCCTTTATGTCTTAAATATAATACTTGTTTACTAAGTTGTGCTCCTGTTGAACGACTATTTTCCTTTTGGTGGAACAATAACGAGGCCACATAGGGAGAACATGAGAGACGGAATATTTGAACAATTATTGGTGTCAAAATCAGTGAACTATATGGCATGTAAAATGTTCGCTAACTGGTGGTTTTTATATGCATAAAGGTATTTTGAGAATATGTATTTTGCATTTTGTATTTAAATACTTTTATTTAAGTCATTTTGAATTTACATTTTCAATAGAAAAAATGATCTAGAAATTGCATTTCGAATTTAAATAGTTTTAATAAACTATTTTGCACGTCTCTAATCGCGGCCAGTGACAACTCATATTCCCCTTTTTTCGTTGGTGATGAATCCACGTGTTGCGATGCTAGCTTTGCTCCTCTGCCCCTGTCTATTCACTGATCCTTCAGCCCGCCCAAAGGAGCTGCTGAGAAATTTCTAATTGCACGTTTATGGTGGTAACCACCCAATCACATCGCTCAACGAACTGAGGTATAGGCAGTGTGTCACGTCGGCGTATAAGGCATCACCAAGCACGGCTTCCATACCAGCCACTGAAATTGCAGCTCAACAATACACCTTCAGGGTTTTTCATCAGGTGCAGCAGTTGATCGGAAACCCGTATTTACCAGAATATAAGACGACCCTAATTATAAGACTACCCCCTTATTTTCAAGAAGCTTCTTGAGAAAAATTTATTTTTAAGATACACTGATCAAAATTACAAACTGTTTTATTGACAGAAAATATCTGCCTGAAAAGTTAACATTATACTATTCTAAATTAATGCCACCTATTGATGGTCTACATTTCGATGACAGAAGGATAAAATAAATGAAATGGAATGGTTTATATTAAATTGCGAATCGTTTTCTTTTCTGCATATTTTGCTTACTAACCCTATCGTCTGTGGCATCAATATTTTTAATCATCATCCTAATAGCAGAGCTGTGAAATTTATATCTTCGTTTTCATAAATATTTGGCTATTTCTTCGGGATATGTTGCGATTTCTGAGGTTGTGGTTACCGCTGGCCGTGAGAACACAGCTGTTTCTATCCGAATACTTGACTAATTTCGCCTCTGTACTGACGTATGTTACAGTGTCTCTTGCTGCTAAACATATTGTCTGCCCGCCGGTTTCTCATTGACTGCGTAGAACCAGCAGCAGACACGCGCCCTTTCGCTCCCGTCAAGTGGTGGATAATGTGACAACATTGCAGCGTGAAACCACGCAATTATGCCACGGGCCCAACTTAAACTTTTACTGTCTCCAGCAGAAATAAATACTATTGTTCAGTATTTGTCCAATTTTAAAGTCAATTCAGTTCCGATTACAAACAGATTCAGGCAAACTGCAGAGTGTTAAATGTTTCTAAAAAGGCAAAGAACGTGGTATAGATTTCTGTAGTTGGCAACATGACGTAACCTGCTGCCCGCTCGTTACTCCCCTCCCCGCTCTCGACAAGTTCTCAGAAGCTGGTATCACAGTTCCCCCTCCAGTCTTTCCGTAGCGCTGTGTCTGCGATCTATTGACGTCTTTTGATTCCATCTCCACCACGGGTTTTCCAGCAGTAATTTATCCTCGTAACAGTTTATTATGATTTATTTCTTTTGTTAGACATTTTGTTCTGGATTAATTTTCCTTCTTGTTTCTACCGAATGCCACTATGTTTTAAAGGTGATTAAAAGCTACTAAAAATTTACCAGGTATTTTAATACGTGAATAGTGATCGAATTTTTCATTTACAACCCACTTAGTAAATCATTACAGTCTCTCATGATCAAGCCAAATATTGATCTGGATTCAGAATCCAGTAATGTTTTGTAAAGGGCAAAATTTCCGCTTTAGCTAGAAAGGATCATTACCTGGTAACGTTTCTTCACGGCATCCACACATGTATGACAATTTTTATTGCACATCTATTCAAATACAACAAGAGTTTTAGAACGACAGAATTTAATGCTATTCCCTCTTACGTTCCACTAAGTTGTTAAATTTTAAGCAGGGCAATAGATGATTGTAGTGTCTAGTTCACAGTTTCTCGCGTATCCCTTGCACTAGCGCCGCCCGAGTCAAATATCACGTGGTACCTCGAGCAACGGTCGATACTCAATCGAGCGTTTCGGCGTGTTGGGAAATCGTGAGACTGTTCGAACGCGAATATCGCTTTGCACAGCCCAGCCGTTCTGAATTCTTCAAAATAAGTCTGCACGTGACGTCAATAGCCAAAGCTTCATCTCTAAACATAAACCGATCCTATATACTTTATTAACCAATGTAAAAATATTAACCACAGCAGCAATAGTTTCATCTGTGAATATAAGACGAACCTGTATTTTCGAATGACAAATTTGGGAAAAAACCTACGTCCACAATTATTTGCTGGTTGCATTCCAATCTCTGTTTTCCGCTATAGTTTTTACCCTCTACAGTTCCCTATAGTATCATGGAAGTTATTCAGTGACGTCTTAATAGATGTCCTGCCACACAGACCCTTCTTCATCCAGACCTCCTTCTTGTCAGTGCTGGCCGGTGTGGCCGAGCGGTTCTAGGCGCTTCAGTCTGGAACGGCGCGGCCGCCACGGTAGCAGGTTCGAATCCTGCCTCGGGCATGGATGTGTTAGTTAGGTTTAAGTAGTAGTCTAGGGGACTGATGGCCTCAGATGTTGAGTCCCAAAATGCTCAGAGCCATTTGAACCACTTTCTTGTCAGTGGTTTTCACATATTCCTTACCGAGAGAGGTGGTGCAGTGCTTAGCACACTGGAGTCGCATTCGGGAGGACGAAGGTTCAAACCCGACGGTTCAAACCCGCGTCCAGCTATTCTGATTGGGGTTTTCCGTGACTTTCCTAGGTAGGTTCAGGCAAATGCCAGGAGGGTTCCTTTGAAAGGACACGAGCTACTTCCTTCCCCATCCTTACATAATCCGATGGGACTGATGACCTCTCTGTTGGTCTCCTCCCCCCAATCAACCAACCACATATTCCGTTCTTCACCAATTGTCCGGAGAACCTCCCCATCCTTACCTTATCATCCACCTAATTTTTAACATTCTTCTGTAACGCCATAGCTCAAAAGCTTCGATTCTCTTCTTTTCTCGTTTACCCGCAGTCCATGTTTCACTATCATACAATGGTATGCTCCAAACGTATGAGGTGCATTCAAGTTCTAAGGCCTCCGATTTTTTTTCTCCAGACTGGAAAGAGATAGAAACATGCGCAATGTTTTAAAATGAGGCCGCATTCATTGTCAATACGTCCCAGAGATGGCAGCACCGCACGGCAGATGGAATTTTACCGCCAGCGGCGAGAATGAGAACTGTTTTAAATACTTAAAATGGCGACGTTTTCCTTACTTGAACAGCATGCAATCATTCGTTTTCTGAATTTGCGTGGTGTGAAACCAATTGAAATTCATCGACACTTGAAGGAGACATGTGGTGATGGAGTTATGGATGTGTTGAAAGTGCGTTCATAGGTGCGACAGTTTAATGAAGGCAGAACATCGTGTGACAACAAACCGAAACAACTTCGGACTTGCACAAGCCGGTCTGACGACATGATTGAGAAAGTGGAGAGAATTGTTTTGGGGGATCGCCGAATGACTGTTGAACAGATCGCCTCCAGAGTTGGCATTTCTGTGGGTTCTGTCCACACAATCCTGCATGACGACCTGAAAATGCGAAAAGTGTCACCCAGGTGGGTGCCACGAATGCTGACGGACGACCACATGGCTGCCCGTGTGGCATGTTGCCGAGCATTGCTGACGCACAACGACAGCATGAATGGGACTTTCTTTTCGTCGGTTGTAACAATGGATGAGACGTGAATGCCATTTTTCAATCCAGAAACAAAGCGCCAGTCAGCTCAATGGAAGCACACAGATTCACCGCCACCAAAAAAATTTCGGATAACCGCCAGTGCTGAAAAAATGATGGTGTCCAAGTTCTGGGACAGCGAGGGCGTAATCCTTACCCAGTGCGCTCCAAAGGGCACTACGGTAACAGGTGCATCCTACGAAAATGTTTTGAAGAACAAATTCCTTCCTGCACTGCACCAAAAACGTCCGGGAAGGGCTGCACGTGTGCTGTTTCACCAAGACAATGCACCCGCACATCGAGCTAACGTTACGCAACAGTTTCTTCGTGATAACAACTTTGAAGTGATTCCTCATGCTCCCTACTCAACTGACCTGGCTCCTAGTGACTTTTGGCTTTTTCCAACAATCAGAGACACTCTTCGTGGCCGCACATTCACCGGCCGTGCTGATATTGCCTCAGCGATTTTCCAGTGGTCAAAACAAACTCCTAAAGAAGCCTTCGCCGCTGCCATGGAATCATGGTGTCAGCGTTGTGAAAAATGTGTACGTCTGCAGGGTGATTACGTCGAGAAGTAACGCCAGTTTCATCGATTTCGGATGAGTAGTTAATTAGAAAAAAAATCGGAGGCCTTAGAACTTGAATGCACCTCGTAAATTCTCAGGAATTTCTTCCTCAAATTATGCCCAATGTTTGACACTAGTAAACTTCTCTTGGCCAGGAAATCCCTTTTACCATTGCTAGTCTGCTTTTTATGGCCTCCTAGCTCCGAAGGTCATTGGTTATCGTGCAGCCTAGGTAGCAGAATTTCTTCATCTACTTCGTTCTTCGTCTGCCATTCTTGTTGTTCCCTCATGGTTCTTATATATATTGTATATTACCCGTCTTTCCCTATAGCTTACACCTACACTCCTGGAAATTGAAATAAGAACACCGTGAATTCATTGTCCCAGGAAGGGGAAACTTTATTGACACATTCCTGGGGTCAGATACATCACATGATCACACTGACAGAACCACAGGCACATAGACACAGGCAACAGAGCATGCACAATGTCGGCACTAGTACAGTGTATATCCACCTTTCGCAGCAATGCAGGCTGCTATTCTCCCATGGAAACGATCGTAGAGATGCTGGATGTAGTCCTGTGGAACGGCTTGCCATGCCATTTCCACCCGGCGCCTCAGTTGGACCAGCGTTCGTGCTGGACGTGCAGACCGCGTGAGACGACGCTTCATCCAGTCCCAAACATGCTCAATGGGGGACAGATCCGGAGATCTTGCTGGCCAGGGTAGTTGACTTACACCTTCTGGAGCACGTTGGGTGGCACGGGATACATGCGGACGTGCATTGTCCTGTTGGAACAGCAAGTTCCCTTGCCGGTCTAGGAATGGTAGAACGATGGGTTCGATGACGGTTTGGATGTACCGTGCACTAATCAGTGTCCCCTCGACGATCACCAGTGGTGTACGGCCAGTGTAGGAGATCGCTCCCCACACCATGATGCCGGGTGTTGGCCCTGTGTGCCTCGGTCGTATGCAGTCCTGATTGTGGCGCTCACCTGCACGGCGCCAAACACGCATACGACCATCATTGGCACCAAGGCAGAAGCGACTCTCATCGCTGAAGACGACACGTCTCCATTCGTCCCTCCATTCACGCCTGTCGCGACACCACTGGAGGCGGGCTGCACGATGTTGGGGCGTGAGCGGAAGACGGCCTAACGGTGTGCGGGACCGTAGCCCAGCTTCATGGAGACGGTTGCGAATGGTCCTCGCCGATACCCCAGGAGCAACAGTGTCCCTAATTTGCTGGGAAGTGGCGGTGCGGTCCCCTACGGCACTGCGTAGGATCCTACGGCCTTGGCGTGCATCCGTGCGTCGCTGCGGTCCGGTCCCAGGTCGACGGGCACGTGCACCTTCCGCCGACCACTGGCGACAACATCGATGTACTGTGGAGACCTCACGCCCCACGTGTTGAGCAATTCGGCGGTACGTCCACCCGGCCTCCCGCATGCCCACTATACGCCCTCGCTCAAAGTCCGTCAACTGCACATACGGTTCACGTCCACGCTGTCGCGGCATGCTACCAGTGTTAAAGACTGCGATGGAGCTCCGTATGCCACGGCAAACTGGCTGACACTGACGGCGGCGGTGCACAAATGCTGCGCAGCTAGCGCCATTCGACGGCCAACACCGCGGTTCCTGGTGTGTCCGCTGTGCCGTGCGTGTGATCATTGCTTGTACAGCCCTCTCGCAGTGTCCGGAGCAAGTATGGTGGGTCTGACACACCGGTGTCAATGTGTTCTTTTTTCCATTTCCAGGAGTGTATTTTCCTCGGAATTTCAAACATCTTGCACTATTTTACGTTGTCGAAAGCTTTTTCCAGGTCGACAAATCCTATGAACGTGCCTTGAATTTTCTTCAGTCTTGCCTCCATTATCTACCACAACGTCAGAACTGACACTCTGGTATCTTTATCTTTCCTAAAGCCAGACTGTTCGTCATCTAACGCATTCTCAATTTTCATTTCCATCATTCTGTATATTATTCTTGTTAGCAACTTGGATGCACGAGCTGTTATGCTGATTTCGCAATAGTTCTCGCACTTGTCGGTTCTTGCTATCTTCGGAATTATGTGGATGGTGTTTTTCCGAGTCGGCCGCTGTGGTTGAGCGGTTCTAGCCTCTTCAGTCCGAAACCACGCGGCTGCTACGGTCGCAGGTTCGAATCCTGCCTCGGGCATGGATATGTGTGGTGTCCTTAGGTTAGTTGGGCTTAAGTAGTTCTAAGACTAGGGGACTGATGACCTCAGATCTTAACTCCCATAGTGCTTAGAGCCATTTGAACCATTTGTTTTTCCGAAAGTCAGCTGGTATATTGCCACTCATAAATTCTACACACCAATGTGAATAATCGTTTTGTTGCCACTTCCCCAATGATTTAAAATTTCCGATAGAATGTAATATACCCCTTCCACCTTAATCGATTGTAAGTCTTCCAAAGCCCTTTTAAATTTTGATTTTGGTACTGCATCCCCTATCTCTTCTACATCGACTTCTGTCAGATCGTCAGACAAGTCTTCCCCCCCACCCCCCCACCTCCCCTCCCCCAGTGACCTTCAATGTACTCTTCCCACTTATCCGCTCTCTCCTCTGCATATAACAAAGGAAATTCCATTGCACTCTTAATGTTATCGCTCTTCCTTTTAATTTCACCGAAGATTGTTTTAACTTTTCTATATGATGAGCCAGTCCTTCCGACAATTATTTGTTTTTCGATTTATTCGCATTTTTACTGCAACCTTTTCGCGTTACTTCTCTGAACTTCTTATTTATTTCGTTCCTAAGTGACTTGTATTTCTGTATTCCTGACTTTAACTGAACCTTTTTGTGCTTTCTACTTTCGTGAATATTTCTTCTGTAGCCCATGGCTTCTTCGCAGTCACCTTCTTTGTAGCTTTGTCTTTCTCTCCAACTTTTGTGATTGCCCATTTTAGAATGTCCATTCCTCTTCAGCTGAATTGCCGGCTGAATAATCTCTTATCGCAGAATCTATATCCTCAGAGAACTTCAAGCGCATCTCTTCATTCCTTAGTACTTCCGTATCCCTCTTCTTAACGCACTGATTTTCTCTGACTAGTTTCTTAATCTTCAGTCTACAATTCATCACTACGACATTGTGATCTGAGTCTATATCCACTCCTTGGTACGCTTTACAATCCAGTATCTGATTTCGAAATATCTGTCTGACCATGGTGTAATCTAATTGAAATCTTCGAGTATCTTCCAGCCTTTCACAGATGTAACTCCTCCACTTACGATTCTTGAACAGAGTATTCGCTTTTACTAGCTGAAATTTGTTCCAGAACTCAATTAGTCTTTCTCCTTCCTCATTCCTTGTACCAAACCCATATTCTCCCTGATCCCTTTCTTCTACTTGTTCCCCTACAACTGCAATACAATCCCACATGACAATTAGATTATCGTCTCCCTTTATGCACTGAATTACCCGTTCAGTATCCTCATATATATTCTCTAACTCTTCATCTTCTGCTTGCGACCTCGGCATGTATACCTGAACTATCGTTGTCGGTGTCCGTTTCCTGTCGATTTTGATGAGAAGAAACTTATCATTGAATTGTTCTTAGTAACTCATTTCTGCCGTACCTTCCTGTTCATAACGAATCCTACTCCCGTTATACCGTTTTCTGCTGTTGCTGACTCATCTGACCGTAAATCCTTGTCTTCTTTCAATTTCACTTCACTGAACCTCACTATATCTAGATGGAGCCTCTGCATTTCCCTTTTCAGATTTTTTAGCTTCCCTATCAGACACTCATAAATTCTACATACCAATGTGAATAATCGTTTTGTTGCCACTTCCCCAATGATTTAAAATTTCCGATGGAAATTACTTATTCTGATTGATGTGTCGACAGAAGTGCCGACACAGTGTGATTTGAGGGGACCGCAATGCATGCTATAAACACACGAAGGATGGCCTGAGCTCTGAAACAGGATACGTAATGAATGCTATAAAGAAAAGTACGTAGCTTTTGGAATACTTAACTTTAATCCATCCTTGTTGTATACATCGTTCTTGATGAGACATGCTTTATACGATAAGTATCAATTCCTATGTAAGGCTAATGGCGCCTTGCTAGGTCGTAGCCATGGACTTAGCTGAAGGCTTTTCTAACTATCTGCTTGGCAAAGGAGCGAGGCTTCGTCAGTGTAGTCGCTAGCAAAGTCGTCCGTACAACTGGGGCGAGTGCTAGTCCGTATCTCGAGACCTGCCTTGTGGTGGCGCTCGGTCTGCGATCCCTGACAGTGGCGACACGTGGGTCCGACATGTACTAATGGACCGCGGCCGATTTAAAACTACCACCTAGCAAGTGTGGTGTCTGGCGGTGACACCACACTGATCGTCACAATATTTTAGCGCAACGCAATCTGACTTTCAATAATCCCTACAAAAGAATGGCCCTGACTAATAATAACCTATACCTTTCATGAATCACTTACCTCACAAAAATATTCGTTACTCGAACTACTGTAATGCAGCGAGCCCCAGAACTGCCAGCTAAATAAAAGATTCTAACTACTGAAGGCACAAACTATTGACAGGCATAGTTAGCAAATGAAAGATTTTGATAGAGAACAAACAATACATTTACCTTAATAGTGTTCAAGATTCATATATATATATATATATATATATATATATATATATATATATATATATATCAGTTCATGACATACAGTCTTACAAATTTCCTTTTTCTGGCGGACACACGTCCAGATCGTCCGCTCTCAAAACTGTGGCATCTCTCTCCCCACATCCACCACTGCTGGCGTCTCACCTCCAACTGCCCACCGCTACGCGCTGTTCACATCCAACTGCCAAACACTACACAAGCAAATATTCCAATAATGAGTCCAATCAGCCACAGACTGCACACAGTGCAGTCAGCGATTTTCATACACAGCACTACGTGGCATTACCAACATAAAAACCTAAACAGCCTATTTACAGTTTTAAGAGAACACTTTCATTTTATTTATTTATATCTTAGGGTAAGTTATGGTAACTTAATATTCTGTTTAATGTCAAAAGACTACATGAAGCATGAAAATCAAACACGATCGCAGTGGTGCCCAGTCATTCTGCAGTACGTACATTTCCCAAATAAAATGTGATAGTGCACTTGAGATATAAACATATGAAGTAGCATTACGCGAGTGAAAGGACGCTCACGCGTAATAGGAGCCAACACACAGGTCAGCAACCTCAGCACAAGCGCACAAAGAGTTTTTTAGCACAACACGCTGCTTTGCACGGCGGATGCAACACAAACTTGGCGTCTAGCCGCCAAATAAGCTATATTCTCCAAATTGTAATGTAAGTTAATTACTATTAAAATGAAGGTGTTATAACGAAACAGCCATCCCGAAAATTCTAATGAAATTTCTGATACCACCTTTATTATATATGCATCCGGATAATTATCGGACAATTTAGTGCTTCCTAGGGACTTGTATGTGTGTCTTTATGTACATCATTCTGTCCAATTTGCCAAAACACTTGATATTCATTGTGAAAGCAAATAGAAGGTTCTGGAGAAACGTATATTATCATGATTGTCAGGGGATTGTTGTCATTAACAAAATTATGTACATGTTCCAAACCAAAATCCTAGTTGAGAAGTTGAAGTGACAGACATTCAGTTTTTTTTTTTTTTTTTTTGTCATCAGTCTACTGACTGGTTTGATGCGGCCCGCCACGAATTCCTTTCCTGTGCTAACCTCTTCATCTCAGAGTAGCACTTACAACCTACGTCCTCAATTATTTGCTTGACGTATTCCAATCTCTGTCTTCCTCTACAGTTTTTGCCCTCTACAGCTCCCTCTAGTACCATGGAAGTCATTCCCTTATGTCTTAGCAGATGTCCTATCATCCTGTCCCTTCTACTTATCATTTTTTTCCACACATTCCTTTCCTCTCCGATTCTACGTAGAACCTCCTCATTCCTTACCTTATCAGTCCACCTAATTTTCAACATTCGTCTATAGCACCACATCTCAAATGCTTCGATTCTCTTCTGTTCCGGTTTTCCCACAGTCCATGTTTCACTACCATACAATGCTGTACTCCAGACGTACATCCTCAGAAATTTCTTCCTCAAATTAAGACCGGTATTTGATATTAGTAGACTTCTCTTGGCCAGAAATGCCTTTTATGCCATAGCGAGTCTACTTTTGATGTCCTCCTTGCTCCGACCGTCATTGGTTATTTTACTGCCTACGCAGCAGAATTCCTTAACTTCATTGATTTCGTGACCATCAATCCTGATGTTAAGTTTCTCGCTGTTCTCATTTCTACTTCTTCTCATTACCTTCGTCTCTCTCCGATTTACTCTCAAACCATACTGTGTACGCATTAGACTGTTCATTCCGTTCAGCAGACCATTTAATTCTTCTTCACTTTCACTCAGGATAGCAATGTCATCAGCGAATCGTATCATTGATATCCTTTCACCTTGTATTTTGATTCCACTCCTGAACCTTTCTTTTATTTCCATCATTGCCTCCTCGATGTACAGATTGAAGAGTAGGGGCGAAAGGCTACAGCCTTGTCTTACACCCTTCTTAATACGAGCACTTCGTTCTTGATCGTCCACTCTTATTATTCCCTCTTGGTTGTTGTACATATTGTAAATGACCCGTCTCTCCTTATAGCTTACCCCTACTTTTTTCAGAATCTCGAACAGCTTGCACCATTTTATATTGTCGAACGCTTTTTCCAGGTCGACAAATCCTGTGAAAGTGCCTTGATTTTTCTTTAGCCTTGCTTCCATTATTAGCCGTAACGTCAGAATTGCCTCTCTCGTCCCTTTACTTTTCCTAAAGCCAAACTGATCGTCACCTAGCGCATTCTCAATTTTCTTTTCAATTCTTCTGTATATTATTCTTGTAAGCAGCTTCGATGCGTGCGCTGTTAAGCTGATTGTGCGATAATTCTCGCACTTGTCAGCTCTTGCCGTCTTCGGAATTGTGTGGATGATGCTTTTCCGAAAGTCAGATGGTATATCGCCAGACTTATACATTCTACACACCAACGTGAATAGTCGTTTTGTTGCCACTTCCCCCAATGATTTTAGAAATTCTCATGGAATGTTATCTATCCCTTCTGCCTTATTTGACCGTAAGTCCTCCAAAGCTCTTTTAAATTCCGATTTTGGATCCCCTATCTCTTCTAAATCGACTCCTGTTTCTTCTTCTATCACATCAGACAAATCTTCACCCTCATAGAGGCTTTCAATGTATTCTTTCCACCTATCTGGTCTCTCCTCTGCATTTAACAGTGAAATTCCCGTTGCACTCTTAATGTTACCACCGTTGCTTTTAATGTCACCAAAGGTTGTTTTGACTTTCCTGTATGCTGAGTCTGTCCTTCCGACAATCATATCTTTTTCGATGTCTTCACATTTTTCCTGCAGCCATTTCGTCTTAGCTTCCCTGCACTTCCTATTTATTTCATTCCTCAGCGGCTTGTATTTCTGTATTCCTGATTTTCCCGGAACATGTTTGTACTTCCTCCTTTCATCAATCAACTGAAGTATTTCTTCTGTTACCCATGGTTTCTTCGCAGCTACCTTCTTTGTACCTGTGTTTTCCTTCCTAACTTCTGTGATGGCCCTTTTTAGAGATGTCCATTCCTCTTCAACTGTACTGCCTACTGCGCTATTCCTTATTGCTGTATCTATAGCGTTAGAGAACTTCAAACGTATCTCGTCATTCCTTAGTACTTCCGTATCCCACTTCTTTACGTATTGATTCTTCCTGATTAATTTCTTGAATTTCAGCCTATTCTTTATCACTACTATATTGTGATCTGAGTCTATATCTGCTCCTGGGTACGCCTTACAATCCAGTATCTGATTTCGGAATCTCTGTCTGACCATGATGTAATCTAATTGAAATCTTCCCGTATCTCCCGGCCTTTTCCAAGTATACCACCTCCTCTTGTGATTCTTGAACAGGGTATTCGCTATTACTAACTGAAACTTGTTACAGAACTCAATTAGTCTTTCTCCTCTTTCATTCCTTGTCCCAAGCCCATATTCTCCTGTAACCTTTTCTTCTACTCCTTCCCCTACAACTGCATTCCAGTCACCCATGACTATTAGATTTTCGTCCCCCTTTACATACTGCATTACCCTTTCAATATCCTCATACACTTTCTCTATCTGTTCATCTTCAGCTTGCGACGTCGTCATGTATACCTGAACTATCGTTGTCGGTGTCGGTCTGCCGTCGATTCTGATTGGAACAACCCGGTCACTGAACTGTTCACAGTAACACACCATCTGCCTTACCTTCCTATTCATAACGAATCCTACACCTGTTATACCATTTTCTGCTGCTGTTGATATTACCCGATACTCATCTGACCAGAAATCCTTGTCTTCCTTCCACTTCACTTCACTGACCCATACTATACCTAGATTGAGCCTTTGCACTTCCCTTTTCAGATTTTTTAGTTTCCCTACCACGTTCAAGCTTCTGACATTCCACGCCCCGACTCGTAGAACGTTATCCTTTCGTTGATTATTCAGTCTTTTTCTCATGGTAACCTCCCCCTTGGCAGTCCCCTCCCGGAGATCCGAATGGGGGACTATTCCGGAATCTTTTGCCAATGGAGAGATCATCATGACACTTCTTCAAATACAGGCCACATGTCCTGTGGATACACGTTACGTGTCTTTAACGCAGTGGTTTCCATTGCCTTCTGCATTGATATTTAGTAACAAATGTAAAAAGGCTGTGGAAATGTTGGCATAAGTGGTTGGCGCCTCTAATTATCATAATGAGAATTGAATAATAAGTAAACACAGAAAACGTCTTTATCTTGAGAAACAGTTTAAAAGTTATTACCAAGCGATTTATTTTCATTTGTTATATATTTTTATGTCCTCCTCTGAAATTAATATCATTTGTAATTGCATTTATAATTAACTCTCCAATTGTTTACATCACACAATTTTCCGATTTTCTGAATTTGAGGCCTTATTTGTAACTTTCTCGTATGCAGTCGGATAAAGCACCAGATTTGTAATGTCATTGAATGTTAGTAACCAAATCCAAACTGTAATTAATTACGTAACTAAAGTAATACAAGAGACATTACTGTAATTAAACTTCAGATCGATTTTCATACACTCCCGGAAATTGAAATAAGAACACCGTGAATTCATTGTCCCAGGAAGGGGAAACTTTATTGACACATTCCTGGGGTCAGATACATCACATGATCACACTGACTGAACCACAGGCACATAGACACAGGCAACAGAGCATGCACAATGTCGGCACTAGTACAGTGTATATCCACCTTTCGCAGCAATGCAGGCTGCTATTCTCCCATGGAGACGATCGTAGAGATGCTGGATGTAGTCCTGTGGAACGGCTTGCCATGCCATTTCCACCTGGCGCCTCAGTTGGACCAGAGTTCGTGCTGGACGTGCACACCGCGTGAGACGACGCTTCATCCAGTCCCAAACATGCTCAATGGGGGACAGATCCGGAGATCTTGCTGGCCAGGGTAGTTGACTTACACCTTCTAGAGCACGTTGGGTGGCACGGGATACATGCGGACGTGCATTGTCCTGTTGGAACAGCAAGTTCCCTTGCCGGTCTAGGAATGGTAGAACGATGGGTTCGATGACGGTTTGGATGTACCGTGCACTATTCAGTGTCCCCTCGACGATCACCAGTGGTGTACGGCCAGTGTAGGAGATCGCTCCCCACACCATGATGCCGGGTGTTGGCCCTGTGTGCCTCGGTCGTATGCAGTCCTGATTGTGGCGCCCACCTGCACGGCGCCAAACACGCATACGACCATCATTGGCACCAAGGCAGAAGCGACTCTCATCGCTGAAGACGACACGTCTCCATTCGTCCCTCCATTCACGCCTGTCGCGACACCACTGGAGGCGGGCTGCACGATGTTGGGGCGTGAGCGGAAGACGGCCTAACGGTGTGCGGGACCGTAGCCCAGCTTCATGGAGACGGTTGCGAATGGTCCTCGCCGATACCCCAGGAGCAACAGTGTCCCTAATTTGCTGGGAAGTGGCGGTGCGGTCCCCTAAGGTACTGCGTAGGATCCTACGGTCTTGGCGTGCATCCGTGCGTCGCTGCGGTCCGGTCCCAGGTCGACGAGCACGTGCATCTTCCGCCGACCACTGGCGACAACATCGATGTACTGTGGAGATCTCACGCCCCACGTGTTGAGCAATTCGGCGGTACGTCCGCGCGGCCTCCCGCATGCCCACTATACGCCCTCGCTCAAAGTCCGTCAACTGCACATACGGTTCACGTCCACGCTGTCGCGGCATGCTACCAGTGTTAAAGACTGCGATGGAGCTCCGCATGCCACGGCAAACTGGCTGACACTGACGGCGGCGGTGCACAAATGCTGCGCAGCTAGCACCATTCGACGGCCAACACCGCGGTTCCTGGTGTGTCCGCTGTGCCGTGCGTGTGATCATTGCTTGTACAGCCCTCTCGCAGTGTCCGGAGCAAGTATGGTGGGTCTGACATACCGGTGTCAATGTGTTCTTTTTTCCATTTCCAGGAGTGTATTTAAAGCTAGTGATGATACTATAAAAATACATCAGTGAATATTGTATTTTTTACCTTATTCAGCTGTAACATCAGTTTCTTTACGTTTTGTAAATTTTAATTGTAACATTGAAATTGTACATATTTAATAATGGACTATTTTGTAATTTATTGTTAAAATTCTATATAAAGCAAAGCAGCGATGCTGCCAGTTAGTCAGTTTTGAAGTTAGTTTTGCAGTGAAGTATGACAGTCAGTGTTTTGTTAACGTGACGAGGATACAGCTCAGTTGTCAATAAATTTTGTGAAGTTGAAAACTGTTATTTTCATTCATCAAATGAACTCCAGGCCTAGTTAAGTTAAGTAACATTCAAGAATATAGCGTCGTTACAGTGTCTACACTATAAGGATAAAACTAATACAGTAAAGAGGTCTAAAATGAAAGATAGTTTACACAGGAAGAAGGAATGACTAACTACAGAAACCTATCTTCACATTACACTACTATTTACCATATATACAAATTTATTTTCACAACGAATAAAACGCTATAAGGAAACTATATATATACAACTAAAGAAAGAATAATTGCAGGAGTATAGACACATCATGAACAAACTATGAAAGACAATGAAGTTGTACTCGACTACAACAACACTTATTAATTGCAGGTGTAATCGTAGTACGAATATGGAAGCAAAGAAAAAGGTAAGTCGAAACGAAGGACATGGTTCACGTATTTGCACTCTTATAATTGTCTTTCGACAATTAAAAATGACTTGATGAATTTACACATCCACGTTCTTAAAGTAAACGATGTGTGTGATCAGAAAAATGACACGTTAGTTAGCCATGGAGAGACTACGTTGTTAGATTATGAGTTATTATTATTTCCCAGATAAGGATGCAAGAACATGCCCTAATAAAGGCAGAAAGGAAAATTTGGGTAGCTTATCTGAATGTTCTTCTACAAATATTTTCTCGGCACAACCTTCGTAGTGACATACAGTCCTGGAAATGGAAAAAAGAACACATTGACACCGGTGTGTCAGTCCCACCATACTTGCTCCGGACACTGCGAGAGGGCTGTACAAGCAATGATCACACGCACGGCACAGCGGACACACCAGGAACCGCGGTGTTGGCCGTCACATGGCGCTAGCTGCGCAGCATTTGTGCACCGCCGCCGTCAGTGTCAGCCAGTTTGCCGTGGCATACGGAGCTCCATCGCAGTCTTTAACACTGGTAGCATGCCGCGACAGCGTGGACGTGAACCGTATGTGCAGTTGACGGACTTTGAGCGAGGGCGTATAGTGGGCATGCGGGAGGCCGGGTGGACGTACCGCCAAATTGCTCAACACGTGGGGCGTGAGGTCTCCACAGTACATCGATGTTGTCGCCAGTGGTCGGCGGAAGGTGCACGTGCCCGTCGACCTGGGACCGGACCGCAGCGACGCACGGATGCACGCCAAGACCGTAGGATCCTACGCAGTGCCGTAGGGAACCGCACCGCCACTTCCCAGCAAATTAGGGACTCTGTTGCTCCTGGGGTATCGGCGAGGACCATTCGCAACCGTCTCCATGAAGCTGGGCTACGGTCCCGCACACCGTTAGGCCGTCTTCCGCTCACGCCCCAACATCGTGCAGCCCGCCTCCAGTGGTGTCGCGACAGGCGTGAATGGAGGGACGAATGGAGACGTGTCGTCTTCAGCGATGAGAGTCGCTTCTGCCTTGGTGCCAATGATGGTCGTATGCGTGTTTGGCGCCGTGCAGGTGAGCGCCACAATCAGGACTGCATACGACCGAGGCACACAGGGCCAACACCCGGCATCATGGTGTGGGGAGCGATCTCCTACACTGGCCGTACACCACTGGTGATCGTCAAGGGGACACTGAATAGTGCACGGTACATCCAAACCATCATCGAACCCATCGTTCTACCATTCCTAGACCGGCAAGGGAACTTGCTGTTCCAACAGGACAATGCACGTCCGCATGTATCCTGTGCCACCCAACGTGCTCTAGAAGGTGTAAGTCAACTACCCTGGCCAGCAAGATCTCCGGATCTGTCTCCCATTGAGCATGTTTGGGACTGGATGAAGCGTCGTCTCACGCGGTCTGCACGTCCAGCACGAACGCTGGTCCAACTGAGGCGCCAGGTGGAAATGGCATGGCAAGCCGTTCCACAGGACTACATCCAGCATCTCTACGATCGTCTCCATGGGAGAATAGCAGCCTGCATTGCTGCGAAAGGTGGATATACACTGTACTAGTGCCGACATTGTGCATGCTCTGTTGCCTGTGTCTATGTGCCTGTGGTTCTGTCAGTGTGATCATGTGATGTATCTGACCCCAGGAATGTGTCAATAAAGTTTCCCCTTCCTGGGACAATGAATTCACGGTGTTCTTATTTCAATTTCCAGGAGTGTATTTAAGTGTATTATTTACACAGGAGTGGTATCGCGAAGATAAAATGTAAGTTAGATAGACTGAATTACAACTACTACAGGTACTATCGAACAAGTAACGTCCATCCGCTCGATACAATTTGAAACGAGACTCGTCCGACCAGGCAGCATGTTTCCAGTCATCAAAAGTCCAATGGCGGTGTTGACGGGTCCAGGCGAGACGTAAGGTTTTGTCTCGTGCAGTCATCAAGGGTACATGAGTGAGTCTTCGGCTCCGAAAGCCCATATCGATGATGTTTCGTTGAATGTTTCGCACGGTGACACTTGTTGATGGCCCAGTACTGAAATCTGCAGCAATTAACGGAAGGGTTGCACTTCTGTCATGTTGAACGATTCTCTTCAGTCGTCGTTGGTCTCGTTCTTGCAGGATCGTCTTCCGGCCGCAACACTGTCGGAGATTTGATGTTTTACTGGATTCCTGAGATTTAAGGTAGATTCTTTGAAATGGTCGTCCGGGAAAATCCCCACTTGATCGCTACCGTGGAGATACTGGGTCGTATCGGTCGTGTGCCGACTATAACACCCCTTTCAAAGTCACTTAAATCGCGATAAACTGCCATTGTAGCAGCAGTAACCGATCTAATAACTGCGCTAGACACTTGTCTTATATAGGCGTTGCCGACCATATCGCCGTGTTCTGGCTGTTTATGTATGTCTGCAATCGAATACGCTTGTCTATATCAGTTTCTTTAGCGCCTTAGTGTATAAAAAAAAGGCTTCTTTCCATTCTCTGTCACAATTCCTTGTAGATCAGTAGACTAGAGGGAGACGGGACTAAACGTAGCTACGTCTATTCAATTGGCTCTAAGCACTATGGGACTTAACATCTGAGGTCATGAGTCCCCTAGACTTAGAACAACCTAAACCTAACTAACCTAAGGACATCACACACATCCATGCCCGAGGCAGGATTCGAACCTGCGACCGTAGCAGCAGCGCGGTTCCGTACTGAAGCGTGTAGAACCGCTCATCCACAGCGGCCGGCTAGCTTCGTCTGTTAGTGTTGGTTAACGCGTAATTAAGATTTTTTTTCTCTTTCGCTAGCTGTCTATATTTACAGGCGCGTGAGGACAGTGGGTTATGCATATCATCAAACTGAATATATGTATATTGTCCTTGCAACGTTGAAATGAAAAAAAAAACCGATTTCAGCTGTTATTCTATGTAATGTGCATGAACTCAAAGATTAAGAGAGTTGTCTGCTCGTAAAAAATCTGTAAGAGACAAGCAGTCATTGAACGATCAGAGAAAATGTCAGCAGTTGTGTATTTAACATGTTGTTATAAGCGTCCTGTGAGCGAATGTACGATGTTACAGGATACACAGTGGTACTAAAACGTTTTCTGCACAAGCTTTAAATGTTATAATGAATCTGGATATCAATATGTATAAGTTGTATCTGACGTGTCAGCAACATGTACATATAGGCATATATATGGATAGGTTAAATCAAATGATGTTGAATTGTAATGCTTATTTTGTGTATGCTATGTGAAACGACATATGTGTTAACAAAACAGACGTCAAGAGGAACTATTAAATTATCGAACGCTTGGCGTGTGCTGCAAAAATGTTACATTTACGTATGTTATAATGAGCGAAGGTGCCGGTGCTTAGAATGAGCCAAACGTTTTAGGTTCGTTTGTAGCGGCGAGGAACGCTAATCTTTGCTACAAGGGACCATATAAGATGAAAACGTTTATGGACGTACCTAAAATTTGATGAGATGTCGACGTGATGCTGAATGTAGTTTCTGGCCTTGGACACTGAAATATGTGGCGCACGACGTGGTTCCAAGTACTACAGGTCGGAAATGTTTCCGTTGCGGTATGGGAAACTCTCCTTGGCGCTCTTGCCTATACACATTATCCTACGCAGAAGCTCTATGGACATTTTCACGACATGGAATTCGTCGTTATTTAAAAACTGTGCACACAAACCGTACCGCCTAGCCATGTTGCACCGACGGACCTAGGAGATGCACGCGCGACGAACATAACTTAACGTGAGTGAGCGTAACCTTTCAAAACGCGTGTAGCGGCTACTCCGCAATTATGAAACCGCGGTCTTTACCTTTGAACATGCACTTTGTCGCGGCATGGACTTGGAAATTAAACATTCAGAATATGTAAATAAAACTGTAAAATAAGAGAAAGTTTGCACGCATAGGGTGTACATTAAAATAAGATTGGCCATCAATGAAGGTATTTTAAACCCTGGTCAGGCCAAAGATACAAGATACAATATAAGTTACAGCTGAAAAGAAATTTTAATATGTTGTGATTGTATGTAGAAAGGACGCCGCTACTCTATACTGTCGTCCAGTTATCGCGGACCACGCCAATTTACCTACAATGAAGCGCCAAAGAAACTGGTATAGACATGCATATTTGAATACAGAGATATGTAAACAGGTAGAACACGGCGCTGCGGTCGGCCACGCCTATGTAAGACAACAAGTGTCTAGCGCAGTTATTACATCGGTTACTGCTGCTATTATGACAGTTTATCAAAATTTAAGTGAGTCTAAACGTGGTGTTATAGGCGGCGCTCGAGCGATGGGATACAGCATCTCCGAGGTACCGAACAAGTGTAGATTTTTCGGTACGACTATTTCACGGGTGTACCGTGAATATCAGGAATCAGGTAAAACATAAAATCTCCGACACTGCGTATTCCGACGGACTTGGACAATTCCAGCAGGACAATGCGACACCTCGCACGTCCAGATTTACAACAGAGCGGCTCCAGGAACACTATTCTGAGTTTCAACACTTACGCCGCCCACCAAACTCCCCGGACAAGAACATTATTGAGCGTATCCGGGATGTCTTGCAACATGCTGTTCAGAAGAGATCTCCACCCCCTCGTACTGTTAGGATTTATGGACAGCCCTGCAGGCTTCATGGTGTCAGTTCCCTCCATCACTACTTCAGACTTTAGTCGAGTCCATGCCACGTCGTGTTGCGGCACTTCTGCGTTCTCGCGGTGTCCCTACACGATATTAGGCAGGCGTACCACTTTCTTTGCCTCGTGTACTGGTTGACGGTTCTCTTCAACATGATGCACTATGCCCTCTCCCACTTCGGGTGTTTGACGTCTCCTTGAAGCACCACAGTCACGCCTTCTGACGGCGAAGGTACCTCAATCTCGAAGCCGTTGGGCAATTGTGGCGTATAGGGCATGCGATAGAGCCATACGTTCAGGATCACGATGTTGAGAAAGGCGACGAGCAGCTCTTCCATTACACTGAGCTTCGCCATGTAGAAGGATTATATATTATATATATTCTAGGATTATATCGGTGTACTCTGCAAATGTGTACTCAATCATGTTACGCTAACACTCGCATACACGTGAATGACGCTTGAACCAGGTCAGTGGGGTAGGATCGACGTCACATTACATCAGTCAATCGACGTAAGCACACCCAACCACGATTACCCTGTTTTGTACCTACCTAGCAAACACGTTTTCAAACGGCTGTTTCCGGACATAGGTTCCAATCCAAAATATTGTCTACTCGGTTTCCTCTGTAAATCCTAGAAGTTTGTAATAGGGATCTCCGAACATTCTACACAGTGTGGTCCATTGATAGTGACCGGGCCAAATATCTCACGAAATAAGCATCAAACGAAAAAACTACGAAGAACGAAACTCGTCTAGCTTGAAGGGGGAAACCAAATGGCGCTATGGTTGGCCCGCTAGAAGGCGCTGCCATTGGTCAGACGGATATCAACTGCGTGTTTTAAAATAGGAACACCCATTTTTTTTTTTTTTACATATTCGTGTAGTAAGTAAAGAAATGTGAATGTTTTAGTTGGACCACTTTTTTCGCTTTGTGATAGATGGCGCTGTAATAGTCACAGACGTATAAGTACGTGGTATCACGTAACATTCCGCCAGTGCGGACGGTATTTGCCTCGTGATACATTGCCCGTGTTAAAATGGACCGTTTACCAATTGCGGAAAAGGTCTATTTCGTGTTGATGTATGGCTATTGTGATCAAAATTCCCAACGGGCGTGTGCTATGTATGCTGCTCGGTATCCTGGACGACATCATCCAAGTGTCCGGACCGTTCGCCAGATAGTTACGTTATTTAAGGAAGCAGGAAGTGTTCAGCCACATGTGAAACGTCAACCACGACCTGCAACAAATGATGATGCCCAAATAGGTGTTTCAGCTGCTGTCGCGGCTAATCCGCACATCAGTAGCAGACAAACTGCGCGAAAATCGGGAATCTCAAAAACATCGCTGTTGAGAATGCTACATCAACATCGATTGCAGCCGTACCGTATATCTATGCACCAGAAATTGCATCGCGACGACTTTGAACGTCGTGTACAGTTCTGCCACTGGGCACAAGATAAATTACGGGATGAAGACAAATTTTTTGCACGCGTTCTATTTAGCGACGAAGCGTCATTCACCAACAGCGGTAACGAAATCCGGCATAATATGCAGTATTGGGCAATGCACGATGGCTGCGACAAGTGGAACATCAGCGACCTTGGCAGGTTAATGTATGGGAAGAAGGATAATTGGTCCCCATTTTATCAATGGCAATCTAATTGGTGCAATGTATGGTGATTTCCTATGTAATGTTCTACCGATGTTACCACAAGATGTCTCACTGCATGACAGAATGGTGATGTACTTCCAACATGATGGATGTCCGGCACACAGCTCGCGTGCGGTTGAATCGGCATTGAATAGCATATTTCATGACAGGTGGATTGGTCGTCGAAGCACCGGATCTGACGTCCCCGGATTTCTTTCTGTGGAGAAAGTTGAAGGATATTTGCCATCGTGATCCACCGACAACGCCTGACAACATGCGTCAGCTCATTGTCAATGCATGTGCGATCATTACGGAAGGCGAACTACTCGCTGTTAAGAGGAATGTCGTTACACGTATTGCCAAATGCGTTGAGGTTGACGGACATCATTTTGAGCATTTATTACATTAATGTGGTTTTTACAGGTAATCACGCTGTAACAGGATGCGTTATCAGAAATGATAAGTTCACAAAGGTACATGTAACCCATTGGAACAACCGAAACAAAATATTCAAACGTACCTAGTTTCTGTATTTTAATTTAAAAAACCTACCTGTTACCAACTGTTCGTCTAAAATTGTGAGCCATATGTTTGTGACTATTATAGCGCCATCTATCACAAAGCGAAAAAAGTGGTCCAACTAAAACATTCATATTTCTTTACGTACTGCACGAATATGTAATAAAAAAATGGGGGTTCCTATTTAAAAAAAAACGCAGTTGATATCCGTTTGACCTATGGCAGAGCCATCTAGCGAGCCAACCATAGCGCCATCTGGTTTCCCCCTTCAAGCCAGACAAGTTTCGTTCTTTGTAGTTTTTTGTCTGATGCTTATTTCGTGAGATATTTGGCCCGGTCGCGATCAATGGACCACTCTGTATAGATAATACGTTGTTATTAATTACAGTTCTCCTAAGCTGACCTCTGCTAAATAAAAATCTACAGCTGATTGAGGTATGTTCTTTGAGATCGGAAGCTTCCAATCATCCCATTCCTAGTCATATTGCATATTGGTTTCACATATCTCCTTCTGCTCATCCTGTCTGTATGTCTAAACCATCTCAACATACCTTCCTCAATGCTCAGTACTACGTCGCCTTTCACTCCACAACGCTTCCTAAAGTTAACTTAAAAATTTACTTAAAGTTTTAAGCCATAGTCAAACTATACGCATGTTGATTAAAACTTGATATCATACTTAATAAATGATTTCATTTATTGACAAAATTAGTTTTTAAGGTATCCATAAAATTAAATCAAGCCAATGATTGACAAACACAAACGTGAACAATGCATCTTCTTAGAAGTTTGGCTAAGTCAAATTTGTACGATCTTGTTCATAATTTTAGGCATGATTCCATTTTATCATCAATAAGACGACTTCTCAGTTTACTATTTATAAGTTTCATGCTTGAAAATGATTGTTTGCATGAATGTTTAGACCTGAATATGGAAAGAACAGCAGACACTAGATTTTTCAGCTAATTAAATGAGTCACGAATACTGTTCCAGGTGTTAAAAATCAACATGTCTTGCTTCTTCAGATCTTTAAAAGTGACCACTTGAGTTGTGTACAAAGTTAATACATGTATTCGTCCAATATTCTTGTGTTAGCACAAGGACATTACAGTTTCAAGACCGACAATTTCCTGATTTTTTTTTTCTTTACCCGGCTGTTTCATTTCAAAGTTGCCAGTCAGTGTTAAAGGGAGAAACATTTATTTCTGTTACGGTAGAATTACGAGGTTTTTTCTCATTAGGCAAACGTCACTTCGCTGTTTCTGAAATCGTGAAAACTGTTGAGAAAAGTTTCCCTCGTATTTCACGCTATTGTTTTCGGAAACCAAATGTCAATAGCAATATTATTTTCTTGGTTTTGTTTCAGCTGGCTTGGAAAGTGAATCAAAGTTTCTCTTTCAAAATCTTGGACACAAGGAGATAATTTGCTTCTGAATGATATGGCTGTGGTTGTTAGGCTGTTTTCAACGCTCTTTTAGGTAATTGCTGGGCTGGTCCCCAACCTTCGCCTCAGACAGTACGATGCACAAACAGCTAAAATACGACGATTTCCACGAGTCACAGGCAGATAGTGTACACGACTTCCTGCCTATCAGGTTAACTGACGACTGCGGCAACGGGAAATGTATCTGTCCATAAACAAAATAAATTTTCCATATCACGAAAACAACGCACACCGAAGGAGGGTATGAACGCTAAGAAAGAGTGGATGTGCGTCTGTTTATTTTGTGCACTTCTTGCTTATTTCATCACTATCTATGTACTACTTGGTGTCTCTGTGTTCTCTTAAGTTGCGGCAGTGGAATTATTTTCGTTATGTTGTTATGACGCAAGACCCTCAGACCTGAAGTCTGGCTATGCTCTAGTGGTTCTATCTCCAGATCTTGGCGTTCCGGTTTCTCTTCCTGGTCCGGTCGGAGATTTTTCCGCTTGGGGCCTCGGTGTTGTGCTGCTCTCATCACCATTTCATGATCGTCGATGCCCAAGTCGCCGAAGTGGCGTGAAACAGAAAGACATGCACTAGGCCGTCGAGGATGGGAGGGAATACCCGCGAGCGAAGATCGTGTGTGCGTGTTATCAGAGGGCCGTGCCCATTGCATCACGGCCTGACCTGTGCGCTCTGTAATCCGTTATCTGACGAGGCGCATCGTCACCGAAGAAATTCCACAGTTCCGCGTAACTCAAGGAAACCATCATACATGTTGATTCTACTGTTCGGTGAAGTACATTTTCAAGTGGGGAAATAGGGGCGTTAAGAATGGTGCTCATGAAAACTTACACGAGTTTTTGTTTATTCTGTAACAGTTTCGCTATAAATTGATAGTGAAATACTGAGGTGAGTTAAATTATTATTTTTATTTGTTGTTATTGTACTTCGTTCGGTTCTTTCAAGAAAACATATAATCACTATATTTTCATTGTTCTTGTCTTCCAAAAACTTCATCGTATCAAAATGCGCCTTTCTTCGTTCTACCCGACTGTTAAAATCCCTTTTTCTCAGGAGCTGGTAGAAGTATCAAATTAAAATTTATGTCACGTAATGAGGTCTATGGTCTCTTGACGTGCAAAGCATTGAAGCATCCAAGTCAGTGCAATCAAAAGATACGGCCATTTATATCACTTGTTTTTACACGCGCAAACTCAATCAAAACCTATAGGGAACTTACCGTTGACGTAGATTTATGAAATTTGGCAAGAAGCAAGGTTTCACAGCGCAAGTAAAGGAAAAAACCAAAAACTGTTATTTTTGTAATTATATCACAAAAAATATTTCTTTTGTCGTATGTCTTTTGATGCCAAACTTGAAATTAAAACGGCCAGTAGTTTTTCTTTCAGGCTAACTTGGTGGCAATGGTAAAACTGTGATCGTTTCACAAACAACTTGAAACGCTATCTTTACGTGTAGTAATCATCCCTGTATATCTGACGATGGGTAAATTACGAAACGCGTCATATGGACAATAAAGTCATTCCTTGCCTGATGTTGTGGCTTTTACCATTGTGATCCAGTCAGCCTGATTGGAGAACTACTGATAATTATAATAATGGTCGCCCGCCTCCTGCATGACTTAATGTCACGTTTATATTATTGACATTAGACGATTCTCGACAATATTCGAATCCGTGGGACCGATATCTTGGCAGACACAAATGATCGAGATTATTGATTCCATTATTTCGTCCTTATAATCGCTACCGTGTCAACAGCTGCTTCCTTGGGATCCTTGAGAATGTTAGCCAGCCTTCACGCTATGGTTTCTTGGGTCTCATTTATGATGCTGAAGAAATTCTTGTGCTACATTTCGACAAAATTTCAGATGCCTTTTCCCTGGAAAGAAATTAAATCGTTCTGTCAATGAAAACAATTTTTCTGAATTTTTGTGACTCCATGGTGATTTTCTTTATTTATAATAATAATAACAACAATTATTATTATTATTATTATTATTGGTGTTATTCTTAATGGTATAAAAGCAAAAGGAAACATAGAATGAAGTCATTGTGCTAGATTCCATGTTTTATCACCAATAGGTCGCTTCCTAAGCGCCTAGAACTGCGTGCCCTATCGGAAAATAATGCGTGCAGATACCACTATAGTGACTTTTCGTAGGTGGCAGGAGGCTATTTTAACGATGTCAATGGTTTTCGAGAGCACACATAGATCTTCCGGCACTGCACCAAGTGAGACTGTAACCAGAGGAACAGTTTTCACTGGTTTATACCAGAGACACAGAAGTTAGATTTTCAGGTCTTCCGAAGTTTCTTGTACTGTTTATCGCGTACGCTCCTGTTGGCTGAAATACCGAACTAACAATAAACACTCTTGTTACCTCCGCGATTTTAGTGTCCGGTGTGTTGTATAAAAGTGTTCAACACGGCTGGAAGTCCCACGGTAACCTGGCTTGTTCATTTACGACCACTTTTTCTGGCTTATGGTTACACCAGTTCCTTACCACTGCTAATGTCTTAAAGTATTCCACAAAGATTTTAAAATTTTTTTCGTTTGACATTGTTCCATCATTCCTTTGAAAACAAGATCGCGTTGCGACTGGGCTGCAACCTTGTATTGTATGCTATTTTCAGAAAGTCTGCAATATTCGCAAGTTCAATTTCGTTGGTAGTGGTGTTCCATCTTCTTCAGTGGTTCTTTTCACACTTCCGCCTCACCCAGCGTATTTCCTATTTGTGGCCATAGGATCTGATATTCGTCCCGTTCTTCTTCCTTATTGGATGTGTGATACTTTTTTGGAAATTTGTGGTAAGATCTTATGTGACCAAACTGCTGACGTCATTGGTCCTTAAGCTTACGCACTACTTAATCTAACTTAAACTGACTTATACGCAATGGAGAACACACACACACCCATGCCCATGGGAGGACTCGAACCTCCGACGGGGGGAGCCGCGCGAACCGTGACAAGGCGCCACAGATCGCTCGGCTACCCCGCGCTTCAAAGTGTGGTATTTTCTCCAAGCATTAAACGATTCGTCAATACCTGCTCGCAATTATTATTCCATTATTCCTCTTTTCAGCCCCGGTACTTCTTTTGTAGCAGGGATGCGGCTTTTTGTACTTTCGAAGTCTTTCTCCATTGATCGAGTGGAAATTTTGAATTCGTTTTGTTTTTCTCTCGGTCTCTTGGTGTAGGGCCTCGACACAGTCCTAGTGCTGTTCTTGCTATTAGAGCAGTGGTCCCAAACCTGGGACAATAACATCCTGAGGAGTAAAATGAAAATTTGTGGGGGATAGAAACGAAGCGTTCAGTTGAGTTTCGGTCACGAAACTAATGCTTAAAAGCCATTTCTATTATCACTAATTCGTAGGGCTGTAATACTGATTACGGAAGTTACCAAAAATACATTTTTTGAAATACTAGCAGTAACATGTGACACAGTGTGGTGGAGATTACAGCTTGTGAAACAAATTTACGAACAAAATTTTCCTCATCCGTGCACTATACACACACACTTGTTACAATGTATTTGCGATAGTAAAATGGAGGCTTATACTTCACATAAATGACTCATTAAAATGCCTTTTCTGAGTTGTAGATAGTTCCCGCAATAGATCAGAAACTGCTTCATTATTCACTTCGCAATAATAAACGAACTAATTGACAGCGTAACACAACAGTAACTACGAAATGGCTACTCCATTGCTGTAGGTTCTACACTGGATTATTATTATTATTGTTGTTGGCCGGCCGGAGTGGCCGTGCGGTTCTAGGCGCTACAGTCTGGAACCGAGCGACCGCTACGGTCGCAGGTTCGAATCCTGCCTCGGGCATGGATGTGTGTGATGTCGTTAGTTAGGCTTAATTAGTTCTAAGTTCTAGGCGACTGATGACCTCAGAAGTTAAGTTGCATAGTGCTCAGAGCCATTTGAACCATTATTATTGTTAGCGGCAGTCTTCAGACAGAAAGCACACACAGCCGGCAGCTGTCCAGTTTCTGCCAATTCAGAAGTAAGGAGTCCAGCAATCAAGTGACTTTCAAGCAACAAGTTCAGTGCACGTATTTTAATTTGGTTGATTGTAAATGGGGGTGCAGGTTGTGTGTGAAGCAAGTGTCGCTAAGGAGCCCATGCTTTATAACAAGTGTCTGCCCTCAATGTCGATAGCTAGCTTTTTTTTCCGAGATGGACTTGCAGGTGGCAATAGCGATGCATTGAAAATTGCACCATCGTTCTATAAACAAGACGTGTTAAAAATAAGAAGTACCAATTGTCTCATGGACGCATTAGTTATCTATCGTCATTTATAAACGGAACTGTTCGAAGAAGATTAGTTAGGCGCTTATGTTGATGGTTGCTAGTGGTGGTGGTGTGGAAGGCGGGGTGAATGGAGAGGCCGGGGGTGGAGGTGGGTACTAGCTAATATCTGATTGGCCTAAGGGGTAATGGTCTCAGAAAAGTTGGGAACCACTGTGTTAGAGGGTATGTTTATGACAGAAATATATTGCTCAGAATCTAATTTTTTTCGTTTCTGAATCAAACATTCGTTATTTATGGACAGTGTCTTTAAGATATAGTGACATTTTCGGCTTGGAATTCTCCTACCGCTGATGTTGTTTGCTTTCTGGGTACGTGCAAAAAATCTACGTATGCATTACTACTCTGCAGTTCACACTTAAGTGCTGGGCAGATGATTGATAGAACCGCTTCCAGCCTGTTTCAGCACTATACCACTCTCGAACTAAACATGGGAAAAATGAATACCAAAGCTTTCCGTGCAAGATCTGATTTCCCTTATTTTTTACGGAGGTCATATCTCTATGAAAGTGGGAGCCAACAAAATATTTTCGCATTCGGAGGAGAAATTTAGTGATTGAAATTTCATGGAAAGATGCAGCCCCAAAGAACAGCGCCTTTGTTTAAGTGATCACCACCCCAACTCGCGTATGATATCGGCAACACTCTTACCCCAGTTACACAGGCAGAGGTGGCAGCTGCCTCTGGTGATAATTCAGTTAATCTGCAAATACGGAAAAGGATCTATAACCACAGGACCCGGAATTTTGCGACCTGCCATACCTGGAGATTTATCATTAAAATTGTCTGAAAATATCGGTAAAAATATCCACTGTCCGTCTAAGAAGAATCTGATTTCATTCCTGACGCAGAAGCGATGTTAGCACAATAACTAAGCTGATAGCTTGTACTAACAACTTTAAACAACAGATGTGGATCCGCGCAGTCAGTTGGGAGCAGGAAGCGTTAAATTGACAACCTGCGCCCGTAGTGTGCCGACGTTGCTGAGTCACAAATCGCAATGCAACAACAACCACTAAATCAAGTGTTCAAGATATTCTCCAGGATATTTTGAAGAAGAGAGAACTGTGTGCAAAGTATGTGCTGCTCAGCTTGACTCCCGGACAAAAACAACAAAACGTAGACCCCTGCCGCGACTTGATTGAAATGCATAACGCGGAAAATTCTTTTCTGGAAAAAGTCACCACTGGTGGCGAGAATTCGTGATATCAATATGAACATACGACAACACGAGAAAGTGCAAAAAATTCTCGTAAAGGGTTAGTGCTGTATTGACATAACCGACATTAAAGCTAATGTGGCGCATAAGCTGAGCTACAAGGGTTGCCCGCAGACTAATGACCGCATTTTTTTTTTTCTCAGCCGAAAACAGTGCTACGAATGCGAAACTTTACGTATGTATTATGTGAGTGAGCGCGCCAAGTTTCCGTCACTTCTGACAGATAGCGTAGCTGCAGGACAGTCTCAGAATGGCGTCTGTAGGTGATGTACGTTACAAGCAACCTGCCGTACTGAATTTCTCACTACAGAGAAAGAAACTGTGGGGAGTATTCACAAAGGCTTATTCAATGTCTATGGAGCATCTGTCGATAGAAGTACAGTTAGTCGCTGGGCACGGAGGGTGAGGTCATCAGAGGGCGGTTCGAAGGAGCTCCACAATTTGCAGCGGTCGGGGAGACAATCCACGGCTGTCACACCTGACAGCCCTGGCCTAGCCCCCTCGGACTTCCACATGCTTGAGCCGTTAAAGAATGCCATTAGTAGAAGACATTTTGAGGACGATGAGGAGGTGATTCACACAGTGAAGCTCTGGCTCCACCAGCAGGACAAGGACTGGTACCGACGGGTCATAGACGCCCTTGTTTAGCCCTGGAGGAAGGCCGTAGGCGAACGGGATGGAGATTACATGGAAAAATAGGGTGTGTAGATAAAACATCATTCTTTCGTGTGTGTGTAATTCTGATTATGTTCAATGAAGATTTGTTGAAGAAAAGCAATGCATGCATTACTTTCTGGGCAACTCTCGTACATCCCACAGAAGGACTTTTCGGATGCTCTGTATTGGACATGTGAGAGCAGACTGTGTACAGCAGATGCAGCATTAAAACTGCCTTCTCAAAGTTTCGTTGTTTTTTGGTAATCCATTCTCGAAACTTTTTGGACTAATGGGATGTAAAAGGTGAGTTACAAAATGGTGAGTCACAAAATAAACTGCAGTTATGACTGAGAAACTGCGTAGGAGATTGGAACTGAATTTATTAAAAGACTACTTAATTTAGTATCGCTTTGTTTTCCTTTAAGAGCCGGCCGAAGTGGCCGTGCGGTTAAAGGCGCTGCAGTCTGGAACCGCAAGACCGCTACGGTCGCAGGTTCGAATCCTGCCTCGGGCATGGATGTTTGTGATGTCCTTAGGTTAGTTAGGTTTAACTAGTTCTAAGTTCTAGGGGACTAATGACCTCAGCAGTTGAGTCCCATAGTGCTCAGAGCCATTTTCCTTTAAGAAATCTCATTGTTTGACGATGTACTAAAATTGATTCTTGAAAGTCAGGGAATGTCTGTTATCAGACAATATGTGCTTGTACTTAGTAAATCTTTCACATTTTTTGAAACAGCTGGAGCGCACACGTTAAAATTTTCATTAATTTCAAAAACAAGTATATAGATCAACAGACGAATGTTGATATTTCATAATCGGACATAACATTTGGTACAATGTCTATACAAAATACCAATATTTTTGTTTTAATACCAACACCTGGTACAAGTCAGCAACGGTCAGTGATGCGACAATGACAATAAGCAGACGAACCATTGATTTATACTTTCAACATGTGCGAATACATTCTTGAGCACCGTCGTTGCGTTTCCCTTAGAGGTGCGTGCATTGTTCGTTCTTGCTAACATTAAAAATAGATTCCATTTAAAAGCGACGATGCGGAAGGACGTCAACTAGTGACCATGCATTCTCGCTGCCACCGCGACCGTCTCCTTCATCTTCGCCGTCTTTACCGGAGACAATGAGACCGATTTTGCCACAGCCTCAACCTCATATCGATATGGATATCCTACACCATCACCTTCATTGGGTTTTTCAGTCTTATTTGATAATTACATTTATTGCTGGAAATAATACCAATAAGAAAACACCGAAACTCGGTTATTTCAGAAACCGGTTACTTCGTGTGGTGTAACAGTCAGGGTGAAAAGGAGACGAAACAACCGGTTCAGCCCAAAATCAGCTGCTTCAGCTATAGCCACCATCCCTAGTATCGTTTGAAAAGACGATGCGATACCAGTGTTGTCTTGGGTGGGGGAGGGGAGGGGGTGCCATTGTTGGCAATTCTCTCTGCCTCCCTGTCTGGGAAAGTTGCAACAATGGTCGCCGTGCTGGCAATCGGTGGTGAGGCAGTCGTCGTCGCCCTGTCTGAGCAGACGTCTTGCTCCCCATTCCGTGACGAAAGGTACGTGTAGGGTTGCCATTAGGACAGTTGATATATTTTTTTAAATATCGGGAACGTGATATATCGATATTTAAAATACTATCTCGATCGGCACAAAATACATGGAAAAATGGCATCTATAGTTGGATACATCGACGGGAGAAAATCGATGTACTGGCCTATAAAAATAGCGGCTGCACGTTGTACATATACCGCCCGTTTTAGAGCTGTATGTTTAAGTACAGATTTATTATTAGATATTTTGTACATCAATAAGCTACCAGCCTGTTTATTCCCCTTAGAGTAAGAGTTGAAAACGATGCACGTTCACGCTTGATGATAGCCACTTGGCTAGCAATGCTGTATGTAAGCGGTACAATAAAAGGTGTCCAATGGGTCCGTCGTTCGGTTTCGTCACATATCGGATTTTTCCGGAACACTTGATGTCGTCCTCCCTGTTTTTTTTCCATTTCTACAAACGCTAGCGATCTAGCGACTGTTGTGTCAAGATTACGTGGCAGTTTCTGTTAGTAGCTACGAGTGGCGATTACATCAGCATTTTCCCTCACACGCCTCTGCCCTCGACGAAGAGGTCAATCTAGTCATTTAGATTTTGTTCATTATTTTCAGCAACTGCTTTTGAAAAATGCCGATGTGAAGAAATAGCACACTAGACGCGTTGCAAATTATTTTAATTATGAAAGCTCAAAAAGTAGTAAGATTTCTTCACAAAGTGAAAGTAAAGTTATGCTCTACTACGATTTCAAAAGAAGGATTTCATATGTTTACCGAAAATTGCGAAAAAATATAATGTAAAATAAATAAATACATAAATAAAATTGCAGTGTCGGGTGCCGATTCTTTATCGGTGAAGATAATGTCGCCTACATATACCGAAAGTATTTTGGAAAAAGCATCGATATATCTGTATTTCATCAACAGCCTTAGTTGTCATATCTAGCTGGGAACTCGTCGGGACACTCTGTGATGGAGGTGTAGAAATGGAATAAAAATTTTGTTTAATACAATTATGTTTTATTCAGAACACAATTACAAGAAATTTGTTTTCAAGGTTTCACCTTTTTCTGGAAGTGTTTTTTCCCTTTTACGTAAACTCCGTGCAAGTCAGCCTGCAGTTAAACTGTCATTGTAAGATTGGTTCCACAGTCCCTGCCAGCAGTCGACTTCTTTCATCAGTCCACTGGGCCGTCATAAGCGAAAATACTCTTTCCACAGTGACGTTGTGTGCGGGAGCAGAAAAAAAATACTCGCATAATTTTAAGCAGTTGGTATTTACGTTCAGGTTTGCTTAAGAAAGTAAATCCACTTTTCTTCCATGAGGTGTCTAGACTTCCATTCTTCCGAGTCACGCTTAGTTTCTAAAAAAGTCTTCAGGTACATTTATTCCTTCAAACAATTGTCGCCGTTTTTAGCCACGTATCTATTAGTGTTTTCAGTCATCATCCAGTCTGGGGTTACAGATAGATTTAACCAATTCAATACTTGATATTTATTAAAAGCAACAGGTCTCGTTTATCTAAGTAATCAAATGTTATGGTATAGAAAGGTCTCTTACTCAAATTTCGAAATAAAATTAACTGTTTCCTGGGTAGGGTTCTCATTCTTTTATTTGTTCAAATTTGTCTTGGTTTGCAGGTCAATAAATTTGGCAATTTCCTTTCATTAAGACATCTTTGAGTGACGATTGATATATTTCTCATTTCAATTATCGAGTCTTTATTCTTCTTCATGTTTTTTACATTTTTTTTTCAAATAGAGCGAAGTTTTACTGCAGAAACATGAAGTAAATTTCAGTAATCAGCCTATTGTAAAAATCAGAAATTATTTTAGGTGGCATGTCTTCGGCGTCAAAAAATTGTTTTATGGAATCCAGAGCTTAAAAATTCTCTCAACTCAATTAACTACAGCCATCTTGTTTATGATTGAGATACAAGACTCTGATGATTGACATCAACGCATAAGCCGAAGTCTATCGATTTCTCTGCCCTTACCGTGCATACTGAAAAATAATTAAATATTTTCATGACGATTATTTCACTATCGACAGTTAAGATTCCAGCATTGCTTGGTATATTATTGTTGAGGACAAATGCAGGGCATTCAATTCCTTCCACATTTTTCCTAGTTCTTCATTAAAGACTCGTCTTATCGGATCGCTATTCAAATCGGAACTGCCTCATTCCTCCGCGCGGCGCTACGTAAAGGCCGTGTCCTACGTGAGCGACAGAAGCGAGCGACTTCTGGAGACGGGACACTCCAGTGACAAGCAGCAACATTGGGCGAAAACCTTGGGTGTCCTGCGTGCGAAAGTTGTTCCAGCCCCATACTTCTGGAGAAGTCCGGTATTTTGTCGAATGATGGCGCTAGGTCCAGAAGGTACTTGTATCGTCGATACAGGATACGCAACATGCAACGCCATCTATGAGACTACCTTATAATCATAAACTTGTGGACATAAATAAAACTAACTGGGGCTGCATGTATGTACACGCTGCACTAAGAGATGGCGTTACTTCAGTACTGGAGCCAAACTCGTAACAGTATTTTGTAAAGTCGGGAGAAAACTGTTTCTCGTCGGGGAGTAGGGACAAGAAGGTCCATAACGGTGACGGTCCCGATATATCGGGACAGTTGGCAATCCTAAGCCTCCGTCGTGCCTGTGGATCTTTCACGGAAGACCGAACAGTATGTCTGTCCTCTGTCCTCTCGGATGATAGTCACCAGGGGTCGATGTGACGGCCGGCCGCGGTGGTCTCGCGGTACTAGGCGCTCAGTCCGGAGCCGCGCGACTGCTACGGTCGCAGGTTCGAATCCTGCCTCGGGCATGGATGTGTGTGATGTCCTTAGGTTAGTTAGGTTTAAGTAGTTCTAAGTTCGAGGGGACTGATGACCACAGATGTTAAGTCCCATAGTGCTCAGAGCCATTCGATGTGACGCTGCAAGGCGTTATGTTCTTCCTGATCCCATCCATTCCATAATACTCGTATGACAGTTGCAAGACCCTGACCATTACGACCAGCATTATCGACGAACGATAGATCACGATATCGTGGCTGTCGGATTTCGACACACGGTGGTAAATAGAAGTTTTTCCTTCTCACACGAGGCGAAACGAGCTGATTTCACGATTGACCATGATGCAAATGTGATATGTAAATAACGCACACGCTTCGAACTCTTTCCTTATATACAGTATGTAAATGCATGATGTTACTCCTACCCAATTTGTGCTGTTGCGCTGAAATGCTGATGACTTGCATATCAAAGAATTTGATGATTGTGAGAACGAAAGTGTACGCAGAATAATAATTGCAATACTTGCATAAAAATAAAATATTTACTAAAAAATAAATTCAAAAACGAATGCGTACTTGGCTCACTTACATAAAATTTTGCTTAGTGTGTTGTCACTTCGCTAGACCGGAATCGGCTCAGGATTTGTGTACGAGAAGTATTTTTTAAAAAAAAGATTGGTTTACTCCGAGTTCCACTAGAGATGAGCTATGACTGTAGTAATGCAGTTCAAAAAAATTGCCTTCTTGTTATACACAAAGTTCGAGAAGTGTCTTTCACGGCTAGACGATTTCGTTTTGATAATCAGAAACATAGCGTGTAATCAGAAACATATAGCGTGAAAACTGTTCCCGATAACCTCACCGGTCTGTAAAAAGCCCAAGAATTCTTTGCGTAATATTCAGAATGTTCTGCCATATATCGTTCACTGAGTCAATCCTGTCGTGTGCATAATCAATTTTCTTGTTTATAATGTTCTCAGACGATTCTTTTGGGCAAAAGTATAAGTTATTTAACAGGTGAGTTTCTTCCTGTTTATGTGCTAAGTACAAGATCGTATGTTAAACGAGTGAGGCTAACTTAGATGTTGTCTTTGGAAGTCTGAATATTGTTGTTACAGTTACTCTTTTACAAATTTTTATAGCGTATGTAGGCACTCGAAATGTTAACAGATGATGACAAAACCAGTGTAACGTGCAAAATCTGCTGTTTAGAATTGTAGACTGTCCACTTCAAGACAGTCCAAACGATAACAAATGGTTCAAATGGCTCTGAGCACTATGGGATATAACATCTGTGGTCATCAGTCCCCTAGAACTTAGAAATACTTAAACCTAACTAACCTAAGGACATCACACACATCCATGCCCGAGGCAGGATTCGAACCTGCGACCGTAGCGGTCACACGGTTCCAGACTGAAGCGTCTAGAACCGCACGGCCACACCGGCCAGCTAAACGATAACAAGCGGAGTACGTAGTTGTTAGTACAAACTGCCATTTTTAATTAAAAAAAGTGCACGATTTGTCACCGAGGGCAAATTTTTGCTTTGCTGCATGTTTTACGAATGTGCAGGGTTTCCAGCGAACGAGTCCTCGAATTCAAAATTAAATACACTCCTGGAAATGGAAAAAAGAACACATTGACACCGGTGTGTCAGACCCACCATACTTGCTCCGGACACTGCGAGAGGGCTGTACAAGCAATGATCACACGCACGGCACAGCGGACACACCAGGAACCGCGGTGTTGGCCGTCGAATGGCGCTAGCTGCGCAGCATTTGTGCACCGCCGCCGTCAGTGTCAGCCAGTTTGCCGTGGCATACGGAGCTCCATCGCAGTCTTTAACACTGGTAGCATGCCACGACAGCGTGGACGTGAACCGTATGTGCAGTTGACGGACTTTGAGCGAGGGCGTATAGTGGGCATGCGGGAGGCCGGGTGGACGTACCGCCGAATTGCTCAACACGTGGGGCGTGAGGTCTCCACAGTACATCGATGTTGTCGCCAGTGGTCGGCAGAAGGTGCACGTGCCCATCGACCTGGGACCGGACCGCAGCGACGCACGGATGCACGCCAAGACTGTAGGATCCTACGCAGTGCCGTAGGGGACCGCACCGCCACTTCCCAGCAAATTAGGGACACTGTTGCTCCTGGGGTATCGGCGAGGACCATTCGCAACCGTCTCCATGAAGCTGGGCTACGGTCCCGCACACCGTTAGGCCGTCTTCCGCTCACGCCCCAACATCGTGCAGCCCGCCTCCAGTGGTGTCGCGACAGGCGTGAATGGAGGGACGAATGGAGACGTGTCGTCTTCAGCGATGAGAGTCGCTTCTGCCTTGGTGCCAATGATGGTCGTATGCGTGTTTGGAGCCGAGCAGGTGAGCGCCACAATCAGGACTGCATACGACCGAGGCACACAGGGCCAACACCCGGCATCATGGTGTGGCGAGCGATCTCCTACACTGGCCGTACACCACTGGTGATCGTCGAGGGGACACTGAATAGTGCACGGTACATCCAAACCGTCATCGAATCCATCGTTCTACCATTCCTAGACCGGCAAGGGAACTTGCTGTTCCAACAGGACAATTCACGTCCGCATGTATCCCGTGCCACCCAACGTGCTCTAGAAGGTGTAAGTCAACTACACTGGCCAGCAAGATCTCCGGATGTGTCCCCCATTGAGCATGTTTGGGACTGGATGAAGCGTCGTCTCACGCGGTCTGCACGTCCAGCACGAACGCTTGTCCAACTGAGGCGCCAGGTGGAAATGGCATGGCAAGCCGTTCCACAGGACTACATCCAGCATCTCTACGATCGTCTCCATGGGAGAATAGCAGCCTGCATTGCTGCGAAAGGTGGATATACACTGTACTAGTGCCGACATTGTGCATGCTCTGTTGCCTGTGTCTATGTGCCTGTGGTTTTGTCAGTGTGATCATGTGATGTATCTGACCCCAGGAATGTGTCAATAAAGTTTCCCCTTCCTGGGACAATGAATTCACGGTGTTCTTATTTCAATTTCCAGGAGTGTATCTCGCAAATTAAGATGGATAGAAGTGTGCAACAAACGTTGTGTTGCGGCTCGCGTTCGTGCCATTGGTGGGTTGGGATCATATATCTGGGATAGTAGCGTCGCTTTTTTCCTTGTGTTTACTGGCGCCACTACGTTTGCTAGCGTTGTCTGTCCGTGAGTGGCAGCAGCAGCCGTTATCGACATCTAGCACCGTGGTACTATCTTTGGAAGGACGTCAAGTGTTTTACGCGTCGGAGTGTAGAGAGTTCGGTTGGGACGGAGCAGCAGTGACGGCTGGCAGCACACGGACATGCCGGGACTGCTGGCGGAATGCAGGCACTGCCGGATCGAGGGGCTGTAGTTGCGAGGGCCACAACTTCGTTGTCCACCAGACCCAGGACGTTTGAGTAGAATGAGCATTAACCCAGTAGTGAAACCTGCACTATTTTGAGATGACGCCATTTCTTCGCGCATTGCTGCTTGCAGGGTCGCTGAGATGAAGAGCAACGAGTGGAGTGTTAGCAGTTGGCGAAATTAATTAGCCATCCTCCACCTTTTATTATTAATCATTGAATTCCTTTTGTTTGTTGATGAAGTTCAACCAGTGGTATTTTTCTACCTAGTGGCCGCTAACGCCCCAATTACCTGCTCTGGAGGTTAGTGTATTTTCACAGCAGTGTACCATTCCTCGCCTTGCTCCTGCTGTCAAGTAAGGTGTATAGTTAGACAGCCTCCTTGATTGTGATTCGGATATGTTGTTTCTGTTGGACTGTTTGGTCGTAGTTATTCCTTCTGCTTCTGGATGCTCTAAACACTGGATTCTGAAGATGCAGTACTGTCCGCCGGTTCCGCCTTGCCTGGGATATTCCATCGTTGTGTTGGTTATCAGACGTTAGGTAGATGTTGCAAGAGTGTTGGCCAGCATTTAAATTGTCACTAGTTTGGGTTGCCATCCGGTTAAATGAATACAACTCTTGGCTGCCTGTCTCATATGTTACGAAGTCGAGCGACTTTCTCAGGCCGTTCCTTGGAGCACTGTTTGAGGCCCACTTCTCTCTTGGTTCATCAGATTGTGATGATTCCTTTTTTTTTAAAAGAAATATTTTGTCTTCTTTAAAAACATTTTAGTATATCTTGGAGAAGTTTAACTTATTAATAATGTGCTATCCAGGCCTTCAGCCATCAAATTGTTTTTTGAATTACTATTGGGGCCTTCAGCCGACAAATAATTTGAATTTCTGGTCAATAAGGCCTTCAGCTGTGAATGCAATTTGTCCTAAGAATTTTTAATTAGATGTTGTCTCTTAATACTGAAATTTTGATGATTGTCTTTTTAACAAAAAATATTTTAATTTTGAATTATTACTATTGGGGCCTTAAGCTGACAAATAATTTGAATTTCGGGTCAATAAGGTCCTCAGCCCTGAGTGCAACTTGCTTAAGAATTTGTTTATTTAGACATTGTGTCTTAAGAGTCAAATTTGATGATTGTTCCGTATTGTCAACCTTATTTGCAATTGGTTCCAAATAAAGTGTACGTCATTTTTTAAAAAAAGAGAAAGAGCTACCAACGGTAACTGAGTAAGGCTCCATCCACACCGAATGCTGCCTTTTCCTAAGTACCATGTTTCAAACGTATACTTATTGTGAAAGCTTTAAGTATTTTGTACATAAGTTTCGAAGTAGTTCCAAAAGCTGCTAACAGACGGCGCTATAATCGCAATACATAATGCATATAAATACTGCGCCGCAGTTCAGAGCGATCATTTTCACCCTTGAAACGAGAAAAGAGGTTAGTGTACCGAAGGAAGAGTATGGAATCATGTATTCCATGGAACGATGTGTTTTTCCGGTGCAGAAATACCACAGGTTAGGGATTTTAAACATGATTTAGTGTTCCATAAGTTCCCGACGCTCTTTACCAAATTTAACGGGTAGGCAGGGGAAGTTGGCCTTCGGCCAACTTTAGTTAAAAAATGGCTCTGAGCCTTAGAACTACTTAGAACTATTTAAACCTAACTAACCTAAGAACATCACACACATCCATGCCCGAGGCAGGATTCGAACCTGCGACGTCAGCGGTTCCAGACTGTAGCGCCTAGAACCGCTCGGCCACCCTGGCCGGCCCAACTTTAGTTACTCCAGAAAATGTCTCCACGGGTTTTGGAGTAAAATCCAGGGAGATCAGTCGGAAGAACTGCAGTAGAGACTGGCCTGAAGCGTTTCAGAAAGCTGAAAATATGGAGGCAGAGCCTACGCGTGTTTCTATTCGAAACCCAAAGGTACCAGACCATACCCGTACGAGTTGTGCGACAGATAGATGACTTTAAAAACTACATTCTCTCAATGGTTAATAGCGAAGGATTTCCTTTGCCTTTGGCTGCACCTGGTTCACAGATGAAGCAAACTTCCGCCTCAATGTAGTCGCGAATACAGAAAATTGGCGATTTTGGTGTTTCGAATATCACCATTTTTGTGAAGCAAAAAAAAAAAAAAAAAAAAAAAAAACGTATTCTCCCAAAATGACTGTTTGGGCTGCGATAGGCGGCACAGGCATTACTGGACCTTTTTTCATCCGAGAAACGATCACTGGCGTATGTCACGTTGCAATTTTGGAACAGATTGTCGCCACACAGCTAGTGTTGGAGGAGAGATAAGGCACCAACTCGTTCATGCAAGGCGGCGCCAGACCGCATCGCAACGAACACGTGTTCTACAAATAATTTTATAATCGAGGTGACGCAGCTGTTGAAACGCATAACGTTAGGAAGAACTCCGCTAACACCTGGTAAAATTGTTGTTTATTATAACACATCTGGTTCAAAAAATGGCTCTGAGCACTATGGGACTCAACTTCTGAGGTCATTAGTCCCCTAGAACTTAGAACTAGTTAAACCTAAGGACAACACAAACATCCATACCCGAGGCAGGATTCGAACCTGCGACCGTAGCGGTCCTGCGGTTCCAGACTGCAACGCCTTTAACCGCACGGCCACCTCGGCCGGCAACACATCTGGTGCAGCCTACACGGTGATACGCAAAGTACAGTGTCATCACATTTTGAGGATATTAAAATCAATAAAGAAATGTCTAAAATATACTCACGACGTTTAAGATCTTAGACATACCCATCGCTCCTAGTCAAAATTTACTATTCAGAGAATATCATCAAGGTACAGAAGATGTGCTCCATTCTTTAAAATTTGTCTGCAACTAAAAAGAAAATATTTTATAGGTAGCGGACACTAAATGTTTTTAAAAAGGGGCCGGACTGCGATATGAAATTGTCACTGGTAACATGGTTGGTCGCGGCACTATGCAAATTACTATGTGGTGTCAGGTGCAGTGTCTTCTTAGTGTGGTGGCAGGGTACTTCAGTGCAGGGCAAAGCAAAAGCGACCTGCACGAACGACAAAGAAAAACTAGCTAGGTTGGCGGAACGGAAGCTATGCATGTGTGATGTTATGTACTTATGACTTGGAGCGCTGAATCGCTGACTTTACAAGCGAGAATAATACAGAATTTTATTATGTACTAACACCTAATCACACAAACAATCAAAATTAGCCAGAATGCTTTAATTCCAATTGGTTATTCACCGTGAACTGTGCGTTTCCGTTTTTATATCTAATATATTGAAAATATACCTTTTTTCTTCTTTATGAAGTATTTTTAAAAACTTATAGCGTCCGCGCACTATAATTTTTTTTTCTGTTTAGATGCAGGCAGATTTTAAAAGAATGGAGCACGTCTGCTTTACCTTTCGCTCGTCATAGCATCGACGATATTCTCTGATTAGTAAATTTTGATTAGAAGCGATGGGTACGTCTATGATCTTTTAACGTTATGAGTATATTTTAGATATTCCTTCATTAATTTTAATATCCACAAAATGTGGTGACACTGTACTTTGCTTTTTATGTTGCACCTGATGATGCGGCTTTTAGCCGCGAAACCGGACGTTTTTTTAATAAACAACAATTTTACCAACCATTAGCAGATTTCTTCCTAACAACATGTGTTTCGCTTCTTGGTGAATACCTCCAACTTGCGTTGGATTATTGCATATTTATTGGCACAGGGATGGATTGGGCTCATTCGCCCGATCTTGTGATTACTTTTTGTGGGATCATTGAAAGACACTGAGTACTGGAACCATATCGCCACGCTGGACGAGTCTGAATCGATTATATGTGTGGTATTTGAAGTCATTTTCGCTGGCACTACATCATGTGACGGCAAATTTCATTGTGCTTTTACGCCACCTCCGTATTGCTAGTGGTGGACGTTTCGAGAGCATTGTGATGTGGCTACAAAGACTGCGGGCAGAGGACGCAAACAGATACTGTACGAGACGAACAGTTTTTAGAACTATTTGGAAATTTCTGTATGAAATTCTAACACCTTAGAAAATAAACATATCTTTTGTTGCACTCGTCTATCACCGGCCGGTGTGGCCGTGCGTTTCTAGGCGCTTCAGTCTGGAACCGCGTGACCGTTACGGTCGCAGGTTCGTATCCTGCCTCGGGCATGGATGTGTGTGATGTCCTTAGGTTAGTTAGGTTTAATTAGTTTTAAGTTCTAGGCGACTGATGACCTCAGAAGTTAAGTCGCATAGTGCTCAGAGCCATCTGAACCATTTGAACTCACTCGTCTATCGATCTTAGTTTTACACTATATGACCAAAATCATACGGACACCCCTAAAACATACGTTTTTCACGTTTAGGTGCATTGTGCTGCCACCTACTGCCAGGTGCTCCATATCAGCGACCTCAGTAGTCATTAGACATCGTGAGAGAGCAGAACGGGGCGCTCCGCGGAACACACGGACTACGAACATGGTCAGGTGATTGGGTGTCACTTTGGTCACACGTTTGTACGCGAGATTTCCACACTCCTAAACATCCATAGATCCACTGTTTCCGATGTGATAGTGAAATGTAAACGTGAAGGGACACGTACAGCACAAAAGCGTACAGGCCGACCTCGTCTGTTGACTGACAGAGACCGCCGACAGTTGAAGGTCGTAATGTGTAATAGGCAGACAGCTATCCAGACCATCACACAGGATCCACTGCAAGTACTACGACAGTTTGGCGGGAGGTTAGAGAACTTGGATTTCATGGTCGAGCTGCTGCTCATAAGCCACACATCACGGCGGTAAGTGCCAAACGACGCCTCGATTGGTGTAAGGAGCGTAAACATTGGACGATTGAACAGTGGGAAAACGTTGTGTGGAGTGACGAATCACGGTACACAATGTGGCGATCCGATGACATGGTGTGGGTATGGCGAATGCCCGGTGAACGTCATCTGCCAGAATGTGTAGTGCCAACAGTAAAATTCGGAGGCAGTGGTTCTGCGGTGTGGTCGTGTTTTTGATGGAGGAAGCTTGCACTGATTGTTGTTTTGCGTGGCACTATCACAGCACAGGCCTATATTGATGTTTAAAGCACCTTCTTGCTTCCCACTGTTGAAGAGAATTTCGGGGATGGCGATTACATCTTTCAACATGATCGAGCACCTGTTCATAATACACGTCCTGTGGCGGAATGCTAACACGTCAATAACATCCCTGTAATGGACTGACCTGCACAGAGTCTTGAACTGAATCCTACAGTACACCTTTGGAATGTTCTGGAACACCGTCTTCGTGCCAGACCTCATCGACCTACATCGATACCTGTCCTCAGTGCAGCACTCCCTGAAGAATGGGCTGCCATTCCCGAAGAAACAGGATTGAACGTATGCCTGCGAGAGTAGAAGCTGTCATCAATGCTAAGAGTGCGCCAACACTAAATTGAATTCCAGTATTACCGATGGAGGGCGCCACTAACTTGTAAGTCACTTTCAGCCAGGTGTCCGGATACTTTTGATCACATAGTGAATTTAATTTTGAAATCAGGGACTCCTTCGCTGGACACTCTGTAAATCAGCCACGGACTTCTATGGATAAAATTATTTTTAAAAAGAGCTCAAGTCGACCGTGAGATAGTTTTCAATTTTTGTGTTAGAATCATACACACACGGGCGTATCGCAGCAGTCCGTCGCCGTTGGCGCGATCTGTCTCTAGACAACGCATGAGTGTCGGTAAATCGGAGATGCTAGCAGTGGAACGCCGATATGCTGCAATTCCCAAGCACTCTTATGAACCGTATGCAACGGATTGAAATTGTGGCAATAAAGGATGGCTACCTGCGACTCGTTTCTCTGGTTATTAAGCTTAGTTATGTAGTTCTTAGTCAGTGAGGGAACTCAAACCACTCTGTAAATTGACTTTGAAAACGGAGTTACAACTAATATTAAAAAGGACTAGAAATCTAAAAACCCGATATTGGTTCGCTCAGATTGTCACCCATGACCTCGGGGTAACATTCGTTTCACAACACTTCCTGCAAACGTAATATCGACGGCCTCATGATCGGCTATCGACTTTGAGACAAGGATGAATATGAAAGTTATAGCTTCTCGATTCACTCGCAGCAGTTTAAGCTGCCCTCTTAGGTTCCTACCTAAACGCACACTCGGAAGTCATCACGTGTTGTTGTTGTTGTTGTTGTGGTCTTCAGTCCAAAGACTGGTTTGATGCAGCTCTCCAGTCTACTCTATCCTCTGCAAGCTTCTTCGCCTCCAAGTAACTGCTGCAACCTACATACTTCTGAATCTGCTTAGTGTATTCATCTCTTGGTCTCCCTCTACGATTTTTACCCTCCACGTTGCCCTCCAATACTAAATTGGTGATCCATTGATGCCTCAGAACATGTCCTACCAACCGGTCCCTTCTTCAAGTCAAGTTGTGTCACAAATTCCTCTTCTTCACAATTCTATTCAATACCTCCTCATTAGTTACGTGATCGACCCATCTAATCTTCAGCACTCTTCTGTAGCATCACATTTCAAAAACTTCTATTCTCTTCTTGTGTAAACTATTTATTGTCCATGTTTCACTCCATACAAATACTATCAGAAAAGGCTTCCTGACACTTAAATCTATACTCGATGTTAAAAAATTTCTCTTCTTCAGAAACGCTTTCCTTGCCATTGCCAGTCTACATTTTATATCCTCTCTACTACGACCACCATCAATTATTTTGCTCCCCAATAAGCAAAACTCATTTACTACTTTACGTGTCTCATTTCCTAATCTAATTCCCTCAGCATCACCTGATTTAATTTGACTACATTCCATTATCCTCATTTTGCTTTTGTTGATGTTCATCTTATATCCCCCCTTTCAAGTCACTGCCAGTTCTGTTCAACTGCTCTTCCAAGTCCTTTGCTGTCTCTGGCCGGCCGGTGTGGCCGTGCGGTTCTAGGCGCTTCAGTCTGGAACCACGTAACCGCTACGGTCGCCGGTTCGAATCTTGCCTCGGGCATGGATGTGTGTGATGTCCTTAGGTTAGTTAGGTTTAATTAGCTCTAAATTCTAGGCGACTGATGACCTCAGCAGTTAAGTCGCATAGTGCTCAGAGCCATTTTGAGCCTTTGCTGTCTCTGACAGAATTACAATGTCATTGGCAAACCTCAAAGTTTTTATTTCTTCTCCATGAATTTTAATTCCTACTCCAAATTTTTCTTTTCTTTCCTTTACAGTTTTGCTCAATGTACAGATTGAATAACATCGGGGATAGGCTACAACCCTGTCTCACTGTCTTCCCAGCCACTGCTTTCCTTTCATGCCCCTCGACTCTTATAACTGCCATCTGGTATCTGTACAAACTGTAAATAGCCTTTAGCTCCCTGTATTTTACACCTGCCACGTTCAGAATTTGAAAGAGAGTATTCCAATTAACATTGTCAAAAGCTTTCTCGAAGTCTACAAATGCTATAAATGTAGGTTTGCCTTTCCTTATCTTCTAAGACAAGTCGTAGTGTCAGTATCGCGTCGCGTGTTACTGCATTTCTTTGGAAACGGAACTGACCTTCCTCGAGTTCGACTTCTACTATTTTTTCCATTCTCCTGTAAAGAATTCGCGTTAGTACTTTGCAGCTGTGACTTATTAAACTGATAGTTCGGTAATTTTCACATCTGTCAACACCTGCTTTCTTTGGGATTGGAATTATTATATTCTTCTTGAAGTCTGAGGGTATTTCACCTGTCTCGCACATCTTGTTCGCTAGATGGTAAAGTTTTGTCAGGGCTGGCTCTCCCAAGGCTATCAGTAGTTCTAATGGAATGTTGTCTACTCTCGGGACCTTATTTCGACTTAGGTCTTTCAGTGCTCTGTCAAACTCTTCACGCAGTATCATATCTCCCTTTAAATCTTCATCTACGTCCTCTTCCATTTCCATAATATTGTCCTCAAGTACATCTCCCTCGTATAGACCTCTATATACTCCTTCCTCCTTTCTGCGTTCCCTTCTTCGCTTACAACTGGTTATCCGATTGAGCTCTTGATGTTCATACAGCTGACTCTCTTTTCTCCAAGGGTCTCTTTAATTTTCCTTTAGGCAGTCACTGTCTTACCCCTAGTGATATGCGCCTCTACATCCTTACATTTGTCCTCTAGCCATTCCTGCTTAGCCATTTTGCACTTACTGTCGATCTCATTCGTGAGACTTTTGTATTTCTTTTTGTCTGCTCCATTTACTGAATTTTTATACTTTCTCCTTTCATCAATTAAATTCAATATCTCTTCTGTTACCAAAGGATTTCTACTAGCCCTCGTCTTTATACCTCATTGATCCTCTGCTGCCTTCACTATATCATCTCTCAAAGCTACCCATTCTACTTCTACTATATTTCTTTCCCCCGTTTTTGTCATCACGTATTCGGAAATATAGAGCCAAATATTTGTGAGAAGGAAGACTACGAATTTTATTGCTGCTCTTTAGTCGCGGCATTTAAAGCTGTACCTTCAGGTTCCCGTCTAACCATATACTCGGAAATCGCCACCTATTGGTAAATATACAGCAAAGTATTTGTGAAAAACCTGAATATGAATGTTATAGCTGCTCGTTTCAGACGCAACAATTTAAGCTATCCTCTTATGTTCCTGCCTAGCCACACACTCGGAAATTGGCAAATATTTATTTCCTTCTTCGTTCTCAAATCAGACGGAATATGAATAACATACAATATTGCGTAGCATACTTCTGTTACAGTCATAAGAAAGTCCCAGAACGTATTAACAACGCTAACATGGAAAAAAATATATATGTGACAGGATGCGAACTCATTTGTTCCGACTCCAGAAACAACATTATCGATTACCCTTTTCTTTTCCTAGCACTTTGTGTGCGATTTGTCTCCTGTCTTGGTTATCGTGTTGCCTATTGAAGGCTTATATCGTTGGCGCGTTATTAAGTGACATTTAGTGGTAGCGGTGACGGTCCGTCATAAATTTACAGTGCTCCATTACCTTGAAACAGCACACTGCAAATTATAAAACAATTTCATGCTTAATTTTTAAATTATTGACGATAACGACTCACTCCTGAGAGAACAATCTTAGATGAAGGCATTAACCGTAGGTAAATCGTAACGTGACATTTTATTACAGCAACAACTATAACTATTCATTCCTATAACGACGTGTTTTTGTTAATCACCGGTACGCACGCATGAAGTCTTTACTCGGCCGGCCCGTTAAGCGCTCAGGATCTCGTTTGGGATCTCCTGTATTGAGGTGTATTACAGGTCAAATAACTCAAATTAGAACTGAACTATCACTAAATGTCCCGTATTTTTCAATATTTCACAGAAATATCCGAGAATTGAAATGTTGTTGACGTCTTCAACTTTTATAGTCCTGTCTTCTTCAGTTGCGTGTAATATTACGGTATATTGATAATTTTTGCTTATGGACCGTCTGACAGCAACTGAATAAAACACAATTTTAGTGCCATACGCGTTTCGCCTTTATTTTCTGCAAGGCATCATCAGTGGCCTGGAATATGTACATATGTTAGCTATTTTATTTACATTTTTGTCATTGTGGCTATAGGTTATAAACAGTTCTGGTCGTTGGTATTTCCTATTAAGTAGTAATGTTTTGAACTGTACTTACAGGTTGCGTGGACAATTTCTTACATATTACGCTCCTGTTGCATTTTTGGTGTTGTTCTTCTTCTTATGAACGCCAATTTGCGGTTTTTTTTTTCCACATTCCACAGTACTATGCACTGAACGCTTGTTTTAATGCAATGTTTTGGTTTCTGTTGCCGACTGTCAAATGTTTTTGCCAAAGATCGAATGTTATTGCCAAGCTTATAAGTGTAACTATTGAAGTATCTGTGGTCTGTTCGTGTATGCATTTGAGTGTGCGTTTGTGTATGTGTGTGTGTGTGTGTGTGTGTGTGTGTGTTTTGGTTTGATATATATTTTTTGTGCTGTGTGTGGGTGTGTGTGTATTTTGGTGTTATATAATGTTTTTTTCTGTGTATGTGTGTGTGTGTGTGTGTGTGTGTGTGTGTGTGTGTGTGTCTCCAGATGGTGTGGGGAAGAGTTTTTTTTTATTTTTATTTTTATTTTTGTTTTATGTTATCATTTCCTTTACTAAGTGTAGTAGGGAGCCTGTTTTGATGTGTGTTTGTTCATTTACCACATGTTTGTTTTCTGCTATGGCTTTCTGGATGCGGAAGTTTTCTTGCATTTGTATAAGATGTTTGTCATGGTTGCTTATTCTCATTATTTTCATTTCTTGTTCCATGTTTGTAGGATGATGGTTGTAGTGTTTTAAATGCTCTGCAAATAGGGAATGGTTTGTTTCATACTTCCAACATCTGATATGTTCTTTGTATCTTGTTTGAAAATTCCTGCATGTCATGCCTATGTATACTGCATCACAACTTTGACATTCAAGTTTATATATTCCTGATTGTTGGAATTTGTCCCTCTTGGTAGCCGGCTGGGTGTGATTGAAGGGTTTGCCCAGGCTTAAATGCTATTTTGAAGCCCTGTCTCTTTAGGATGTTTGCAACTCTGTGTGTTAGTTTATGTGTGTAGGTCATGGTGTACCACCTGGTTCTTTTCTGTGTGGTGTTGTCATTGTGTGTGTTTGTTGAGTGTGTTTGTAAGTTTTCAGCTTGTGAGTTCTTTTGTATTGTGGAACTGTTGTGTTTGTTTTTTATTTGTGTTTTTATTTTTTGATTGAGCTTGTGTACCACTTGTGTGTCATACCCGTTGTTCCTAGCTATTTGTATGATTTTACTCATTTCTTGTTCATAGTTTTTCTTGCTGAGTGGGATTCTGTTTAATCTATGTAACATGTGTCTTAGTGCTGCAAGTTTCTGGCTGTGGGGGTGGTTGGATGTGGAATGTATTATTGTGTCTGTGGCTGTTGGTTTTCTAAACATGTTAAATGTATGTTTACCATTTTCTTTTTTAATTGTAATGTCAAGAAAATTTATTTGATTTTATTTTTCTTTTTCAAGTGTGAATTTTATGTTCTGATGAGCTTTGTTTATTTCTGAATGGAGTTCATCTATTTTTTCACTTGGCTCATCTACCAGACAAATAATGGCATCCACGTATCTGTACCAATATATGATTTTGAAACTTCATTTGTGGTTATCTTATCAAATAAAAAAAAAAAACTCTTCCCCACACCATCTGAAGACACACACACACACACACACACACACACACACACACACATACACAGCAAAAAAATGATATAACACCAAAATACACACACACACACACACACACAGCACAAAAAAATATATATCAAACCAAGAAACACTCACACACACACACACACACACACACACACACACACACACACACGCACGCACACACAAATGCTTACACGAACAGACCACAGATACTTCAGTAGTTACACTCATGAGTTTGGCAATAACATTCGATCTTTGGCAAAAACATTTGACAGTCGGCAACAGAAACCAAAACATTGCATTAAAACAAGCGTTCAGTGCATAGTACTGTGGAATGTGGAAAAACCGCAAATTGGCGTTCATAAGAAGAAGAACAACACCAAAAATGCAACAGGAGCGTAATATGTAAGAAATTGTCCACGCAACCTGTAAGTACAGTTCAAAACATTACTACTTAATAGGAAATACCAACGACCAGAACTGTTTATAACTTATAGCCATAATGACAAAAATGTAAATAAAATAGCTAACATATGTACATATTCCAGGCCACTGATGATGCCTTGCAGAAAATAAAGGCGAAACGCGTATGGCACTAAAATTGTGTTTTATTCAGTTGCTGTCAGACGGTCCATAAGCAAAAATTATCAATATACCGTAATATTACACGCAACTGAAGAAGACAGGACTATAAAAGTTGAAGACGTCAACAACATTTCAATTCTCGGATATTTCTGTGAAATATTGAAAAATACGGGACATTTAGCGATAGTTCAGTTCTAATTTGAGTTATTTGACCTGTAATACACCTCAGTACAGGAGATCCCAAACGAGATCCTGAGCGCTTAACGGGCCGGCCGAGTAAAGGCGTGCATTACATATTATTTACCCTCCACGGTGCGATGGTTGGTTCGCTTTGAGAAGTGTGTGGGGAGTCAGACGTTTCGCAGCGTATCGAAACACAAATTGGTTATGTAGAAAATGTACAGAATCTAAAGACGATGCAACTGAACATTCCAATTTGACGGGAACTTTATACCGGTTATGGATTAATCGGAGATTTATGCTAATAGTGTATGTAACGACGGGTGATTCAACTACCAGTAGGAGAAACAGAAGGAGAAGTAGTAAAGGTAAATGTTGATCATGTATTGGGGATTCATTTGTCGATTGTAGGTAGGTGTGAAAAAAATAAGAATGAAAGTAACTTTCGCTTTATGTGTCACTGTCAAATAACATGTAAGCGCTCCGTCGTCAGGCCACAAGTGGCCCATCGGGACCATCCGACCGCCGTGTCATCCTCATTGAGGATGTGGATAGGAGGGGCGTGTGGTCAGCACACCACTCTCCTGGTCTTTATGATGGTTTCCTTTGACCGGAGCAGCTACTATTCGGACGAGTAGCTCTTCAATTGGCATCACAAGGCTGAGTGTACCCCGAAAAATGGCAACAGCGCATGGCGGCTGGATGGTCACCCATCCAAGTGCCGGCCACGCCCGACAGCGCTTAACTTCTGTGACCTCACGAGAACCGGTGTATCCACTGCGGCAAGGCCGTTGCAAATAATATGTCTGCTCCGCACTGTATGTTTCTGTATGAAATGCAGTCCAAATTTACCTCCCACTCTACAAAAAGTCTACGTATTACGAAAACTATGTGCTCAAAACCTGTTACTCAACCTACACTCTCGTATGCTAAACTTGACTAAACAGAACCTAGTTTGAATTGAACTGCAACTGGTCTGAATACATTTCCTTTTATTTTAAATGCTCAACCGAAATAAATTAATTATCTGGCCCTAATCAAAATTTCCACTTACGTCGTGACTTGATAACATTGTATCAACAGCACACTGCTTGCAGGCAGCGGCTAAACTAGATTACTATTTTCTAAATAAAATTTCCAAGCAATATTCAAACTGCTGCATACCATATGGTTCCATGTAGTAATGTGGAAAGGTAAAGTGTAAATATTCCTGTTGTTGTTGTGGTCTTCAGTCCTGAGACTGGTTTGATGCAGCTCTCCATGCTACTCTATCCTGTGCAAGCTTTTTCATCTCCCAGTACCTACTGCAACCTACATCCTTCTGAATCTGCTTAGTGTATTCATCTCTTGGTCTCCCTCTACGATTTTTACCCTCCACGCTGCCCTCCAATACTAAATTGGTGATCCCTTGATGCCTCAGAACATGTCCTACCAACCGATCCCTTCTTCTGGTCAAGTTGTGCCACAAACTTCTCTTCTCCCCAATCCTATTCAATACTTCCTCATTAGTTATGTGATCTACCCATCTAATCTTCAGCATTCTTCTGTAGCACCACATTTCGAAAGCTTCTATTCTCTTCTTGTCCAAACTATTTATCGTCCATGTTTCACTTCCATACATGGCTACACTCCATACGAATACTTTCAGAAATGACTTCCTGACACTTAAATCAATACTGGATGTTAACAAATTTCTCTTCTTCAGAAACGCTTTCCTTGCCATTGCCAGCCTACATTTTATATCCTCTCTACTTCGACCATCATCAGTTATTTTGCTCCCCAAATAGCAAAACTCCTTTACTACTTTAAGTGCCTCATTTCCTAATCTAATTCCCTCAGCATCACCCGACTTAATTAGACTACATTCCATTATCCTTGTTTTGCTTTTGTTGATGTTCATCTTATATACTCCTTTCAAGACACTGTCCATTCCATTCAACTGCTCTTCCAAGTCCTTTGCTGTCTCTGACAGAATTACAATGTCATCAGCGAACCTCAAAGATTTTATTTCTTCTCCATGAATTTTAATACCTACTCCGAATTTTTCTTTTGTTTCCTTTACTGCTTGCTCAATATACAGATTGAACAACATCGGGGAGAGGCTACAACCCTGTCTTACTCCCTTCCCAACCACTGCTTCCCTTTCATGTCCCTCGACTCTTATAACTGCCATCTGGTTTCTGTACAAATTGTAAATAGCCTTTCGCTCCCTGTATTTTACCCCTGCCACCTTTAGAATTTGAAAGAGAATATTCCAGTCAACATTGTCAAAAGCTTTCTCTAAGTCTACAAATGCTAGAAACGTAGGTTTGCCTTTCCTTAATCTTTCTTCTAAGATAAGTCGTAAGGTCAGTATTGCCTCACGTGTTCCAGTGTTTCTACGGAATCCAAACTGATCTTCCCCGAGGTTGGCTTCTACTAGTTTTTCCATTCGTCTGTAAAGAATTCGCGTTAGTATTTTGCAGCTGTGACTTATTAAGCTGATAGTTCGGTAATTTTCACATCTGTCAACACCTGCTTTCTTTGGGATTGGAATTATTATATTCTTCTTGAAGTCTGAGGGTATTTCGCCTGTTTCATACATCTTGCTCACCAGATGGTAGAGTTTTGTCAGGACTGGCTCTCCCACGGCCGTCAGTAGTTCCAATGGAATATTGTCTACTCCGGGGGCCTTGTTTCGACTCAGGTCTTTCAGTGCTCTGTCAAACTCTTCACGCAGTATCGTATCTCCCATTTCATCTTCATCTACATCCTCTTCCATTTCCATAATATTGTCCTCAAGTACATCGCCCTTGTATAGACCCTCTATATACTCCTTCCACCTTTCTGCTTTCCCTTCTTTGCTTAGAACTGGGTTTCCATCTGAGCTCTTGATATTCATACAAGTCGTTCTCTTATCTCCAAAGGTCTCTTTAATTTTCCTGTAGGCGGTATCTATCTTACCCCTAGTGAGATAGGCCTCTACATCCTTACATTTGTCCTCTAGCCATCCCTGCTTAGCCATTTTGCACTTCCTGTCGATCTCAGTTTTGAGACGTTTGTATTCCTTTTTGCCTGTTTCACTTACTGCATTTTTATATTTTCTCCTTTCATCAATTAAATTCAATATTTCTTCTGTTACCCAAGGATTTCTACTAGCCCTCGTCTTTTTACCTACTTGATCCTCTGCTGCCTTCACTACTTCATCCCTCAAAGCTACCCATTCTTCTTGTACTGTATTTATTTCCCCCATTCCTGTCAATTGCTCCCTTATGCTCTCCCTGAATCTCTGTACAACCTCTGGTTCTTTTAGTTTCTCCAGGTTCCATCTCCTTAAATTCCCACCTTTTTGCAGTTTCTTCAGTTTTAATCTACAGGTCATAACCAATAGATTGTGGTCAGAGTCCACATCTGCCCCTGGAAATGTCTTACAATTTAAAACCTGGTTCCTAAATCTCTGTCTTACCATTATATAATCTATCTGATACCTTTTAGTATCTCCAGGGTTCTTCCATGTATACAACCTTCTTTCATGATTCTTAAACCAAGTGTTAGTTATGATTATGTTGTGCTCTGTGCAAAATTCTACCAGGCGGCTTCCTCTTTCATTTCTGTCCCCCAATCCATATTCACCTACTATGTTTCCTTCTCTCCCTTTTCCTACACTCGAATTCCAGTCACCCATGACTATTAAATTTTCGTCTCCCTTCACAATCTGAATAATTTCTTTTATTTCATCATACATTTCTTCAATTTCTTCGTCATCTGCAGAGCTAGTTGGCATATAAACTTGTACTACTGTAGTAGGTGTGGGCTTCGTATCTATCTTGGCCACAATAATGCGTTCACTATGCTGTTTGTAGAAGCTTACCTGCATTCCTATTTTCCTATTCATTATTAAACCTACTCCTGCATTACCCCTAGTTGATTTTGTGTTTATAACCCTGTAGTCACCTGACCAGAAGTCTTGTTCCTCCTGCCACCGAACTTCACTAATTCCCACTATATCTAACTTCAACCTATCCATTTCCCTTTTTAAATTTTCTAACCTACCTGCCCGATTAAGGGATCTGACATTCCACGCTCCGATCCGTAGAACGCCAGTTTTCTTTCTCCTGATAACGACATCCTCTTGAGTAGTCCCCGCCCGGAGATCCGAATGGGGGACTATTTTACCTCCGGAATATTTTACCCAAGAGGACGCCATCATCATGTAATCATACAGTAAAGCTGCATGCCCTCGGGAAAAATTGCGGCTGTAGTTTCCCCTTGCTTTCAGCCGTTCACAGTACCAGCACAGCGAGGCCGTTTTGGTTATTGTTACAAGGCCAGATCAGTCAATCATCCAGACTGTTGCCCTTGCAACTACTGAAAAGGCTGCTGCCCCTCTTCAGGAACCACACGTTTGTCTGGCCTCTCAACAGATACCCCTCCGTTGTGGTTGCACCTACGGTACGGCTATCTGTATCGCTGAGGCACGCAAGCCTTCCCACCAACGGCAAGGTCCATGGTTCATGGTTCATATTCCTATAAAATGATATTCCTATAAAATGATATTTCACGACAACACTTTTAGAATGAAATATGTATTCAAAAAGACAGAGTAAAATTTCACGTAAGCTTCTCGCGTAACATTGGTTTGAACAACACATCCTTAACAAAGGGAAAAATGATTTAAAAAGTCTGCAATGTTAACAGAGAACTTCTGTAAAGATCGAACAGCGTCACCTTATTCTTTTTGCTTGTGCCTGTGTCCCATATTTTCGCAGGGTCAGCTTGGTTACAGGCGGAGTTGGCATCATGGCCGTCTTGCCGCCACCTCTTTAAAGACAACCCAGTTCTTGAGCAAAGAAAATCTCCGATCCAGCCGGGAACCGAACCCGGTCCCCATGGAATGACACACCGTCGCGCTGACCACTTTTTGTTTTTTTAATCTCATTATGTTCTATAATGTTCGTTGAATTTGTTCGGGGCGGACGTCCGATGACACCCCTTCAGGTTCTTCGTTGATCCGTTCACTCAGTTTTTTTCTTTTTTTTATTATTACTGAAGGTAGCTAACCCTCTGACCGAACATCCCGAGCTACCGTGCTGGCTGAAGACTGTGCCACAAAAGAGCCACAGACTGCTTAACAGATTAGATTAGATTAGATTAATTATTCATTTCATAGACCCACCAGAGGGTGTAATTAGAAAAACTTGAGTTTCATTAATTTTAGTAATCCTCAGTCAATAAACAATAAAATTATGTACATGAATTAAAATTAAACTTCTGATATTTACAGGTTTAATACTTACGTCTGCTTTCATTAAATCCATCATTCACACAATAGCTAGTTACTTGGCTATTACAAGCAATTATTGTCAAAAATTAAAGGAAATTATTAACTTCAATGATCCTCAGTTAAGAACAGTCAAATTATGTACGAGATTTAAAATTAAACTTCCACTATTTACAGACTTAAGACTTACATTTGCTTTCCATACATCCATCATTCACACAGTAGGTAGTTACTTGGCTGTTACAACCAAATATTGTCAAAAATTGAAGTATAATAAATTTTCATTAAAATAGTCTACTGCACTTGTTGAGAAATTCATGGATGGAATAGCAGTTGGCCACCAAAAATTCTTTTAAATTATGTTTACATTGTGCCTTGTCAACTCGTAATGGTTGCTGGTAACTTATTGAAAATATGTGTTGCTGAATACTGGACTCCTTTCTGGGCAAGAGTAAGTTTTAAATCTTTATGTATATTGCTCTTATTCCTAGTATTGATACTGTGTACTAAGCAGTTAGTTGGAAAAAGAGATTTTAATATTTTTTGTGGGATCTAAAATTTAAATACCTCTCCCACGCCGGCCTGATTTAGCTTCACTGATCAGGATAGTAAAAAACATGCGTATATTAAGGGAATTTTCATTCACAATGTAGGCTTATCACATTCACACAGTTCAGTGCCGTTCTATCCTGATTAAATTGAGCTTAACTTAAATTCCATAAGGCAGTGAAGCAATTTCGAAGTCTCGGAGTGACGAAAATTGTCAGTCGATCTCCTGAAAACATTTGTAATAATTATTAACTTTCGGTGATCACATGGGGAAGACCGGAGATCTGCTGGTAAGACCGTGTTAGCCTATTTATTTGAAATAACTGGATATCTTGAGCATTCAAAACGGCATGTTCGTCCAGTGTAAATCAGACGTTCCCCACTGATCCCGTGCAACACAGTGTAGTAAGCAGACACTGTCAATAATAATCAGTTAAATAATACGCGAACACACTTACTTTAGTTTAGTTCATGTATTACATTCCTTCTCATACAGAATCTCATCAAGATGGCGACTAGCTCAACAATACATACATATACATCTTCGTTCTCTCACGGCTAATCGGCAAGATCTCCTTCGTTCTTTTCATAAGAGAAAACATAGATAGTAGAGAAGCTATTCCATGTAGTAAATGGACGCTCCAAGGAGTAATAGGGCTTGAAACTTCTTTGCATTGATAATCATCGTATATTAAACTTTAGGAATCGGTAAGATAAGAAGAGATATTTCGAGATATGTACTGAGTTATATCATTTATAAACATTTCTGAAAATATCGCGGAGAGACCGCTGCAAGAGCCCCTCGCCCCTCGCAGTGAGCAAAGTTGATATTTATCCACTTTGCGAGCTAACTATTGGCTTAGCTAACGCGTTAGAATTTGAGGAACATACATTCCCATAAATTTTAAGAAGTTAGTACGATTTTTTTGATTACAAGAATTGAAAGAGATTTGGTATAGGTAACACCGATCTTTGTTACCTAGATACCTAGTTGTTGCTTTCACGTGTACTGGGCCATACCCGCATCCCACGTACACAACCAGGGAAGCTGGGCTTGTATAGTTGTTAATCAGGTCTACCTATTCAGGAACTGGGCTTCACAGGGAAACCCCGGAAAACCTGGAGGCTTGGACCCCAACTAGGTATCACAGATGATAGGAAAGGCAGAATAATCTAGAAATTTGAGAGATATTGTAAAATTCATAGGAAAGATAAAATCTGCCTCATAGCCAAAAAAAAAATCTTTACACATGCAAATTTTTACAATCTTCTGAAAAATTTTCTTCATCGATGTCGTGCTGAACTGCGGTGAAACTGATCGAACAGGAACATGGGACACGGCACGAAGGACAGGCGTCGCATTGGCGTATCGGACAGGAGACGTAACGGACTTGAGAGACCAGAAGGAACCTCAGGAACAGGTACTCAGGATTGTGGCATGAAACAATCGAAATTCGTCTAAGGAATGGTCAACTATTAAAGATTCCTGGAAGAGAAGGGTTAGTCGAATTTCTCCAGATTCATTTTGAACTCAAATATGGACCTGATCCATCCAATCTTCCATCTGAAGAATGGGAAAATCCATTCGTCTTATACTTTCCACACCTAGGTGTCTTAATCGATACTGTAGTTGCACAATATCACAACTCCAGATCGGAAAACAATTTTGAAAACATGGATAATTTCATACATTTTCTTGAGTAAGCCAAAAGGTTCTAATCTTGGTTTTAATTTTTTTTTCGTTAGCTTTTCCAGGTGTAAGTAGATCTGAATCTTTCCTAATTTGGTTTCAAGTACGAATGAGGATAGCATGTCAGAATATTAAAAACTTTATTATTTGAGACAATTTCAAAAAAATTATATCTTATTCATACATGATTACAATGAAATTTTGCTGAAAGAGAACGTTTAATTAAGTCTTGCTGCATGACCTCTCCAGCTGAAATTAATCTTTGTTAGTAGTGATTGACGATCAAATTTTTCTCTTTTATACTCCGATTGCCTCATTTTCTCATGAACATACATGAATGCAATGTAACAATAAACAAATCCAACTGGAAAATGACACATTATTATAAATTCAATGAAGAACTTTCTTATTAACTCTAATTTTATAAACACACACTAAGCTAGTTAATTAAATTCTCGTGAACAGAATTTAGCTCGCGCCAAAAAAAAAAAAAAAAAAAAAAAAAAATACACCCAGCGAGTCTTTATGTCTGTGGACAGTTGCAATCGATTCTAATTTCCTAACGCGGTTCATTTGTTCTTCTGTGAACTGCCAGTTTACAAACACTAACTTCACATGCAAGCGCCGTATTTCATCATATAGTTACAGTAAACTTATTATCACTGGAGATTAACACTCCTTAAATGTATATTATTTCACACGCACAAGCTTCTTTGGTGATCATCGCGTAGACAGATAACCCGTAAGTCTTCACAGCAGCAATAGCTACAGTTCCATTTACTTTTCTAAATATTCCTATACTATCACAGAAGCAATCGCTTACTGTTGATTAAACTATCGCAGATGCTTGGCATGCTGTCATTTAACCTATCACAGTAGCTGAGGCATACTGTCCTTCGCACTTCAATTTTTTTTTCAATACCCAAATACTTCACACAGACTTTTCATTTAATTTGACACACTTTCCTTAAAAGTACCTCTTTAGGTCTGCATGGGGAAATAATCCTTTTATTCTTCCAGAATCCGGATATGCTAATAAATACGCACCAGGATTCGGTATATCAACTATTTCATATGGACCTGTATAAATTAGATTCCATTTTCTGATGGTCTTCTTCAACCTTGATGACTTGAGGTGTCTTCTTAAAAGAATTTTCTGTCCGATATTGAAAGTCTCAATCCATTTGATGTTTCTGTCATGGATTTCCTTTCGGAGTCTTGCTTTCTCCGTAGTATTAATGAGAGCATTGCGAATTTTTTCTTCCCATGACATTTTGGTGTCCTCGAGTTTAGGCAAGTTATCTACCCAAAAGTTTCTTTCGTCTTCTCTGAACATCAGTTCATTCGGGGTAAAATTTGTAGAACTATGTGGTAAATTATTATAAATCTGCTCAAACTCGATCAAATAGTTTATCCACGTAGTTTGTTTATCATGACAGTACGTTCTCATGAATCTGTTTAGTTCTCGGAAAACCCGTTCAATTAAATTCCCTTGTGGATGATAGCAAAATGTAAATATCTGTTTTATTCCTAGTTGTGATACGAATTTCCTCCATAAATATCCAGTAAATATCTTCGCATTGTCAGAGATTATAGATTTTGTAATCCCTGCATGAGGAATGTAGTCATTTACAAACTTTACTGCGGCAGCTCTTGCAGTTGCTGATTTTATAGTATATAGTTTAACATATTTTGTAAACACATCACAGAATCCAATAATGTACTTAACACCACCTCTGGCTCTAGGAAGTGGTCCACAAATATCACATGATATAAGTGATCTTGGTGCTTCAGGTATTATTGAGCGAAGCGCAATTTTATTTCCCTTGTTGTCTGGCTTAGCCTTTTGACAGAGAACACATTTCTGTATGACTTTGTGCACTTTTGGCCTTATATTTGGGAAGTAACAATAATATCTAATCTTATTAGCACACTTTACAACACCAACATGACCCCAGGTCAAATGTGTAAACCAAATTAATAGTTCTTCATATTCTTCGGGTATACAGACACACCACTTCGGATTCTCAGTCTTCCCAGATTTAAAAAAATAAAATATTATTCACAAGCCGGTAGTATTCCAAATTGACCGTTGGATTTTGTTGATTAAATTGTCGTATTATAGCATTCCATCGCCGATCCTTCTTCTGAAGCTGAGCCATTGTCTTACATAAATGAATATAATATAACTTGTAATTATTTTCTTGAAGAAGAAGCACTGGATATTCTGCCTTATTATTTACATCCATTTCAGGTGTTACTCCTTCTGGAGATCTTGACAACTCATCAGCTACAATACTTTCTTTTCCGGCTACATGAATAATTTGAAACTGATATTCTTGCATCGCCAGCGTCCACCTTGACAAGCGAGGATGCAGCAACTTCCAAGTTTGTAAGAAGGCTAGTGATTGGTGGTCACAATAAACGGTTATCCTTGAGCCATATACATAATAATTAAACATTTTCAAAGACCAAATAACTACTAAAGCTTCCAATTCCGTAGTGGTATATGCTCTTTCACAGGTGGATAAAACTCTGCTAGCAAATGCAATTGGACAAAAGGTTTTTACACCATCGATATACCTAATTTGAAATAAACAAGATCCTAATCCCACATCTGATGAATCAGTGGCTAAACAGAATCCGACATTTATATCAGGGTGGTATAATAACGGAGCATTTATCAGTTGATCCTTAATTTCACAAAAAGCCTTTTCACAATCATTAGACCATTGCCATGGTACATCTTTCCTCAGGAGCTGGTTTAGTGCTTCAGAGTTCATTGCTTGAGTTTTAATAAATCGACGGAAAAATGAAGCCAAGCCTATAAAGCCTTTCAGTTGTCTTCTGTTTCTTGGAGTTGGAAAAATTTTAACGCACTAATCTTCTGTTGGAAGAATGCCTTTTACATTAATCATATGTCCTAAGAATTTAATTCTCTTTAGAGAAAAATGGCATTTTTTTAGATTTGCAGTTATACCAGTTTGTTTGAACACAGCAAAAATCCTCATAATAAGTTGTACATGTCCCTCCCAAGTTTTAGAGCCAATTAATAAATCGTCCACAAAAATTGTTACTCGACTACGTAGTTCTGGTCCAAGGGCATAGTCCAACGCAGAAATAAAAACTCCAAAGCTGATATTGAGACCAAACAGAACGACCTTGAACTGATAGCTTCTCCCTCCATGTATAAAAGCAGTATATTTTCTTGAGTCGTTGTCTAACTGGACTTGCCAGAACGAACTTCTCAAATCAATACTGGTTAAATAGGATACATCTTGAAATTTCTGCATTAACTCATCAATGTTCTCCGGATGTGTGCGCACAGGTACTATAATTTTGTTAATTTCCCTTGCATCTAATACCAATCGAACTTTTCCTCCTGGCTTTGGTACAACAAGCAACGGAGAACAATATGGGCTGTTCGACGGTTCAATAAGATTCCAGTTTAACATTTTTTGTATCTCTTCCTGAACTGGTTGTTTTAATCACCAGGGAATGGGATAGTGTGTGTGGCAAAATGTCTTATGGGGCTTAATCTGTAATGTACATATCCTCTAATAATTCCGGGCTTTTCGAAAACTGACTCATATTCTGTTAATTGTTCCCTCTGACTATTCGTTAGGCAATCTGACTCAGCAATCTTCTGTTCGACTGTTTGTCTGAAATCCTCTACTTGAATTGACTTAATCGGTAGTCGGTACATATTATTAGTTTCAGCACAAATCATCTGCACAGCAGCACCACGGAAATATCGCTCATACACTGCCTCCTTTCTCAGTAAGATCAGTGTAACAAATTGATCTTCGATTTTAAAATGCACCTTTCCTTCTACCAAGTCCAACTTGCAATTGCATGCTTGCAAAGTTCCAGTGCCAAGAATACAATCTACTAACAACTTTTCCACTACAAGGAGTGTGCATTGCTTAGCTACATTTCCCAATTTTATCTCTATAAGCGTTTGTATCTTGACGTTCCGGGATTTTGCTCCCACTGCACCTATGACTCGGCAATTTTGTACTGGTAGGACAGGGATTTTCTTAATTTTACTAATTCTGCGAAACAAAGTTCCGGATACTACGTCTCTAGATGAAGCTGTGTCCAATACAACATTGGTTAAAATTCCTCCCACTTCTGTGATGATCTCAGACGCAGGAACACTTTTATCTTCGATTACACAGGCCTCTAAGTCTCTCGTCAATTCATCTGTCATTAATTCATTCGCCTTCATTATATCTCAACATTGCCACGGAATTAATTTCGTTTAAAACAGGTTTGCCCCTTTTGTATTCCCCGGCCTACTTTACAGAGCATAAAGCGGCCCTGTTCAGTTTAAATGTCGATTTCCTCTTCAATCATCTACTACTTCTCTTATGATTGGTTGTTGTTGATGACTGGTTGTGTTACTTGCTTCAAATCGAGGGTCAGAATTTCTGTACGCATTATTATTGTTTGAAAACTGCTGGTTCTGATAATCTCTTGCATTTCCAAACATTGGGTTGTATCTGCGGCGCGTTCGATTGTCTCTGAACCCGCCCCTCGCAGCACTGTTATTGAAATTTCCATTTCCGTTGCAATTGTTTCCATTGAATCTCTGACTTTTCCTAATATAATAATTATTAAATCCGTTTCCGTTCTGGTTTGCGTTTGGCGCCTCAATCGCTCTCCTCTGCATAACCGGTTGTCTTGGCCGATGTTCATCTTCCTCGATCATATCTATAGTGTCAAGCGTAGTCATGACAGAGTCAAGGTCATGCTCATTAATATACAGCATTCTATTTCTGATGCTGGCCGGAAGTCGAGATTTTAATATTCCAATCACGTCTTGTAGAGGCATAGGCTTATCCCAATACCGCGATTTGTTTATATATTTCTCAAAGTATTTCTTAAAAGAGAGACCGCTGCAAGAGACATTACAAGATGTATTATTTACAACAAACTTCATTAAGGAATAAATATACTGAGAAACTCTGGTTAGTATGCCCAATTCTTTGAATAGGTTTCGACGTGATGTTCTTGGATTTACACTACACATTACTCTTATTATATGCATCTGTTCTCTAAACATTTTTTTTTCTCGGTTTGTGGAGTTACCCCAAAATATGATTCCATATGACATAATGGAGTGAAAATAAGCAAAATACACCAGTTGTTTATATTTATATCTCCTATGTCTGACATCATTCGCATTGAAAACACAGACTTCCTTAGGCACTTTAGCAGATCGTTAGTATGTTGCTCCCAACTGAATTTAATATCAAGTTGTAATCCCAAGAATTTTACACTCTCAACTTCTCCTATTTCCATGTCATCATATTTTATACACACACTAGAAGGAAATCTCTTGGAAGCTCTGAACTGCATATAGTAGGTCTTTTCAAAGTTTAATGACAGTGAGTTGGCTATGAACCACCTATTAATGCCAGTAAAAATTTGATTGGCTGCCCTTTCTAAATTTATATTTGATTTACTATTTATTACAATGTTTGTATCATCTGCAAATTAGACAAACTTGGCATCTCATAATGTAACAGATGACAGATCATGAATATATACAAGAAAAAGTAGTGGTCCTAGTATGGAACCTTGGGGAACACCACATGTAATTTCTTCCCAGACAGATGATGTCTGATTGCCTACTGGTAAAGTGTTACGTAATGACACCCTTTGTTTTCTATAAGTAAGATATGACAAACCACTTTGCAGCACTACCAGCGATGCCATAATATTTTAATTTACTTAAAAGAATGCTGTGATTCACACAGTCAGAAGCCTGTAACATAACTTGCTCTCTGTCGGACCTGCACATCGATAACTTACAAAAATACAGATGAAATGCTCATCTTGCACATAGCTCTATGAAACTTGGCCATACACAAAAAGAATTGCTGCACTAAAGTACATAAGATAGCTGAAGAGCACGAAAAGAAATGACAGGGCTGGAGAACCTTCACAAAGCGAGAGGTGGGGACATTTAATGCACCCAGGAACATTATCGAACATGGTCGTTTTGGCGGTCCAAGTGTTATGGTGTGGGAAAGAATAATGTTGCATGGACGCAGTGACCTCCAAATCTCTGAATACTGGACTCTTACCAGTCAACGTTATCGTGACACTGTTCTCCTTCCCATGTGTTTCTTTGCGCGTCAGCATTGCGCAGAAGATATTTTTATTTATTTTATTTACACGTCAAGTTCCGTAGAAGCAAGTTGAGGAGCAAATCTCCAAGGTCATGGAATGTGTCAGTACATGAAATTACAACATAAAAGTAATAACAGATAATAATAAAATGTTTATGAACACGCAAAAAATCAATCCATAAGTTTCAGTATACGCAATCAAATGTACAACAAGAATCAGCTTCCTTTATCAAGGAACTCCTCGACAGAATAGAATGAGTGACCAGTAGGAAACTCTTCAGTTTCGATTTGAAAGCGCGTGGATTACTATTAAGATTATTAAATTCGAGTGGTAGCTTAGTTGGTTGGTTGGTTGGTTTGGGGAAGGAGACCAGACAGCGTGATCATCGGTCTCATCGGATTAGGGAAGGATTGGGAAGGAAGTCGGCCGTGCCCTTTTAGAGGAACCATCCCGGCATTTGCCTGGAGTGATTTAGGGAATCACAGTGGTAGCTTATTGAAAAGGGATGCAGCAGTATACTGCACAACTTTCTGCACAAGAGTTAAGGGAACCTGGAACCTAAAAATGATGAATCTTTGGGTTTTCAGTTTATTGTGAAATAAAATACTACAGATCTCCCTCTTTAAAGTGACATATAAATCTTACCTGTAGCTGGACTCCAAGTATTGAAAATATTATTTTCAATAATGTGCTGTAGAGGACATGTCGCGACATTGAATTTCCTTGGATACATGTTCATTGAAAACATCGTTTTTCAAAACTTCCGGTCTTTCCAAAGACTTGATATAGTGTTGGCAACACGATTTGATAGGCAGTTGCTTTGTCTGCGTATTGTGGTCTTTGGATACTGTTGTTTACATTGAGCATTTGGTGGTTATTGCACGATTTGTGTTGTATTTCTATTGCGTAACTGGAACTTATCAAATATGCCTCGATTTAGTAACAGAGTTTACAAGAGCAAGAAGCCTCCTACGAGGTACACTAGTGGATCTGTGACAATTTCTTCGACCTTGGGAAATGATTCTGAAAATAGTGAGGTTATTCATGAAGTGAAATCTACTCTTGTCTCTAGCACAAGCAAGAAGTTGCATGGATCAACTGAAAAATACTGCAGTTTTTTGGAGAAGTGTAGTGAGGATAATGTGAACGAAATAATTAACATTTCATTGCTCTCAAAGGTGATTGAGAGTTCAGTACTGTGTAAGGAATGTTGCAAATTGAGTATGTCAGTAAATGTCAAGCGACACATAGGACTTGCAGCAGAAATCTGTCTTCATTGTACTAGTTGTCATTACAGTGTTTCATTTTGGAACTCAGAATATGTCGAAATTGGCCAAGGTGAAACTGATAGTGAGAAAAGCAAGTACTATGGTGCAAATATTATATGTGTTTATGCTCTAAGGTCAGTCGGTAAGGGATACTCTGCTGGACAAATGTTTTGTGGTGTAATGAATCTACCACCATCACCAACGAAATTCTCAAAATATAACTCGGTTGTTGGGTCCTGTGTTGAAGATATTGCCCAAGAATCCATGAAAAAAGCAGTAGAGGAGGCTGTGGCGGTGAATGAAGAAATTCCAGGTGTTCAGAATCCTCGGGACCGGACTGTCGCACTAGCTGGTACGTGGCAGAAGCGCGGGCACACTTCACATAATGGGGTAATAACGGCAACAAGTGCTGATACTACAAAAGTTATAGATGTCCTAAAAGAGTGAAGGATGAGCATGCAGAAAACCGTAGAAGGAATTAGTGGGTCTAGTGGGGCCATGGAAGTTTCCAGTGTGAAAGACATTTTCAGTCGCTCTCTTCTGTGGTACAAGGTCAGATACCTACATTTCCTGGGTGATGGTGATTCGAAATCTTTTGCTGCTGTATCTAAGCTGAAACCTTATAGAAATAATGTTACCATTACTAAACAGGAGTGCATAGGTTGCATTCAGGAACGTATGGGAACAAGGCTGCGTCGACTGAAGACCACAATGAAAGGCCAAGTACTCAGTGGTGGAAAACCTTTGGGTGGAGCTAAAAGATTGACAGACGAAGTAATCAACAGATTGCAGAGAGACTATGGACTGGCAATAAGACAAAATACTCACAGTGATCATGCAATGGAAAAGGCTGTAATGGCACTTTACTATCACACCATATCGACTGACGAGGAACCACTACATGGACTATGCCCACAGGGACCCAATTCCTGGTGCAAGTACAACAAATATCAGGGATCTGAACGTGTATACAAGCATCATCACAGTCTACCAGAAACTGTCATGAAGGCTATAAAACCAATTTTCAGAGATCTTTCTGCAACTGAATTTTTTAAGAAATGTCTCCATGGACGTACGCAAAATCAAAATGAGAGTGTGAATAATGTAATTTGGACCAGAATCCCAACAAATGTGATTGTGGAAATTCATACTCTTCATTGTGGAGTATATGATGCCATTGCTACGTACAAAAAAGGTGACATTATAAAGTGCAATGTGCTGCAGAAGTTTGATGTGATGCCCGGAAAGTACATGGTGAGTGCAATGATGTCGATAGACAATGAGAGGAAACGGGATGCTGAAAGGAAAGAAAAGGAGTGTGAGAGGCAAGCCAGACAAAGAATGAAAGGTATGAAAAGAGGGCTAGATGGGGAGATGTCTAGTGACAGTGAAAACCCCTCTTATGGTGCTGGACTCCACTAAAATATTAGTGAAACTTTGAAACTCGTTTTCCTCAAGTTCAATTTTTTGCCATATAAGGAACATTTTCTGCTAAACTATTAGAGATAAAGACTTAAAATTTTCAAGGAATGTAAACAGTGCCAATATACACCGTGTATCATAGCCTTTTTGTGATACATGATTGATAACAGATTTTATTTCAAAGATACTATGCCAAAAAATGTGTCAATTATTTTCAGTAACAAAATAATTAATGTCTTCCCGAAAACACCAATAAATTAAAATTCATATGGTACATGGTATTAAATATATGTAATATTATACCGTAAAAGTTTCATCATTCTGGTGTTAATAGTTCATAAGAAAATGTTCCTTACATTTAACATTGGAGGTATAGGACGTCCCGGGTCCCCTTAAGGAAGTCCGATCCAAATGCAGGTTTGGTTTCTGCCGAGTATTAACTGACTGAAAGATACTTATTCTTGGGAATAAGCTAATATTGTTAACAAGAAATGACAGTAAGCATATATTGAGAGGCCAATGTCAAAATACCCAGACTCGTGAACAGGGGTCGACAAGAGGTTCGTGGACTTACACCACTTACTGCCCGAACAGCCCGTTTCTGAGCGAAAAATATCCTTTTAAAATGGGAAGAGTTACCCCACAATATAATACCATACGACATAAGCGAATGAAAATAAGAAAGTAGACTAATTCTCCTGTCGACGCTCACTCACTTCAGATACTGTTCGAATAGGAAAAATGGCAGCATTAAGTCTTTGAACAAGATCCGGAACGTGGGCTTTCCACGACAGTTTACTATCTATCTGAACACCTAGAGATTTGAACCGTTCAGTTTCACTAATCATATGCCCATTATGTGAAATTAAAACGTCAGGTCCGGCCGCTGTGGCTGAGCAGTTCTAGGCTCTTCAGTCTGGAACCGCGCGACCGCTACGGTCGCCGGTTCGAATCCTGCCTCGGGCATGGATGTGTGTGATGTCCTAAGGTTAATTAGGTGTAAGTAGTTCTAAATTATAGGGGACTGATGGCCTCAGAAATTAAGTGGCATAGTGCTCAGAGCCACTTGAACCATTTTCAAAACGTCAGGTTTTGTTGAATTGTATGTTAGAAACTGTAAAATCTGAGTCTTACTGTGACGAATGAACTGGCCTGCTCGTTCCCCGACTTAAATCCCATCGAGCACGTGTGGTATTTGTTGGGGGGTCGTACTGCAGCAAGTGCACGTGCACCAACGACCATCGAGCAGTTATTGTCTGCTTCGGACGAGGAAAGGAACGCACTAGAATTCCGTACTAGCGTTTTGACCAGCGTGGGAGCACGTTGCAGAGCATATACTGTGTCCGTGGTGATCACTACCCTATTAAGAACCATGACCTGCCTTACACTGTGTGATCAAAAGTATCCGGACACCTGGCTGAAAATGACTTACAAGTTAGTGGCGCCCTCCATCGGTGATACTGGAATTCAATATGTTGTTGGTCCACCCTTAGAATTGATGACAGCTTCCATTCTCGCAGACATACGTTCAGTCCCGTTTCTTCGGGAATGGCAGCCTGTTCTTCACGGAGTGCTGCACTGAGGAGAGGTATCGATGTCGGTTGGTGAGGTCTGGCACGAAGTCGGCGTTCCAAAACATCCCAACGGTGTTCTATAGGACTCAGGTCAGGACTCTGTGCAGGCCAGTCCATTACAGGAATGTTGTCGTGTAACCACTCCGCCACAGGCCGTGCATTATGAACAGGTGCTCGATCGTGTTGAAAGATGCAATCACCATCTCCAAATTGCTCTTCAACAGTGGCCAGCGGGAAGGTGCTTTAAACATCAATATAGGCCTGTGCTGTGATAGTGCCAGGCAAAACAACAAGGGGTGCAACCCCCTCCATGATAGATACGACGACACCGTAACACCACCGCCTCCTAATTTTACTGTTGGCAGTACACACGCTGGCATATGACATTCACCGGGCATTTGCCATACCCACACCCTGCCATCGGATCGCCACATTGTGTACCGTAATTCGTCACTCCACACAACGTTTTTCCACTGTTCAATCGTCCAATGTTTGCGCTCCTTACACCAAGTGAGGCGTCATTTGTTATTTACTGGCTTGATATGTGGCTTATGAGAAGCTGCTCGACCATGAAATCCAAGTTTTCTCCCCTCCCACTAACTTTCATAGTACTTGCAGTGGATCCTGATACAGTTTGGAATTCCTGTGTGATGGCCTGGATAGATGTCTGCCTATTACACACTACGGTCCTCTTCAACTGTCGGCGGTCTCTGTCAGTCACCAGACGAGGTCGGCCTATACGCTTTTGTGCTGTATGTGTCCCTTGACGTTTACATTTCACTATCACATCGAAAACAGTGGACCTAGAGATGTTTAAGAGTGCGGAAATCACGCGCACAGAGGTATGACATAAGTGACTCCCAATCACCTGAGCACACTCGAAGTCCGTGAATTCCGCGGAGCGCCCCATTCTGTTCTCTCACGATGTCTAATGACTACTGAGGTCGCTAATGTGGAGTACCTGGCAGTAGGTGGCAGCACAATGCATCTAACATGAAAAACGTATGTTTTTGGGGATGTTCAGATACTTTTGGTCACATTGTGTATGTAATGTTCAGCGCACCATAATATAGCGCGGTGACTTCAGTGTAATTTTTATCTTTGGATAAAAGCGTCATGTCCGCCGACCCCACTGCGTATTTCTTTCAGTTACCGTCTGTATGATGGAAATATAGAAGTTAGGGTCACTCACGCAGGTCTTGGAATTACAACTCTCTAGATATGTGGTCTACCATCTGAAACTTCTGCAGAGAAGATAAATGTGTTTGGAATTGTTGTGAGTAACAATGCGGAAAAACAGACACGCTCAGAGTTTACGCAACGAAGATTGATGCAGCTACCAGCAGGAGGAGAAATAGTCATATCCGCATAGACTTCAACATTGCCAGAGGTCAGAGGTATATGCATTGGTAATCTGCGGGAACGTGGCCTCGACATCAAGCGTTGCAAGGGACACTGATATCAACGATAATGGTTGTGGTGTAGCAGATGAAATCAGCAGTATGGAAGACTCTAATACAGCTCCTTCAAAACTACCAGAAATAACCCCTGAAGCAGTGCGCGAACAACATAACGTAAACAGAGCAGTATACGTAACTCGATGAGGAACATAGAAAGGCGAACTTTCTAAAAAAAAAAAAAAAAAAACCGCAGGCAATGCCTGAAAATACGACGTGGAAATGTATAACCAACAGAAAGGTGAAGAGTAAAATAACACTAAAAAAAGACTCGGCAGACGGGACCAAACTGCAACTTACAAATGAACTGAGAAAATCAGAAATCCCTTATGTCAAGTACCACAAATTTTTCAGGAGAAGAAAAAATGTGATTATCAGAGGGACCAATAACTGAAAGTTGTTGAGAAATATTCCCTATTTACTACTACGCAGAATGTTATTCTAGACCCAAAACGTTGCATATGCCTATTACAGGAACCGAAATATTAATATGTATAACTACTGGATGAGAGAAGTCTCTGCTCAAATCGTGAACTTGTGGGTTTCTACGAGGGCTGTTCAGAAAGTAACCTCCGGTTGATTTAAAAAAATACACCAAGTTAAATAAAAATATTTTAATATATACATCTTACAACTACATCTTTGCACAATTTTTCTACATTGTCTCCATAGCGATTGAGGCACTTATCGTATCTCTTCACAAGCTTTGAAATTCCTTCTGCATAAAAATCACCCGCTTGTGCCTGGAGCCAGCCTGTGACCGCATCTTTGAGCTCTTCGTCGTCATCAAACCGCTGTGACCCGACCCATTTCTTCAAATGCATGAAGAGGTGATAATCACTTGGCGCCAGGTCTGGGCTGTAAGATGGATGGTTGATAACGTCCCACTTGAAGGACTCAAGAAGGGCCGTTGTTCTGCGAGCAGAGTGAGGACGGGCGTTATCGTGCAAAAAAACGATACCGGAAGTCAGCATACCACGGCGTTTGTTCTGTATAGCCCGTCGTAACTTTTTTATTGTTTCACAGTACACGTCTTGATTAATGGTCGTACCACGTTCCATGAATTCAACCAACAACACCCCTTTGGCATCCCAACACACCGTTGCCATCAGTTTTCTGGCAGAAAAATCTTGCGAGGCTTTTCTTGGTTTGGTAGGCGAATTTGAATGTGCCCACATCTTTGATTGTTCTTTTGTCTCAGGGTTCACGTACTTAATCCAGGTTTCGTCACCGGTCACGATTCTGTTTAACAATGGTTCTCCTTCGTCCTCATAACGTGACAGAAAGTCTAATGCAGAGGCCATTCTTTGAGTTTTGTGGTGGTCGGTAAGAATTTTGGGCACCCATCGTGCACAGAACTTACGGTAACCCAATCTTGCTGTCACTATCTCGTACAAGAGTCTTAGAAATCTGTGGAAAACCAGTAGACAACTCCGACATTGAGAAACGTCGATTTTCACGAACTTTTGCATCAACTGTCTGAACGAGTTCGTCAGTCCCCAATGGTGGTCTACCACTCCTCTCTTCATCATGAACGTTTTCTCGTCCACTTTTAAATAAACGTACCCATTCACGGACAACTCCTTCACTCATAACTCTTGGTCCGTACACGGCACAAAGCTCACGATGAATAGCTGCTGCAGAATATCCTTTGGCTGTAAAAAACCTTATGACAGCATGCACTTCACATTTGGCGGGGTTTTCTATTGCAGCACACATTTCAAACTGCCACAACAACTAAACTAGCGCAGGTACGACGTTCACTCGACCACGGCTTGATGCCGACGGACCTGTTGAGTGCGTGAACGCACAGATGGCGTCGCTACTCCCCCCACAACCCGCACTGTGACCAATCGGAGGTTACTTTCTGAACCGCCCTCGTACATCAAACAAACTGCAACAAATAGCGTTTTAGTGGTAGTTATTAATGTATTAATAACAAAATAGTGTACAATATGTGCTGCATTGTAAATCATGAGCTTTCGGCAAAACGTCTTATCCTCTTGTAATTGTGCATTTTCTTTCGTTCACTCTCGCTTACTTCATAATATGACGTTTATGTATGCTGCGAACGTTTTTCCTTCTCTTTCTTGATTTTTCTGCATCACTCTTATTATAAACGCCTTAACAGTGCAATACATATTTTTATGAGCTTCAAACAGGATCGACTTATTTTCAGTTACCTGTGTAGTTACTAGTTTATTTTTGTAATTTCTTGCGTATTTGAGTGCTTACTAGGAACAACCTTTTATTTTGAAAACATTGTAGCGTACAGCACCGACGTTGCAATCGACCCTTGTATCGATCCTGGTATCGTACAGGCTTTTGTTTGTTTTGGTTAGAACAGCTCAGTGTCGTTGAGACCGTAACTGAGAGAGCACTTCAAATTCCTGCTCCTATTAAGCTGAGTACACCGGTCGTTTATTACATATTTTTACGAGTTTCAAACAGGAGCGACTTCACTAATGGATAGGAACTGTGATTGCTGTGTACATATGTGAGCTGAGTTGGGGACCCTTCGCTCACAGCTCCAGGCTGCATTGGCTTCGTCACACAGAATGAAGATGCTGCCAAGGGATGGAGGGTCGGACGCGGGGATGTGAGGGATGTCGAACATGTCCCACATGTTCCCCAATAGGTCCACTGCTGTGGCCGCCCGGGGTACTGCTGCACTGAGGTTGACCCCTCACCCATGGTCAAGTGGCACCCAGCGAAAAACTTTTCCAGGGGCCGATTGTAGGGCCTCCCCGGTTCATTTGACGAACAGGTTTCGGGCGTTATCTGTGGCTGACAATGCCTGAGCATGATGCAGTCGTCCACCTTGTTCCCGAGGAACCTTCTCAGCCCACAAGGTCTGGGCATTCACAGAGGGTGTGTTTGCTGGTAGTTGGGAACTCCAACGTTAGGCACGTAATGGAGCCCCTTAGGAACATGGCTGCCAAGAGGGGTAAGGAAGCCAGTGTGCACTACGTGTGCATACCTGGGGGAGTTATTCCGGATGTGGAAAGGGTGCTTCCAGATGCCATGTAGAGTGCAGGGTGCTGCCATGTTGGTACCAATGACGTATGCCGCTTTGGATCAGAGGAGATTTCCTCTGGTTTCTGGTGGCTAGTGGATATGGTAAAGCTGCCAATCTTGCTTGCAAGATTAAGGTAGAGCTCACCATCTGCAGCATCGTCGATGGAACCGACTGTGGTCCTTTGGTGCAGTGCCGAGTGGAGGGTCTGAATCAGAGGCTCAGGCTGTTGTGTGACCGTGTAGGCTGCAGATTCCTTGACTTGCGCCATCGGGTGGTGAGTTTCCAGGTTCTGCTTTATAGGTCAGGAGTCCATTACACACAGGAAGCGGCTATACGGGTAGCGGGGGCTGTGTGGAAGGGACTGAGTGTTTTTTTTTTTTTTTTAGATCAGAGGGTCTCACGAAACCACAGAAAGGGCGTCCGTCTAAAAGGGGTCAGCGAAAACACAGTAAGGTAGTTGTTTGAAATGATCGGTATTGTAGTTGTAAATTATTGTAGCGGTGTTGGGAAAGAACCAGAGCTACAAGTCCTAATAGAAAGCACTGAAGCTCAAATACGTAGTTACAGGTAAGGAAAGCTGGCTAAAGCCGGAAATAAGTTCAGCCGAAATTATTTTAAACGACCTAACAGTGTTCAGAAAGGATAGATTAAATACAGTTGGTGGTGGAGTATTTACTGCTGTCAGAGGTAGTTTGCCTTGTAGCGAAATTGAAGTAGATAGTTCCTGCGAAATAGTATGAGTAGAGGCTATACTTGACAATCGGACTAAACTATTAATTGGATCGTTTTACCGACATTCCCCCCCCCCCCCCCCCCCCCCGACTCAGAAGATATAGTTGCTGAACAGCTCAAAGAAAACTTGAGTCTCATTACAAATACGTACCCCACTCATACAATTATAGTCAGTGGCGACTTCAATCTACCCTCGATATGCTGGAAAAATTATACGTTTAAAGCCGGCGGCAGGCATAAAACGTCATCCAAAATTGTACTGAATGCTTTCTTAGAAAATTATTTTGAAGAATTAGTTCATGAGCCCAGTCGAAGCTTAAATGGTTGCGAAAGTATACTTGACCTCTTAGCAACAAATAACCCTGGACAAATAGGGAGTATAATGACGGATCCAGGGATTAGCGACCACAAGGCAGTTGCTGCTAGCCTGAATGCCGTAATACCTACAACCATTGTAAAGAAATGCAAAGTAAATCTATTTGAAAAAGCTGATAAAAATGCTGTTAACGCCTATTTAAGAGACAGTCTCCACTCCTTCAGATCTGATCACGTAAGCGTAGATAAGATGTGAAATGATTTCAAAGAGATATTATCGACGGCAATTGAGAGATGTATACCACATAAATTAATAAGTGATGGTATTGATCTCCCCATGGTACACAAAACGGGTCAGATCGCTTATGCAGAAGCAACGAAAAAATCATGCCAAATTTGAAAGAACGCAAAATCCTCAAGATTGGCAAAGTTTTGCAGAAGTTCGAAATATAGCGCGTACTTCAATGCGAGATGTTTTCAATAATTTCCACAACGAAACTCTGTCTTGGAATCTGGCAGAAAACCCAAAGAGACGCAATCAATACCTTCACTGCGCGATAATAGCGGTGAAGTCACTGATGACAGTGCCACTAAGGCAGCGTAATTAAACACGATTTTCCGAAACTCCTTCACCAAAGAAGACGAAGTAAGTATTCCCGAATTCCAATCAAGAACAACTGCCAAGATGAGAAACATAGAAGCAGATATCCTCGGTGTAGCAAAGCAGCTTAAATCACTTTCCTCCGGTGCAGATTGTATACCAGTCAGGTTCCTTTCAGAGTATGCTGATGCAATAGCTCCATATTTATCAATTATATATAACCGCTCGCTTACAGGAAGTTCAGTATCTAAAGACTAGAAAATTGCTTAAGTCACACCAATACCCAAAAAGGGAAATAGGAGTAATCCGCTGAATTACAGGCCCATATCACTAACGTTGATTTGCAGTAGGGTTTTGGAACATATACTGTGTTCGAACATTATGAATTACCTCGAAGAAAACAATTTATTGACGCAATCAACACGCATTCAGAAAACATCATTCTTGTGAAACACAACTAGTTCTTTATGTTCATGAAGTAATGAGTGCTATTGACAGAGGATGTCAAATTGATTCCATAATTTTAGATTTCCCTGAAGGCTTTCGTTCCTCACAAGTGTCTTCTAACAAAACTGCGTGCCTATGGAATATCGCCTCAGTTGTGTGGCTGGATTCGTGATTTCCTCTCAGAAAGGTCACAATTCGTAGTAATAGACGGAAAGACATCGAGTAAAACAGAAGTAGGAGACAATCTGAGTAGCCCTCTTACATTGTTTGCAGATGATGCTGTCATTTTCCGTCTTGTAAAGTCATTAGACGACCAAAACGAATTGAAAAATGATTTAGATAAGATATCTGTGCGGTGGAAAAAGTGGCAGTTGATCCTGCACAAAGAAAAGTGTGAAGTTATTCACATGAGTATTAAAAGAAATCAGCTAAATTTCGATTACACAAATCTGAATGCTGTAAATTCAATTAAATACGTAGAGATTACAATTACAAATAACCTACATTGGAACGATCACATAGATAATGTTGTGGGTAGAGCAATCAAAGACAGCGATTCATTGGCAGAACAGTTAGAAGGTGCAACAGATCTACTAATGAGACTGCTTACACCACACTTGGCCGCACTATTCTCGGGTATTGTTGTGCGGTGTGGGAACCGCATCAGGTGGGATTGACGGATGACATCAAAAAAGTTCAAAGAAAGGCGTTCGTTTTACTATCGCGAAATAGTGGAGATAGTGCCACAGACATGATACGTGCATTGGAGTGGCAATCATTAAAACAAAGGCGTTTTTCGTTGTGACGGAATCTTCTCATGAAATTTCAATCACTAGTTTTCTCCTACGATTGCGAAAGCATTATTTTAACACCCACCTACAAAGGGAGAAATTATCATCACGATAAAATAAGAGAAATCAGGGCTCCCACAGAAAAAATGAAGTGCTCGTTTTTCCCGCGCGCCGTTTGAGAGTGGAACGGTAGAGACAGATTCAAGGTGGTTCATTGAACCCTCTGCCAGGCACTTTATTGTTAATAGCAGAGTAATCACGTAGATGTAGATGTCACGTAGATGTAAATATAGTTAAATAATGCAACAATGTAATGAAAACTAAGTATAGTATTAGTTGCACTACAGTCATATAACGTTTACGTATATTATTGACTGACACCAACCTTAGAAAACAAAACAAACCATCAAGGAAACCGACGACAAATCAAAGAGAAAAGTATTTCCAGTCATTAAGTACAGAAACGCCTCATGTCACTGGACACGACACATTTCTGAACAAACCAGTAAAATTTATCGTCTCACAACATGGAACCGTTAAGTAGACATTAAGTATTCCTTCCACAATCACTGTCGGTATCTTCAAAGATAAAAAATCCGCCATTCTCTCATTTTGCAAAAAAAGTGGGCCTGGGGGGTTTCTGATTTTATCGATTCAAATGGAAAGGAGTCGTCGAAATGCACTTTTACGGGAAACTGGGCTGATGAAACTGAGGAATCCCCCACAGACGTACGGATGACGGAGGTTACAGACATCACAAGAAACGTATAATCAGCTCCGAGAGGAGAGGTCATGGGGCAGGAGTCGTAGTCCACATCTGATAATTGAAGAACGTGAGGCGTTACCACGAATAGATTGCATGACCTTTCTGCGAGCATAAGGAATCGCGACGATAAACAGTCAAGCTCTGCAGCTAATTAAACTTCAAAAATTTGCAGGAAAAGTTATAAGCTGCCGATGTACACGACTTGATCAAAAGTATCCGGACCGCTATTAGAGGACATTAATATCGTATGTGTCCACCCTTGCCTTTGTGACGGCTTGGTTTCAGGTTTGGACATCTCCAGTGAAGCTTCTGAATGTTTGTGAAGGAGTGGCAACTCATTCTTCCTCGGATACGAAACCATAGAATACCATATTGCAGTGCCCGCGTTGTTCAGAATTGCGATTCATGTCCGATGGAACAGGCACTGCAGCGACTACGGCCATTACGAAACACATTAATGGATTCCCAGCTGAGAATATGGACGGCCGTCAGCTGTATAATGGAATAACCACAGTGAAAATTTATGCCGGACCGGGGCTCGAACTCAGGTGTCCTGCTTATCACGAGTGAACGCCTTACAAATTGGTTGATTCGGCGTCAGTGGAAGCAGTGGCCACAGCAGTTCAGGAGGAGACGAGTGGTGGTGTGCAAACTTGCAGTGCACGGAGAACTGCCCGAATATTGGACCTACCCGTGAGCACGGTGCGTAAAATCCTACGAAACATCCTTCTTTGCTGTCCATTTACGAGGTGCATTCCAAGTTCTAAGGCCTCCGATTTTTTTTCTAATTAACTACTCACCCGAAATCGATGATACTGGCGATACTTCTCGACGTAATCGCCCTGCAGACGTACACATTTTTCATAACGCTGACGCCATGATTCCATGGCAGCGGCGAAGGCTTCTTTAGGAGTCTGTTTTGACCACTGGAAAATCGCTGAGGCAATAGCAGCACGGCTGGTGAATGTACGGCCACGGAGAGTGTCTTTCATTGTTGGAAAAAGCCAAAAGTCACTAGGAGCCAGGTCAGGTGAGTAGGGAGCATGAGGAATCACTTCAAAGTTGTTATCACGAAGAAACAGTTGCGTAACGTTAGCTCCATGTGCGGGTGTGTTGTCTTCGTGAAACAGCATACGCGCAGCCCTTCCCGGACGGTTTTGTTGCAGTGCAGGAAGGAATTTGTTCTTCAAAACAATTTCGTAGGATGCACCTGTTACCGTAGTGCCCTTTGGAACGCAATGGGTAAGGATTATGCCCTCGCTGTGCCAGAACATGGACACCATCATTTTTTCAGCACTGGCGGTTACCCGAAATTTTTTTGGTGGCGGTGAATCTGTGTGCTTCCATTGAGCTGACTGGCGCTTTGTTTCTGGATTGAAAAATGGCATCCACGTCTCATTCATTGTCACAACCGACGAAAAGAAAGTCCCATCCATGCTGTCGTTGCGCGTCAACATTGCTCGGCAACATGCCACACGGGCAGCCATGTGGTCGTCCGTCAGCATTTGTGACACCCACCTGGATCACACTTTTCGCATTTTCAGGTCGTCAAAGCAGGATTGTGTGCACAGAACCCACAGAAATGCCAACTCTGGAGGCGATCTGTTCAACAGTCATTCGGTGATCCCCCAAAACAGTTCTCTCCACTTTCTCGATCATGTCATCAGACCGGCTTGTGCGAGCCCAAGGTTGTTTCGGTTTGTTGTCACACGATTTTCTGCCTTCATTAAACTGTCGCACCCACGAATGCACTTTCGACACATCCATAACTCCATCACCACATGTCTCCTTCAACTGTCGATGAATTTCAATTGGTTTCACACCACGTAAATTCAGAAAACGAATGACTGCACGCTGTTCAAGTAAGGAAAATGTCGCCATTTTAAGTATTTAAAACAGTTCTCATTCTCGCCGCTGGCGGTAAAATTCCATCTGCCGTACGGTGCTGCCATCTCTGGGACGTATTGACAATGAACGCAGCCTCATTTTAAAACAATGCGCATGTTTCTATCTCTTTCCAGTCCAGAGAAAAAAAATCGGAGGCCTTAGAACTTGAATGCACCTTGTAAAATTACCCATGTGCAAGCGCTGCTTCCTGTTAACCTGGCAGTAAGAGAGATCATTACTTTAGAATTTCTTGCTCGCATGGAAGTGGACAATGATTGGCTGATGAAGATTTTGTGAAGAGTTGAAGCCCACTTCCATCTGACAGGATGTGACAATACACAGAATTGTCGAACATGGGCAACGGAGAATCCACACGCAAATCAACCAGTACCTCTTGATTCTGAAAAGGTTACTGCGTGGTGCTGGTTTACGGTATCATTTATCAACAGAGCCATATTTTTTCGAAGAGACATGTTCAAATGGATCTGAGCAGTATGGGACTTAACTTCTGAGGTCATCAGTCCCCTAGAACTTAGAACTACTTAAACCTAAGCAACCTAAGGACATCACACACATCCATGCCCAAGGCAGGATTCGAACCTGCGACCGTATCGGTCGCGCGGTTCCAGACTGAAGTGCGAAGAGACAGGTGCTTCTGGTCCTGTTACCTGTACCGCACTGGTTAATGCTATGAGTGTCATTTGCGCAACCGTGTCATTCCAGCTCGCCAACAGCGTGGATGTACGAATGAGATCATTTTTATGCAAGATGGCGCACCTCCGCACATTGCAAATCCAGTTAAGCAGCTGCTGAAGCGCCATTTCGGGAACGCTAGAATTGTCAACCGCCATTTCCCTACAGCCTGGCCATTCCCATCATCTGATCTGAATCCTTGTGATTTCTGGCTGTGGGACTATATGAAAGATGTTGTATTCAGTGTCCCGATTGCAAACTTAGTTGCATTGAAGGCACGCATTGCGCAACACATTTTGAACGTGACCCCACTTCGTGCAGTTGTCGAACATGCTGTTTCTCGATTTCAACTTGTTGCAGAAAACGGTGGACAGCATATTAAACATGTTTTGCGCCAGCCACACGGAAATTAATAATCCGATTTGATTTTGATTGACACTTTTTATGCGGTTTTTGGCCTCAGGACAAATAAAAATCGATGTGATTGATGCTTTTTATGCGGTTTTTGGCATGGGGACAGCTAAAAACAGTGAGCCTTTTTATGCGGTTTTTGGCCTCGGGACATTTAAAAACCGATTTTTCCCATCCGATGTGATATGACCTTGCCGTGGTGGATGGGTTTACGTAACTAACAGTATCACACCTGTCAACCCATGCACACTGAGTAGTACAGTTTCTATAACGTCAAACGTACATCTTAGGCATTGTTGTATGATTCATTTGTCTGTAGTCGACCACTATTAAATTATGATGCTTGCCACATTGTAACTATTTATTTTTCTTCTGCCATACGTTTTCTCCGATAATTTTCCGTCGCAATTTTACGTTATTCTGGTGTTATTTCTACAGCGTTTAGAAAGTTTAACTTATAATCATTCTGTATATTCCCGTCCAGGTGACACATTTTACTTGAAACTCGCTTGCCTGGTGTCTGCAGATAAACACGATATTGCAGGGCCTGTGTTATTCCGAATATATATAGTATTTATTCGCCAACACCGGGCATCATCACCTCACCTGGACCCCTCATCTCTGCTCTATCCAGTCCAAAGCCCACAACCACCTCCGACTCCCTAAACTCCTCTCTAGCCGGACATAGGGGATGAACCTCTCTACCATCCTGCACACCTACAAATCCTTAATCCGTCTCATTCTCTGTTATGCCAGTCTCGCATGGATGGCTATCCCCCCCCCCCCCCAAATTCTGTAAGTCCCTCCAGATCCTCAAGTGCCACGCACTCTGCTTCGCCTTCCGTATACGCCTTCCATCCCCCACAGGGATCCTCTATGACCTGATTCCTTTCCCCCATCTGCTCATATTCCTTAAACATATCTGCATACTCCACACCTCCCACCACCTTTATCGCCGTCATCCCCTGGTTGCTCCTCTCCTCTCCCACCACCACCATCTGCCGTGGGTTTCCCGTTGTGCCCCCCATCCCCTACCCACCATTTCTACACCCTTCATCTCCTTTCCCAAGGTGGCTTCTGTCGACTCCCCCTCCCAGATGATGGCCTCTCTCCCTCCATTTATTCCTGTCTACTCTGATCCTTACCACCCTCTCCCTTCCTCTGTCCTTTTGCTGGGCTCCCTCCACCATTCCATCCTGTTTTTTCCCTGCCTACTTCTCTCTGCTTCCCTTCTATCCCCCTATTCCTTTTGCATTTCCCTCCTCTGCCTTTCCCCATTCCCTCTTGTGTCTGCCCTGCCCTGCCCTTATGAGTCCTCACCTCCGTCGGTTCCACCCCCCCCCCCCTTCGTTTTTTTCTCTCCTCTCATCTGTCCAGGTGTTTGTTGCAGGTCGTGGTTGACGTTTCACACGTGGCTGAACACTTCCTGTTTCCTTAAATAACGTAACTATCTGGCGAACGGTCCCGACACTTGGATGATGTCGTCCAGGATACCGAGCAGCATAAATAGTACACGCCCATTGGGCATTTTGATCACAATAGCCATACATCAAAACGATATCGACCTTTTCGGGAAGTGGTAAACGGTTCATTTTAACATGGGTAATGTATCACGAAGCAAATACCGTCCGCACTGGCGGAATGTTACGTGATACCACGTACTTATATGTTTGTGACTATTACAGCGCCATCTATCAAAAAATAAAAAAGTGGTCCTACTAAAACATTCACATTTATTTACGTACTACACGAATATGTAATAAAAATGGGGGTTCCTATTTGAAAAAAACGCAGTTGATATGCGTTTGACCTATGGCAGCACCATCTAGCGGGCCAACCATAGCGCCATCTGGTTTCCCCCTTCAAGCTAGACGAGTCTCGTTCTTCGTAGTTTTTTCGTTTGATGCTTATTTCGTGAGATATTTGGCCCGGTCACGATCAATGGACCACCCTGTATATAGAGGATGTACTAGTACAGGTTGTAGGCAGGTGGTTGACGACATATGGAAGTTTGGGTCGGGACGTGAGTCGTGGTTGGGTAGCCAAATGGTAAGGCGACCGCTCGCGATAAGCGGGAAATCTGCTTTCGAGTCCCGGTGCCGCACAAATTTTCATTGTCGTCATTCCATTATACAGTTGATGATTGTTCATATTTGCAACTGCGAATACATTTCATGAAACCAGAGATGGTAAGTGATATTGGATTCCAGGATCTGGAGCGAAGTAGACATTCTAATTATTCAAACCAAAGGTGTTTGATTAAGTTCGGGTCGGTATTCTGGGCAGGCCAGACAATTTCAGAAACCTTTGCCTCACAGGTGCTGCTTTAAGACAGGGTGCATTATCTTGCTGATACAAACACTCCTCGTCTTAGACCTGCTCCACTTCTGTACACAGTGTATAATGGCCAAAAATTTGTTCATATCCTTCCACATTTAGTGGTTTCTCAAGCGCAGCAAGCACCGGGTCCTAACCACGAAAATCATCCCCATGCCGTAACGTGTATCCCCCCCCCCCCCTCCACACTGTGCTTCGCTGCTCGCACTACATATGATGGTAGGTGAAGCTCTCCAGGCATTCGCAAAGCCTAGGGTCTTCCATCGAAAAGCCACAGGGTATAGCGTGATTCACCATTCCAAATCACTCGTTTTCAGTCATACAGTGCCCAGTGGCGTAGCTCTTTACACCAGCTCCAGTGTCGCTTAGGCCGGTATTATACTATCAAATTTCTTTGTGAACGTTGAAATGTCAAATATTTATGTCAAAGAAGTTTGATGGTGTAACATGGCACTTTGTCATATCTCGTCTGTCGTCAAATAAATTTGATCAAATCTAGGGCCTCGCTGTAGATTTGATCAAAAAAATCGCTTGTCCTCTGTTCACTGCATTGTGACATGTTACCACGTGGAGCGCTAGCACCGCTGCAGCGTTCTGTCATCTGTAGTGTGTTTATAAATATGGCCGGTAAATACAATTGTTGTGTTCTGTCAACTACAAAATTAATAGAGATGTATGAAGCTGATGAGGCGCTTTACAACGTGAGGCACCATGAATACAAAAATAGATTAAGAAGGCTGGAGAACTACAAAAATATTGCGGAGGTCATTAGCCGTGAGATACGGTTATCAGACACAAAATGTAATTGATTTGTTTATAAAATAAAAAAAGTGCTTAATGCACATTTATTTACCATCAGACAGTGGTCCTTTGGTGCTTTATAAATTGCTGCACACATTTCAGACGTTATTTTGGTTAATGTGCACTGTGGTATTCGAGTGCTGTACTGTAAGCTAGAGTAACTCTCTCCTGTAGCAAGGAATCCGAGTGTTAACAGTGAACCTATCTTCTGCAGATATAGCACTTCTTAAGTGAGTATTGTGCCTTGTGATATGAGGATACACTTCACTGAGCACATACTGACATGCATGCTCATCCATTCTTAAGTAATCCATGTACGACTTGACATCCTCCACTACAAGCTCACGTAACAAGTTTTGTTGAATGCTTTTATCGTCTCGTCGTAAAACCCACCGCTTCACCCAGGTACGTTTCCTTATTTTTCCACGCATCTCTTCCACATGTGCACACAGTGGAATTGTGGTACATGCAACTGCTGTCAGCCATCTTGAACTTTGACGAAAAATACGATGACAGTGCAAAACCCCCTTTTAGCGCCACGTCAAAGATCTTTGTCAAATAAATTTTACGAATATTAGATCATATCTTTGATCAAATCTTTGACAAAGAAATTTGATAGTGTAATACCGGCCTTAGGCCGGTGTTACACTCAGGGGGGTGAAACTCATATAGGGATTTCCGGTAACACGACGATGGTTTGGTTCCAGGCCACTTGGAGCGCTGCAAGTTTAGCAATTTATAGTCTCGTGTTCCTATTGGATGACGTAGTCTTCCATAATTAATTTGGTATCGTAGCAACGTGATCATGATTTTTCGTTTAAATTGCAGTGTAAGTATGTTGCTATTATTCTGTTTAATTTTTGGATGCATTCGTAATATTTGATAGTGTGATGATTCAGTATTTACTTTTTTACTTTTGTTTCATATAGAACACGAGGTTGTATCATCACATTACGTTCTGTGGACTCTTGTATATTTGTTCCTGCAAAGAAATACAATTTCCGTTGCTCAGTTTACTTAAAGGGTAAGTATATTTCTTATTTCTGTTCATATTTCCTTGTATTTCATAGAGAATCCCATGCTAGCAGCTTTTGACGTAGTTGGTATTCAACTTTCCGAATCCTGTAATGGAATATAATTCTGGCTTTGATTCATCTTCCTTTTTGCCACGAAGTACTCTTAGTGACATAATAAGTACCATTTATTGTGCCGTTTACTACATACCAAATATTGGACGTGTTACAATTGATTCGTAATGCCTCGAGTGTTTTCTGTTTCCCGTTTTCGACAGTACATATTCTGTACAGTACATAACACTTTATCCAGGTAAAAAGTGTTTGTTGCTGTTGTATCGACAAAGGTTGTGTTCTCACATAATAAGACATTTGTTTGGAAGTCACACAAGGCAGGTCCTTCAAGCAGTTGGACATTTACACGTATTATTGTGGCAATATCCAATGCAGTAGAAATCTTCCCGCACTTTAATGCTCAACACAGTGTAATACAGATTTACAGCTGTAACTGTTACTGATAATGTACAGTTGAATTTGGTATCTACCATGGTATCTAGATGCTGAAGTATACTGAAATGGTACAATAAGCAGTATTTCTACTGCCTGATAGCACTGTTTAACGAAGTAGTGTTGAATATAGAATATAGTGCAACTACGCTCATGCAGTTATATGTAGAGTGATGTGCATATCCGTAGTAGAAATGAGAATTTGTTTCGTTTTTTCACTATTTTGTAGCAATACCACATCAGATTACAAGCCATGATAACAGTTATCAGTACTTCAGTACAGGATAGCTGCATTTAGACATAAGCTAATATGATTTTTGATAGTGAAATTAATTTCACATTGAGTTTTCTTTAACATTAATCAATGTAAACCATACCTGATCTTTTTTCTCGTTCCTAATTTTTGGTCTGAATAACATTTCAGACACATGAGGATGGATCATACAGTAAGAGAAGAATCCAGTTTGAGATTGAAATTGAAATACTCGTGCAAAATTCCCAGATGCTGGAGTAGTTATTACACAAAAACAAATTCCAAACACAAGAATAAACATTTCTATAAATTTCCAGCTGCATCAAAAAGTGAGACTTTAAAGAAGTGGAAATTGATCTGTAATATAGATGAAGGTGTCAACTGTAGTTATTATTATGTGTGTGAGGATCATTTTTATGAAGCAGATTTTGTGAACTATACTAGACACAGGCTAAATCCTGGTGTTACACCAAAGCACATGGAATTGGTGTTGTATCACCCTCCCCCCACCCATCTGTGTTACACTGGTGGTGGTGGTGGTGGTGGTGGTGGCAGTTTCACCACATCAGGTGCAAATATAAGTGTGCACAAGACAGGTCACAATGCAAAATCTACAGTAATACAACGAAGCAGTCCCCCTTTACAGAGCACAGATGATGGTGAGTACAGCTTTTTATCCTCACCTGTTTATGATGTGGAAAGTAGCCCAGGTGTAATGGGATCTGGCGTTTCTAAACGTGATTTAACTCTAAGAGAACACAAAATGTATAAACTGCATAGAATTACAGTTTCCAGAGTGTGTAGATTGAAAAAACAGCTACAGAATGAGAGGAAGAAATTGAAAATTCTAAAAGAGTTGTATGATGACAGGAAATTTCAGTTAATTGAAGAAGAGTCGAATGGTGTGACTAAAACTTTTATTAATAGTCAGTTGAGAAATGCCAATATGCAGCCCACAGCAGTACGGTGGTCTATACAAGATAAGGCATTTGCTTTATCTATTTATAAGCATAGTCCCCGGTTGTACAGATATTTGGCCACATACTTCTCCCTTTCATCTGTCAGGCTGCTCAAGGGATGCTTTCCCACATACCATTTGATACAGGACTTAATCCAGCTTTATTAAACTTTTTAGGAAGGGAAGTAAGTAATATGCATGAAAATGACAAGTATTGTGCTCTACTTTTTGATGAAATGTCTCTGGCTGATGGTATGTACTATGATGCACACAAACAGTTAATCTATGGGTATCAGGACTTGGGTCATTTAGGACGTTCACCTGTAGCTGCTAGTCAAGCATTGGTTTTTATGCTGAAAGGCATTCACAGAACTTGGAAACAAGTTCTAGCATATTACTTTACCGCAACCACTTACCACTACACCCATTTGAAATCACTCATTGTTCACATCATAAGTGAACTACAGAATATTGGGTTCAAAGTGGTTTGTACTGTATGCGACCAGAATGCAACAAACCAAAAGGCCCTTAAGCAACTGTGTGAAGCAAATTTGTTGAAGCCCATTATATTTCATTTTGTCGTCAATAATCAACCAATTGTTACCATTTATGATGTACCACATCTGCTCAAAAACACTAGAAATGCTTTGATAGATAATAAAATTCAATTTGAACCTCACAAAGCAGCAAAGTTTGAGTACATCAGTACAGTGTTCTTTTTGGATATAAAAAAAAACGGTTCAAAACTCTACCCAAATTAAAAGCACAACACTTTAACTTTTCTGATTCCCATGTCAAAATAAAGGTAAAAGTTGCTGCTGCACAAATGAGCCATACTGTTGCAGCTGCAATTGAAACATATGTTTCTACTCACACATTACCATCTGAAGCTATACACACAGCTGAGTTTGTGGAAAAGGTAGATAATCTCTTTGATTCACTCAACAGTAATGAGGAATATCCCAGGGATGGAAAACAATTTAGGTGTGCTTTATCAGAAAATTCGCCACATTTAGAAATGTGGTATAGCATATTGAGGGAAATAGGCAGCTGGCAAATAGATTTAAAAACGGGAAGAAGCAAGACTAATATGTTTAGCTTCATAAAAGGTTGGCAGATTACATTACAGTCTATTATTTTCTTGTGGAAGACCTTGAAAGTGGTTGGCTTTAAGTACTTAAATGTAAAGGCGTTCAATCAAGATGCTTTACAAAATTTCTTTTGTTGTATAAGACAACATGGTATTGCTAATACGAACCCAACTTGTTTTCAGTTTGTACAAGCTCTGAAGACTTGTGTTGCCAATCATATGACTTTGCCTTTCAAAGCCATGAGTGTAAGTAACTGTGAAAATGATGATTACACTCCCTTGAGCAGTTTGTGTCACTTTTTGGCAGCTAGTGGTAGGAATGAACATTTAAGTGAATGTGAGATGAATGGCACTGATACACCTGAGCAAATTTATTCTTACTCAGATGGTATCATCGAGTCTGTAGAAGATCAAAAATCCTTAGCCTATCAAGCAGGCTATGTACTAAAAGCCATAGATGTACCAGATGATTGTGAAACATGTAACACCAGTCTCTACTCCTCTGTTGTGACTGAAAATCATTTGTTTACCTCATTTAAAGAGAATAGTGAGGAGCATTCTCATTTGAAATATGCAAGTGAAAGAGTCATGATTTTCCTAAGGGCACTCCATGATCAGCTGTATGAGTTTCTAAATAGTCATGGTCACACAACAAGACTACATGATAATTCTAAAAAAACATTTGTTCTGTCTCATACAACAATTTGTAATAAACATGACATTGAAGAGAGACTTCTCAAGACAAGTATTCCATTTATAATATACAAGTATGTGAAAGAAAAGAAATTTACAAACAAGAGAAAATTGTGTGTGCAACAATTTAAAAAGAAGTTCAAATCATGTTAAAAGACTTTGTATTTTGTTTATTATGTGTACAATGAGAGTAAGCTCCCTATACATATACAAATGTTGTGTTAAAAGCAGAGAATTACATGTTCTTGTATCAAAATCATGCCTTTGATTTGTTATGACAAAATCTGGTAATTCAGCAGGAACATAACTTAACACTTTCTAGATGTGATGATTGGATTCTAAAAGTATAATGAATAAAGTGCTGTCAAGGGGAATTTGTGTTAATTTTCAGTAGTGTACCAAACAAAGTTTTCAAAGAGAAACTAAATAAATAAAAATGTTAAAAATAAATGTTGTACCAGCGTCTTCTTTCATTATTTAAACATGATGGGTGTTGCCAAAATAACAGCCAAGTTGGGGAAAAAAGAAAAAAAAAATGTTATGTGTTGCAGTTCATTTTCTTTGTATGTCTCATTGGCAAAAACATTTTGGCTATATTCATGGAGTGTCTACCTGCTCTGCTCCCAATTTGTTTTTCAGTTGATGTAAAGTAGTATTTTGTGTCTTTCATAAATTTATTTAAACTGTGCAGAAGTTCAATTTCAGATGACTGAATATCTATAAATAACAATCAACAGAAAAAATAATAAATCGGATTTTGTAGACTTTACAGTACATCTTTGGTTTGTAGCACAGATATTTTTGTAAATGACCTCTTGGTTATCCATTAGCTTTGTAGTTATTTATTTGTGTAACCTACTATTCCACTTTTGATCATGCGAGTTTACATAATGTGCTTTAGGATATGTGGAAACGTTAACATCATTTATATATGCATGCAATGTCAGATGATTTTTTAGTCTGACATGTGCTAAAGCTCGTTTATTTCCACATGATGATGGCCTTACGGCCAAAATCGCAATATTGAGTTATACAAAAAAATTTCACAGTCAAAAGATGACGTCGTAATTTACGAAAATTTTCACAATGTAAACTGCAGCTACGAGTAGTTAATGTTTGTTTTTGATTGAGATTTCTTTTATATATTACTTTGCAAGATCTCAAAAACCTTTATAACTGCACTATGCGGCCCACATTCAAAGATTAAATGAAAGATATTGTCATCTAATTCGCGTATTTAGAAATAAACATAAGAGATTTTCGCGCCATATTTTTTCGTATTGAAGTTCACAGCCAGGCCACAAGTAGCGCTGGTGTCGTTTCCGTATAATAACGAGGTCTTTGCACTTCTACTATATTGGTGTTTTGTGGTTACACTATTATATTTCTTTGACAAAGAAATATGATCAAATATTCGTCAAATTTCTTTGATGAAGATCCCCGACGTGGCACTAAAAAGGGGTATTAATATTTTTCGTCAAAGTTTAAGGTGGCTGACAGCACCAGCTTTGTATTAACCGCAGCAGTTGCATGTACCGAAATTGCATTGTGTGTGCATTTGGAAGAGAAGGGGCAGAAAACAAGGAAACATACATGCATGAAGCCATGCGTTTTACGTCGAGATAATAAAAGCATTCAGCAAAATATGTTACAACAGCTGCAAACGGGGAACGTTAAATTTTATATAAATTAATTATGAAAAGATAAGCGTGCATTTCAGTATTTGCTCAGTAAAGTGGCTTCTCATATTACAAAACAGAATACTCTCTTGAGAAATGCTATATGTTCAGAAGACAGGCTCACCGTAACACTGCGATTTCTTGATACAGGAGAGAGCTACCCTAGTTTACAATACAGTACTCGAATACCACAGTGCACATTAACCAAAATAATTCCAGAAACGTGTGAAGGAAAATAAATGTTTAGTTCACTATATGGGCAATAAGAACTATTTTTGTTTTTGAATAATTTAATTAATAGAATTATTGTCCCAACAACTACAAAATCAACAAAAAGTACGAAGCAGGCGAAGCACTTTTTAACCTGCGGGCTCCAGAGTTCAAAAGTAGACAAAGTGAAGGGGTTGCTCGGTTGGTTGGCTCGGGGGAAAGGACCAGACAGCGAAGTCATTGGTCCCATTGGATGAGGGAGGGATGGGGAAGGAAGTTGGCTGTGCCCTTTCAAAGGAACCATCCTGGCATTTGTCTGAAGCAATTTAGAGAAATCGCGGAAAACCTAAATTAGGATGGCTGGACGCGGGTTTGAACTGTCGTCCTCCAGAATTCGAGTCTAGTGTGCTAACCACTGCACCACCTCGCTTGTTAAAGTGGAAGGGAAAGCCAAGTTTTTATTTTATTTTAAAGTGTGACCACCTCTTCTAGTTCGGCTTGCTGAAAATCTGCCTGGATGTGTCCAGATGCAGAGGTGGATGGCTGTAGCTGTGACTATAGATATGAAGTCGCCTGCAGCATGTTACACTTTCCATCGACATACGGTTAATAGCATGCATTGTGCCCCTTGCTCACCCCAGTCGAAGGAAGTTTATTAAAAAAGACTCGAAGGAACACACCAACGAAACTTTGAACCATGTACACAAACACACTACCGAGACATCAAGTAGCTGTAGCGATGCTAGTGCTCCAAGCGGTTACATTTCACATTGCACTGAACAGAAGACGAACGATTTTTATAATCAAATCTACGGCGATGCTCTAGATCTAAACGCTGCGAGGAACATTTCAGGTATGTGCTGCTGGTACAGACGGAGAAATCGGCGACAGCAGAACGCAGCATCAAGAAAGATCACACATTTCACTTCGAGAACACCAAGGTGCTCTGCCGAGCCGCCGAATGGGTCAGCGTCATAAGAGTCCATCGAGAATCTTGTAAAGAGAGACGAAGGATGCTAACTGAGTGTGGCATGGAATCGAACGATAGCAGCAATTCGTCGAGAGCGCGCCCTCCGCCGTCGTCCTCGAAAGACAGGGCCGGAATGCTCTGACAGAGATGCGAACGAAGCTCTCGCTACCCCCACCACCGCGACGTCATCTCCCACCCACTCGCCGGCCTCACTGTACCCAACCTCCAGGAGCGTGGTGGAGGGGGGGAGGGGGCGGCACACCGCAGATATAAGTAGGACGGCATCCGCAAACTCTCTCGACACTTTGCCAGATGATGAGTATTTCACTCGCCGAAGCGTCGCGGTTTTATAACACTGCCACCCGGCCGGAAACCGGAGAGCTTTTCAACTACATTCACCAGGAATGTCAGCACTCAAATCTGAACTTTATTTTTCAGTTTTTTGAAAACTGTATTACTCAAGTTTTTTTAAAAAAATCTTCTGTCTCCATTTTAATGATAGAGTGAAGTTCTAATTTTTAAATGAAATATTATCAATGAACCTAGAATGAAAACCACCACTCCTTCTATGCACGGCAGTTGAGAACCATAAGGCTCCAAAGCGGACTATCGAAGTTGTGAGAGAAAAAGAGGTTTGTGAAAATCCAGTTCATAGACAAACTACCAGTCTCATAGGTCTGAATTGTTTTTAACAAAATCAACACCTTATACTTCCTATGAAAAAATAATGTACCCATTTTATGTTACGAACTATTAATTAATTGTTGTCCGCCCCCGGTAGCTGAGTGGTCAGCGCGATTTAATGTCAATCCTAAGGGCTCGGGTTAGATTCCCGGCTCGGTCGGAGATTTTATCCGCTCAGAGACTGGCTGTTGTGTTGTCTAAATCATCATCATTTCATCCCCATCGACGCGCAAGTCGCCGAAGTGGCGTCAAATCGAAAGACTTGCACCAGGTGAACGGTCTATCCGACGGGAGGCCCTAGTCACACGACATTTACATTTATTTTGATTAATAGTTAAGGTTATACTTGTTATTATTGTTAATTAAAATAATTTACCCACTTTTTGTTAAGAAATATTAATTAACATTTAAGACTATTTATTATTATTATTAATTCACAAAAATTCCAGTTATAGACTAATAACAATATTGTATTTTTACAGTTGTAAAATTTGTACTTGTAATTAATGTGAAAGTAAATCAGAACATAAAAAACAGATACTAAATGCACCACACACTCAGTAATGACCTACTCCAACACTTCATTGTCCTCATTATCATTTCCATTAAGCAAATTCTACGACATGAGGGTCAGATAAAATTGCAGATATACCTCCTATTACGACGTACTACTACTACGTACAGGATGCATACACTAGATTGTGTGCCTTAGATAACAATTGAACAGTGCAGAGCAACGAAATTATAATTTGTGCTTTAGGGCCATATGGAAATGAATATCCGGGAAATCGGCGAGACAGCTTTTCATGAATGTTCACATATACAGTGTGGGTGTACAGATGTAGATAAAGCAGGTTCACCATTAAATCAAATCTCAAAATTGATGACAGTGTGCTTCAGGCTCTTCTTGATTTCAGCGCTTCAATTAAAGGTTGACGCATTCAACAATGTACTTCGCACATTTGCGCTTTGCCAATGTTTACTCACAATACAGTGTGTATGAAGCCATATCTTAAATACGCTAACTGCTGTTAGAATCCCTATGCTTCATTTTTCGTAAAAGTCTAGTGTAACATAATATTCCCAAGGCAATTTTGGGGCAGTTCTGTGACCTCACAAGAATATTCTTAGCCCAGAAGCGGAATGTCAGAATGATCTGCGGTGTCAGTTCGCGAACTTCTGTCGGCCGTCGTTCAGGCGCCTTGGAATATTAACGCTGCCGTTCCAGTCCACATATTCTACTATGCGATATGTTGCTGACAATTGTGATTCTTTCAGGAAAAAACTGCATCGTTCGGTGAATGACCACTATAGGGATATACGATATACATTTAGATAACTCTTCCAGAAGCATTGTACAGAAAAGTGTGCGCTATTCAGCACGGTTCATTTATAATAGGCCTCCACCAGAACAGAAAAAGTTGAGGATTAACTCCAAGTACTCAAATGCAAGTTGAAAGGTTCCTCTGTGGCACAATCTTCGTGTTCTGTACAGGAGTTCTTTGCAGTAGTTGAGTTCTCTGACGGGCATGGATGTGTGTGATGTCCTTAGGTTAGTTAGGTTTAATTAGTTCTACGTTCTAGGCGACTGATGACCTTAGAAGTTAAGTCGCATAGTGCTCAGAGCCATTTGAACCATTTTTTTGAGTTCTCTGAGATCTGTTATTTATTGATATACTCTCTTTTCTCCTCTTTTATTAATTGCTTTAAGTCTTTATTTACAAATTTTCTAATCTCCATTCTGTAAACTAGTACTAAGGTCCCATGGTTTTTAATAAATAAATGTCAAACGGTGCCTTATATATGTAGTAAAATTGTTATCTATTAGGTTGTTGCATAAGATCGTAGCATTTTAGTTTTGCATGTTGGTACTCCGGTTGCTGTTTGTCTATTAATCGATTGTCATTTTTTATTTTTAGTTCACTGTTGTTATCTGATTTAACATATTGTCATTTTGTCATTTGGAGATAGTGAGTGGATCTGTGGACACTAAAAAATGGACTGCCAAGTGGAGAAACAGAAACATTTTGAAATATCCTTCTGTTTGACTTCAGTAGAGATGTGACAGCATTGGAGGCAGCCAGAAACATTTGCACCGTGTGTAGGATAAAGCCATTGGACGCGGCACGACAAAAAATGATTTTCTCGTTTTAAAGAGGATCGTTTTGCCATTATGTGAAGATGACATCATTTCTTTCGGACATGCAGTTCTCTAAGCATGAAATTATAATAAAATCAAGACCCTAAGCTGTCGACAGGCGTTGATATACATCAATGGGGACCGATGAAAATGTGTGCCCCGATCGGGAGTCGAACCCGGGATATCCTGCTTATATGGCAAACACTCTATCCATCTGAGCCATCGAGGGCACAGAGGATACTGCGACTGCAGAGATTTGTCCCTTGCACGCTCCCCGTGAGACCCACATTCCCAACTTAATGTCCACACACTACATTCTAAGAGAGCTGCATGGTCGCCGATAGTACCTGTTCTTTCGGACATGTCCGAAAAAACATATCATCTTCATATAGTTAAGGCTAACCGGCAATTGACCTTCTTCTGTGCTGGATGTACACGCATTGCCCGAACTCTTACGGGACTCGGTAAGATTGCCTGCCGCTGCTAATGAGTGTAATGGGCAGGGGCACAACGAGTGTAGTGTGTGGACGTTAAGTTGGGACTATGGGTCTCACGGGGAGAGTGCAAGGGATAAGTCCCTGCAGTCGCACTATCCTCTATGCCCTAGATGGCTAGCCGGCCGGTGTGGCCGAGCGATTCTAGGCGCTTCAGTGCAGAACTGCGCTGCTGCTATGGTCGCAGATTAGAATCCTACCTCGGGCATGGATGTGTGTGATGTCCTTAGGTTAGTTAGGTTTAAGTAGTTCTAAGTTCTAGGGGACTGATGATCTCAGATGTTAAGTCCCATACTGCTCAGAGCCATTTAAACCATTAAACAGCGGCCGGCTGTGAAGATAATGTGAAATAAAACTTTCTCTCATTTAAGAGCTAACAGACGTCACAGATTTTTATTTTTGAATCTTTATCTGACGCAAATTAGAAATATTAGTCAAAGCTCTATACTACGCATGATAGTAGACATTTGCTAGCTCTATTCAAATAGCAAGGGAACGCCGTGATTAGCCAAGTCCATAACTGGCCGAGAAACAATAAAGTAATTCCTTATGAAAAAGATTAATAACATGAACTTCTATATAAGTAAAAAATCTATTACCAACATATACAAATACATAATGAGGTTGTAGAATGTGTGGAAAATGGAAATGAAGTCCCATGCTTCTTGACAGAGCCCAGGGGAACGATGCGGGAGACCCGCACCGCCGTACTAACCAAGGTCCTAATGCAGGTGGTTTGCCGTTGCCTTCCTTCGAGCGTAATGGGGATGAATATAATGTTGAAGACGACACAACAACACCCAGTCACCTCGGGGCAGGTGAAAATCCGTCACCCCGCCGGGAATCGAACCCAGGACCCCGTGCTCGGGAAGCGAGAACGCTACGGCGACACTACGAGCGGCAGACTGTAGAAAGTGTAGCTAGCACAAAATTTTTAGGTATATATGTTGACCAGCACACTACATGGGATGCACATCTGAGAGAATTAGTACAGTATGCTATGCCTACGAATATTAATCACAGTGCGTAATAGCTCACGCCTAAAAACAGCATAATTTGCGAACAAACATCCTGTCATCACTTATGACATAACGTTCTGTGGTGCAAACACGTAGAATATGGAAAATGCGTTCAAACTGCAAAAATAGGTGATAAATATAATGACCAAGAGTCACAAAATGGCCGAATGTATTGAACTATCTAAAAAATCGGGTATGTTGACAGTTCAAAAAATGGTTCAAATGGCTCTGAGCACTAAGGGACTTAACATCTGAGGTCATCAGTCGCCTAGAACTTAGAATTAAGTAAACCTAACTAACCTAAGGACATCATACACATCCATGCCCGAGGCAGGATTCGAACCTGCGACCGTAGCGGTCCCGCGGTTCCAGACTGAAGCGCCTAGAACCGCTCGGCCACTCCGGCCGACTGACAGTTTCAAGTAAATAATCTTTCAAATTGCAGTTTTTATGCAGAAAAAATTGAGTAATATGCATGTCCACAGAATTTTACCAATCGAGATACAGTGGTTGCTTTTACCTGGAGAGAAAGAATGAACCATCCCGACATTTGCCTGAAGCGATTTAGCGAAATCACGGGAAAGCTATATCAGGATGGCCGGACGCGGGTTTCAACCGTCGTCCTCCCAAATGCGAGCCCACTGTGCCAACCACTGTGCCACCTCGGTTAGTTTTCGTTCAGTACTCGTATGAATAACTTCGCACTTGTTTAGAGTCAACTGCAATTTTTTGCTCCATACATATGTCTTGTCTAAACCATTCTGCAGTTGCTTTTGACCATTTGATGCCTTTACAAAACGGTAAATGACAGCATCATCTGCAAACAATCTAAAGAGGGGTGTTCGGATTGTCTCCTATGTCGTTTATGTAGATCAGGAACAGTAGAGGGCCTATAATATTTCCTTGAGAAACACCAGATATTACTTCTGTTTTACTCGATGACTTTCAGTCAATGCCGCAACACGGTCCAGCATCGAGTTGATTACGGGTCTAATTTTCCACTGAAGCCGATTGGCCCACAGCTCTTGAACAGCCACCTCCAATCATGTACAGTGTGACAAGGTGCCATTGGGCTCTTCAATTGGTCCCACACATGCTATATAGGGGACAAGTCTGGGGACCAGCCAGACATGGAAGAGTCGGAACATGACGTAGGAAGTCTTGAGCAATTCGAGCTGTATGTGGACGAGCATTATCTTGCTGGAAAAGTGCCCCAGGTTACCCATACAGTAAAGATCCCACATGGCATCGAAGATTGTCAGCAACCTAACGCTGGCCCGTTAAGGTTCCACATACCACAATTAGTGGGAACCAGCTATCGCATTCTATGCCACCCAGACTACATAGGCTGGTCCACTGATCGTGTCCGGACCAAATATCTCACGAAATAAGCGTCAAACGAAAAAACTACAAAGAACGAAACTCGTCTAGCTTCAAGGGGGAAACCAGATGGCGCTATGGTTGGCCGGCTAGATGGCGCTGCATAGGTCAAACGGACATCAACTGCGTTTTTTTAAATAGGAACCCCATTTTTTATTACATATTCGTGTAGTACGTAAAGAAATATAAATGTTTTAGTTGGACAACTTTTTTCGCTTTGTGATAGATGGCGCTGTAATAGTCACAAACGTGTAAGTACGTGGTATCACGTAACATTCCGCCAGTGCGGACGGTATTTGCTTCGTGATACATTACCCGTGTTAAAATGGACCGTTTACCAATTGCGGAAAAGGTCGATATCGTGTTGATGTACGGCTATTGTGATCAAAATACCCAACGGGCGTGTGGTATGTATGCTGCTCGGTATCCTGGACGACATCATCCAAGTGCCCGCATCTCGTGGTCGTCCGGTAGCGCTCTCGCTTCCCACGCCCGGGTTCCCGGGTTCGATTCCCGGCGGGGTCAGGGATTTTCTCTGCCTCGTGATGGCTGGGTGTTGTGTGCTGTCCTTAGGTTAGTTAGGTTTAAGTAGTTCTAAGTTCTAGGGGACTGATGACCATAGATGTTAAGTCCCATAGTGCTCAGAGCCATTTGAACCATTTTGAATCATCCAAGTGTCCGGACCGTTCGCCGGATAGTTACGTTATTTAAGGAAAAAGGAAGTGTTCAGCCACATGTGAAACGTCAACCTCGACCTGAAACAAATTATGATGCCCAAGTAGGTGTTTTAGCTGTTGTCGCGGCTAATCCGCACATCAGTAGCAGACAAATTACGCGAGAATCGGGAATCTCAAAAACGTCGGTGTTGAGAATGCTACATCAACATCGATTGCAGCCGTACCGTATATCTATGCACCAGGAATTGCATGGCGACAACTTTGAACGTCGTGTACAGTTCTGCCACTGGGCACAAGAGAAATTACGGGACGATGACAGATTTTTTACACACGTTCTATTTAGCGACGAAGCGTCATTCACCAACAGCGGTAAGGTAACCCGGCATAATACGCACTATTGAGCAACAGAAAATCCACGGTGGCTGCGACAAGTGGAACATCAGCGGCCTTGGCGGGTTAATGTATAGTGCGGCATTATGGGAGGAAGGATAATTGGCCCCCATTTCATCGATGGCAATCTAAATGATGCAATGTATGCTGATTTCCTACGTAACGTTCTACCGATGTTACTACAAGATGATTCACTGCATGACAGAATGGCGATGTACTTCCATCATGATGGATGTCCGTCACATAGCTCGCGTGCGGTTAAAGCGGTATTGAATAGCATATTTCATAAACGTTGGATTGGTCGTCGAAGCACCATACCATGGCCCGCACGTTCACCGGATCTAACTTCCCCGGATTTATTTCTGTGAGGAAAATTGAAGGATATTTGCTATCGTGATCCACCGTCAACGCCTGACAACATGCGTCAGCGCATTGTCAATGCATGTGCGAACATTACGGAAGGCTAACTACTCGCTGTTGAGAGGAATGTCGTTACACCTATTGCCAAATGCACTGAGGTTGACGGAGATCATTTTGAGCATTTATTGCATTCATGTGGTATTTACAGATAATCACGCTGTAACAGCATGCGTTATCAGAAATGATAAGTTCACAAAGGTACATGTATCACATTGGAACAACCGAAATAAAATGTTCAAGCGTACCTACGTTCTGTGTTTTAATTTAAAAAACCTACCTGTTACAAGTGTTCGTCTAAAATTGTGAGTCATATGTTTGTGACTATTACAGCGCCATCTATCACAAAGCGAAAAAAGTGGTCCAACTAAAATATTCATATTTGTTTACCTACTACATGAATCTGTAATAAAAAATGGGGGTTCCTTTTTTAAAAAACGCAGTTGATATCCGTTCGACCTATGGCAGCGCCATCTAGCGGGCCAACCAGAGCGCCATCTGGTTTCCCCCTTGAAGCTAGTCGAGTTTCGTTCTTTGTAGTTTGTTTCGTTTGACGCTTATTTCGTGAGATATTTGGCCCGGCCACTATCAGTGGACCACCCTGTATATTACGCCGGCTGTGCGGGCGTTGTGGAGCGCGACAGTGTGGGTGGAACTGTGCCAGGCTGCCTCCACATGCGATTATCATCCGTCCTCAAAACGAATCAGGATTGATCAGTAATCGCCGCAATTTGCCAGTCTATCTGTGGCAGTCCATATAGATCTGGATTGCTTGGCACCATTGAAGACGGAGTCGCCGATGTCTCGGTGTTAGCGGCAGTACACAAGCGCACCTGGGCTGCAAATTCGCATCCGCAAGGTGTCTGGAAGTGGTTTCTTGGAACAACTGGCACCCGTACATCTGCTTCCGTAGTGGAGCGAGTCACTGAAGGATCCCTGATCGTTTGCCCCAGGATCCTTTTTGCTTCGTCGTCTTCCTGGTCGCTCCAGACCAGGCAGGTCGCACGTGGGTAAGAGCAACGGTCGTATAAAGATCCTTCCGAACAGGATCACGGACGAGTGTGACGCCTTATCAGCGACAGACTGTTTCAAATGCTGCTGTCAGTGAACGCAGATAGGTCTCAAGCAGTTTCCCAGCGAACTCTGCTAAGGGAACTGCATGCAATGGCCATTTTTCCAAAAGCTAATGAAAATTTTTCCCGAATAAAAGATAATAAAATGGATGCATCGCTGAGAGATTTTACACTCGCTCCAAATTAATGAAAATTTTTCCCTAATAAAAGATAATAGAATGGATGTGCGAAGAAACAATGGGCAACAGAGGAAAAACTTCAATTGATCGATGAAAGAAGAAAGAAAAAAAAAATATTCCGGGAAACTCAGGAATGCAGAAATACAAATCGCTGAGGAATGAAATAAATAGGAAACGCACAGAAGCTAAGACGAAATGGCTGCAGGAAGAGATAGCCACTGCCTATATACCGTATACTGGTGAACTATCGGGGAAAATAGGACGAATAGTAAGGAAACACCGAGTAGAAACTGTCTTTTGCCCACAAAATAAAGCACGAGCATTACTGGGAAGTGTCAAAGACAAAAACTGTAGTAGAGGACAGAGCTTGGAATTCATTCAGCAAACAATTGAGGACGGATACAATTCATAACCTGAGATGTAAAGTTTGGCAAAGGGAAGGAATTCGTGGTGGACTGCATCAAACCTGCCTCAAGACTGCAGGGAAAAAAAAAGATAAGAAAAAAAACACAGAGTTGTCGTAGCGAGATTGAATATTGTAATCCCCAAATCCTCGAAAAATATAGCTATTCAAAAAAAGCAGATAATTCACTTGACGCCTTCCTAAGAGAGACTCTTCACTCATTCCAAATTAATAATATAAGTGTAGACCAGATGTGGCTTATAGCAGCTACAAACGTTTTCCTTTGTGTTGACGTCATGTGAGTTGTGGAGGAAGAATACTGGGATTTAGCGTACCGATGGAGGGCGCCGCGAATTAGTGAATTTATCAGAGGTTATTGATCGTGTATTCTGGATGAAACAATTGCCTTCTAAGAGATAGAGTTAACTGTTTCTCAGACATGTGAAACACATTCGCACTATTTTATGATTTCCACTAGACGTAGACAGCTGGGGTACACTATTCCCGTTCTGGGGGGTATGGGGTGGCGGCAGGAAGGGCATCTGGCCACCCCTTACAATTAACCATGCCAAATCCGTACGTAACCCTGCCGACTCTTCGCACGTTCTGTAGAGCTGCAGAAGCGTAGAGAGATCTGCACCACAGTTGGTGTTGCTCAGGCAGCGGAGGGCATTGAGGTGCTGCCAGCACTTCCACCTAAGCTGACGAATGTGAAGGAAACCAAGTCCATGGATTACTGTTCTGTTTCCGGCTGGAAGTGATAAGCCCGTGCTACACCGTCTGTGACGATGTTCAACAAAAATTTGCACGATCAGCCGCATAAGGCGCAATCAGTTTAACACAGACGATATTTTGCTGCTCTTTATGAATGATCGACCTGGAGAGCCACACTGCGTGTTGACCTGCCTGTGGTTTTCATGCCGATGACTAGGCCCGTCTCACTATGGCTTAACTGTGAGAAACGTCGTCTGACACGTCTGCCTGGCACTCTGGGCCTACTATCGTCCATTTCGAGTCGGGATGTGATTGCCACGTGTATGACGTACACTCTTCACCGTTTAAATAAAGCCCCTTGCCGATTGCAGCGCCGCTGTGGAGTCTGTGGGCATGTGCAAAGGCAAGGCATCAAACATGGATCATTTACATATCGGATTTCACTGTACTTACTTGCTTGCACAGTTTCTCGTTTGTACATTTCTTCCCTTAGAGTGCGCTATTTTCAGTGTTGCAGAGCGTATGTATAACTAATCAGCTTGACCATTGACGAAGTAGCCAAAGAGGATGCAGTAAATCTGTAAGTAACACGTACACATTTAGTTTGTAAACAATGCCATGTGATCAAAAAACTAAGCTATATTATCGGAGGAGTTTCATGAAGCATTTCTGTTGTGGGACTCGTTCTTCCTACTCTTTTAACCTTTTATTACATAATTTAACAATAAAGATTAATTTCTTATGTACCTCAAGTACATAGTAATGCATATGTGTACATATAATCACCGACCACCGTACAAAGAAATTTTTCTATAAACGAAAAAAAGTAAATAGTTGAAGTTCAATGTATGACGCAAGCGTTGTGCCTATCAGTGCGCGGAAATAGCTACCATGGAGGTAGGCTCCGACCGCCTTATGCGCTTTTCCGATATTATTTTCGGACTGCAGCAAGCGGCGTATCGGTCATCTGGCAACAACATACATACGACGTACTTTTAACGTCGTCGTCCCGCAGTTTGTAACGTAGCAAATTTTCCCGCGTTATCACTGGTGCAGTATAGTGTGGAAAATGGCTCAAATGGCTCTGAGCACTATGGGACTCAACTGCTGTGGTCATCAGTCCCCTAGACTTAGAACTACTTAAACCTAACTAACCTAAGGACATCACACACATCCATGCCCGAGGCAGGATTCGAACCTGCGACCGTAGCAGTCGCACGGTTCCGGACTGCGCGCCCAGAGTATAGTGTGGAACCGTGACCTCCGATCCAGTAGCTGCAGGATATGTGAGTCTCTCTCTCTCTCTCTCTCTCTCTCTCTCTCTCTCTCTCTCTCCCTTTTTTTTATTTTTAATACAAACGCAGCTGACGCACCTATGTGAGATGCCGCCTGTGCCGTTGACTTAGCCAGTAGGACGCTACAAATATTTATACGCCCTGTGAATCTAAGTAAACTGCATGAGTTATTCTCCGATTTTGCTTAGACTTTACACACTGTTTGTTATTGTTGAAATTATATTGTCCAAATTTCATTTCTTTATTGTCATAATGACCTGGAGAAACTGGAATGTTTCAGATTGATTATACACTCCTGGAAATTGAAATAAGAACACCGTGAATTCATTGTCCCAGGAAGGGGAAACTTTATTGACACATTCCTGGGGTCAGATACATCACATGATCACACTGACAGAACCACAGGCACATAGACACAGGCAACAGAGCATGCATAATGTCGGCACTAGTACAGTGTATATCCACCTTTCGCAGCAATGCAGGCTGCTATTCTCGCATGGAGACGATCGTAGAGATGCTGGATGTAGTCCTGTGGAACGGCTTGCCATGCCATTTCCACCTGGCGCCTCAGTTGGACCAGCGTTCGTGCTGGACGTGCAGACCGCGTGAGACGACGCTTCATCCAGTCCCAAACATGCTCAATGGGGGACAGATCCGGAGATCTTGCTGGCCAGGGTAGTTGACTTACACCTTCTAGAGCACGTTGGGTGGCACGGGATACATGCGGACGTGCATTGTCCTGTTGGAACAGCAAGTTCCCTTGCCGGTCTAGGAATGGTAGAACGATGGGTTCGATGACGGTTTGGATGTACCGTGCACTATTCAGTGTCCCCTCGACGATCACCAGTGGTGTACGGCCAGTGTAGGAGATCGCTCCCCACACCATGATGCCGGGTGTTGGCCCTGTGTGCCTCGGTCGTATGCAGTCCTGATTGTGGCGCTCACCTGCACGGCGCCAAACACGCATACGACCATCATTGGCACCAAGGCAGAAGTGACTCTCATCGCTGAAGACGACACGTCTCCATTCGTCCCTCCATTCACGCCTGTCGCGACACCACTGGAGGCGGGCTACACGATGTTGGGGCGTGAGCGGAAGACGGCCTAACGGTGTGCGGGACCGTAGCCCAGCTTCATGGAGACGGTTGCGAATGGTCATCGCCGATACCCCAGGAGCAACAGTGTCCCTAATTTGCTGGGAAGTGGCGGTGCGGTCCCCTACGGCACTGCGTAGGATCCTAAGGTCTTGGCGTGCATCCGTGCGTCGCTGCGGTCCGGTCCCAGGTCGACGGGCACGTGCACCTTCCGCCGACCACTGGCGACAACATCGATGTACTGTGGAGACCTCACGCCCCACGTGTTGAGCAATTCGGCGGTACGTCCACCCGGCCTCCCGCATGCCCACTATACGCCCTCGCTCAAAGTCCGTCAACTGCACATACGGTTCACGTCCACGCTGTCGCGGCATGCTACCAGTGTGAAAGACTGCGATGGAGCTCCGTATGCCACGGCAAACTGGCTGACACTGACGGCGGCGGTGCACAAATGCTGCGCAGCTAGCGCCATTCGACGGCCAACACCGCGGTTCCTGCTGTGTCCGCTGTGCCGTGCGTGTGATCATTGCTTGTACAGCCCTCTCGCAGTGTCCGGAGCAAGTATGGTGGGTCTGACACACCGGTGTCAATGTGTTCTTTTTTCCATTTCCAGGAGTGTATAATGGCAAGACAGAGATCTCGGAACCAACTTTTAAATTGTAAGACACTTCCAGTGGCTGATGTGGACTCTGACCACACTTTATTGGTTATGAACTGTAGATTAAAACTGAAGAAGTTGCAAAAAGGTTGGAATTTAAGGATATGAGACTTGGATAAACGGAAAGAACCAGATGCTGTTGAGTGTTTCAGAGGGAGTCTTAGGGAACGATTGACAAGAACAGGGGAAAGGAATGCAGTAGAAGAAGAATGGGTAGCTTTGAGAGATGAAATAGTGATGGCAGCGGAGAATCAACTAAGTAAAAAGATGAGGGCTATTAGAAATATTTGGGTAACACAAGAGCTATTGACGAAAAGGAATACGAACTACTAAAAATGAGATTGACAGGAAGTGCAAAATGGCTGGAAGACAAATGTAAGGATTTAGAGGCATGTGTCACTAAGGGAAAGACAGATACCGCCTACAGGAAAATTTGAGGTGTTCGGAAAAAAGAGCACCATATGTATGAATATCAAGACCTGAGACGGAAACCCAGTCATAAGCAAAGAATGGAAAGCAGAAAGTTGGAAAGAGTATATAGAGGGCCTATAAAATGGAGATGAACTTGACGGAAATATTTTATAAATGGGAGAGCATTTAGATGAAGATGAGATGGAAGGCATAATACTATGAAAAGAACTTTACAGAACGCTGTATGACCTAAGTCGTAACAAGGTCCCTGGAACACACAACATCCTGTCAGAACTACTGATAACGCCAGGAGATGCAACGACAAAAAAACTCTTCCATCTGGTGTGCAAGATGTATGAGACAGACAAAATACCCTTAGATTTAAAGAAGAATGTAATGATTCCAGTTCCAAAGAAAGCACGTGCTAATAGGTGTGAATATTACAAAACTATCAGTATAATAAGTCATGATTGCAAGATACTAGCACCAATTCCTTACAGAAGAATGGAAAAACTAGAAGCCAACCTCGGGGAAGGTCAGTTTCACTTCCGGAGAAATGTACGAACACGCGACGCGATACTGACCCTACGACTTGTCTTAGAAGATAGGTTAAAGAAAGGTAAATCTATGTGTTGTGACTTGGCAAGACAGCCAAGCCACTAGGAGAGGAAGCCGAAAGGCACGCGTTTAAACTCACGCCGGCTGGCGTGAGGTCTGGAACAGTTAAAGCAATAGAGACTAGCAAAAAAGGTACGTAGCTTCTGGAATACTTAACTTTAATCTATAATTGGTGAACATCGGTCTGACGGTACATGCATCACAAGATAAATAGCAAATGATAATGGCGCCTTGCTAGGTCGTAGCAAATGACGTAGCTGAAGGCTATGCTAACTATCGTCTCGGCAAATGAGAGCGTAATTTGTCAGTGAACCATCGCTAGCAAAGTCGGCTGTACAACTGGGGCGAGTGCTAGGAAGTCTCTCTAGACCTGCCGTGTGGCGGCGCTCGGTCTGCTATCACTGATAGTGGCGACACGCGGGTCCGACGTATACTAACGGACTGCGGCCGAATTAAAGGCTACCACCTAGCAAGTGTGGTGTCTGGCGGTGACACCACACTATGTTTATAGCATTTGTAGACTTAGCTTTTGACAGTGTTGCCTAAACACTCTCTTTGATATTCTGAAAGTAGCAGGGGTAAAATACAGGGAGCGAAAGGCTATTTACAGTTTGTACACAAACCTCATAGCAGTTATAAGAGTCGAAATGCATGAAAGGGAGGTAGTGGTTGAAAAGGGAGTGAGCCAGGATTGTAGCCTACCCGCGATGTTACACAATCTGTACATTGAACAACCTGTAAAGGAAAACAAAGAAAAATTTGGAGTAGGAATTGTTCAGGGAGAAGAAATAAAAACTTTGAGGTTTGCCGATGACAATGTAATTCTGTCAGAGACAGCAAAGGACTTGAAAGAGCAGTTGAACAGAACAGGCAATGTCTTGAAAGGAGGATATAAGATGAATATCAACAAAAGCAAGACGAGGATAATCGAATGTAGTCAAATTAAATCAGGCGATGCTGAGGGAAATAGATTAGGAAAAGAGACGCTTAAAGTGGTAGATGTGTTCTGCTATTTGGGCAGCAAAATAACTGATGATGGCCGAACTAGAGAGGATATAAAATGTAGACTGGCAATGCAAGAAAAGCATTTCTGACGAAAAAGAGTTTGTTAACATCAAGTATAGATTTAAGTATCAGGAAGTCTTTTCTGAAAGTATTTGCATGAAGTGTATGGAAATGGAAGTGAAACACGGACGATAAGCAGTTTTAGACAAAAAGAGAACAGTATGTTTTGAAATGTGGTGCTACAGAAGAATACTGAAGGTTAGATGACTAGATCATGTAACTAATGCAGAGGTTCTGGATAGAATTGGGGAGATTAGAAATTTGTGGCACAACTTAACTAGAAGAAAAGGTCGGTTTACAGGACCCATTCTGACAAATCAAAGGATCACCAATTTAGTACTGGAGGGAAGTGTGTGTGTGGGGGGAGGGGGGGGGGGGTAAAAATCGTACAGGGAAACCAAGAGATGAATACAGTAACCAGATTCAGAAGCATGTAGGTTGCAGTACTTACTCGGAGATGAAGAGGCTTGTACTGGATAGAGTAGCATGGACAGCTACATCAAACCAGTCTTCGAACTGAAGACCACAAAATCAACATTTTTACCTGAAAATCGCAGAAAACATTCTGGTATTTCAAAACTGGTCTCTCAACGGCAAAAGATTAACTTTCAACATAATACGAAGCTATTGTGGGAAGTTCAGCTGCTAAAAATTAATGAACTAGAATGCGTAATTTCATAATATTTTTAATTTTTATTGGACGTAATATTGGAATCTTTTAAAATTAATATTCAATTATATTTTGCTATGTGAGTGCATGGGAGTGATTGAGAGAGTGAACGAGGAACGTATGAAAATTCGAAATGTTGTATTTTGTGAAGATGTATCTGAAATGTAAACAGTTGGAAATTTCATGGGATGGACCATGAGTCATGTGACCTACGTCTGAGTGAGCATGCTTTTATGAAGGCAGCCAGAAAAGAAGTTAGGAACGGAATAAGTTTATCATTTAATTTTGCAATTATTTCACACTTTATCTAATGTAATAAATTGAAGGTCTGCTTTCGTAACATTACTTTCTAAATTGTGATTGTGTAAAAGAGTATTTGGCTTGAGAATCATCTAGAAAGAATGTTCAGGGTGGTCATTCAGATCAACAGCCAATCAGAACAGAGCTTCTCGCGCAGAGAGATGGGTCCTACCTACACGAGGACACTGCCTAGGGGAGTCGCTTCCGAACCATTGTACCGCACACATCACGTTAGATCGCTCTTTGCAAATCTCTTTTTTTTTTTAAATGCAATGTCCTGACTGAATGACTCAGCAACGCTCAGCCCAAACTGATAACGACAGAAACTTGAAATATGGAGAGTTAAGAAATTTAGATTAAGAAATTTAGATTTAGCTTCTCAGTTAGAAAAAAAATAGAAAAAATAAAACACTGTAGTCGTCGTTTAAGAAGAGATTGTCCGAAATTCCAACCCTAAGGGACTGAAATAGGGGATGAAGGGTTTATTTGAAAAATATTGCTCTGAAGAAAATTTTGATGCTAGGCCAACGAAAATTGGTAGTCGGTTCCTCATTCAGAAACAATGAAATACGTGTTTCAGCAGTTTTGCAAACTGTGCCCTATGGGGATGAAATAGTGGGTGAAAGCTTTCATTGAAAATGCGTCAATGTTAAAGAACTATTATTTTTTAAAGTTACATCTCTGAATATTAGTATTTGACTTCTCGTTTACAAATTAAAATATCAGTGTTTCAATGTTTCTGGAAACATGAGAGGGGATGAGATTTTTTTAGGAAAATATTTTATTATGAAAGCATTTTAAAATTAAATCTACGAAAATTAGTTTTAGATTTAGCGTCTCAGGTAGAAATTAAAAAAAAATCTGTGTTTTTGGAAATTCAACCCGTAGTGGGGTGAAACGGAGGATGAAATTTTTCATGCAAATATTTCATTCTGCAAACATTTTTGGAGCTAAATCTATGAAAATTTGTATCTGGTTTCTCTGTTGGAAATAAACATACACATGCAACTTTGTTTCGAAATTTAACCCGTAAGGAAGTGAAATAAGGGGTGAAACATTTTATAAAAAAAATTTCGTAGTGAAAGAATTTTTAAAGCTAAATCTACAAAAATTTTGGTTTGGCTTCTCGGTTAGAGATGAAAAATTTCTTGTTTCACGGTTTTTGAAAATTCAATCCCTAAGGGGGTGAAATAGGATCAGATTAATTCACTGACTAATCATCGCCCGACCTAAATCGCTATAGATAGAAACTTGAACTCTGGAAAGGGTGAAGGCATCGTCTAAAAAAGGATTGTCGTAAATTCAGCTCCTAGGCGGGAGAAATAAAGGATGAAAGGCTTTTTCAAAGTATGTCGCTATTAAGGGAACTTTGAAGCTAGAACTACGAAAACTGGTATTTGGTTTCTCAGTCATGTTTCAGCATTTTTGGAAATTCAACCATTAAGGGTGTAAAATAGTGAGTGAAAGTTTTTTTGAAAATAAATAATTGCTAAAGAACTACAATAGGATTTTAAGGCAACATCTATGAGAACTGGTACTTGACTTCTCGGTTAGCAATAAGAAAATATGTGTTTCAGTGTTTCTGGATATTCAACCCCTAAGGGAGTGCAGTAGGGGATGAAAATTTTTAAGAAAATATTTCGTTACGTTAAACAAAGTTAAAGCTAAATCTATGAAAATTACTATTTCACTTCTGAATTAGACATAAAGAAATATTTGATAGGGAATGAAAGTCGCTACGGAATTATCTCCACAAGAACGCAAAAGGTATGATTCACAAAAACTTTGGACTCCAGCTACCAGAATCGCTTTTTAATCAGAAGAACATTTGGAAAAAGCAATGCTTATATGGCCTTAATCAGCGTGAAATGCTTGAGAGGTGTTGCAGTAAGCGAACAACATACAAATTCGAATAAATAAAAACGAAAAGAGCTATGCAGGCGGCGTGCGCAGCAGCGGGCGCTAAGCTGCCAGTATGTAAAATTAAGAATTAGAGACGTAAATTCGCTTCGGTTATCGCTGACAGAGAGCGACTGGAATGGGAATCATTTTAGTGAACGTTTGGTAATTTTATGTGCTTCCGTGTAAAAGATAACCGTGGGTGAAATATTCTGGTCAAACTTGTAAAATCCGCGTAGCGTGTTTCGACGGAATAGTATGGCGAGCACTTTTGTAAACGAAGACCACTGAATGTAACAAATGTTTAACTCGCATTAAGTTGTGGATCAATAACTGTTTACATAGTAATAATGGAGTCGAACTTGCAAAATTCTTGTTGCTTTTGTGTGATGTGTAGCACATTTTCATGAATTGTCAACTTGCAGAGACAATATTAGTGCAGACGTAAATACGGACTTGTCAGCATTTCATGAGTTTCAGTGGCAATAAATAGTTAAAAGAACTTTAAAACATCCTGCTGCAGTTAACGTCTAAGAAAGATTGGGAGCTACAGACGTAGATAGTACCTGCTACGACAGAATGAAGGGACAATAATCAGACAAGAAGCCTATCGAGGTAGGTGGATTGCATTCTGTGAATGCCATTCACAACAATTCCAAGAGAACCCAATTCCGCGCCGCCGGCCGGTGTGGCCAAACGGTTCTAGGCGCTTCAGTCTGGAACCGCCCGACTGCTGCGGTCCCAGGTTCGAATCCTGCCTCGGGCATGGATGTGAGTGATGTCCTTAGGTTAGTTAGGTTTAAGTAGTTCTAAGTTCTAGGGGACTGATGACCTCAGATGTTAAGTCACGTAGTGCTCAGAGCCATTTGAACCATTTGAACCAATTCCGCCCGCCGCAAGTTGTATTGAGAACGTGCAGGCGCTTCGTGCGCGAATCAGATGGGGCAATACTTGACAGAGAGTGCTACACTCAAATAGCATAACCTATATAATCAAATTATAACATCTAGACCTACAGCTACATGGATACTCTAAAAATCACACACACTTGCCTGGCAGAGGGTTCATCGAACCATCTTCATAATAATTCTCCATTATTCCAGTCTCGAAAAGCTGGCGGAAAAAGCGAACAATTACAAACGTCAAAAAAAGTTTTGTATCACCCCGGTACCCAGAACTCCTGATGATAGACATTGACTGTGTCACAGAGACAGCCCCTATGACTGTTCAGGTCCGCTGTGGCCGAGCGGTTCTAGGCGCTTCAGTCTGGAGCCGCGTTGCTGCTACTGTCGCAGGTTCGAATCCTGCCTTGGGCATGGATGTGTGTGATGTCCTTAGGATAGTTAGGTTTAAGTAGTTCTAAGTCTACGGGACTGATGACCTCAGATGTCAAGTCCCATAGTACTTAGAGCCATTTGAACCATTTGAATTTTGTTCAGGTCACTAAACCCGCCCAAAGATGTAAACAACCATGCATGGGCAACGCCTATTAGACAGAGGGCCTCCGACAGCCGATCAGTTCCAGTCATTCCACCAGGAAGGAGGTACACGGCTCATGTTGTCTGTAGTTCAACCACGCGTAGACGATCAATACCGCGGTTCGATCGCGTCCACATTCTTACTTTGTGCCAGGAAGGGCTCTCAACAAGGGAAGTGTCCAGGCGTCTCAGACTGAACCAAAGCAATGTTGTTCGCACATGGAAGACATACAGAGAGACAGGAACTGTTGGTGACATGCCTCGCTCAGGCCGCCCACGGGCTATTACTGCAGTGGATGACCGCTACCTACGGATTGTGGCTCGGAGGAACCCTGACAGCAACGCCACCATGTTGAAGAATGCTTTCGTGCAGCCACAGGACATCTAGTTACGACTCAAACTATGCGCAATAGTCTGCATGATGCGCAACTTCACTCCCGACGTCCATGGTGAGGTCCATCTTTGCAACCACGACACCATGCAGCGCGGTGCAGATGGGCCCAGCAACATGGCGAATGGATCGCTCAGGATTGGCATCACGTTCTCTTCACCGACGATTGTTGCATATGCCTTCAACCACAGAATCGTCGGAGACATGTTTGGAGGCAACCTGGTCAGGCTGAAAGCCTTAGACAGACTGGACAGCAAGGGATGTGGGGCCGACGTACGTTGCCGGTAGTCATGGAAGGCGCCGTAATGGCTGTACGATACGTGAATGCCATCCTCCGACCGATAGTGCAACCATATCAGCAGCATATTGGTGAGGTATTCGTTTTCATGGACGGCAATTAGCGCCCCCATCGTGCACATCTTGTGAATGACTTTCTTCAGGATAACATCGCTCGACTAGAGTGGCCAGCATGTTCTCCAGACATGAACCCCTATCGAACACGCCTGGGATAGATTGAAAAGGACTGTTTATTGACGACGTGACCCACCAACCACTCTGAGGGATCTACTCCGAATCGCTGTTGAGGAGTGGGACAATCTGGATCAACAGTGCATTGATGAACTTGTGGATAGTATGCCGCGACGAATACAGGCAATCATCAATGCAAGAGGTCGCGTGGGGTAAGGGGGGGGGGGGGGGATATTAGAGGTACCGGTGTGTACAGCAATCTGGACATCCACCTCTGAAGGTCTAGCTGTATGCTGGTACAACATGCAATGTGTGGTTTTCATGAGCAATAAAAAGGGTGGAAATGATGTGTATGTTGATCTCTATTCAATTTTCTGCACAGGTTCCGAAACTCTCGGAACTGAGGTGATGCAAAACTTTTTTTGGTGTGTAAATATCTTTCCATGCGAGCTCTGATTTCCTTTATTTTGTTATGATGATCGTTTCCCCCTATGTTGGTCGGTCTCGACAAAATATTCTCGCAATCGGAGGAGAAAGATGGTGATTAAAATTTCTTGAGAAGTTTCCGCCGCAACAACAAACGTCTTTGTTTTAATGATATCCTCCGCTAATCCTGTATTATGTCAGTGACAGGTGTATATAACGCGTCCTATTATTGTATGAGGTTCAAGAGTGGGATTAAAATTCAAGGTGAAAGAACATCAATGATAAGATTTGCTGTTGACATTGCTGTCCTCAATGGAAGTGAAAAACAATTGCAAGATCTGTTGAAATGAATCAACACTCTGATGAGAACCGAATATGGATTGAGTGTAAATATAAAAAAAGGCGAAAGTAATCACAAGTAACAGAAATGAAAGTAAGAAACATGAGAATTGGTGATGGCGAAGCAGATGAAGTTAAGGAATTCTGCTACATAAGCAGCAAATTAACCTATAACGGACGCAGCAAGAAGGACATAAAAAGCAGACTAGCACCGACAAAAAGGGCATTTGTGGCCAAGAGAAGTCTGCTAGTATCAAACATAGGCCTTAATTTGAGGAAGAAATTTCCGAGGATGTACGTTAGGAGTAAAGCATTGAATGGCAGTGAGACATTAACTGTGGAAAAATCGGAACAGAAGAGAAATGAACATTTGAGATGTGTTACTACAGAAGAATGTTGAAAATTAGGTAGACTGATAAGGTAAGGAATAACTAGGTTCTCTGCAGAATCGACAGAACTCAATTAGTCTTTTTCCTCTTTCTTTCCTTGTCCCAAGCCCGTATTCCCCTGTAACCCTTCCTTCTATTCCTTCCCCTAAATCTGCATTCCAGTCCCCCATGACTATTACATTTTCATCTCCCTTCACGCACTGTATTACCCTTTCAATATCCTCATTTACTTTCTCTGTCTCATAATCTTCAGTTTGCGATGTCTGCATATATACCTGAACTAACGATGTTGGTGTTGATTTGCTGTCGGTTCTGATAAGAACAACCCTATCACTGAACTGTTCATAGTAACACACTCTCTACCCTACCTTCCTGTTCATAACAAATCCTGCTCCCGTTAAACCATTTTGTGCTGCTGTTGATATTATCCTATACTCATCTACCGAGAAATCCTTGTCTTCTTTCCAATTCATTTCACTAACCCCTACTATACCTAGCATGAGTCTTTGCATTTTCCTTTTCAGACTTTCTAGCTTCTCTACCACATTCAAGCCTCTGACATTCCACGCTCCGACCCGTAGAACGTCATTCTTTCGTTGGTTATCGAATCTTTTTCTCACGGTCACCTCCCACTTGGCAGTCCCCTCCGACAGATCCGATTGGGGGCTATTCCGGAATCTTTTACCAAAGGAGAGATCATCATGACACTTTTCCAGTTACGCGCCCCACGTCCTGTGGATACACGTTATGTGTCTTTAATGCAGTGGTTTCCATTGCGCCTTCTGCATATCCATGCCGTTGACCATTGCTGATTCTTCAGCTCTTAAAGGGCAGTTTCCCACCCGATGGACAAGAGAGTGGCTTCAACCTCTGTCCGCTCCTCCGCCCTCTGATTAGGCCTTTGGCAGAATGAGGGAGACTTTTTATGCCAGAAGTCTTCCGCTGCCAAAGCTGATTATTAATTAAAATTTAAGTGGTGACTAGTTTCGAAGCAGGGACCGATAACGTTTTGATTACAAATGAAAGACGCTCTTCACTCCCCCCGCCCCACTTTTTTTCCCTAATCTCGTTTTGCTTAGTATTGTTCGTTGCATTTGTTCCCATGACGCCCGTTGAAATTCATCGTTGATTTTTTTTTTTTTTCATAGAGGCATAGAGCAGCTGACCCTCTGACCGAACACGCTGAGCTACCGTGCCGAGAACCCCTAGACCACGGGCAGCGAATGAAACTAGCACCAATCATCTTTATACTCTTGCTTGTCGCAAGTATTTATCTGCGATCAATCTTGAACAACATTAGATAGACATGAAAGATTCCCGCCATAATACTTTTAGCCTATACTATCACATATGAAACATTGTGATTCATCAGATGCTTGTTATAAACTTCGACGAACTTAAATAGCTACATTCCGCACACGTTCTGGAAAGGTGTTTTTTAAATTTTGTTTTATCGCGTAGGGAAGGAGGCTATTTCATCATTTGGATCTCTAGGAGATCAATTCACTCAGTTTTTTTTTTTTTTTTTTAATTATAGAGCGCAGCTAACCCTCTGTCCGAACACGCTGAGCTACACATCTTCTTGTTGTTCGACATCCACTGAAACAGTTTTCCGGGTGTTTTTATAGCTGTATTTATACAATAAAGTACTACACACTGTTCGTAAATCATTTTCCGAAACATAAAATCCAAAACAAAATGTCAGTGTGAAGGAGAATAAAACGACACAATATGGCATTTATGAAAATTTCCAGAACAGAGTCATATATCCTATGGTTCTTATGCATGCGTGTAAACACGTGGTCAGGGAAATTTGAGCAGTACTATGTACTTTAAACACACTTTTCGGTTCTGCGAGAAATAGCGTGACTGTGCCGATTGCTAGCCGCATCAGGTTCATGACGCTGTGAGCGCTGCAGATCTGCGTCCGCTTGCTTTTGATTGATTGACGTGAGGAGAAGCGACAACAGCGTCTCGGTTCGCTGGAATCATGCGGCTTCACTTTCGAAATGCTTGCAGAATTACGTGGGGGCTCCCCTTAGATAACCAGGCCACTCAGTGCGCTCGCCTACCGAACCAATTGGCAGAGTGGTCCAGAGGTACAGAATAGGGCCCCTGGTCGAGACCTCGACAGAAGACTGGCTTGGAGCGGCGTTGCACCGCCCTAAATAGCCAGACGGAGTAGAGATAGCAGAGGAACTACACTTATGCTCATAAACTAAGGATAATACTGATACATGGTGAAACAACGTTCTGGTGGGCATTTTGCGCGTTTAAATCACCTCGGGGTATGACCATGCAGTTCATTTGACCTGCAGTCGTCGCACAGTGGCGTTGCCAGCGAGGTGTGTTGCTGCATGTCAGAGTGTGGTGCAACGAGTAAGTGTGCAGACGTTTTCAGACGTGCTAACGGTGACTGTGTGTTGAAAATGGCTCAAAGAACACATACTGATGACGTTATGAGGGTTAGAATAGTAGGGCAACTGAAGGCTGGTCAAACACAGCAGATCGTAGCATGGACCCTCCGTGTGCCACAAAGTGTGATCTCAAGTTTATGGCAACGATTCCAGCAAACAGGAAACGTGTCCAGGAGCTACAGTACGGGACGTCCACAGCGTACAACACCACAAGAAGACCGATATCTCACCATCAGTGCCCGCAGACGGCCAAGGAGTACTGCAGGTAGCCATGCTCGGGACATCACCGCAGCCGCTTGAACAGTTGTCTCCAGACACACAGTCTACAGACGACTAAACAGACATGGTTTATTCGCCAAGAGACCTGCAAGGTGCATTCCTGACCCCTGGTCACAGGAGAGCCCGTAAACCCTCCTGTCAAGAACACAGTGCATGGTCATTGGAACAGTGGTCCCAGGTTATGTTCACTGACGAGACCATGTAGAATCTGAACAGTGATTCTCGTCGGGTTTTCATCTGGCGTGAACCAGGAACCAGATATCGACCCCTTAATATCTTTGAAGGGGACCTGTATGGAGGTCGTGGTTTGATGGTGTGGGGTGGAATAATGATTGGTACACGTACACCCCTGCATGTCTTTGACAGAATTGGTCAGGTGCATCGGGACGTCATTTTGCACCAGTATGTTCGCCTTTTCAGGGGTGCAGTGGGTCCCACCTTCCTCCTGATGGATGATAACGCACGGCCCCACTGAGCTGCCATCGTGGAGGAGTACCTTGAAACAGAAGATATCAGGCGAATGGAGTGGCCTGCCTGTTTTCCAGACCTAAACCCCATCGATGACGTCTGGGATGCTCTCGGTCGACGTATCGCTGCACGTCCTCAAACCCCTACGACACTTCAGGAGCTCCGACAGGCACTGGTGCAAGAATGGGAGGCTATACCCCAGCAGCTGCTCGACCACCTGATCCAGAGTATGCCAACTCGTTGGGCGGCCTGTGTACGTGCTCATGGTGATCATATCCCACACTGATGTCGGGGTACATGCGCAGGAAACAGTGGTAGTTTGTAGCGCATGTGTTTCGGGACGGTTTTCTCAACTTATTGCCAATACCGTGGACTTACAGATCTGTGTCGTGTGTGTTCCCTATGTGCCTATGCTATTAGTGCCAGTTTTATGTAGTGCCACGTTGTATGGCACCACATTCTGCAATTACCCTTAATTTATGAGCATGAGTGTAGTTACGATCACGTGGCCTGCCGAAGTAAATAGGTCAGTGGGGCCAAAGACCTCTAGCGGCGTTCGCAGAGCCCTCTGCTGGCCTAGTCAGCGCACATGATTGCAATTCTGACGCCTTCTGTCGCCTTTCCGCCAGCCATAGGTGTGAGAGAGGTTGCATTTGACCATTGACAGACTCCTGTATGAACGACATTGTAATAAGCATAGCTGCCGTAGAGAAACAACTGAGGGTTTGAAAGCAAATAAATCACCATGTCAGGAAGCAACACAGTTCGATTTTACAAAGAGTACTCTACGGTATTGGCCCCTTATCTAGTTTGCATTTATCATGATCTCTTACCCAGTACAGCGTCCCAAGTGACTGGAAAAATGCGCAGGTGACTTCTATTTGATGCAGAATCCTTGAACACATTCTCAGTTCAAATATAATAAACTTCCTTTAGGCTAAGAATATTATGTCCACGATTCAGCATGGTTTTAGGTAGCATTGCTAGTGCGAAACTCAGCTTGCCCTTTTCTCATATCACGTACTGAGAACTACGGATGAAGGACAACAGACAGATTCCATATTTCCAAATTTCCTGCCCCATTGCAGGCTGTTAACGAAGGTACGAGCATATAGAATAAGGTCACAGATATGTGGGCGGCTCGAAGACTTCTGAAGTAATAGAATCCAGTATGTTCTCCTCGACGGCCAGTGTTCATCAGATACAAGGGATTCGTCAGGATTGCCCCAGGGAAGTGTGATAGGACCGCTGTTGTTCTCTATGTACATAAATGATTTAGCGGACATGGTGGGCAGCAATCTGCGATTGTTTGCTGATGATGCCGTGGTGTACGGTAAGGTGTCGAAGTTGAGTGACTGTAGGAAGATACAAGACGACTTAGACTAAATTTCCAGTTGGTGTGATGAATGACAACTAGTTCTAAATGTGGAAAAATGTTAATGCGGATGAGTAAGAAGAACAAACCTGTAATGTTCGGATACGGTACTACTAGCGTCTTGCTTGACACAGTCAAGTCGTTTAACGTTGCAAAGCGGTATGAGGTGAAACGAGCATGTGAAAAGTGTTGCAGGGTAGGCAAATAGTAGTGGAGAATTTTAGAAAACAGTGGTTCACCTGTAAAGGAGATTGCATATAGGACGCTGGTGCGACCTATTCTTGAGTACTGCTCGAGCGTTCGGGACCCGTACCAGGTCGGACTGAAGGAAGACATCGAAGTAATTCAGAGAAGGGCCGCTTTATTTGTTATCGGTAGGTTCGAACAAAACGTAAATGTACGCAGATGGTTCGGGAACTCAAACGGGAATCCCTGGAGAGAAGGCGCCTTTCCTTTCGGGAAACACTATTGAGAAAATTTAGGGAACCGGCATTTGAAGCTGTCTGCCGAACGATTCTGCTGCCGCCAACATACATCGCGTGTGAGAACCACGAAGATAAGATACGAAAAATTAGGGCTCATGCGGAGGCGTACAGACAGTCGTTTCTCCCTCGCTCTATTTGCGAGTGGAACAGGAGGGGAAATGACAAGAACTGGTACAGCGTACCCTCCGCCAAGCACCCTACCGTGGCTTGCGCAGTATCCATGTAGATGTAGATGCTGAACTGTATAAAAACATGTTTCACGTATTTATTATACACTCCTGGAAATGGAAAAAAGAACACATTGACACCGGTGTGTCAGACCCACCATACTTGCTCCGGACACTGCGAGAGGGCTGTACAAGCAATGATCACACGCACGGCACAGCGGACACACCAGGAACCGCGGTGTTGGCCGTCGAATGGCCAGGAGTGTATATACGACCGTAACGTCTAAAGTCTCGCTCACAACTGGCACGAATTACACCTCGATCAAACCACCGTAACGGTCGCACGTGTGAAGTGTGTAGGACTTTTGAAATAGCCCTAGTGTCTGTTTCTTATGGAAGGCCACAGTAAGTGACCTTCGAGTTTACTAAATTCGCTGACCGAAACAGGTCTGGCTTTAAGGTCCAAGCAATACGAGCACCGACTCGGGGTGCCGAGTTGAAAGCGGAGCCCGAGGCACCCAAGCGCAGTATTTGCGCTCAGGGTATCGTTCTCAGGAGTGAAAACTGTCACAAGTGAAGGTATATGACAAGTGAAGCAAAAACGTTTCAGTAAACAAGGATCCACAATTGTGTCGCAAGATAATCGCTAATCTGTGGTTATGAGCTGCCATTGAGTTTAATATCAAACATTGTCCTAATTAATATATGAAATGTAAACTTTACTATTAAAACCCAACCTAAATGGCCTACTTTAACAAGAAATACATAACTACAGGACAAGTAAAAGTGGCCTGGTCTTCGGCGCATTGCATTGCCAACATACTGAAACATTTTTGGCAGCAATAATGGAGGAGGAAAGGATCTATAGTTTACTTTCAACAGGATGGAGCAATTGCCAGTACAGCTGGCTGAATCTTGAAGCACATTTACACAATCTTCACGCCTGACATAGTTGTCAGCAGCGGTCAGTTTGGTCGTGGCCCTAGCTGGTCACCCAGGTCAGCTGATCTGTCAGTGTGTGATTAGTTTGTGTGGGGAACCCTAAAGTCTAAGGTGTATAGCAACAATCCACATAGTCTTCAAGAATTGCGGGTAAAACTGAAGCAATTCCAGCAGTCCAGCTTCGATCCGCCTTTAGAAACTAGCTGACCAGGGCCTTAAAGTGCTAAGAGATGAAGGTGGACACTTTCAATATCGGCTATAGTGACGTTTGTACTGTTTTTCCTTTCCATTGCTGTGTTTCTTTGCGGCCGGAAGCTCTGTTCTATGCGCTATTTTACTTGCCCCACCCTTTACTTTAGTGTGTTACATGGTAAACTTTACTGTAAAGTACACTTCTGTCTGTTAAAGGGCATCCTCACATTTGGATGTGATACTGAACAGGTCTCTGCAGTGAGCTACGAATTCTTTCAAAAATTACTGAATCATGTCGCAAATCTTGACACGAATGTATAATTCGCTGCTCCAGTCCTTCAGCAATGCCGAAGGAAGTTCTGCACACTTCACTTTTGAGATTATCTCAGATAGAAAAATCCAGAGAACTAAGGTCAAGTGAGCTTGGAGGCAAAAGTACAGGCTGTGCTGGGTCTATCTAACTCGGAGCAAACTCACGCATTGGATGTTGCTTCCCATTAACAGCAAAATGTGCCGCTGGCCCATCATAAACGTACCACATTCCTCAACCACGACCCATGGGTGAAATTGGAGCCAAGTTAAATTGAAACTTAACCAAAAAGTTGGGGACCATAGAATCATACTGATCCAAGTGACGTTTTTTCTTTGTTGGAGCTTTTCGCATGGATGCACTGGAGAAAATATAAATTTTCATGCCACATTGATCCAAGAATAAAAACCACCGTTCTCCGCAAGAACGTCTGAATCTCCCACTTTAGAATTGATCTTCCTTTGAAAAATACATTCCGTCATACTGGTCCAGGTGAAAAACCACTCCGGATCGCTATGGCTCCAAATTACGGCACTAATTTGGTGCGAAAGCTGAAGTGATCCAAGTGCAAGATATTATTACGATTGTGATTTATAGTTTTGAATTCATGTAACTTGTTATATTAAAGTCAAAATAGGTGCTTATTTTTTATAACAATGATCGAACGCATATTTCGTACAAATGACTATAGAGTTGTTGTTTATGTCAAAGTCTCATGTCCGTTATTTTTTCAGTTTCGACAGTACTCATATTCTCTTTGGTTTCGACAATTCTTCCTGTGCACTATAAACTGTTTGCTGCACACAAGTGTAACGTTGTTGTTTGCTTGTATCTTTTCGGAATTAGAGCTGCTCGTCAGTGAAATGCACAACAGTAACAGACACTCTAAAGAGCAAAATGCGTCAGCATTACAAAGTCCATCGAGCGATTCCGGAAGTAATAAGCATTTTTCCAGCGACTACTCATTTTACCACCCCCTCGGATAGGCGTATGAATCTCTCAGCGAAACAGATGACGGAGGTAAGCATATTTATGAACAGTCGTTATCATATAATGGAATTTGAATGACTAGCTTTGCTCTAGAACAACTTTGCTTGAGTTTTGACACGTATTTTTCTTTAATAAGTCGAGAGCAAAAGAAGAGGACAGGCATCTTGTGCTTGTCTGACGGAAGCGTAAACCTTTCATAGTTCGAGATTTGACTGAAGTTTCTGGATTTTGAAAGCCTATCACGTCATTACAAAAACATAAATAACTTTGTTTCCTTTTTTTAGTTAGTGCAATCATTCCTATCTGACAAAAAAATGTAGAACTTTCCTACGCTAACACCCTACACGTCATCATTTTTGTGTCTTTTCTATCATCCGTGTGAACAATATCTGTGTAAATCGCTCGTCATTTTATTAGTGTTCGCTACATTCAGTTGTCACATGAAGATTGCTTGAGAGGCCGAAAGCCGATTCGTGTGCGAATAAATATAGTTTTGCGGAACATTAGGAAGTGTTTCCTCCTTCATATTACAATATTATCCTTACTATAGGTATGAAAATAATAAATCTCGTGTTGCTCATAACTTGGTGCAGTTCTACCATCTGACATCATCTCTGTGATGGATGTGTCAGTTTAAACTGTAGCCCTGCCAGTAATCGAACCCAGGTCCACTGCGGGAAAAGGGTGAAGGCCACTATTCAGCTACAGGCAGCAAAATGAGTAAAATTCCAGGGAAAGTTATTTAATACCTGAGCAAAGGTGGACAGCAGGGGGCGGCAGGACGCCAAATTATGCCTCGCTTGTGCCGAAAAATGTTCTAGAATTGGATATGGCCTGGAGTACGAAACAAAAGGTTTCTCAGCTGCCGGTGAAAACTGAGATGAACAAGGGAGGTGCCATCACACTTCTAAAAATTTGAGCTGCCAAAGATTTAAAGAAGTATGGACATAAACATATTTATTTATTACGATGGAGGAAAAAAGGCTGACGTACGACACTTTAAAACGGGGAAAAACTCGAGAAAATAGCTTCATGTTATGCATACTAACGTTGATCTTCATAAAACTTGGAATATACAGGGTGCGTCAAAAAAATGTATACACACTTTGAACTGTCATAGACAATTTATTTCCCGTTCTTCAAGGTTAAATATTTGTGAGAAAGTAATGTTATGTTTCTTCAACAGGTGGCAGCAGTGGCAAGGAAGTAACTGCAACATGGCGGACGTGCGTTTGAGCTTTGAAGCGCGGAAGCAGATAATTAAGTGGTACTGGAAGTTTGAGAATGTAGCTGCGGTTCGAAGACAGTGGAGAAGTGAGTATGGTACAGAACCACCTTCAAGGATAACAATTACACGCCTACGAGACAAATTCGAAATCCATGGAACAGTGCGTGATTTGCATAAAGGTCGATCAGGGCGACTTCGTACAGCTACAACTGCGGTCTTGGAACTGTTTCAGCGTTCGCCTCAAAAATCTTCAAGGCAAGCGGCACGTGAGAGTAATGTAAGTGCTAGTAGTGTGCTACGCATTCTGAAGAAAGGCAAGTTTCATGTGTACATTCCAAGGCTGGTGCAACAGCTAAGTGACGACGATACAGATCGAAGGTTAGAATTTTGTGAATGAGTTCAGGAGATGGTGAGATGTGAACCGGGATTTATGGGTAGCATAATTTGGTCGGATGAAGCCCAGTCGAAACTCAATGGAACTGTCAATAGGCACAATTGTGTGTACTGGTCTGAAGATAATCCTCACATTACAGTTGAAAAGGCTGTGAATTTGCCTAGTGTAAATGTGTGGTGTGGTTTGTCTGCAAGGGGACTCTTTGGGCCTTTCCGCTTTGAAGGTACTGTTACTGGAGAAACTTACCTAACAATGCTTGCTGATTCAATATTCCCTGCCATTCGTGCATTATACGGTAATGATGAGTTTTATTTCCAACAATATGGCGCCCCGTGGCACTATCGTAGGACATACGAGCATACCTGGATCACAGTGTGCCAGGCCAGTGGATAGGACGCGGGGGACCAATCGAGTTTACTGCACGCTCTCCAAACCTCACGCCGATGGATTTCTTCTTATGGGGCACAGCAAAAGATGAGGTATACAAACGTAAACCACGTAACCTGGACACACTTTGGAATGAGATTCAGGCGGCGTGCGCAGAAATCTCATTCGACACTTTGGTACGTTGTACAGAATCAGTGGTGACTCGTACTCAGAAATGTATTGATACTGAAGGCCTCCAGTTTGAACATTAATCACATTTGCAAAGTACATTTATATTTCCAATTGGACTTTAAGCTTCCCATTTCCAGAAATTTAACATTGTAGAACGGGAAATAAATTATCTATGACGCTTCAAAGTGTGTATACATTTTTTTGACGCACCCTGTATGTATGGCATATACAGATATAATTAAATAAAACTTCTTGGGACGCAATGAGTAATAAGGTTTTCAAAAAGAAAGGTATACACAGACGGAAAAAAATATCGCAACAGCAAAGTGAAGTTATGTGACATAAACGAAAGTTGCTGGAGTGTTTCTCATCTGAAAGATGACGTCTATTCAAATTTCGCGATAGTCGCATAAGAGTGGCACCAATAGTGCCACTATGAGGATGCAAATGAGGTTTGCTTTAAGTACACGTAACGGTCGTGAGCAAGTGGGAGTTCACTGGAGGGGAGGGTGCACGTTGTGTTGTTTCCTGATAAACTGTTTCTCCCTCGGTGCCAGTGATGGTTGTGTATTGGTTCGAAGGACATTAGTTGAGGGCCCGCAACCAACCTATCTACCTACTACACATCCTAGACTTACACTTGAAGCTATGGTCTGGGGTGCAATTTCCTATGACAGCAAGAACACTCTCGTGGTTATCCCAAATTGTACGTCAGTCTGGTGGTACAAACTGTCTTGCTGCCATTCATGAACAGCTTACCAGTGAGTGTTTTCTAACAAGATAACGTTCGCCCACATACAGTTTGTGGTGTGCGTACTGTAAGACCTTCGGTACACACACCATCAGATTATTTGACTTGTCGCTCTAACGAAGTAGGCGAGTGTCAGCAATCTGTTTCGTGGTCTTATCGTGGCGTTATTATCTTCTGCCGTTAGGTCAGACGATAGAAATGCCACTTGCACGCTTAGAGTAGCAGATTGGCGGTGACCAACTTTAAACAGAACTTCATTAATTTTCACACACATTTATTAAAATAATAACAAGCATAAATATTACGTAACTTGATTGTGGATGCTATTTACAATTGACAAACTGAAGTTCCATTGGTCTTGGTACGTTAGTCTTATTCTCACATATCTCTGATACTTGACAAAGTGTCTACACATTTATCTTCAAGGCTATGTACAGGAATATTATAATCTTCTTAGGTGCAGACTGAAACTTGACTATAGACTGGTACAGACTAATGCAGACTGGTACAGACTGGTGGAGACCAATGCAGACTGGTACAGACTAATGCAGACAAATGCAGACTGACTAATCGGAGGTCTGTACACTGGTTATAATACCTCGCGCGTTCATGTATCACTGCACGAGTGTGATCCGCGAGGAGAAAAGGCTCTACGTTAGCAGCAATCTCATTGGCTGCGTTACATATTAATACGCGGATCGGCGGAAGCAGAATTTGGTTCGTCTCTATGGCAGGGCCATCTCGTAGTGTGGAGACGGACGAGCGCTGCGCCTGCGCTGTTGTGCTTAGCGGGCGCGCTCTAGTGGGAAAGTTGTGTACGCGCTGACTACGCGGAACTATGTACACAACACCGTTGTTGTTCAGAATGGTTCACATGGCTCTGAGCACTATGGACTTAACATCTGAGGTCATCAGTCCCCTAGAACTTAGAACTACTTAAACCTAACTAACCTAAGGACATCACACACATCCATGTCTGAGGCAGGATACGAACCTGTGACCGTAGCGGTCGCGTGGTTCCAGACTGAAGCGCCTAGAGCCGCTCGGCCACACCGGCCGGCACCGTTGTTGTAACTCAACATGTTCTATATAGTTTCGACATGTTGACCTGGTCTGCTAGATCATCAGATAGAGCCACGTGAGACGTCATCGATCGACAACTCGACCCTCATTCACAAACAGCCTTAATCGTTCCTGTATTGACCCACAAACTGCAACGGGCATGGAACACCGGTCCACAAATTGACATCCATCACCTGTACATGACTGAACGGTTCAGTCATTAACAAGGATATTTGCATGCCTGCATTAACCTGTCTGGCGGTTACACCAGTTATTAATGTACGAGAATTTTACATTTTCAATGACTTATCCCGCGCTTTCATTAACCTGTGATCTTACAACGGCAGTCACACAAATGTGTTGCCCAGAGAAATGTAGTCCTGAAATTTCATTACTCTACATTAATTGCTTTTCGCTGCTGCGATTTTTTTCCCCTCAGTGTATTTTCGACATTCGCAGAAGAACCCCTTCCGCGATCGAACAGAATTAGTTCTGAGAGTCGACAATCAGAAGGGTATATAATACTGGATGATCAAAATTGCATGCGATGGTAGAAGCGAGTGTACATAGGAGAAAGACTGAGATCGATGGGAGCGGGCTGCTTGATCAACTCCTGCAAAGGAAATGTAGTTCACTGCCAAGGTATTTTGACGAAACGATCTCCATTTCAGTAAAGAATATCACTCTATGCAAGTAATGTAAGTCACACGGAAAAGCGCGCGCGCGCGCCTGTTTGTGTGTGTGTGTGTGTGTGTGTGTGTGTGTGTGTGTGTTCAAATTCAAATGGCTCTGAGCACTATGGGACTCAACTGCTGAGGTCATTAGTCCCCTAGAACTTAGAACTAGTTAAACCTAACTAACCTAAGGACATCAGAAACATCCATGCCCGAGGCAGGATTCGAACCTGCGACCGTAGCGGTCTTGCGGTTCCAGACTGCAGCGCCTTTAACCGCACGGCCACTTCGGCCGGCTGTGTGTGTGTGTGTGTGTGTGTGTGTGTGTGTGTGTGTGCGCGCGCGCGCGTGCGGAAAAGAGAGATTTGATTATGATGCTCTCCTTTCATTTTAATAGTTAGGAGAGCTGCCTTTTTTTTTTTAATGGGATGGATAGAATGTCACATCATATGCCTGAAATAAGAGGAATAATTAATTGAAGCTTAAAACTTTTTTTTGACATGCTACCTGACGCACCAGGTACATCACAAACAAGAATTTCTCCAACAAATGTGTTAGCAGCGTTTCAGAAGGAAAGTTGTAGTGTGCTATAGGTTAAATTGTGTTAACCTTATAAGAAGGTATAAGAAGGAAATTATGATTCTGGTAGGTAGTTCGACTGGAGATAATGAACATAAAAATAATTTATTGTTATTACATTCTGAGAATAAAAATAGACAAAAACTGCTGCACAACGATAATGAAATGCATTGAAAGTCACTAACAATAGCGCAGTGACCGAGCGGTTCAATAATTACATCAGTCTTGTTACGTTTGTAAGATATTAAATCACGTAATGCTGTCATTCACAAATAGACACAAAAACACATTTATACACAAACAGCTACAGAAAACAAGTCCAAAAGTAGAAATTATCTTATCAGTCAGTGTTCCATTTCGGAAGAAAATGAGTCATATTTCTGCCAGGCAACAGGAAAATGACTTATTTGTCTCACTCAATTCTTCAGATATATCCTGTACATTATGATGATGTGGCTTAACTGCTGTTGTTCACCACTGGATGTTGCATCGTGGGGTATATTTGTGTCGTTCGGAGCTCTGGGAGAAGTTGCGTTAGATGTTGACGAGGCCGGCGTCCTTTCGGAGAACCCTGAGGCGGGCTAACGCTTCGTCCCAGTCGATGAACTGACCTATGAGGTGCCTCTCGTTGCCCGGTTTGTCGTCGTAGGCTGCTCGACCGTGGATCAGCCGAATGTTGTCGAAGATCAGAATTTCCCCTGCAATCGGAACACAATATCCAGTTAGGCTGCGTTATAGATTATGTAGCATACGTACACTACTGGCCATTAAAACTGCTACACCACGAAGATGACGTGCTAACAGACGCGAAATTTAACCGACAGGAAGAAGATGCTGTGATATGCAAATGATTAGCTTTTCAGAGCATTCACACATGGTTGGCGCCAGTGGCGACACCTACAAAGTGCTGACATTAAGAAAGTTTTCAACCGATTTTTCATACACAAACAGCAGTTGACCGACGTTGCCTGGTGAAACGTTGTTGTGATGCATCGTGTAAGGAGGAGAAATGCGTACCATCACGTTTCCGACTTCGATAAAGGTCGGATTGTAGCCTATCACGTTTGCGGTTTATCTTATCGCGACATTGCTGCTCGCGCTGGTCGAGGTCCAATGACTGTTAGCAGAATATGGAATCGGTGGGTTCAGGAGGGTAATACGGAATGCCGTGCTGGATCCCAACGGCCTCGTATCACTAGCAGTCGAGATGACAGGCATCTTAACTGCATGGCTGTAACGGATCGTGCAGCCACGTCTCGATCTCTGAGTCAACAGATGGGAACCTTTGCAAGACAACAACCATTTGCACGGACAGTTCGACGACGTTTGCAACAGCATGGACTAATAGCTCGGAGACCGTGGCTGCGGTTACCCTTGACGGTGCATCACAGACAGGAGTGCCTGCGATGGTGTACTCAACGATGAAACTGAGTGCACGAATGGCAAAACGTCATTTTTTCGGATGAATCCAGGTTCTGTTTACAGCACCATGATGATCGCATCCGTGTTTGGCGACATCACGGTGAACGCACATTGGAAGCGTGTATTCGTCATCGCCATACTGGCGTATCACCCGACGTGATGGTATTGGGTGCCATTGGTTACACGTCTCAGTCGCCTCTTTTTCGCATTGACGGCACTTTGAACAGTGGACGTTACATTTCAAATGTGTTACGACCCGTGGCTCTATCCTTCATTCGATCCTTGTAAAATCCTACTCTTCAGGAGGATAATGCACGACCGCATGTTGCAGGTCCTGTACGGGCCTTTCTGGAAACAGAAAATGTTCGACTGCTGCCCTGGCCAGCAAATTCTCCAGATCTATCACCAATTGATAACGTCTGGTCAATGGTGGACGAGCAACTGGTTCGTCACAATACGCCAGTCACTACTCTTGATGAACTGTGGTATCGTGTTGAAGCTGCATGGGCAGCTGTACCTGTACACGCCATCCAAGCTCTGTTTGACCCAATGCTGAGGCGTATCAAGGCCGTTATTACGGCCAGAGGTGGTTATTTTGGGTACTGATTTCTCAGGATCTATGCACCCAAATTGCGTGAAAATGTAATCACATGTCAGTCCTAGTATAATATATTTGTCCAATGAATACCCGTTTATGATCTGCATTTCTTCTTGGTGTAGCAATGTTAATGGCCAGTAGTGTATTTCAAAGTTTCACGTTGTAGGTAGTGTATCAGTCATCCTTCCCTGCAAGTGTGGAGCTATCTAATTACCTGGTCGTGTCTTGATGCGAGCTAGGTTCTTTGGACTATTCAGCTCTTTGGTGAAGATGTCGTACGCTTTGTACCAGGCGACTACCTGGTCTAGGGGGGCAGTGAAGTGTGAGGATCTCTGAGGCTGGCTGTAATTTATCCTCACGAACTCTCCATACAAGTCATTGCTGGAAAAAAAGGAATATTGTATTTAGTAACTGAATCAGAAAGCCGTGAAATTGGACACTCCAAATCTGCAGAAGTAACAAATTTTCTCTTATATACAGACACAAGTGAGAATCAGGACTTTCCGACACAATACTTTGCAACATTCACTCGCACGAACTATTCATTGATTTATTTATGTATACTTGCAATGTTATAGCTATATGGTCCTCTGTTACACGAAATGATATATTCTACATACAGGGTGATTCAAAAAGAATACCACAACTTTAAAAATGTGTATTTAATGAAAGAAACATAATATAACCTTCTGTTATACATCATTACAAAGAGTATTTAAAAAGGTTTTTTCACTCAAAAACAAGTTCAGAGATGTTCAATATGGCCCCCTCCAGACACACGAGCAATATCAACCCGATACTCCAACTCATTCCACACTCTCTGTAGCATATCAGGCGTAACAGTTTGGATAGCTGCTGTTATTTCTCGTTTCAAATCATCAATGGTGGCTGGGAGAGGTGGCCGAAACACCATATCCTTAACATACCCCCATAAGAAAAAATTGCAGGGGGTAAGATCAGGGCTTCTTGGAGGCCAGTGATGAAGTGCTCTGTCACGGGCTGCGTGGCAGCCGATCCATCGCCTCGGGTAGTTGACGTTCAGGTTTCATAACTAACCTTTTTCGTAGGACTCTCCATACAGTTGATTGTGGAATTTGCAACTCTCTGCTAGCTCTGCGAGTCGATTTTCCTGGGCTGCGAACAAATGCTTGCTGGATACGTGCTACATTTTCATCACTCGTTCTCGGCCGTCCAGAACTTTTCCCTTTGCACAAACACCCATTCTCTGTAAACTGTTTATACCAACGTTTAATACACCACCCATCAGGAGGTTTAACACCATACTTCGTTCGAAATGCACGCTGAACAACTGTCGTCGATTCACTTCTGCCGTACTCAATAACACAAAAAGCTTTCTGTTGAGCGGTCGCCATCTTAGCATCAACTGACGCTCACGCCTAGTCAACAGCGCCTCAAGCGAACAAATGTACAACTAAATGAAACTTTATAGCTCCCTTAATTCGCCGACAGATAGTGCTTAGCTCTGCCTTTTGTCGTTGCAGAGTTTTAAATTCCTAAAGTTGTGGTATTCTTTTTGAATCACCCTGTATTTTGCGCTACGTTCACTACGATATACACTGGTGATGGGAAAACGATACGCACACATGCAGATGGCAGTAGTACCGTGTCCACAAGATATAAAAGGGAAGTGCCTTGACGGAGTTGTCATTCGTACTCAGGTGATTCATGTGAAAAGTTTTCCGACGTGATTATGGCCGCACGACGAAAGTTCAGACTTTTACCGCGAAATGGTAGTTGCAGATAGACGCACGGGATATTCCAATCCGGAAATCGTTAGGGAATTCAATATCCCTAGATCCATAATGTCAAGAGCGGGCGGAGAATGCCAGCTTTCAGGCATTACCTCTCACCACTGTCAACGGGGTGGCCAACGGCCTTCACTTAAAGACAGAGAGCAGTGGCGTTGGCGTAGTGTCGCCAGTGCTACCAGACAAGTAACACTGCGTGAAATAACCACAGACATCAGTGTGTGACGTACATCGAACTTATACGACAGTACGAAGAAATTTGGCGTTAATGGGTTATGACAGCAGACGCCTGACGCGAGTGCCTTTGCTAACAGCACATGAGCTGCAGCGTCTCACCAGGGCTCGTGACTGTATTGGTTGGACCCTAGACGACTGGAAGACCGTGGCCTGGGAAAATGAGCCCCGATTTGAGCTGGTGAGATATAATGGTACGGTTTGTGTGTGGCGCAGGCCCCACGATGCCATGGACCCAAGTTGTCAACGACGCACTGTACAAGCTGAAATTGGCTGGGTCCTCTGGTGCAAATGCACCGATCATCGACTGGAAATAGTTACGTTCGTCTACTTGTCATCAGGCCACAGTTGTTCGCAACTGGTTTGAACATTCTGTGAAACCTGATGGTCAGGGGAAGGCGGGATTCGGCTACGACTGTGGACGGGGCCGTGATCAGTTACACACATTTATTTTTAAAACAGTAATTCCAGACTCAACAATAAATAAATACCACACGTTATTAATGAAGGAATAAACAACTGTGTTTTCAGTGCTTTACAATTTAGCAAATCACCATAAAATGCAGATACAGATAATGTTTAAAAACAAAACAAGCCACTGTGATCACGGCTGAAGGCCTTACACGCCAAGAATGGCAATAAATTCAGGATGATTAATAACTCCCTGCAATTACAACTTACAGGTATTGAAATATTAAAAGTAAGTGGCCACAAACACAGCACAAGGTATCAGACGCCAGGAATGGCAGTAAATAATGTTTTAAGGCTTACTGCTAAAATACAAATATCGAATTATTTTTTCAAACCAAATGACCACAATCAAGGCTGAAGGCCTTACACGCCACGAACGGCAATTACATAAAAATTTTTGGAACCTCCTGTAAAACAGCAAATACAAGCAAAGGCTAATTAAAAGAAACAAGCAACTAACAACCAAACGGGTGAAATAAGATGATGCTAACCTTGTAACACAACCCTTACACTGTTAGATTTATCCCAGAAGGCGACTGGAACTATTAACTAGACATATATAACCTTTAATGTAGGGATTACAAGGTATGGTACTAAATAATACAATAATAAAACACAAGGACCAGTCACAGACGGTGCTCCAGAAATCGACCTCTGAGAAGGTCCGGCAACAAACACTTAGGCTAGCGATGAGATAGGCAGCCAAGAGTTGCAGTCATTTCACAAGATGGTACCTCTGACTGGTGGCAGTCTAACGAATGACTAATGATAATCTTGCTGAAGCTACCTGACGTCCAATAAACGAAATGCAAGAATGGAACAACACGCCCAAGCCGGAACCGGTGGGCTGCATTACGTCCCCAGAATACTGTGCTTAGAGTGCCCAGAACGAGAAAGGAATCACTACCACCAGAGTAGAAGAATCATCAACCGGCCCCCAGGGCAGGTAAGTGGGGCGTTAGCTGATTGAACTTAACAAATTGTAACAAGTTGAACGCAGTAAATAGTAATAAGCAGTCGAGGAAAGCTGATCAGATTCGCTTTCCCCAAGCACTCCACTCGCTGCTCTTCGCCTTGGCGACACTACAAGCAGCAATGCGAACCCAAGTCACTGGAGAATCGCGAGATATCACAGTGGCGGAGGTTTCTCTACTTGGATTGAAATGCTCTCATCTTAAAGCTTGCTGGGTCCGGTTTACGACGAGGTCGTGCACACTCGTGACCACAGGCCTTCCATCCGGCATTCCATGCGTTCCACCAGCGGTCCCGGCGTGTTCCGGCACTGCGCGGATCTGGTGCCTCCTGAGTCCCCAACCAAGCTGCCACACTCACACGACACGGAAAAACAACGACGTCGCCCCAAAGATAGGGCAACAGTTACTACATATCGATAACCGCCACTGCTGCCACTAGCGGACAGGCAACGCTTGCGAAACGAGTGGCGCCAGTCAACACGAGAAGAAGACAAAAAATCGCAATCATGTCAACTAAAGGATACGGTCTGACTTCCAGTTGAGGGCGGAAACCTACAAAGAGCACCAACGCGAGCCGCAGCACTGCTCATTCTGGACAATTAAAGCGAACGATTTGGCCTGTCAGACTGCCCGACACGAATCCCATCGAACGTTTATGGGACATAATCGAGGCGTCGCTTTGTGCACAAAATTCTGCACAGGTAACATTTTCCAATTATGGACCGCTACAGAGGCAGCGTGTCTCAATATTTCTGCAGGGAACTTCCAATGGCTTGTTGAGTCCATGTCAAGAAGATTTGCTTCCTTACGTCAGGTAAAAGGAGTTCCAACACGGTATTAGGAGGTATCACATGACTTTTGTCACCTTAATGTACATGTTATAATAAGTTCTACATTTAATAAGAAATCGGATACTTGGAAATAATTTTTACACACACGTCTGAAAGAACGGACACTTTACAGACCACAGGTGACGAAATAATTCGAAATAAATTCACTGAACGCGAATTTCTTGATATCAACAGCATTAGGTATAGATCTACTACCCTGTAGTGACATATGAAAATATGTGCCAGACCAGGACTCGAATCCGGATTTACCGCCTACTATGAGTGATCACCTTAACCACTTCTGCTGTTCGTGTGCACTACCCGGACCGACCCAAACTTCCACGTATCACACTGTCCACATCTTTATATCGTTGATCACTGATGATAAAACCAGTGGACTGTGATATATAGATGTAAACAGTGTGACATGCGGAAGTTGAATCGGCCTGAGAAGCATGCTTTGATAGTTGAAGTGATTAAGGCAACCGCTCGTGATAAGCAGGAAACACGGGTTCGAATCTGGCATACATTTTCATATGTTACTATTGGATTCCAGATCTATACCTAATGCAGTTGATGTCAAGGATTTCGCGTTCAGCTGAGCCATGAGTGCCTCAAGTTGGTGCCGTTGGTAGGTAGGTATCGTGTAATAGGGATAGTGGGTCCCGTTATCTTCTTCTGTTTACTGGCGCCACTACGTTTGCTAGCGTTGTCTTTCCGCAAGTGGCAGCAGAAGTGTTTATCGATATCTAGTACCCGTACTATCTTTGGAAGGACGTGAAGTGTTTTCTGGGTCGGGTGTGTCGCGAGTTCGGTTCGGACGGAGCAGCAGCGCTAGGACATGCCTGCACCGCTGGCGGAATGCAGGCACTGCCGGATCGAGGGGCTGTAGTTATGAGGGCCACAACCTCTTTGTCCACCGGACCCAGCACGTTTATTGTATGATTATATGATAGCGGAACAAACACTGGTAGCAGTTACTTCTGTAAAATATCTGGGAGTATGCGTACGGAACGATTTGAAGTGGAATGATCATATAAAATTAATTGTTGGTAAGGCGGGTACCAGGTTGAGATTCATTGGGAGAGTGCTTAGAAAATGTAGTCCATCAACAAAGGAGGTGGCTTACAAAACACTCGTTCGACCTATACTTGAGTATTGCTCATCAGTGTGGGATCCGTACCAGGTCGGGTTGACGGAGGAGATAGAGAAGATCCAAAGAAGAGCGGCGCGTTTCGTCACTGGGTTATTTGGTAACCGTGATAGCGTTACGGAGATGTTTAATAAACTCAAGTGGCAGACTCTGCAAGAGAGGCGCTCTGCATCGCGGTGTAGCTTGCTCGCCAGGTTTCGAGAGGGTGCGTTTCTGGATGAGGTATCGAATATATTGCTTCCCCCTACTTATACTTCCCGAGGAGATCACGAATGTAAAATTAGAGAGATTAGAGCGCGCACGGAGGCTTTCAGACAGTCGTTCTTCCCGCGAACCATACGCGACTGGAACAGGAAAGGGAGGTAATGACAGTGGCACGTAAAGTGCCCTCCGCCACACACCGTTGGGTGGCTTGCGGAGTATCAATGTAGATGTAGATGTAGATGTTTTTATTATTTATTTATTTCGACTTAGAAATAACTGTACCATTAACAGTGTAAACGGTAGTAGCTACAGCAGAAAAAATCGTTCGTCAAAAGTAGATTAACAAAGACTAGTTAAAGTGTGGTAGAGAGCGCTGGTAGCAGTGGACTGAGATAAGGGATGGAATGTGCATAAAAGGAGGAACATGACAGAACACAAGTATTGAAGAGATTGGCGAATAATATAGCACATCTTGTAGTGAAAGGTAAAAACACAAAGAGGAGTAACTGGGAAAAGATGGGAGCATTTGCTTCACTGTCTGACAGAGAGAAGCTGGTCATGAATATTAAATTTTAAGGGAAAATTTATGAGACTCATAAAAGGAAGTGCTTCAGCTTTTTTAAAAATGCTACAGGGTAATGAATTGTGCACAGAGTGTACGACAACTTGTTCCATAGGCGCGCAGCAGGAACAGAAAAGGAGTTAGCAAGAATTTTGCTGTACCCTACGACTTCGACTTCACTGTATATCAGCCACGGCTGACAGGTTGCCACACCGGCAGGCGTCAATAGCAAATAAATATACACTCCTGGAAATTGAAATAAGAACACCGTGAATTCATTGTCCCAGGAAGGGGAAACTTTATTGACTCATTCCTGGGGTCAGATACATCACATGATCACACTGACAGAACCACAGGCACATAGACACAGGCAACAGAGCATGCACAATGTCGGCACTAGTACAGTGTATATCCACCTTTCGCAGCAATGCAGGCTGCTATTCTCCCATGGAGACGATCGTAGAGATGCTGGATGTAGTCCTGTGGAACGGCTTGCCATGCCATTTCCACCTGGCGCCTCAGTTGGACCAGCGTTCGTGCTGGACGTGCAGACCGCGTGAGACGACGCTTCATCCACTCCCAAACATGCTCAATGGGGGACAGATCCGGAGATCTTGCTGGCCAGGGTAGTTGACTTACGCCTTCTAGAGCACGTTGGGTGGCACGGGATACATGCGGACGTGCATTGTCCTGTTGAAACAGCAAGTTCCCTTGCCGGTCTAGGAATGGTAGAACGATGGGTTCGATGACGGTTTGGATGTACCGTGCACTATTCAGTGTCCCCTCGACGATCACCAGTGGTATACGGCCAGTGTAGGAGATCGCTCCCCACACCATGATGCCGGGTGTTGGCCCTGTGTGCCTCGGTCGTATGCAGTCCTGATTGTGGCGCTCACCTGCACGGCGCCAAACACGCATACGACCATCATTGGCACCAAGGCAGAAGCGACTCTCATCGCTGAAGACACGTCTCCATTCGTCCCTCCATTCACGCCTGTCGCGACACCACTGGAGGCGGGCTGCACGATGTTGGGGCGTGAGCGGAAGACGGCCTAACGGTGTGCGGGACCGTAGCCCAGCTTCATGGAGACGGTTGCGAATGGTCCTCGCCGATACCCCAGGAGCAACAGTGTCCCTAATTTGCTGGGAAGTGGCGGTGCGGTCCCCTACGGCACTGCGTAGGATCCTACGGTCTTGGCGTGCATCCGTGCGTCGCTGCGGTCCGGTCCCAGGTCGACGGGCACGTGCACCTTCCGCCGACCACTGGCGACAACATCGATGTACTGTGGAGACCTCACGCCCCACGTGTTGAGCAATTCGGCGGTACGTCCACCCGGCCTCCCGCATGCCCACTATACGCCCTCGCTCAAAGTCCGTCAACTGCACATACGGTTCACGTCCACGCTGTCGCGGCTTGCTACCAGTGTTACAGACTGCGATGGAGCTCCGTATGCCACGGCAAACTGGCTGACACTGACGGCGGCGGTGCACAAATGCTGCGCAGCTAGCGCCATTCGACGGCCAACACCGCGGTTCCTGGTGTGTCCGCTATGCCGTGCGTGTGATCATTGCTTGTACAGCCCTCTCGCAGTGTCCGGAGCAAGTATGGTGGGTCTGACACACCGGTGTCAATGTGTTCTTTTTTCCATTTCCAGGAGTGTAAATATGTTTCCTGGCGCACTTGTGGGAGGCTCTGGGCGAACCTGTGGCCGCAACATGGTCACCAGTGCTGCTACAGTCGCAAGACTGTTTCTAGGCCGCTCACGTGCCCGACTGGTAATAGAACGAGGAACCAGCACAGCGAGCATTTAAGAGGCTGCACGGCAGCTAGTGAACGAGATCCAGTTACTGAGCCAGTCCAGGATACACGCTACTCAGCAAGTCAACGAGCTGTCAAGCCATTCCTAGGATGAATCTTTGCTCTTACGAGAGACCACTGCCTCGTTGGACTTAGTCACCACGTAAAGAGTCAGTCTTCCAGTTGGGTGTAGCCTTCAAGTGACAGAATAACTAGCATTAATTGAACTTAATCTTTAGGTGAAATGATAAAATTCATTTAGAAGTAGTTCCAAGTAATTGATTAACTTACAGTAACTGTACTAGGACACAAATGAACTTTATTTCCACGACTTAGCGTCAGAATTCTCATTTAAAGTGATCATTTGATTCTATTGTTTGGACTTTGTTTACTGCCCTAATTTATAACTGTCATCACTTGGTGATATAACTGTATGCCCTGAACAATACATAAATATGTTTTGTCGATAGCCACGTTGGCAATAACTGTCAATCGTGCAAGCAATGCCGCATTCGCTGACTGACCTCACGGCAGGTAATTAATTTTTTATTTATGTAACATCTTGTTTTTGTTTTAAATCTTTATTCTTAAAATACATGGTACAAAATAACCCCCTACCTAATACATTAATGGTTCCCAATTTATGCTTATTACAATTACACTTACTGCAGCTTATCTAGTTCTAGAATGTGGTTTTGTTCCTGTTTCCACTATGAGCATGGTTTCTGGGTTACCAGGGTCTTACTTACCTACTACTTGTTGCTAGTCTACTCTACCTGTAGCGTTACAGCTGTGCCATCGTTTATAAACTTGGATTGTTGGGCGTGCCCACTGAGCTAATCCCAGTGGGCGTGCCCCTGGTACCAAGCTGGCCCGGAACAGTGAATCGCTGTAGTACTGTGCTAATGCAGTTATCCTGTCTTATCCTACGTCTAACCTAAACTAATTCTATAGTCATATTCGGTGAATGTCTGAATCGGTTAGAACGTGCACCCTCCCCCCCCCCCCTAAACCTAGACGTGAAGCGGCTGACTAGATCCACGCCTTGGCGGAACAGGATAGGTGTACGGAGTCTAAATCAGGTATGATCTATTAATGATTGTTCTTTAGGAATTCTTTTATAACCTTGCTTGATATTCCATTTGCAAGTCTATTCAGGATGTGGAAGTGGTCCTCTTGCCTGAGCAGGTGGTACGTGTCGTAATTGGGTAGATGCTGTCTTAAATGTGCCGCTACATCGTCGAAGAAGTGGCACTCATACACCACATGGTCTGGGGTGCCTGGTTCAAAAATGGCTCTGAGCACTATGGGACTTAACATCTATGGTCATCAGTCCCCTAGAACTTAGAACTACGAGGTGCATTCAAGTTCTAAGGCCTCCGATTTTTTTTCTCCGGACTGGAAAGAGATAGAAACATGCGCATTGTTTTAAAATGAGGTCGCGTTCATTGTCAATACGTCCCAGAGATGGCAGCACCGTACGGTAGATGGAATTTTATCGCCAGCGACGAGAATGAGAACTGTTTTAAATACTTAAAATGGCGACGTTTTCCTTACTTGAACAGCGTGCAATCATTCGTTTTCTGAATTTGCGTGGTGTGAAACCAATTGAAATTCATCGACAGTTGAAGGAGACATGTGGTGATGGAGTTATGGATGTGTCGAAAGTGCGTTCGTGATTGCGACAGTTTAATGAAGGCAGAACATCGTGTGACAACAAATCGAAACAACCTCGGGCTCGCACAAGCCGGCCTGACGACATGATCGAGAAAGTGGAGAGAATTGTTTTGGGGGATCGCCGAATGACTGTTGAACAGATCGCCTCCAGAGTTGGCATTTCTGTGGGTTCTGTGCACACAATCCTGCATGACCACCTGAAAATGCGAAAAGTGTCATCCAGGTGGGTGCCACGAATGCTGACGGACGACCACACGGCTGCCCGTGTGACATATTGCCAAGCAATGTTGACGCGCAACGACAGCATGAATGGGATTTTCTTTTCATCGGTTGTGACAATGGATGAGACGTGGATGCCATTTTTCAATCCAGAAACAAAGCGCCAGTCAGCTCAATGGAAGCACACAGATTCACCGCCACCAAAAAAATTTCGGGTAACCGCCAGTGCTGAAAAAATGATGGTGTCCATGTTCTGGGACAGCGAGGGCGTAATCCTTACCCATTGCGTTCCAAAGGGCACTACGGTAACAGGTGCATCCTACGAAAATGTTATGGAGAACAAATTCCTTCCTGCACTGCAACAGAAACGTCCGGGAAGGGCTGCGCGTGTGCTGTTTCACCAAGACAACGCACCCGCACATCGAGCTAACGTTAAACAACAGTTTCTTCGTGATAACAAATTTGAAGTGATTCCTCATGCTCCCTACTCACCTGACCTGGCTCCTAGTGGCTTTTGGCTTTTTCCAACAATGAAAGACACTCTCCGTGGCCGCACATTCACCAGCCGTGCTGCTATTGCCTCAGCGATTTTCCAGTGGTCAAAACAGACTCCTAAAGAAGCCTTCGCCGCTGCCATGGAATCATGGCGTCAGCGTTGTGAAAAATGTGTACGTCTGCAGGGCGATTACGTCGAGAAGTAACGCCAGTTTCATCGATTTCGGATGAGTAGTTAATTAGAAAAAAAATCGGAGGCCTTAGAACTTGAATGCACCTCGTACTTAAACCTAACTAACCTAAGAACATCACACAACACCCACTCATCACGAGGCAGAGAAAATCCCTGACCCCGCTGGGAATCGAACCCGGGAACCCGGGAGTGGGAAGCGAGAACGCCATCGTATGACCACGAGCTGCGGAAGGGGTGCCTGGTGTGGCCCCATAGTCGCAGTGTTGGTGTAGCCCGCTTCCCAAACCGGCATAGGTATGCCAGGTAGGATCCATGTCCAGTAAGGAAGTGTTGCAGACCTCTTGATGGCTTGAAGTAGTGTAGCTGTAATCGCTCCATGATGTTGGGCAACAACTCGTGTGTTCTACGACCCGTTTCGTCGTTGTCCCACTGTTCGTGCCATAGCTCCTCCACCCTACGTTTAATTTCTGATTTGTTCCCCACGTGAATCCCCATAAATTCAATTATTTTGTCTCTCTTCTCCTTTCTTACCTAATACCCTAATCTTTATATCAAGAGGACAAAGTCCCATCAATACTGATAATGCCCCCCCTTGGAGTTGTCCTACGTGCCCCTACAGAACGCAGGAGCATATTTCACTGCACTCTCCTCACGGCCATGGCAGGCATGACCCTCGTAAGCCTGTGGACCCAGACTGCTGACATGTATCCTACAATTGATGTGAGAATGCTATTGTGATAGAGTTTTACACTACTGGCCATTAAAATTGCTACACCACGAAGACGACGTGCTACAGACGCGAAATTTAACCGACAGGAAGAAGATAATGTGTTATGCAAATGATTAGCTTTTCAGAGCATTCACACAAGGTTGGCGCCGGTGGTGACACCTACAACGTGCTGACATGAGGCAAGTTTCCAACCGATTTCTCATACACAAACAACAGTTGACCGGCGTTGCCTGGTGGAACATTGTTGTGATGCCCCGTGTAAGGAGGAGAAATGCGTACCATCACGTTTCCGACTTTGATAAAGGTCGGATTGTAGCCTATCGCGATTGCAGTTTATCGTATAGCGACATTGCTGCTCGCGTTGGTAGAGATCCAATGACTGTTATCAGAATATGGAATCGATGGGTTCAGGAGGGTAATACAGAGCACCGTGCTGGATCCCGACGGCCTCGTGTCATCACTTCTGTTCATATTTGGAACACAACCTACGACCAGCTTAGAGACAGAAGCGATGACACATTCTGCAGGACCTGACCATCATTTTGCAGGACAATGCTCAAACACGTCCTGCTAAACTGAAGGAAACACTTCACCAAGGCTTCGCCTCAGAACTGCTACAAATTCGTCGGACAATAGACCGTACTGCTCGAACTGGCAGCATAACTGGCACTGCTAAGAGTATCGTACGACTTCCACATCGCTGGCAACGCGTTATGCACAATGCTGGTGACTACTTAGAAGGTCAGGAAAACTTTGAAACACGTATCTGTTTTATTTAAGTCTGCTGGCTTTCGTGGCCGTTGTCACTGAAGTTAAAATCTTCTGGGGTATTAGACCGCGTCATGTTTCTTCTAAAATGATCGACACTTCGACCCCTCTGCTGGGATCTTCCTCACGATCTTCTGGTGTCCACTACTGCTAGAGCTCTGTCAGAGACGAGTGTCGCGTCCTCTTATAAAGGAGGAGTTTTCAGGCGTCCGTGCCAGAGAAGTGATAGTATTGGTTAAAAATCATATGGCCACCATTGGTGGGCCATAGTCATGGGCTAAATTTGGTACCGCACGCCGCGGAATTTGAATCCCCGCCAGACGTCATGGACGTCGAGGACCCCTAGAGGTCTCTGCACCATCGCGCCGTATGCTGTAGTGGCGCGCGCATCCTGGCCCGCATTCACTGGGCACTGCATAACAAATGACATCCTGAGACCGGAGTAATTCGTCTGCAGGAATCACCACAACACAACTCTTACTGGTCGTTGAACATATAACACATGGCTTCAACACAAGCAAAGGAATAGGGGCGATATTCCTGGACATCGAAAAGGCTTTCGACCGTCTATGGCACAACGGCCTCATTCGCAGACTCAGCGACGCGGGATTCCCCAACGCGCTGGTCTGTCTGACACACAGGCTCATGGGCTGAAGATTGCAATACACAGCTAATCTTTGACGCCAAAGACCAAAGTACATTTAAGTCAGCTGCATGGGGAACTGAAACCCACCCTGATCTATGCTTTGTTATGGCTGACACTAATAACAAACCTATACCAGCCTCCCGCAGAATACTTGGGGACTTCCCTCACTCACAACATCGTCCGGTGCTCATAGGGATAGGCCTTACTATTCCCCTAATTTCCTCGTATCCTCGGCCCAGATGGAACTTTGGGAAAACGGACTGGGCTACTTTCTCAGAAAAACTTCATAAACGCCTTGGATGGATATCTCCAACTTATAAAAACTACAAAAGATTTGTGGGAGCAGTCATCAGCTCAGCTAAAACAGCATTCCCCGGGGATTTAGAAAAGAATACGTGCCGGGGTGGAACGAAGAGAGTGAGTGCTCTATAAACAGTTCCTAGAGCATGGGGATAGGGAGATTGCAGATGACTTATTGCAGAGTCTGGACGCTGCAAGCCGCACTAAATGGATAGAGACTGTTGAGGAAATGGACTTCACAAAATCAAGCAGAAAGGCGTGGTCGCTACTTCAGAAGCTTGGTGGCAGTAGCAGGAACCAACGACCAACCAGCTCTATTTCTCCAAACACAGTTGCGGCGCACATCAGTAAAACCTCCAAAGCTCCAGGGGATCGAGCTCATACCATAAAAGTTAAAAAGGAACTTAAAAAGTTGAAATCCTTAGTAGGAAACAATTCACTACACTCGCAGCCCTTCTCAATCGAAGAGATAACACTGGCTCTGAGAGACATCAACCCACGGAAAGCCCCAGGTTTTGATGGAATTCATCCAGAGTTTCTAATTCACTGCGGTAAATTTGCAAAATTATGGCTTGCGCAGTTCTTCTCCAGCATGATGGAAACTGGAAGAATACCAAATACTCTTAAGAAAGCAAAAATCATAGCGATACTGAAACCAGGTAAACCGAATGACCAACCAAACAGCTACCGCCCAATTGCCCTTCTTAGCAATATCTACAAACTACTGGAGAGACTTATATGTAACAGAATAAGTCCAGATATCCTAAAGTGTATCCCTGTGGAACAAGCAGGCTTCCGGCCAAACAGGAGCTGCACAGATCAAGTCCTCTCACTAACTTCCTACATCGAGGCAGGCTTCCAAAGACAAGAAAAAACATCCGTGGTATTTATAGACCTGACAGCGGCTTATGATACTGTATGGAGGCAAGGCCTGATTTACAAACTACTCCGCATCGTCCCATGTTTGAAAATGGCTAACCTTACCAACGAGATGCTCTGCAACAGACCATTCCAGGTGATACTTGGAAATTATAGGAGCAAAACAACGAAGCTCAATAATGGCTTGCCCCAAGGATCAGTCCTGGCACCACTACTTTTCAGCATGTATATAGCCGAGGGCAGTTCAATAAGTAATGCAACACATTTTTTTTCTCGGCCAATTTTGGTTGAAAAAACCGGAAATTTCTTGTGGAATATTTTCAAACATTCCCGCTTCGTCTCGTATAGTTTCTTGACTTCCGACAGGTGGCAGCGCTGTACAGAGCTGTTAAAATGGCGTCTGTAACGGATGTGTGTTGCAAACAATGGGCAGTGATCGAGTTTCTTTTGGCGGAAAACCAGGGCATCTCAGATATTCATAGGCGCTTGCAGAATGTCTACGGTGATCTGGCAGTGGACAAAAGCACGGTGAGTCGTTGGGCAAAGCGTGTGTCATCATCGCCGCAAGGTCAAGCAAGACTGTCTGATCTCCCGCGTGCGGGCCGGCCGTGCACAGCTGTGACTCCTGCAATGGCGGAGCGTGCGAACACTCTCGTTCGAGATGATCGACGGATCACCATCAAACAACTCAGTGCTCAACTTGACATCTCTGTTGGTAGTGCTGTCACAATTGTTCACCAGTTGGGATATTCAAAGGTTTGTTCCCGCTGGGTCCCTCGTTGTCTAACCGAACACCATAAAGAGCAAAGGAGAACCATCTGTGCGGAATTGCTTGCTCGTCATGTGGCTGAGGGTGACAATTTCTTGTCAAAGATTGTTACAGGCGATGAAACATGGGTTCATCATTTCGAACCTGAAACAAACCGGCAATCAATGGAATGGCGCCACACCCACTCCCCTACCAAGAAAAAGTTTAAAGCCATACCCTCAGCCGGTAAAGTCATGGTTACAGTCTTCTGGGACGCTGAAGGGGTTATTCTGTTCGATGTCCTTCCCCATGGTCAAACGATCAACTCTGAAGTGTATTGTGCTACTCTTCAGAAATTGAAGAAACGACTTCAGCGTGTTCGTAGGCACAAAAATCTGAACGAACTTCTCCTTCTTCATGACAACGCAAGACCTCACACAAGTCTTCGCACCCGAGAGGAGCTCACAAAACTTCAGTGGACTGTTCTTCCTCATGCACCCTACAGCCCCGATCTCGCACAGTCGGATTTCCATATGTTTGGCCCAATGAAGGACGCAATCCGTGGGAGGCACTACGCGGATGATGAAGAAGTTATTGATGCAGTACGACGTTGGCTCCGACATCGACCAGTGGAATGGTACCGTGCAGGCATACAGGCCCTCATTTCAAGGTGGCGTAAGGCCGTAGCATTGAATGGAGATTACGTTGAAAAATAGTGTTGTGTAGCTAAAAGATTGGGGAATAACCTAGTGTATTTCAATGCTGAATAAAACAACCCCTGTTTCAGAAAAAAAATGTGTTGCATTACTTATTGAACTGCCCTCGTAAATCTGAAAAGTTTGGATATGCAGATGACTGGGCCATAGCTACACAACATCGAGATACGGAGCATACTGAGACTGTCCAACCTGGTCCAACTAAAACTGAGGCTATGTGTTTCCACTTGAATAATAAATTCGCTAACAGACGCTTTAAGATATATTTTGATAACAATATTCTGCCTTATAATAAAAATCCAAAATACCTGGGAGTGACATTAGATAGAACCCTGAGCTACAAACAACACCTCATCAACACTACTGCAAAAATCCGTACTAGGAACAATATCATTCAGAAACTATGTGGTACCAGCTGGGGCTCCTCCGCCTCTACCTTGCGATGCTCTGCTTTGGGACTTGTCTACTCTGCGGCAGAGTACTGTTCCCCTGTTTGGCTAAAGAACGCTCACACCAAGATGGTGGACACAGTACTGAACCAAACTATGAGGATTATTTCAGGTACAATAAAATCAACCCCTATTCACTGGCTACCTGTACTGGGCCACATACCGCCACCTCACTTACGAAGAGAACATGCGCTTCTCAGAGAATTTAAAAAAATACAAGACAACCCGCAACTTCCGATTCACGCTTTGAGCAATGGCATTGACGAAGATAGATTGCGCTCTAGACATCCACCTCTTATAAGGTCCAAAGATCTGGAGTAAAATGGTTTCTGTCTTGAAGAACGCTGGAAAGTGGAATGGGAAGAATCAGTACCACCACAGGTAAACACCTTACTGAAACCGTCGAACAGACCTCCAAGCTTTGGCTTACCACGTAAAACCTGGACCATCCTCAACAGGATCAGGACGGGGCACGGTCGATGTGCGGACTCTCTACACTAATGGGGAAGAGCACCATCCCCAAAGTGCGACTGCGGCGCTGAGAAGCAGACGATCCGGCACATCATTGCAGAGTGCCCCCTGAGAGCCTACTCAGGTCAAACAACGGACTTCCTGGATGCGACTCGAAGTGCAGTTCAATATATTAAAAACCTAAATGTTAATTTGTAGTTATATATATGTTGTTCATGACATAACTGTATTTAATTCTTTATGTCTTGTTTTTTAGTGCCAAAGTTATAAAGTTATTGTAGCAGCTTATTTCTCTATAAACGTGATTTGTACTTGCCATACGCTAAATAATAATACCTCACAGACAGGAGTTTCAACACAGACGTGCAGGGAAAACAATCAACACGACACGGTATACATGCGAGAGTACCCCAGGGAAGCATCCTAGGACCCCTACTGTTTAACCTCTACATAAACGATCTCCCAACCACACACAACACAACGATGGCAATGTACGCGGATGACACTGCCATCCTCGCGCAAGATTGGAAACCATCAAACATTACGACAGGCTTACAGACTGCACTCAGAGTGGCTGAGCCTTGGTTGGAGAAATGGCGTGTTAGAGTAAACGTCGACAAGTGGGAAGCCGTTCTGTTCACTAGAAGACCGAAGCAACTGCGCAAACACCGATACTGCAGACCAATAACTCTACATGCACGCCCAATCCGTTTCCGTGAGAAAGTCAAATACCTCGGTGTCTGGCTGGACCGGAAATTACTCTGGGGGGACCACATACAACACATGACCAACCGAGCAAGCGCGAGGCTCAAATAGCTCTACCCTATGCTCAACAGGCGTAGCACACTGAACAGAAGGGTGTCGAGGTCCACGTACATGACACTTATTCGACCCCTGATGACGTACGCAGCTCCTGTCTGGGGGGATACGCTGCGCCCACACGCCTGCGCCGTCTGCAGCTCATACAAAAGAAAGTACTCAAAATCATAAGCAATGCTCCACGATACACACGCATCGCGGACCTTCACCGGGAATACCGACTTGAGACTCTCACGGAGGTAATCCACAAACTCACCACAAGACTATACAGAAACTCCAGACATTCGCAGAACCCGTTTATTATGAATCTGGGGAACTACGACCAAAACCATAGATGGAAACATAAAAGACCAAAAGACATACTTGAAAGGACCTAACATCTATGGCCAAGCACACGCAAACACAACGGTACAGGTGAGCCCCTGTTAATCAGACGCCATTACTGGATATCCAGCTGGAACACACTGCCAAATAACTGGCACCACACAGGGAAGCCGTACTGTACACTGCATGCAGACAAGCTCCACACACACCCCACACAGCGAGATGATCTATGGCCGATCCCCCACTACTACATAACGATCTTGATTGTTCCAGGAATGCAGCGGCTGCAGCAAATTGGGATACATCGCCATCGCCTGCCACGGTAATGATGCGTGATACCCACACTGAAAAACCCAAGCTTGCATGAACTATCGCAGCTAGTAAGCCGCTACTGCTCTTACTACCCATCCCGCCGTCGCAGAGGTGTTTTTCCCACGGCACGAGCCTTGGCACTTTTTTCCCTCTGCTCTTCAAATTGCTACCCTCATTCGCGTTTCGTCCACTATCTATCACCTGATGGACCGTGTTAATGCGTAGTCTTACCCAGACACATGGACAACATCACAGCCCAGCATCCTGTGCTCCACTTATTAGATAACTAACATGTTGACGAAGGTGACAGTAGAACTTCTGGTCTGGTCACCACGTTGGTGCGGGCGTGGAGGGGTCCCATCTCTACTATATGTCATTTCAACCCCGCGACCGTTTCGGTCGCCGCTACAACACTAATATTCCCGTTCTGACGCAGAAGAAGGGGCGTTGTTAGTTAATCTCCAGTGGACACCATAGGCGGCCCATCGTCGTTGGATAGAAAGGCTGGAGATAGGGTTATTGGTTGACATTCCTGCTACCGCTATTGGTTGGTCGTCATCACTGGCTAGATTCGAAACGGACAGAGCAAGAGAGAGGGAATGTTTACCCCATAATATTATTGTCCGCCGAGGTGACTTGCACTGCGTTGTTATGCCGTTCACACACCGCGGCCGCGTATTTACTTCCTTGATGGCAGGGAGCCACGATGCCGAAAGCCTATAGCCGTCCTCTCTATTGAAATTAGATGCATTCTTAGAAATTTCAACCGCTTCTCGGACCTTTCTTCTATAAAAGTTTGTTTCCTTAGCCAGTACACGTACGTTATTAAAATCGATGTCAGAGCCACAGTTCTCATGATGTTCCGTTACTGCCGATTTTGAACTTTGTTTTAGCCGCATGTGCCGTTCGTGTTCCTTAATGCATTCTTTAACGTATCTATTTTGTACGAGCTGTAGTAAATTGTTGCTCTATTAAAGTTCCAACCCTCGTAGGAGGTCCCATCCTTAAAGCACGGAAGTATAAAACCAGACTTACGTGATGACAGGTGTCCTGTACAAGAAGTAGAAGAGCCTCCCTCCATGCTTTCCAACGTCTGACCATGTTACAGGGACGGTGCTCAGAGTTTTGTACGCCTCAGGGTTGGTAACTTTCAGCTTTTCGCTCAGATAGTAACCGTCAGCCAAGAGGTTATCACCTCCAGCTCCTTTCGTCTGCACCACACAGTGAAGAAAATTTATCTGGAAAAAAATATATGTTTCATTAGTTATACTGTGGGATTTATGTAGACAAGACTTTTAGTAGTCTTCACTCGTTGCACCATATCAGTGAAAATATCTTACCCCGGGCTTGTTTTCACAATACATAAGATCCGTGTGCATCTCTAGCTTATCCTTGAGGAACGCCACATTTGTGGCGTCGGGTTTGATCTTCACATGGTACTGCAAACTGAAAAGTAACGAAAAATGAACGTGTGTAGTCTACGTGGGTTTTGCATGTTCACAAGTCGCCACAAGGTAATGAAAAGAAAACGTTGCACTACAGAGTGCTATCCAGTATTTCATACAATTAAAAACAAAAAGATCTTACCCATAATGAGTCATTCTAGGGTACATTACTTTGTCTCCCAGTTCACGCAATGACTCTACCGTTGGAGGTGTGTCGTACATAATAGCGACACCATACTTGGCCATTGCTTCTAGCCACCCACGAAAATGTTCCTGGCTAGAAAAGAAGAGCGGGAGGTGGTAAAGTAGCTAAGTAAATAAAACGCAAAAATTTATTTTTTGAATAACAAAAATAACAAAAACTGATCTAGTATCATCCTTTGGTTGTTTCTCTTGAGTTTACTAAAAATTATAGTATATTTGGAGGTAGTAATTTCTAAAAAGCGTGTGTGGAGTAGACCAACCATGGAGACTGTATGGTCCTCTCAGAAAACATAAAAACTTTTGGAAACGATAGCAATAGGACAGTGTTGCTCACGGAATAAAAATCATTGTACAAAATCAGATACGATGCACTTAAGAGAAATCGTTGAAAATTATGTTCGCGAAAGCAAATATCTCGTAAGAAGAATAGAGACTGAAAGGAGGTATACAAAGGAAATAAAAAACGAAAAGCAATGGAAAGCTTGACGTTTCGAAAGAATGAATACTGCGAACTTAAAAAGGAAGTAATGCATGACAAGAAATGGAAACACCAAGGAATTAACGCCGAGAGAAAATTTTCGTTGTTGCTGACGAACTGTAACGGACGTTCTTCCCTCTTCAGAGAACAGCTAAGTACTTATCCAGTAAAAAGTGAGTTACTGTCAGTTTTAAAGTTAATGAAAGTAGATGAATACCTACGCAGCAACCGAAAGAAGAAAAACTGCAGAGTAAGGTGAAGTTAAATGCGGTCATGAAGATGTTGGAAATTCTTCAGGCTTTCCCGGCGATCTAATGACATCTTGGGTTGTCGGGTGTTCTGTCAGATATCAGCGTCGTACTTGCACGATATTTCGGTCACGTAGCTCGTAACCTTAATCAGGTGCGACCTGAGACTGCTCCTCGAGTGGACCTGGTCCAGTATTTATGCCTATGGCCTTCCCCCTCCACCAACGGCTGCAGGCGCTACCTCTGTGGTCCGCGCCCATTCCCTGCGACCTGCTGGAGCGTTGCTGCTCCGTTTCCCGTCCGCTGCGGTTCTATGTGTTCCCTCTGCGGTCCGCGCCCACCAAACCCGCTCCTGGGGGTTTCATCTACGGTCTGGGGTACCAAGCGTTCCCCCTGCGGTCCGCGCCCGCTCACCACGACCCGTTGGAGCGTTGCCGCTCCGTTTTTCGTCCGCTGCGGCTCTGGATGTTCCCTCTGCGGTCCGCGCCCACCAGTTCCGCTTCTGGGTGTTCCATCTTCGATCTGGTGCGCCTGGCAGTCCGTCAGGGGCTCCTTTTCCATCTCCATGTCTCTGGTTCTTCTGTTTGTGTAGTGTTGCAGCTGGCCCCGTTGCTCCTTTAACAATTCCAGAGCCGAATCCCAGGCTCTGCTTAGCTGGTACCCGTAGATGAAACCCCCAGGAGCGGGTTTGGTGGCCGCGGACCGCAATGGGAACATCCAGAGCCGCAGAGGACGAAAAACGGAGCGGCAACGCTCCAACAGGTCGCAGGGAATGGGCGCGGACCACAGAGGAAGCGCCTGCAGCCGTTGGTGGAGGGGGAAGGCCATAGGCATAAATACTGGACCAGGTCCACTCGAGGAGCAGTCTCAGGTCGCACCTGATTAAGGTTACGAGCTACGTGACCGAAATATCGCGCAAGTACGACGCTGATATCTGGCAGAACACCCGACAACCGAAGATGTCATGTTGGAAATTGTTTCGTTCCGCTACACAGTCGTGGCTCATTTCACGACGTAGCTTCTACCTGTTTACGACGTCGCTATACTTGAATCTCTGGAGGATGGATTCGAAGTTTTCGGCGTTCCAGCCAGCCTTGGGCAACCTGTAGGTCTCATCGAGCCACTTCTTCTGGTCTTCCGGGTGGAAGCTGCGGTCCTGGAGCCACTCCAGCGTGTACTGGCTGCTGTGGCCGTCTGACCACTTCACAGATAACTTTTCTCCGTCGGCCTGTAAGAAAGAGGAAGATATCCAGTCACAATTCAAACTTATTGAATAGTATTGTCGAGAAGGTTGATGGTCCACATACAGGATGACGGGAAGTCTATCTCCGTATTTCTGAATGTCACGGAGTTCCTTTGACGAACTTTGCTGAAAGTGCTTTCGGCATTCTTTTCAACGATTGGAGATTGTTTCTGTGGTGTCACCGCCAGACACCACACTTGCTAGGTGGTAGCCTTTAAATGGCCGCGGTCCGGTAGTATACGTCGGACCCGCGTGTCACCACTATCAGGATTGCAGACCGAGCGCCGCCACACGGCAGGCCTAGAGAGACGTCCTAGGACTCTCCCAGTTGTACAGCCGACTTTGCTAGCGATGGTTCACTGACAAATTACGCTCTCAATTGCCGAGTTAGCATAGCCGTCAGATATGTCATTTGCTACGACCTAGCAAGGCGCCATTATCATTTGCTATTGATCTTGTAATTCATGTATCATCAAGAACGATGTTCACCAATTATGGATTAAAGTTAAGTATTACACCATCTGCGTCCGTTTTTCTACGTTCTAATTTCCTTGTCGTTTTCCAGACCTCATCCCAGCCTGCGTGAGTTAAAACGCGTGCATTTCGGCCTCCTCTAGCAACACGGTGTTGGCTCTTCTGCCAACACTACAGTTTCATCGACTTTTGAATTAATCTCTAGAAATTCCTGAAGACACCGGGGCTATTCGGAAAGTAATGACCAACAGGACGCGAAATGGAAATCACAGTGAAAACCTGTTGAGGCTTTGCGCAGAGGAGTTGGGCAGTATCTCTTGTGTGCCCTTTTGATCGTGTCACGTCATTCTTTTCTGCTCTGAGGGCACAGTGAGCACGTAAAGATGCTTAGAAAACAATGTCTCCTGCCTAGTATCAAGGCCTGGTGAGAGATTTCGCCTGATGTCATGCAGCCCACATAGCAGAGCTGTCATGCGTTTCCTTCATGACAATTCTCGGCCGCGCTCTGCAGGGTCAATGAAGATGGAAAGTGTTTGATCATATGCAATGTCGAGTCGGAGCAGCGACTATGTAGAGAAGTAGCTGGGAAGTATATCTAACTGTTGGAAATAAAACATTTTGACAGTGGTTTCCATTTCGCGCCCTATCGGACCTTACTTTCTGAACAGCCCTCGTATTATAAGAAGCAGGTGTGTGTTTCACAATTATGTACGTGATTGAGATGAATACAGATTTGAGGACACTCTGACTACTTGTGGTTTACGTTAAATGTCAACAGGTCCAACGCAAGCAGCAAGAAATGTGAATGGTGTGTGTGACGAATTTGCAGAATACGTTACCAGCACAGAGAGGCAATTACCACGATTGTTTTAAAATATCTTTGATGACCTTGCTCAAAATATCAATGAAATGAAACATTTTTTGTCTGCTTAGTTGTTTAATGACACTGAAAATGTGTTATATATTCAGTTTGTCATGGCACACTAGATATCCTCTTCTATGAAGCACGTTTGCCTCCATGAAATGAATGCCTCCCATGCTTTAATCTTCTCCAGTTTATTTATACAGGGTGGTCCATTGATCGTGACTGGGCCAGATACCTCACGAAATAAGCGCCAAACGAAAAAACTGCAAAGAACGAAACTTGTCTAGCTTGATGGGGGAAACCAGATGGCGCTATGGTTGGCCCGCTAGATGGTGCTGCCATTGGTCAAACGGATAACAACTGCGTTTTTCAAAAATAGGAACCCCCATTTTCATTACACATTCGTGTAGTACGTAAAGAGATAGGAATGTTTTGGTTGGACCACATTATATTGTTAATGTTAAAATGCGGTACCACCGCACTCTCAAAGATTGCACTTACTGTAGGTTCCCTCAAACATCTCTATTTTCCTGCATTTATTTATTTCTGTTTATCTGATTGATATTGCTTAAGTTCCTTATGTATTCTGTAGTTACATTGATAATTGTCTCTTCTTTTGATTGGTTTGTGCATCACTCTCCCTCCTGATGTAGCCTCGTCTAGTACTAATTTTATTTTATTTTATTAGTTCTGTTTATTAATACACTCCTGGAAATGGAAAAAAGAACACATTGACACCGGTGTGTCAGACCCACCATACTTGCTCCGGACACTGCGAGAGGGCTGTACAAGCAATGATCACACGCACGGCACAGCGGACACACCAGGAACCGCGGTGTTGGCCGTCGAATGGCGCTAGCTGCGCAGCATTTGTGCACCGCCGCCGTCAGTGTCAGCCAGTTTGCCGTGGCATGCGGAGCTCCATTGCAGTCTTTAACACTGGTAGCATGCCGCGACAGCGTGGACGTGAACCGTATGTGCAGTTGACGGACTTTGAGCGAGGGCGTATAGTGGGCATGCGGGAGGCCGGGTGGACGTACCGCCGAATTGCTCAACACGTGGGGCGTGAGGTCTCCACAGTACATCGATGTTGTCGCCAGTGGTCGGCGGAAGGTGCACGTGCCCGTCGACCTGGGACCGGACCGCAGCGACGCACGGATGCACGCCAAAACCGTAGGATCCTACGCAGTGCCGTAGGGGACCGCACAGCCACTTCCCAGCAAATTAGGGACACTGTTGCTCCTGGGGTATCGGCGAGGACCATTCGCAACCGTCTCCATGAAGCTGGGCTACGGTCCCGCACACCGTTAGGCCGTCTTCCGCTCACGCCCCAACATCGTGCAGCCCGCCTCCAGTGGTGTCGCGACAGGCGTGAATGGAGGGACGAATGGAGACGTGTCGTCTTCAGCGATGAGAGTCGCTTCTGCCTTGGTGCCAATGATGGTCGTATGCGTGTTTGGCGCCGTGCAGGTGAGCGCCACAATCAGGACTGCATACGACCGAGGCACACAGGGCCAACACCAGGCATCATGGTGTGGGGAGCGATCTCCTACACTGGCCGTACACCACTGGTGATCGTCGAGGGGACACTGAATAGTGCACGCTACATCCAAACCGTCATCGAACCCATCGTTCTACCATTCCTAGACCGGCAAGGGAACTTGCTGTTCCAACAGGACAATGCACGTCCGCATGTATCCCGTGCCACCCAACGTGCTCTAGAAGGTGTAAGTCAATTACCCTGGCCAGCAAGATCTCCGGATCTGTCCCCCATTGAGCATGTTTGGGACTGGATGAAGCGTCGTCTCACGCGGTCTGCACGTCCAGCACGAACGCTGGTCCAACTGAGGCGCCAGGTGGAAATGGCATGGCAAGCCGTTCCACAGGACTACATCCAGCATCTCTACGATCGTCTCCATGGGAGAATAGCAGCCTGCATTGCTGCGAAAGGTGGATATACACTGTACTAGTGCCGACATTGTGCATGCTCTGTTGCCTGTGTCCATGTGCCTGTGGTTCTGTCAGTGTAATCATGTGATGTATCTGACCCCAGGAATGTGTCAATAAAGTTTCCCCTTCCTGGGACAATGAATTCACGGTGTTCTTATTTCAATTTCCAGGAGTGTAGAAACTGTTATGAAGGCATGCTATTCCTATTTTGTGCTAAAGGTTTTCTTGTCTACTCCATTGTTATTTATGTACTGTTCAATTTTTACTTTTTCATTGCATTACCACCACACTGTTAAAGCTGTTACTTACTGTATACTTGGTGATAATACTCAGTAAATGTCTGAAGATGGCCTTGTAAGCCGAAAACCGGTTAACAATAAAAGTAATATTGTAAAACATAAGCAAACTGGTGCTTTTCATTTATTATAAAACATTTCATAATGTCTAGAGAACTGGCGTTAATACCGATCCAGGGGACAAGGGATTGAGACTTACCTGTATGTCAGCAGGCTTGACGTTGGTGTCCAGCTCGTCCCAGTAGATGATGCGCGACATCTGCTGGCTGTTGAAGCACTTAGGGCACTGGCAGTTGTCCCTGAGCCACATGATGGGAAACTTGTGGTGCTCCCCAGAGGGCAGCTGTAGCGACACCAGTTCACCGTCCACCGTCGCCACAGGTTTTGGGTGCTGCACACAGCATAAGACAAACAGATTACTATTCTGTCGCGAGTATTATTATTACTTCTTCATTATCCCACGTTATAGTACACAGTACTGTAACCTTACGTTAGTCTTAAAACTCTTGAAAACGTTAAATGATGCCCACTCATCTCACTAAGGCCACTTCATCACCGAAACTGCTCCTAATAATCACCAACTCATTACAAAGGAGACTTACTACAGAGTCTTAATGTTGAACCCTGAGTTCTCATTCGCAACTACGCAGATGTTTTCGCATAATGACTTAACTCCAAATTTACATCGTACGGAAACTACCCTCGCGCATGTTTCCCTTAGGCCATACATAGTACATGCAACCAATCCCACCCCACATACAGCTGGACACAGAAACCATAACTTCTTAACTTACAGCTGAATTAAATGTATGTGCCCTGTTAACGAACGCTCGTCATCACTAGAAGCCAATAGATGAAGGTTTCTAACAGCCATCCTGCAGAATGTATCCATCCACTCGGGAAACTCTGATGTCTGCCCTACATTCATCATCATGTCAATTGTATCAGCTCTCATAAAGAAGATCACTCCATCTTCAGCTACTTGGACAACTCAGTTTAAGCTGCACGCTCTCCTTGTAACACTTCAATTCGCTGAAGTCCATTCTTGGTTTCATAGTCCCACATTTCCATGAAAACGGACAACCTTATCTAAGATATTCCGCCAGGTGAGATCACACGTCTGATGCTTCATACTTTTTCCTCACGTAACCCACAATATCTCCGAACACTGGATCAGACCCCACTAGATGAGGATTTTTCTCTGCAAATCAAAAAAGCACCGTGATCTTACACTTTATATCAATGTCACCAGTATCTTAATATACCAACGAATCGTGAGCGACATCTCTTCATTTATCAACAACATCAAAACACGTTTAACCACTTTCTCAAGATTTTTCATATTCCAGTTCCATTAAAAACCTATTTAAGAGTATTGTGTTGTTAGACTGAAGAAGAGAAAAGTGTTCTGTTGTCAACCCACCATACGCCGTATGTGATAGGAAATGACAAAGTAAAACTGGCCTGGAAAATATTTCACACACCTTAAGTTAAACAACACAGCTGATATCACTTGCATCTGGGAAATTGGATTAATTGTCTTAAGCTACGCGAAACCTTTTTCTGGGCCAGTTTTTATTTTGTCCACTCTGCAAATAACTATACCTGGGATTTCTCATTAATATCCTCCAACTTGCTGTTGCAAGACTAACACATCTTTTTCAGTCGGTTCCCAGACTTTCATCAGAAAATCACTTCAATCAGACCTTCGACGTAGTGTGAGTGGCACGATTCCTGTCCTCAGAACGATTACGGTTGGTATCTAAATAGTTTAACATGGTATTTCTCTATTTGCTTCCTTTAGATGCGTTAAAAATCGCATATGTAGCTAAAGTCAGTAATAAATGCTGGTGTTATGGACGAGTCCTAATGGTTGAAGAAACTTTCATCCCCAGGTCAGTATCCAGCCATCAGAAGGAGAGATAATGACATGAAGTTTCTGATTAACAGATTATCCTCCAACATACTGGGTAAAAGATCAAGCTAATGGAGTAACGACATAGGGGCACGCCATTTGATGTCTGCTTAAACCAAGCACTAAAGAAAGGAGAAATTTGAAAAAGGAATTACAGTTTATGGAGAAGAAATGACATTTTAACTGTGTAACGACGGCAAAGGACTTAGAAGATAAGATGAACAGAATAAAATTTCTTCAAGAAGTTCATAAAATGAGCATCAGCCGAAATAACACACAGTTAACTGAGACCATTCGGTGAAGCTAGGGGAATAAGATTAGAAAATAAGACACTAAAAATAACAGAAAAGTTTTGCTGCTTGGGCAATAAAATAACTGACGACTGCAAAAGTGAAGAGAAATGCTAAGGAAAACTTTTCTCGGAAAGACAAATGATTACCACCAAATACAAATTTAAACGTTAAGAAGTCTTTTTCTGAAAGAATTTGTCTGGAAAGACAAATGATTACCACCAAATACAAATTTAAACGTTAAGAAGTCTTTTTCTGAAAGAATTTGTCTGGAGTGTAGCCTCAAACGAAAGTGAAGGAGGACGATAAACATTACAGACAGAATAGAAGCTTTTGAAATGTGGCGCTACAGATGGTTCAAAATGGTTCAAATGGCTCTGAGCACTATGGGACTTAATATCTGAGGTCATCAGTCCCCTAGAACTTAGAACTACTTAAACCTAACTAACCAAAGGACATCACACACATCCATGCCCAAGGCAGGATTCGAACCTGTCGAAGCAGTCGCGCGGTTCCGAACGGAAGCTACAGATGGTTTCCGAAGCTTCAATACTAGTGAAGGGGTAAGGAAATATGTTTACGGTACGACTAAAGGAAGGGACAGGTGGGTCAAACAATCCGTGAAGCAACTAGTAATAATTATTTTTGGTAATGGGGGGCGGTGTAGGCGCTAAAAAATTGAAGAGAGATACTTGATCCTGTTTGAGAGGGGTGGACTAAGCGCCGACGATGAGCTTCATACTAACTCTTCCCTTGACTTTGATATTCATTCATAACAACGAAACATTCATCCATAACGCCAAAAACACTGCACTGTACAAGTTTTCAGCGTAGTTATTCTCAATCAGAGTCCAGAGTAGTGAAATGTGCAGAATCTCAATCAATCAATATTCATGTTTTACGATAAAGTAAATTATGTCACGGGGCTAGTAGTGTATGTTTGATGTATCAGAGACGCAACACAGATAATTTGAGTATCTGCCATCGCAAACATTTTTGCTCGCAGACTACGATTTCAGAGAGGAAGATGAAAATAATATCATTGTTTTTTGAGACAATATAGGCCTATAGGCAAGATGAGAATATTTCTTATCCGCAATTAAGTGACTGTTGTATGTTCGGAGACAATAAAAAAAGAATCATTCCTGGTGAATATTATAAAACGCGCTGCCCATAATGTTTACAAAACGCGCTGCCCATAATGTTTTATCATTGACATTAATGCTGACGAACGTTTACAGTACAGAATGAAATTTTCACTCTGCAGCGGAATGTGAGCTGATATGAAACTTGCTTGCAGATTAAAACCGTGTGCCGAAACGAGACTCGAACACGGGATCTTCGCCTTTCGCGGGCAAGTGCTCTACCGACAGAGCTGCCCAAGCACGACTCACGACCCGTCCTCACAGCCTTAATTCCTCAAAAGACAAAGGTCCCGAGTTTGAGTCTCGGTCCGGCACTCAGTTTTAATCTGCCAGGAAGTTTCGTTTGCAGTACAGTTTAGCGTTTGTTGTTGATCTCAATGAAGAGGCAGAGCAGATGCATAACGAAAGACCCTCATTTTAATACGCTATGTCTTTCTATTAAAATCGCAACCATTACGAAGAGACTTTCAATAACTTTCATTCCTCAGAGTGTTAGAATTTAATTTGCTCTTTTTATTCAGTCAAAGATAAAATTTCACTTTTCAGTTCACTACGTATTCAGCAAATAATATATTACAAGTGGCTCTGGATGTTACAGGACAGTAAACAGAAACATGAACTACGTGTTAAATTTTTGCAATAAGGCAAAGTGAAATACAACAGTTGTAAAAAATTATGACTTTTTTATATCTGTGAATGTTGCCTTTTCTTTGTTTCATGAACAAAACTCTGGCATGCTGGAGCATAAAAAAATAAAAACAGCTTATTAACTGAAAACTGCCAGAAGCAAGATGTGCAAACAAACTTTCTAAGTGAGACCAGCATTGGTAGAGCGAGCCAGACGAGTTTTAAAGAAAATTATTCCTACTCTTCTTGTGTTTACATAGTACTCTAGTATTCAAAATTCAGCAAATAGGTTTGATAAATTCAAAATTCAGCTAATAGGTTTGATAAATTTCGTTAGTAGCGAAGTTTTAGTTTTTAGTATTTTTGTGGGGACAAGATTGTGGTGTAGTAGGATGTTCAAGGATGCAAAACATAACTAGGTTGCCGCTTTATATTAGACGCTATTATGTGTGTACATCTGAAAATTAGAATAATTAATTAATTTAATGAAGAAAAAAAGAGAAGCTGTTGACTTTATTTACTACTAGCAAACCAGGAATGCTTTGTAGTCGCTAAATACGTATGGCAATTGAATATATATCCTAATATCCTTCTCCGCTCTGTCCATCTTCTTCCCTCTCTCTATATCAGTTTCCTCCCTCCTTTCTGTCCATGTCCTCTTCCTCCTCTCTCTAATCTTGACCCTTGTTTATTGTTATTCCCAATGAATCATTTGAGTTGGAACTAAAGCCACTAAAAATGAATGGGTAAATTGGTTGGGTATATGAGGTTGAGAGACTTTTCCTGCTGCTTGATATGTGAGGATAGTAGCTTCATTGACAGTATTTAGCGTAGTTTCAATAGGATTACGAAGTTTCGGATGATTCAGATACCATAACAGTAGCGTAATCATAAACCCATAAGCCATAAATACAATTTTCCTGTTATCTGTGAAAACTGTCAGAAAGAAAAATCAGTACATAGCTGCGTATGCACTTTTTGATATATATATATATATATATATATATATATATATATATATATAAAGAATATATACATGAGAGAACCATTTTTCTAAAGGTTTAATAGTGGTGGTATTGTAGTTAAAACTGACTGTAAGAAAAAGCGAAACCACATACATTCACAGCACAACGTAGCACAGCATTTTCTTTCTCGCAGTTTGTTTCAAGAGAAAACCTGTACATTGTTGTTTAAAAAATTGTCAGTCTATGTCTGTCAGAGAGTATCGTGTAAAAATATGAAGTAAGTTGGCCAGCTCCTTTTGAAGACTTTTAATAACAACATTAAACAACGACTTTTTTAGGTACGGCAAAGGTTCCAAAGAGCAAAAGATGGAAGCAACCAGACTAAGTAACGTTGAGAACGACGCGGAAGCTGAAATTTGGTGTTTAAATAACTGAAACTATCGATCAGATGTTGTAAATGTTAGAAAAATAGATCTTTTGATCAGAGCAGTGACTATTGTACCAACATGCGTAGCTGAAAGTTGATCAGCACAAATTAGGATATCAGGTGAAGTTTATAAAATCAGCCAGGCGCAGACAGGGGTAACAGAACTTATCGTCAATTATCACGTGAAGTTTCTGAAATTATCCAAGCGCAGACGGGGGTAGAAGGAACTGTCTGCAAATTATCAGAAAAAGTAAACAATACTTCAGTTGAACAGGAAAGAGTTTTAATGGGGCACTTTGATGCACATACATATCACATGGATAACGAATTGTCTAAATGGTCTTCTGAGAAGGACAAACAAATTAGTATAGTAGGTCACACAAAATTTAATGAATGAGAGGAGAAAGACTGACTAACAACTTCTAAAAAATGTAGAAACTGACAATAAAATTAAAGAAGCAGTGATTAGCGGCTTGGCAGAAGTTCAGTCTCGGCAGAAGGCCTGACTAGGGCAAGTACAGATGGAACTTTAAAGCTTAAGAGAAACTGTAGGTCTACATTTTGTCATATGGCGCAATATCATTTTGGAAGTGATAAAATCAGTTAAAAAGTATAGAGTGTACAAGGAAATGTGTGAATAAGGAATCACTCATGGATAGCATTTATGTGGCACTTCAGTCTCCCCCAAAGTTACAGAGCAGTTGGGATATGAGCCAGCTGCTCAGGTTCCTATCAAACAAACATATGGCATGGGACAGTAGCCATACACTTCAGCCTGAGTTGAGTTCCATTCCAAGTATTTTTGACCAAGTAATTATAAAAATTAACGAGTGACTATCTAAATTTTAGCCAGCAATCAGAACTGAAAAGCACTCTCCTCAAATACATAAATGTGCAAGGCTCTAAAATAACCATCTTTGTACATGTTACAACTGCACTCTTTAAAATAATATCCATAAATAATTGTCTACATTATGCAAAGCTGCGCTTCAAAAATTCACTTCTTTTTACTGGCGTAACTTTATTCAGTTTAATTGCATACAAGGAATTGTTTTGTATTGTACGAGATTACCTTGTGTTTTACGACTCAGTAACGGTTGACATGTGTGTCTATCCAGAGATAGCGCTTACGGTTTTCCCTAATACTAAGTCAAAGATTGTTACTAAAGAAGCATAACACCCCTCTCAAAAAATAAGAAATGTTGCATATAAAAATCACTCTAAAAATATAATTTTAGTAACGCCTTCCGCAAAAGAGATATTTTAAAAGGAAATAATTTTACAATTATTAGTGACAAGAAAGTGATAAAACTATAACGGTGTCAGAGATGTTTACAAGCAGAAAGTCTTTTCCCATTGTGGGCTTTGTAACGACAAAGTCAAATAAAGCATAGAATACTATGAATTATGTCTGTGGTCTATCTGCCATCGCATATATTTTTGGTCGCTGACTCCTATTTCGAAGAGGAACTCGAAAAGTAATATCGCTGTCTTTCTAACCTTCATACTGACAAGAAATGACGCTTTGTTACACGCAGCGGAGTTCCCGTTTTATATTCAGAGATAATAAAAAAATCATGTTTTGGCGAGTGTTACGAAAAGACTGGCTTTATCCTTAACGTTATAGCTAACGAATTATTGCTAATCAATATTTACGTTACAGTTTAGTATTTTTTGTTGGTTTCAATGAAGATTCAGATGCATGAAGAAAGAAGTTCAGTCTCTTTCTAAATAAATCATAACCATTGTCAACAGACTTTCAATAACTATCCGTCCTGTGTGAGTTACAATTTATTTTGCCATTTACATTTTGTCAAAGATACAATTTAACGTATTCAAGTTTCAACTCATTATGTACTAGGCTATGCTTTGCAGTAGCTAATTATGTATGGTACTCGGATATATGTCCTAATCTCCTCCTACCCCCTGCCTCTGTCCATCTCCTCTCCCCTTCCTCTTCATCTCCTTCTCCTTCCCCTGTCTCTGTCCATCACTTCCGACCACCTCTCACTGTAGATCACTTTCCTCCTCTTACTCCATTCCCCCCTACTCCCTCTCTCTCAGCATCTCTTTCCTTGTCGATTCATATAGATATGTTTCAAGTAAATCAGTCAAGAGCTTTTCAAGATTTTTGCTAACAATGTTTCGGTGTTCGCTATTATACACATATCAAAAAAAGTTTTGCATCACCTCGGTTCCGAGAGTTCCGGAACCCGTAAAAAAACTGGAATAGAATTCAACATAAACATCATTTACGCCCTTTTTATTACTCATGAAAACCACACATTACATGTTGTACCACCATACAGCGAGACCTTCAGAGATGGTGGTCCACATTGCTGTACACACCAGTACCTCTAATGCCCAGTAGCACGTCCTCTTGCACTGATGCATGCCTGTATTCGTCGTGGCATACTATCCGCAAGTTCATCAACGCACTGTTGGTCCAGATTGTCCCACTCCTCAACGGCGATTCGACGTAGATCCCTCAGAGTGGTTGGTGAGTCACGTCGTCCATTAACAGCCCTTTTCAATCTATCCTAGGCATGTTCGATAGGGTCTAGAGAACATGCTGGCCACTTAAGTCAAGCAATGTCGTTATCCTGAAGGGAGTCACTCACAAGATGTGCACGGTGGGGGCGCGAATTGTCGTCCATGAATACGAATGCCTCGCCAATATGTTGCCGACACGGTTGCACTATCGGTCGGAGGACGGAATTCACGTATCGCACAGCCTTAACGGCACCTTCCGTGACGACCAGCGGCGTATGTCGGCCCCCACATAATGCCACCCCAAAACATCGGGGAACATCCACCTTGCTGCACTCGCTGGACAGTGTGTCTAAGGCGTTCAGCCTGATCAGGTTGCCTCCAAACATATCTCCGAAGATTGTGTGGTTGAAGACATATGCGACACTCGTCGGTGAAGAGGACGTGATGCCAATCCTGAGCGGTCCATTTTGCATGTTGTTGGGCCCATCTGTACCGCGCTGCATGGCGTCGTGGTTGCAAAGATGGACCTCGTCATGGACGTGCATCATGCAGCCTATTGCACACAATATGAGTCGTAACACGACGTCGTGTGGCTACACGAAAAGCATTATTCAACATGGTGGCGTTGCTGTCAGGGTTCCTCCGAGCCATAATCCGTAGGTACTGGTCATCCACTGCGAAAGTAGCCTTTGGGCGGCCTGAGGGAAGCATGTCATGGACCGTTCCTGTCTGCCTGTATCTCCTCCATGACCGAACAACATTGCTTTGGTTCACTCCGAGACGCCTGGACACTTCCATTGTTGAGAGCCCTTCCTGGCACAAAGTAACAATGCGGACGAGATCGAACTGCGGTATTGACCGTCTAGGCATGGTTGAACACGAGCCGTGTACTTCCTTCCTGGTGGAATGACTGGAACCGACGGGCTGTCGGGCCCCCTCTGTCTAATAGACGCTGCACATGCATGGTTGTTTACATCTTTGGGCGGGTTTACGGACATCTCTGAACAGTGAAAGGGACTGTGTCTGTAATACAATATCATCAGGAGTTCTGGGAACCAGGGTGACAAAACTTTTTTTGATGTGTGTATTTTATAATTATATTTACGTTCAAGAGAAGACGCTCAGCAGGTATATAGGGTGTTCGGAAATTCCTGTTACAAACTTGTAGGAGTTGCAGAGGGGAGTGGGTACATAATATTTTGAATAGGAACCCATGTCAATGGTAACAGTTCAGATGTGTAACGCGTCCACATCTGCTTCCACTCAAGCCAACTGGACCTTCATCCTTGATCTTCCTACGAGACGTACTGCACCCCTTCTTGGAAGCTGTGCCATTGATAGTCCTTCAGGAAACGACGTGGCTTTAGCGTGAATTTGCTCCACCTCGCTCTTCAACAGACGATATGGTGAAAGAATATAGACCGAAGTGGTCCAAATGCGTGGCCGCCGTGACCGCGGGATTTAACTCCTATGAACCACTTCTTGCGAGATTGTAAGCAAATTTTAATTTACGAGTCTCCTACAGATACAGAGGGTGGTCTGCTGGCGCGAGTGCTGGCCGCTACACTGGACACTGTGGAGACCTCAGGTGGGATGAGGTATGTGTCCAGGACATGCTCCGAGTGTACAATGTCTGTAACAACGTTGGTGGTAGCGACATCGAGCCGCTGTTGTAATGCATCAAAATTGTTCTGTCTGTACAGTGTTCTGGGTTGTTTTTAGTATTGGAATAATGTAAACACATAATGTTTAACTATTAAAACAAATGTGGTTAAGTGATAAATGGGTGATTGGTTACGGTTCTTTTCGAATTGTTGCCTAATAAATGCAGTGCGTCACGCCTAATTCCTCAAGCAGAAGTGGATGAGCTACACATATGAATTGAAATCGTCGTAGAACGGAAACGGTACGTTTCCGGACACAAGTTCCTATACTAAATATTATGTAATCACACCCCTGTACACGTCCTAGAAGTTTGTAACGGGAATTTCCGAACACCCAGTACAAGAACACACGCGTATTCGAAAGCAACGTCGTATCAAAATTTCAAAGCCATCGGTGAAGAACTTCCAGACATTGTGAAACAATGAACATTTACATCTCTACTTATACTGATTAAGGCAGTAGTCTCATACAGAAAAAAGTATTAGGAACAGCAAACCACCTACAGCAGGGCCTTCACGAAAGAACGTGGTGAGATGCCCCACGTGCTGAACAATCAGTAGCAAGTGCGCGATTAACTGTCATACATGTAGAACAGAGGCTAAGCCTTGGAGTTGTAGGAGTGTTGGCCGTACCTGCTGAGTTGCTGCACCAGTCTGAGTGGACACCAAACGGCTCTTCCTGCCCACAGACACCAGAGAGCGAGAGGCACTCGCCACCAGGTTACGCAGCATTTTCTTTGTCCTGCAACACAGAGAGAACAAACCGATAACAATGAACACTGCTCACTGGGAAGTAGTGGCCGGCTCCGAACTCAAAGTAATGTACACTGTGACATACAGTATCGTAATACTGTTGGTAGTATCACTAAATGTCACAGTTATTGTCATTATTGCTATTGTTATTATTATTATTATTATTACTATCAGTGGCTGCAGCTGTAACAGTACAAGTAACGCCAGTATTGTTAGTTCATACTCAATATAAGTTACTCACACCGCCATATCAGACACTAAAGTCATTTTAATACTAGGTGTGATATTGAAACTCTTATTTTCTGAGGTAACTATGATGTAATACATACTGTACGGGTGAAAGCCTGGTCTGGTGTAGGAGATGGGCTGATGGGCCCTAATCGAAGCAAAATAAAAAGTGACGAATCTAAAACATCTTCGGCAGTCTAAATTTTCAGTTATTTTACTTGTGCACCAGTTTAGCGCTGCATCACGCCATCTTCACGCCCCTTATCGACATGTAGGAAGAATGCCACCTCTGGTCCAATCGAAGTAGGGGTCAGCATACAGTGACTGATACCCGCAGATTTCTTGGTAATACAGCGATCCCTTCGATCATCACTTCTACATCTACATCTACATCTATACGGTTACTCTGCAATGCACACTTAAGTGCCTGGCAGAGGGTTCATCGAACCATTTTCATACTACTTCTCTACCATTCCACTCTCGAATGGCGCGTGGGAAAAAGGAACACCTAAATCTTTTCCTTCGAGATCTGATTTCTCTTATTTTATAATGATAGTCATTTCTCCCTACGTAGGTGGGTGTCAACAAAATATTTACGCATTCGGAAGAGAAAGTTGGTGATTGAAATTTCGTAAATAGATCTCGCCGCAAAGAAAACCGCCTTTGTTTCAGTGATTGCCACCCCAACTCGCGTATCATATCAGTGACACTCTCACCCCTATTGCGCGATAACACGTAACGAGCTGCCCATCTTTGCACTTTTTCGATGTCCTCCGTCAATCCTACCTGGTAAGGATCCCATACTGCGCAGCAATATTCTAGCAGAGGACGGACAAGTGTAATGTAGGCTATCTCTTTAGTGGGTTTGTCGTATCTTCTAAGTAATCTAAGTGTTCTGCCAACAAAGCGCAGTCTTTGTTTCGCCTTCCCCACAATATTATCTATGTGGTCTTTCCAATTTAAGTTGCTCGAAATTGTAATTCCTAGGTATTTAGTCGAATTGACAGCCCTTCCATTAGTGCGATTTATCGCATACCCAAAATTTATCGGATTTCTTCCCGTCTGTTTCTCAACTGCTGGCAAGTGTTGATCGAAGGAACTGCTGTGTTATGAAGTAATCTATGGATACCATTCACTGAATGCTGGCCAGAAGTGGGATTCTTCCTACACGTTGGTCAGGGGCCTGAAGATGGCGCAATGTAGACCCGAAACTGGTTGCTCAAGTAGAATAACTACTGGAAATTTAGAGAGCTGAAGGTGTTTTAATTTTTCATATTATATTGAAGAGCCGAAGTCTCGCAACCATCTGTTTAAAAAATGGTTCAAATGGCTCTGAGCACTATAGAACTTAACTGCTGAGGTCATCAGTCCCGTAGAACTTAGAACTACTTAAACCTAACTAACCTAAGGACATCACACACATCCGTGCCCGAGGCAGGATTCGAACCTCCGACCGTAGCGGTCGCGCGTTTCCAGACTGAAGCGCCTAGAACCGCTCGACCACTCTGGCCGGCCCATCTATTTAAGATGGACATACAGAGACTAATCAGATCAGATTAAATAAATGAATAAATAATGAAAATTAATATTTTACGCACTTCTCCATTCGATGCTGGCTAGAGCGAGCGAGCTATTGTGGAACTTTATCCTTTTCAGCCAAATATTCTAGCAGGCTAGCTGTGTGACAGAAAAGATACCAAGTGGCAACATTTAGGGAAGAGATTTACAGTTCTGGCATTCGCCTGATAACCAAGGAAAACTGTCCGAAAACCTTGGTCGAATCTAGGGTATTGGAGCTATTTTAATTTATTTCTGAGCAACGTTGTCCATTGTCCAATATATAGCGTATTCGGAAACTCCCGTTACAAACTTCCAAGGGATTGAGTAGACAATATTTAGAACTGGAACCCATCTCCGAAAACGTACCATTTCCGTGCTACAGCCGTTTGAAAACATGTTTGCTAGGTAGGTATGCAACAGGGTAGTAATGATCGAGGGTGCTTACGTCGAATCGGCTGACGGCATTTGACGTCTGTCCTACCCCTCTGGCCTGTTTCAAGTTTGTTTAAACTGTCTCAGAGTTAGAGCTGCGTGGTTGAGCACACGTTTGCAGAATACACCGACATGAGCTTTCTGTACCGCAAATCTCATGGTAATGGAAGAGCTCCTCGTCACCTTCATCAAGATCATCATCCAAAACGTCCTAATCGATCGCATACCTTTTCGCCACCACGCAACGGGTTAGAGAAAGGGGTAATTTCATCGTCAGCGGGAGTAACTGTGGTACTCCACGGAGACGCGGCGCACCACAATTGGAAGAGGGCTTAGTGTAGACAACAGAGTTTGTGAAAACTAAGTTTCCTTTTTGTTTCTTTGGTTATTAAATGAGAGGAACTGTAGAATAAGTGATGTACTGGGTCACGCCTAATAAATTACTTGTAAAAGTGGTCACGTTACCAACAAGTTTTTAGATGGCAGTAGAATATTGTGTATCTCTCCTAGAAGCTTTCAGGCGCATTTTCTCTGATGTTTCGGCATGCATTTGCAATTTCGTCTTTGCTATGTGTAGCTAGTCTGCCAAAGCAAATGCTGCTCACCACGTCTTTTATGCGACGCCCAGTGTCGAAAGAAAACGCCTGTTTGTTTCCCGTTATAAACAAAATTATTTTTAAAGTTGACTTTTACGTGTCCATTTCATAGGGCGGTCCCATATTAGTATAGTGTGATATTCGTTTTACCGGCATGTATTAACAGGGATAGGAAAACACGAAACGGTGTTCCGAAAGGATAGGCTAAACACGGTTGGCGGTGGCGTGTTTGTTCCTGTTAGAAGTAGTTTAACTTGTCGCGAAATTGAAGTAGATACTTTGTGTGAGTTAGTATGGGCAGAGGTCATTGTTGGCAACCGGAATAAAATAATAATTGGATCCTTTTACCGACCTCCCAATTCAGATGGTACAGTTGCTGAAAGGTTCAAAGAAAACTTGAGTTTGATTTCAAACATGTACCTGACTCATACGATAATAGTTGATGGTGGCTTTAATTTACCCTCGATATGTTGGTGAATATACATGTTTAATTCCGGTGGTATGCATAAAATATCATCCGAAATTGTGCTAAACACATTCTCTGAAAATTAATTCGAGCAGTTAGTTCATGAGCCCATGCGAATAGTAAACCGTTGTGAAAACACACTTGACCTCTTAGCAACAAATAATCCTGAGTTAATAACGAGCATCAGAACCGATTCAGGGATTAGTGAACACAGGGTTGTCGTAGCGAGACTGAATACTGTAATCTCCAAATTCTCGAAAAATAAGCGAAAAATATACCTATTCAAAAAAGCAGATAAAAATTCACTTGACGTTTTCCTGAGAGACAATCTCCACTCATTCCAAATTAATAATATAAGTGTAGATCAGATGTGGCTTAAATTCAGAAAAATAGTATCGGCAGCGATTGAGAGATTTATACCAAATAAATTAACAAACGACGGAGCTGATCCTCCTTGGTACACTCTGGGTTAGAACACTGTTGCAGATACAACGAAACAAACATGCCAAATTTAAACAGACGCAAAATTCCCAAGACTGGCAATCTTCTGATCCAGACTGTATACCAATTAGGTTCCTTTCGGAGTATGCTGATACATTAGCTCCATACTTAACAACCATATACAACCGTTCGCTCGACGAAAGAACCGTACGCAAAGACTGGAAATTTGTACAGCTGACACAAACATTCAAGAAAGGTAGTACGAGTAATCCACTAAATTGCAGGCCCATATCGTTAACGTCGATATGCATCAGGATTGTGGAACATGTATTGAGTTCGAACATTATGAATTACTTCGAAGAAAACGGTCTATTGACACACAGTCAACATGGGTTTAGAAAACATCGTTCCTGTGAAACACAACTAGCTCTTTGTTCACATGAAGTGTTGAGTGCTATTGGCAAGGGATTTGAGATCGATTCCGTATTCCTGGATTTCCGGAAGGCTTTTGACACTGTACCACACAAGCGGCTTGTAGTGAAATTGCGTGCTTATGGAATATCGTTTCAGTTATATTGACTGGATTTGTGATTTCCTGTCAGAGGGGTCACAGTTCGTAGTAATTGACGGAAAGTCATCGAGTAAAACAGAAGTGATTTATGGAGTTCCCCAAGGTAGTGTTATAGGCCCTCTGTTATTCCTTATCTATATAAACGATCTAGGAGACAATCTGAGCAGCCGTCTCCGGTTGTTTGCAGATGACGCTGTCGTTTATCGACTAATAAAGTCATCAGAAGATCAAAACAAACTGCAAAACAATTTAGAAAAGACATCTGACCGGTGCGAAAAGTGGCAGTTGTTCCTAAATAACGAAAAGTGTGAGGTCATCCACATGAGTGCTAAAAGGAATTCGTTAAACTTCGGTTACACGATAAATCAGTCTAATCTAAATGCCGTAAATTCAGCTACGTACCTAGGTATTACAATTACGAACAACTTAAACTGGAAGAAACATATAGAAAATGTTGTGGGGAAGGCTATCCAAAGACTGCGTTTTATTGGCAGGACACTTAGAAAATGTAACAGACCTACTAAGGAGACTGCCTACACTACGCTTTCCCGTCCTCTTTTAGAATACTGCTGCGCAGTGTGGGATCCTTACCAGATAGGACTCACGGAGTACAACGAAAAAGTTCAAAGAAAGGCAGCACGTTTTGTATTATCGCGAAATTGGGAGAGAGTGTCACAGAAATGACACAGTTCTAAACAGACAGTGTATAAAACCATCGAGAACATCGAGTTCGCCACAACAGCTGGAGACAAGAAGAACCGCATACCAGTTAAGTGTTGCTGCTACTGCACTTGTCGACGGACCTTGTGTTTTCTGTGGTTGTAGACTTAATTTTACTATTGACATTAACGATACTTTCGATCATGGTAATGGTTGGCTCACTGCAGCCATTGTACATGGAGGTACAGGAGTACCTAATGTTCCTGGACTTGAAAGTTTTGTTGACAGAGACATTATTGCCTATCGTACCTACCACATGGCAGAACTTGCTAATAAGGACTTTGGTAAATCTGCTTATATGTCTCCTTCTGCTTTGTCTTTGTATACTCGTAATGAGAGAAAAATATCTGATAATGAGTCTGTATTTATTTGGGTTAAAGGTAATGGAGTATGTAAAGTTTGTTGGCGACTGTACTTTGTATTTTCATAAATAAATTCATCTGTATGCAAACTGATCTGTAGCGTCAGCCGGGGGGCTCAAGGAGGCAACAGTTCTGTATTATTAACGCCTGACCTTGCCGACCTCGCGCAGCTGCGGCTGGCTGACGCAATCGTGGCGGCGCGCCAGAGGACGCGCACACACTAGAACAGGCTGTTCCAGCTCGTGGGCTCCGCTGTGAGCCGCGGAGCGCTCCCTGCTCCAGGGAGCCGCGTCGCTCGCTGTGACCAGTCAAGTGGGCCGGCACGCCGGCACGTGGCACGGCTGGCTGAGGCAGGCGGCAAGGCAAGCGTTTTGATGTGCCAGCTGCGTCTTACAAGATCGACAACCTCACACTCTTAGCTGCTAAGACGTGGTGACGTGCTACACCAGGAAATACGATCTTCAGGAAATAAATAAGAAACAAATGTTTTACAAGAAATTGCATACTAAATTTATTGGGCCTCTGTAGTTTGAAATTTTCTTTTCATTGCAAGATCGGAAATATCAGGCGTCAAAGTGTTCGCAGCGTTAATGCGGAGGATGGCCTTCATTGTTGCATCCTGAAGAAGCGATCGTTCCTTACTTTATAACTGTTTTCATTGCTCAGAAAAGCTGCTCACATCAAAACGTAAATCCAAACATGCACGTGATCTGAGCGGCATTGTTGTGAAGTTTGGGAAATGTTTTTTCTGTAATGAACACTACCATCGTGACAAATACAACGTGATGTAGTACCTCTCTTTCAACAAAGTTGAATTTTGCAAATCAATAATCTCCAATTGAAGCGACGATGACAAGTCATCGGTAGAAACTGAAAAAGGAGTGCTGAATACCTTAAGTTCAATTTCCAAACTAGTGAGGTCTCGGAATCGTGTTTCAAACGACGTGATGAGCTGCTTTAACTTTGTTTGGTAATCGCCGAAAGTAGTACCATCAGGTAGTTTTAAAGAAGCAAGATGATTGAAGAACGTTAGATGTCCATTACTCATCTGTCTCTCAAATAAACGTAACTTTTCCATGAACACTTTGATCTGGTCGAGCATGTCAACGATTAGCTGCCCTTTGCCCTGCAATGACAGATTTAAATTATTCAGATGCATAGTTATGTCAGCTAGGAACGCCAGGTCTGATATCCATTTTATATCTTTCAGACAACGCATTTCTTCCCCTTTCATTTCGAGAAAATGGGTATTTCCTCACTAATGGCAAAGAAAACATCAAGAACTTTTCCCCAACTCAGCCAACGAACTGTACTGTGGTAAGATATATCCCCATACTCCGCTTCCACATCTTTCAGGAATCCTTTGACGACGCACAAAATTCACACACTTCACGACATCTTTCATTACGCCACCTAGCTCTACTGTTTCAGCACACAGTGCCTCTTGGTGCATTACAGAACACGGACTATGTTGCATGTTTTGATACCCTCCGTATTACGAATCCGTTTTTAAACATACGTCTACTGGTATGTCGTTCTTAGGCCTTGCTACCAGTTCTCTGCGTGCAACGCGTTCTACCTGACTGTATTTAATTCTGTATATTGTACCTCTTCGCAGAATTAAATACTTTATGACATACAAGACACTGCGGAAGACCATCCCTCTCACTGAATAGAAAGGTATCCTCCAATAGAGGTACAGAGCTCCCGCGGCTAGTCATAGCTGTCATTGAACACGGATTATTACGGCTGCATGCGGCCAGAGGGCAGTGAGTTCGCTTTCCCCCTCCACGCGGGCTCCGAGCTGCCGCAGTGAGCGCTCCGGAGCGCGCTCCGGCTCCCTGGAGCTCGGTTGGAACAGCCTGCCCTAGAACAACCCGGTGTACGCGTCCGGGATAACGTTCCGCTGGCACTGTCAAAATCTTCAAGTCCAAGCTACTGCATATGCTATATAAGCGAGCGAGAGCCGCGCAGAGGCTCATTCGCGCTGCTGCTGCTGCACAGGCAACTGCATTGAACGCCGCCACGATGCCTTACGGGAGAACTCGTCGCCGTTCTAAACAGTGTATAAAACCATCGGGAACATGGAGTTCGCCACAACAGCTGGAGACAAGAAGAACCGCATACCAGTTACGACATGTACCCATTTCTATTCCTCCAATTACAGAGCCATCTGTGGTGATAGGATGAAAATGTTTCAAACAAAACGCGTGTAGATTTTCCCGTAGAATCGTAATCTGCAATAAAAAACGGGGGTTCCCATTGAAGATTTCAAAGCAGCCACGCAGGGGTTTTGGGTGGCGGGTCGAGTGTGGTATCGTTGGATGGCCCCCTCCGAGGCAAAAAAATTGGAATTAAAACTTTTTGTGATCCGATGCGCATTATTTCAAAGTCTTCAGTGAACATGAACATCAAAAAATGTTTTCCATCACCCTGGTTAACAGAACTTTTACAGATATACGTTGACTGTAGATGTTGTATCACAGACGCAGTCCCTTGAGTGTTCAGAGATGTCACTAAAACCGCCTAAAGATGTAAGCAACTATGCCTGAGCAGCGCTTATTAGTCGGAGGGGTTCTGAAAGCCGATCTGTTGCAGTCATTCCACCAGGAAGGAGCTATAAGACTCGTGTTGTCTGTAGTTCAGCCATGCCTAGACGGTCAATACCGCGCCTAGAACCGCTCGGTCACATCGGCTGGCTGTTCGTTTTTCCCGCGCGCTGTTCAAGAGTGGAACGGTAGAGAAGTATGTTAAAGGTGGTTCAATGAGCCCTCTGCCAGGCACTTAATTGTGAATTGCTGAGTAATCATGTAGCTGTAGATGCAGACACTTCCAGTCATGGTAACGCTTGGCTTACTGTTGTCGTTGTAAGAGCTTGTAGTTGTGCTGCTGCCAGGCACTTAATTGTGAATTGCTGAGTAATCATGTAGCTGTAGATGCAGACACTTCCAGTCATGGTAACGCTTGGCTTACTGTTGTCGTTGTAAGAGCTTGTAGTTGCGCTGCTGCTGCTGGGTTGGAGAGTTTTGACTCTCGTAATGCGTCATCCGCGAATACCTAATGGTACTTCCTACCTAATCCAGTAAGTTATTTAAACTGCATCGAACGCCTTTCGGAAGCCAAGGAGCACTGCATCAACCTCGACACCAGTATCTACTTTCTCGGTCTCGTGGACGAAGCACGCTGGGTTTCAAACGATCACCGCCTTCGGTATCCATGTTGATTCTTAAAGAGGAGGTTTTTCGGTCTCTAGAAATGTCATGATATGCAAGCACCAAACATTTCCAGTTCTACATCAAATCCACTGTTGCAGGTTGCATTTCTGATAGTTCTCAGGAGCAACAAAAACTTGGTTTTAAGTATTTCACATAATTATCGACCGAAATTAAAAATTTGAAATGCTGTTATAATACGCTTATTAAGATATATAATCTTACATTGAAGGTGTAACGCAATAAGCCAGGTATTACTGTTAGGAACTGCGTATACAACTTGGGCAGCGTAGCCCATGACGCGCAAATTACCCAGATCATATTCAGCCAGTATTTAAGACTGACAGCACTTACAAGAGGACGCACCTAGTGGGCATCACCGATTTCGTCCAGATTTATGGTATAAGCTGGCCAGAAACCAAAGTGACGGAACTGAGAGCTCCAGATGACGAAACATTTAGAAAAAGTAGCATTTTTGTCGAGGGTCGGGCGAGGCATAGCACATGCATGATAGGGCAGTTTCGAGGCAGCGGGTGTCGCAGCTGAAATAGTTCAGAAGGGTAATCCAAGGGTCGTGGGATCGAGTTCCTGTGTGGAAACATTTTTCTTTTTTTTAAATTTTCAATCTTTGCGCTACTGCAAATACGCCGAAATATGAACGAAGAAACCACACGTATACAGCGCAATACTCTATAACCCTTTCTGTAAAATTACAGTCGCCTACGTGTACGTATAAGAGAGCACTGACTCTTTTCGACCGACGATTAAAAATACGGTGGATGAGTACACAGCATAGTATAGGAATGTTGTCATTACTTCGTCAAAATCTGGAAAACTTATAACAGACACAAAGGAATTTGGTTCGCGGGCCGAGGTGGCCGAGCGGTTCTAGGCGCTACAGTCTGGAACCGCGCGACCGCTACGGTCGCAGGTTCGAATCCTGCCTCGGGCATGGCTCTGTTTGATGTCCTTAGGTTAGTTAGGTTTAAGTAGTTCTAAGTTCTAGCGGACTGATGACCTCAGAAGTTAAGTCCCATAGTGCTCAGAGCCATTTGAACCGTCTGAACAGACTTTGGTTCCTAGTGGGCATAGGTTTAAATCAAAGGGGGAAGTTGAAAATTTGTGACGGACTGTGATTCTGATACTAGTCTCACGCCTACTTAGGCAGATTCTCTGACCATAAAGCTATCCGCGGACAGTGGTCATCGGAGCTGCACGGAGTACCCTAGCACGCCTCACGTCAGACCCAAATTCTCAACCTATCCACACACTACTAATGTAGTGTCCTTTGTCCGATATCTTTATTATCCTCTGCAATTCGCAAACACCCATAAGAGCTCGAACGTAAATTGCATCCGCACTGACTCTCTTTATATGTAGTGTCTGTTCTTTCGAACATGTCCGAAAGAACAGACATCACACATAAACTTAGAACAGCCTTAAACGAAAAAAAAAACTGATTGATGTGATGAAGCTCTCCACGCAGGACGGCAAATTTCACTTGTTAAATGAATCGTGCGAAGATTCAAATGATTCAAATGGCTCTAAGCACTATGGGACTTAACATCTGAGTTCATCAGTCCCCTAGACTTAGAACTACTTAAACCTAACTTAACCTAAGGACATCACACACATTCATGCCCGAGGCAGGATTCGAACCTGCGAACGTAGCAGCAGCGCGGTTCCGGACTGAAGCGCCTAGAACCGTTCTGCCACAGCGGCCGGCTCGTGGGACGAGAAACAAATCCACAACTTCACTTTTCAAAGTGAAGAAAGATTGCCATTGTACAGTATTAAAGTGATTCCCTCCCAAATGCTAGTGGACCTCTGCGATGTCCTTTTTTATAATCAGAAAAAGAATTTAATCAAACAGCTTCAAAACACTCCTTCCTCATTGAGAGGGAAAAAGAATTCACGTGCAGAGAAGACAGCATCAAAATACGCCCCACTGTACATCACGAGTTGTCCTCACCAATATTTGGCGATATGATGTGTTACGCGTACATGAAGAGCGAATCTTTTATGAACGCAAACGAAGTTTGTTTTCCTACAGAAAACCACGTAACTGTAAAAATGTGGTGTTAATAACGTGTGCAGGCTGCCGAGAATACTACAACTTCCTTTGTTTTTACAGGGATTATCACCTGAGCAAATGTAAAACAATGAAATTATTTAATTTTATATACGAAGATATTGTGTATAAGTTATAATCCATTCTTGGAAATTTATTTCCAATTCTAAATTTTACTGTTCCTATTCTTTTCATGTCTTTTATAAAAGTATTAATAAATACAATATAGTGGACGTTATTTCACTTTGAAACTTCCTGGCAGATTAAAACTGTGTGCCGGGCCGAGACTCGAACTCGGGACCTTTGCCTTTCGCGGGCAAGTGCCCTACCGCGGAAGGCATAGATCCCGAGTTCGAGTCTCGGTCCGGCACACAGTTTTAATCTTCCAGAAAGTTTCAAATCAGCGCACACTCCGCTGCAGAGTGAAAATCTCATTCTGGTTATTCACTTTATTTGCAACGTAACATAAAAATTGAAAATGAGGGTTCAGCATAGGTATTCGACCGCACGACCCTCGCATTACAGTTCTGTGGTTTCCGCCGCGCCCACCACTACCTGAAAGCTAAGCTAACGAAATGCCTCGTGCGTCGCCCGACCCGTGCCAAAGATGCTGTTCTCTCTGAACACTTTGCTATCTGAAGCTCCCACTTCTGTTACTTTCACGTCTGGTCAAGCCCTGTACTCATCATAAATTTCGACGTAATCAGTGACGACGTATAGAGCAGGTCGTCCCGTTAGCGAGTTCCAACAAACCTCACATATAATTTCAAACCTTTAGGAAAGGTTTTCTCCCAGGGACACTTCATGAAATAACGAAAGAAAAAAAGATTATCACTTGCTACATTTTCGCTGTTCGTGTAGAAAAACTTCAGCATCACGCCAACCGTTTTAGTTTGTTATTTCTGGACCACCGCCGGCCGTTATTGGCCGAGCGGTTCTAGGCGCTACAGTCTGGAACTGAGCGACCGCTACGGTCGCAGATTCGAATCTTGCCTCGGGCATTGATGTGTGTGATGTCCTTAGGTGAGTTAGGTTTAAGTAGTTCTAAGTTCTAGGCGACTGATGACCTCAGAAGTGTAGTCCCATGGTGCTCAGAGCCATTTCTGTACCACCAGCTGTAATCGCAACACATTTTGCCGGTAGTAATCACGTACATCACTGAATGTACCTGCAAAATTATATCATTGCACGTCACGTAGTTCATGAAATATGGCATCATAAGACATTGAGATGGGTGAAAAACTAGATTTTCTTGAAACGAAGCTGTGTTACACATGGGATTTCGTTTTGTTTATGAGCTGGGAGGGGTGGGGGAGGGGGAACTTGAAAACCTTTCAAGCGATTAGAGCAACCGCAAAACATCTCATAACGAGAGCTCACCACCGGTGGGATCGACTTTTTGAAACCGTCTCTACGGTGACGTAGGCTAAGATCCCCAGTTTCACACCCGTGGCGGGCCCTGACTTGCGCGTAATTGACGAAAAAAATCGAAATTTTGCTTCACGCTCAATGACAGTAATACGTAGTATTGCACGGACTCGTTGAGTGGTGTATTGAATAGGTAAGACCTTCATGTATGGTTTTGAATTTCGTCAGGTTTAGAATTTTTTTATCTTAAAATCTTTATTGAATAGGCTTTAACATCAGTCAGTCAATTGCTGAAAATGTAATTTTTTTATTTCTGTTCCTTTGTCACATCGTATGAACTTTTTCATTTGTTGTCATTTTATCCTTACATCATTCTTTTTCCACTCGGAACTTTTGTGAATGTGAATATAGTGATATTAACCTCTTATAATATATAAATATTTGACAATGCCGATCTATCGATTAAAAAACAAAAGGCGAAATAATATATTTATACTGACTGTGCAGTGATGTCAAAAATTATTTCTCGCTAAAAGTTGTGTGTCTTTTTGGATAGCAATCGTCATACAAACGTTTAAAACGTAGCGTAAATTCCTACTGCACTATGGACAAAACAACGCAGATGAAGATTTAAACGGAAGACTGGATTAGAATTAAAACGAAATTCAAGCAAAATAAGGGATAGAAAAAATGAATGCAACAATATGGACGAAAAAACAGGATGATAAAACGAAAGAAATTAAACCAAAATTAAAAGATAAAATTAATAAAAAACACAGGAAGAATTTTCAAGTGGAAAAAGAATGATAAAGTGGAAAAAGTTGATATGATGATTAAAATGATGTGACAAAGGAACAGAAATAAAAAAAATTACGTTTAAAGCAATTAATTGAATAAAAATAATGATCAAAGAGTCATTTCGAGAAAAATTAAAAGTAAAAAGAAATTTTTAAGCAGCTGAAGGCCTTAACCCACCAAATACACTACGCAACCAGTCTATATTATACTACTTTTTTAATGCTATTGAGCCGCAGCCGCAAGTAAAAATCCGAATTTTTTTTTCGTCAGTTACTCGCGAACGAGGGCCCACCAGGTTGAATGGCTGCAGTGTGTGATACCTTGGATCGTAATCTACGTAACCGTATAGATGGTTTCAAAAAGTCGATCGCACCGCGAAGGACCTCTCCTTATCAAACTGAATGGCCAGACAGGTAATTGGCTCACGTCGGTTGGAGACCCCTCTCCCTACCATAAAAATATGAGCCAGTGTACAGGCACTGAGACATATCAGACATGACAGGGTGGCAGCTTACCTGTTGTCTTGCTAGTAGAGGTCGAAACAAGGAAGAGGTCGGAGAGGCAGTACGAGAAGCCCCAAACGTGTCGCTCTGGTCAGGGTGAGCCCATCAAGTGGCGACTGGAGCCTTATATACCCTGACCTGTCCCACTGGAGCTGGGTTTCCAAAAGCGCGTATCACGTGCGCGTTATCAGCGAGCAGAGCCTCTGACCTATGAGGCCCGTCCCCCGTAATCTGACAGCACGCACGCTGCCAATAACAACGCCTTGTGCCTCAATGGCCGGGTGCAAGTCTTTCAACTGGACCCCACATCGGCGACCTGTGTGTCCCTCATCTGTCCCTGCTATCTAACGGGGAAAGAGAACCTACAGTTTAACGTGGAGTCCGAACCACGTGTCGTTCCTGGTGGCTCATCACATCTTTGGGAGATGAAGCTAGATTACGGGCAGACTGAAAATTTCCGTAGTCCGGCCGGGATTCGAACCCACGACCTCTCGGTTTCCAGGCACCGGTTTTTCGCTAGTCCAACACGAACGCTGGTCACCCACGAGAACACGGGGGTACCGTAAATCCATCATACGTGTTGACAGTACTGGTTTTTTATTTTTTCTGCCTTGAAAGCCTTCTAAATTTAATAAACGTTTCTATTATTTCCTATTCTTTGATGTTGATTTGTCATTCTTTTCTTATTTCTGTAATCCATGTTTCAGCTGACTTCTTTTTCCAGGACCATGGGGATATCTGTTTCGTTATCCTGTTCTCACTCATTCGGTAGAGGTGTCCAAAGAAGATTAATCTGCACTTTCTCATTACTTCTGATACGTTCTGTATATTTTGGTATATCTCCTCATTACTTCTCGTTTACCAACCATCTGTAATTTGTATTGAACTCATCATCTTCCTAATAATACGTCTTCCAGTTATCTCTGTTCTGTCCACCTTATATTATTTACTAATTCGCTGTGTTTTACCTGTTTGTATTTCTACGTACTTTGTTGCATTTTTTAAATTTTTGTCGTAAAATTTGTTCTTTCAGCTGAAATTCGGAGACCATTTCTATCAGTTATTCTTTCGAGAATAATGATTTGAGTAACTGCTTCTGTCAGATTTTCTGAAACTTGTACAAAATCGTACGCACGGACCAGCCAGTTCATCTTAATTCCATTTTATTTTCTTCACAGAATTATTGGTTCAATTTTGTGACTTCTTTTTGTTTCAAATTCAAGATCCTTACAACTTTTAATAAAACGCAGGTGAACAGTAAAGACGATGGGCATTTTCCTTGCCTTGTTTTTATTTCAAATAACTGAGATATTTCTCCCATAAATTCAGTTTAGACATCTTTTTTTAGAGATACACGACTTATATTTGCTAATTTTGGTTTAATACCAAATTTTCTAGGCATTTTAAGTTTCTTTCTCCATCACAGCATCAGATGCTTTCTTGAAAAGAGTAAATGACACGGTGATTGGTCTGCTGGTAAACATTCTGTAGTCAATTATTGATTTTAAGCTAGAAATGTGTTCCGTGTAGGATCTCACCTTTCGTAAACCATCCTCGCTTTCTCTCAGTTATTTGTCTCAAGTTTCTTCGAATCCCTTCACTAGAAAGTTTGATAATATTTTGTATGCCACTGGTAGAAGTGACACCTCTCCGTAGATGCTGACATTTTGTTTGTCTCCCTTTTTAAGACGATGGTGAATAATGTAATTTTGCGTTCTTTATTTATTTCTATTGTTATTCCGTTCGGCTCTTTAAAGAGTACATAGGCTATTGGTTAGCTTTATTTTCTTGTTCTTCCTGTCTTCCCACAAATTCATCTTGTCACTTTTGTGGGGTCAACAATCTTTGAGACCCTTCAATGTGTCGGATGGCCATCGTACTTTAGTTTTTCCGGTCCCGTTTACAGTGTGAAAGACTTCCCTAGTAAATAATGGATCTTCAGATTGTTCTATTCAGACTTTTTTACCGTGCAATGAAACTAAATCATCCCGTTAGGGGAAACAATTCATCTGAATCTTTTGGCATTCAGAGTGATGTTACATGTTTATTATTATTATTATTATTGGCTAAAAGACAACAGAAAACACAGGCACGAAGGTCACTACGCTAGATTTCATATTTCATCATCAGTGTCTGGAACTGCTTGATGTGTCGGATAATGTGTGTGGATATCAGAAAAGTGACTTTTTATAAATGGCAGGTGGGTATTTTATCAACGATAATAGTTTTCAAGAGCCCACCACATAAGCTAAAAGCTAACGGAACCGCTTTCACTGGGTTACCAGAGATTCTGAAGTTCAATGTCAGGTCTTTGTGTCTCGTAAGTTTCTTCCATCGTTTATCGTCTGTGCTACTACTGGCTGGAATAGCGATCAACATCCATCATTTACTCCGCGATTGTAATGTGCGGTGTATTGTATTCCAGAGTTCCACAAGTCTGGAAGAGCAGCTTGTTACTTTCGACCTTTTTTCCACTTTATCATCACGCCATTTGCTTACCAGTGCCATATGATATTTTTCTCGTAAATTACAATGAATTACTTGTTCCACAAGTTTTTGACAGTGTTTGTAGTATGACATTTTTACGACAGCTGTTCTTGAAATTCTCGCAGTTTATGCGCGGCTTGCCTTTGGCATTATAGGATGGACAATGTACCTTACTAGGAATAATGAGATGCCACGATGTTTATTTACCTCTATAGTTTTTCCTTTCTCATGTGCAGTATAATCAAGGTTAGTTCACAGTCGTTTTTAATGTTTACTACGGTTTTTTTTAAAGCATCTACTTGTTCTTCAGGCATAAGTTTCCATAACAGTGCTAGTACGGAGTCTTCTCATGCAGCCCTGTTGCTTTTTAGTCGTCTGAGACTTTGATCTCACAGCATTACGGAAAAGGGGCCACTGATTTCAGATTTCATGATTTATTAGTTCCAGTTGGATTCGTCGGGTTTTCACCATTTAGAAAAATCTGAAGGTATTTCAGAAAGAATTTACAGTTTTAGTCGTTTGACGTTGCTAAGATCCCATCTTTCCTTCGAAAACTGAGAGAGGCGTTGGGAAAGGATGTTTGACCTCATGGTTTATTAATTCTAATTGGGTTAGTTGGTTTTTCACAATTTGGAAGCGTCTTAAAGTTTTCGACAAGGTTTTCACAGTTTTATTCATTTGAAATTGTACAGCTTCCATCTTTCCTCTCAAATCCGTGGAAGGGATTGGAGGGGAAGGGATGTATCCTTGTAGCCTATCCTCTTATTAAAAGTATCTGTAATATGCGTTGTACTCATTTAGATGATTGTGGTGTTCCATCTTGTTCAATGGTTCTTTCTCGTACTTTCGCGTCTCCCTGCGTATTTTCTTTGCTGTTTTTGGTCATAAGATTTTATCCGTGCCACTGTTTGCTTCTTTCTTGGTTCTGTAGTATTTTCTCCAAGCAGTCAAACGATTTTTCAATATTTGTTCGAAATTATCATCCTAATATTCGTCTCTCATTCTTTTTTTCATCCCCGCTACAACTTGTACCAATTGCGTTTTAGTATTTTCGAAGTCTTTCTCTGTTGGTCGAGTAAGCCCTCTAAATTTATTTTCTTTTTCTAATAATTTCTTGATGTCGAATGTTGACACAGCGTTTGTATTGCTCATTATATTCGAAGGTAATAGTCTGACGAATGTGTCAGAATCACATTGATCACGTATATGCTTATCTCCTTTCTGAATCTAACATTCATTAATTCTGGACATCGCCTCCGAGATATAGCAACATGGTCTGTTTGAAATATTCCTAGTCATGATGTTTGTTTTCTGGGTAGTTGGCGATAATATGTGGAAATCAGTACAAATTAAGATTTTCACATAATTCAACGATCCATTTCCAACTTTATTGGTCCATATATGAAGGGCTTATTTCAATAGTTGTACAACTCCATTACCTCCACTTTTCTGTCTATAATACTTCTGAAATTAATGAGCCAAACAAACAGAAAGAAAGGTCCACCTCTAGCAAGAAGCCATATGCTTGAATATTTCTGGTATCTCAACTGCAGATTTTTCAGCTCTCATTTAACGTTAGAAGTCTGTATCTCAATATGAACAAAAATGGACTTGTACCACTATTGAAACAAGCTCTTCATATGTTCCGGGTAGCGCTCGATAACATTCCTGCATCTTTTTCCCCATCCAGCACGTGCATTAAATCATCCAGTAGGATGATAACCAAGGAATATTGCAAGCCTAGTTATTATAATTGCCATTACAATAATTGTAATTATATGATTTGAGGGTGAGCAAAAGAAGACTGGCCCGGAAAATATTCATAAGAGTGACGCAGAACTGAGCCTTATTAATGAACAGGAGACTTGCCCATCACAGCTAATCCCTGAAACCGCGTCATCGATGCACCAGTCGGTTGCTGTCACATATCTGCGCGCGCGCGCCTCCTTCATGCTCTGTTCCGAGTACTTCGCTGTGTCATTACGTTTGAGAACGTAAGAGGAGCAGACGTGTTTTAATGAACGGTTGGACGTAACACAAAATGGTGGTCACGATAAAACAAGACGTTTTCACTGTCGAGTGTTAAGCAAAGCGCAATTCGTAGAAAACGTGTGGAGAAATGAAACTTCCTGGCAGATTAAAACTGTCACGGGTCATGCGTCGGTGGGAGGATGAGTGGCTGGAAGTGACTGACAATAAGCTCCGTATAGTCAAGCCTACAACGCGTGTGTGGTGTACTTCCTTTCAGCCCCATCGACGGGACGAGGTTCTCCTCACTCGGCTTCGAATAGGCCACAGCCCTATGACGCATGGCTTCCTTCTCCGGCGAGAGGACCCTCCAATGTGTGGTGCCTGCGGCGTCCAGGTCACTGTGCGCCACGTTTTATTGGATTGCGTTTTATTTTCTGACCAGCGGGTCGCGGCTGACTTGCCAGCGGACATGCCGTCTCTTTTAGGCAACACTCGGACGAATGTGGCTAAGGTTTTAAAGTTCTGTGCCCTGTAAAATGTTTTTACAAAGATTTTAGGGAGAGGATTTTAATTTGCTCACTGTGTGACAAGCTCGCCCATATTTTATGTAAGTGGCCAGCCAATAACAATTTCCTGTGACATTCTTGTTTCTATGTTTCCCCTTTCCTTAGGTTTTACTTTCTTAGGTAGCATTTTCCTTCTTTTCCTGCTTTGTTTGAGTGTGTGCCTTAGTTTTCTTAGGTCTGTCCACATTCGTTCCTTTTAATGTGTGTGAGGGCGCTGATGACCTCGATGTTGAGCGCCCATAAGCCTCAACACACCACCACCAAAACTGTGTGCCGGACCGAGACTCGAGCTCGGGACCTGTGCCTTTCGCGGGCAAGTACTCTACCATATGTTTCTCTTTTTTGTCGATATAGTTCGTTGCGTATGGTCTGGGCAGACGTCACAAGACATCCGTTCAAGTTGATCGTTGATTCCTTGACTCAGTTTTTTTGTTACAGAGAGCACGCAGCCCTCTGACCGAACACGATGAGCTACCGTGCCGGCGACCATCTGCGCTACCCAAGCACGACTCACGCCCCGTCCTCACAGCTTCACTTCTGCCAGCACCTCGTCTCCTACCTTCCAGACTTCACAGAAGCTCTCCTTCGAACTGTTTGGTCAAGAGTTTAAACCTGGAAGTGTTTCGGCAAAACCCCCAGCCAAGTCTGCAACGCCAAACTTAGTGGCAAAATTGCGCCAAACGAGTTCTGTAGCGAATGAAAATTGTAAATATCCGAAAAGAGTGCGAACACCAGAAAATATTGCCGGTGTCTTATGGTAAATATTTACGGGTCACGTTTATTATGCCAACCTAGTATTGTTTATTAAACTAGAGATACCCCAGTTTCCAGCATAAAGTGCCCTACGATCTATTTGAGCCAGTGTATCTACCAAGGCAGTTCAGTGGCTCAGATTTTAAAGGTACTCGGGTAGTGCAAAGTTCAGATTGCCATCCTGTCATTCTGTTGTAGATACGCTGTAGTTTCCGCAAATCAATCAGGCAGATGCTTGAACGGTTCCTGGTACAAGACTACTATCGACTGCCTTCCCCATTATTATCAAGATGAGCCAGCGCTTGTGCCCTGGTGACGTATAGCCGGCGACATCGTTAATAGCCTCTAGCCGCACAGCTCGCAAGGACTGCTGCTTTGTGAGCTCGGCTGCGTAGACGGCGGGTACAATAAGGACAGCTGCAATAGCATCTCGCTACGGTCTGCTTGACTGTGCGCCACAACCCGTTTCGTGATAAATTTATTAATCTACGTCCAAATAGGTCTCGGAAAGCCCTATGGTGCCGACCGACCGCCGTGTCATTCTCTTCCGAAAGGCTTTACTGGCTGCGGATACAGAGGGGCATGTGATCAGCACACCGCTGATATACGTCAAAAGGGACAGTTGAAAATGTGTGCCCCGTCTAGGACTCGAACCCGGGACCACCTGCTTACATGGTAGACATTCTATCCATCTTTTTTCTATTCTTTTTTTTTAAATCTCATTTTGTTCGTTTTCGTTCGTTGTATCTGCTAGGGGCGGACGTCGGAGGACACCCGTTTCAGTTCGTCGCTAATCCATTTACTCAGTTTTTTTTATTACAGAGGGCAACGAACCCCCTGACCGAACACGCTGAGTTACCGTGCCGGTAATCTGAGCCATCGAGGACACAGTGCGACTGCAGGAACTTATCACGCCTCCTGTGAGACCCACATTCACAACTTATTGTCCCGCTCTGTATTCGTGGTACCCCTGCCCATTATACTCATTACTCGCGGCTTGACCGATTCCTGCAAGCATACACATTGCCCGAACTCTTGCCGGAATCGGTCAAGCCGCGAGTAATGAGTGTAATGAACAGGGGCACTACGAATATAGTGCGGAACAATAAGTTGGGAATATGGGTCTCACGAGAGGCATGTCAGAGGTAAGTCCCTGCAGTCGCACTATCCTCTGTGTCCTCGGTGGCTCAGATAGCTCAGCGTGTTCGGTCAGAGGGTTAGCTACCCTCTGTAATAAAAACGGATCAACGAACAACCTGAACGGGTGTCATGAGACGTCCGCCCCGAACATATACAACGAACAAAATAAGGTCAACAAGGAATGTAAAAAAAAGATGGATAGAGCATCTGCCATGTAAACAGAGATCCTGGGTTCGAGTTCCGGTCGGGGCACTCATTTTCAACCGTCCCCGTTGACGTATATCAACGCCTGTATACAGTTAAGAGTATTCATTTCATTGTATTGATTTAATTGTAATTTCATTCTAACGAGCTGCACAGTCACCATCTTCCTACATACAGGACACCGCTCCCTAGCCGTAGTCAGTTCTTTGACCAGAGCCGTTACGTCTCAATCAAGTATGTCCTCAATTAGTCTTACAAGGGCTGAGTGCAGCCAATAGCGCTCAGCAGAGTCGGACGGTGATCCATCCAAGTGCTATCTAAGCCCAACAGCCCTTAACTACGGTGATCTGACGGGAATCGGTGTTACCGCTGCGGCAAAGCAGTTGGCATAAATTCATTAAGTGTAGCCAATAAGTATGAGATTCACATGAAAGAATGGAATGTGTATTCAGTCTTTCCCTGGCATAAAGACACGAAGAGAAACCAGTGATACAGGTTCTCGCACTGCAGAATGGATTCTATAATAAATTGGTCCTTAAAGAACCTTCTGTGTTGTACTGCAGTCAGAAGAGCGGGATAAGTAAATAAAGAACAGATTATGCTCTGAACTACTTTCTACTGCACAGACAGCTAGACGGGAAAGTAATCGTTTAGTGAAAATTACAAAATGAATTTTCATTCCATTCACTTACCTTTTTATTCAGATGTTTCACTGCCATTGCCTTCAGAACTGGAGTCTCTGGACGTGGGTGCCAGATTGACAACTAACGAATCCGTTATTTCGTCTCTAAAACTTCCTTCTGGATATCTTCTTTCTCCAGTTTGTCAGTGTAACGTACACAAGGTTCCAAATCAGCAACGGTGATTCTATCTGTTGCTTCATGGATCAGTCTTTCACTGTCGGCTACTTTAAACGTATGAGGGTCGTTCCATAATTAATGCCCCACATTTTTTCTCAGAACATATTTACTGTTAAAGAGTCAGAATTTGGTGACAATATACAACAACATGTCTTGTCCATGTCCTATTTTTCTACGTAGTCTCCAACACGTTCTATGGCCGTACGCCAACGTTGTGGAAGAGTGTGTATTCCCTGCTGGTAAAAGCTCTTGTCCTCGAGGCGTAGCCATGTTTTCACTGCATGACTGACACTCTCGTCATCTGCAAAGAGTGTTCCCCGTAGAGAATCTTTAAGCGGCCCAAAGAGATGGAAGTCCGAGGGTGCCAGGACCGGACTGTAGGGTGGATGAGGCAATGATGTCCAACCCAATATGGTGCTGTGTTCCCAGGTTCGCAGACTTGTGTGCTGTGCATTATCGTGTTGCAGCAAGATTGCTGCTGGATCCTTGTCCGATCGAACACGTCAAAAACGTGTCTTCACGTATGCCTCGGAATTGATGGTTGACCCTCTTGGCATCACATCCACTAGAATGACGCCATCACAATCCCAGAATACTGACATTATGACTTTTCCGGCAGAGGGTGTTGTCTTGAATTTCTTCTTTTGTGGTGAATGAGGCTGACGCCACTCCATGGACTTTCCGGCGCAAAGTGGTGCACCCAGCCTTCGTCCCCCGTAACGATCCGCAATAGAAAGGCCTCTCCGACTGTTTCAAAACGCTCCAACAATTCAGATGAAATGGCCTTTCTTTGAATCTTGTGGTCCGCCGTGAGCATTCGTGAAACCCATTGTGAGCAGCTCTTTGAATATCCGAGAGTCTCGATCATTGCAGACGCACTTCAAATGCCGACCGACAAATGTAGAGCCAATTGTTGAGTTGTGATGCGCCGGTCGGCACGAATAATGGCATCCGCACGATTCAGCGTGTCTGGAGAAGTGGCTGTGGCAGGACGTCCCGAGCGTGACTGATAGTGGAGCTCTGTTTCTGCATTTCCTGAGGCTGTAACTTTGTTTACACCATCGCCCATCTGTATTCGTATCAACTGCAGCACCGCCATACACTGCACACAAACGCTTATGGATGTTTACCACGATTTCTATTTCTGCGTACAAGAATTCAATAACAGCACGCTGCTTGTAACGTGAGTCGTGTATAGACGCCATTTTGACGCTGTACTGCGGCTCTGCCATCTGTCTGAACGGTTCGAAACTTCACCGGCGCACAGAACAAACATCAAATGTGAAGTACCAACAGGGACGTTTATCCATTTATATTAATGGCTTTTTTTAAAAAAAAAATGTGGTATTACTTATTGAACGACCCTCGTAGCGTATTTATCTACCACGTATCTCTTCACCTGTGCCCACACCGGTTCTATTGGATTATAATGGCGGTTATAGGTGGTATTCGTATGAGATTGTGGCCATGTTGCAGAGCTATGGAAATAATTTCGTATTTTTTTATCGCTGCCTTTTGAAATCTTAGCACGCTCCAACAGCTCTGCTCTGGTCTGTATTTCAAGAATTCGTATAATTTTACTTCGCAGGTGTGAAAGAATAACTTTCCTGTGTTTGTACTGGGAAGCCTGTCTAGTATGACAACGTCATAGCTGGAATTATCCATAACAAAGACAGAGCCTGGATCCTTTAAGGCAACGGCTGATTCTGAAACAATTCTCGAAATGTTTCTCTGTTCATTTCGGAATGGTAGTCAGAGTTGGTTTTCGATTTTGATCAGAATACAGGTTTACTTTGAGGCACAAACCCGGTAGCAACGGAACCGGCGGGACATATTATGAGACGCCCTCCTTTTCGCACTGTTAACTTCCAAACAGCCTTGTCCCTCTGTTGTTTACCAAATTAAACTTCTAGTGTGGTTTTGATTTAGCCAAGTCTCGTGCAAGTAGCATACTGGTGAAATTCCCTTTGACCTGACTTCATGCATTGTTCTTACAATCGAAAATCCCCATCACACCCCCTCAGATTTATTTGGTAAGATGGTCCAGCAGAAAGCCCGTCAAAAACTGAACACAGATCAAAGATGAAAACAGAAAAGTGTCCCGAACTGTGAAAAAAGAAGCAAAACTGAAACAGTGAACAGTCGAAGTTCAAATCCGCAACATCGATCGAGCTTTGGTGGCCATGACGTCGTGGATATGTGGTCACGATGTTGGAGTGGGAGGGGGGAGAGCCAGGTTCATACCGTGCGAGGTGGCGCTGTGGTTAGCACACTGGACTCGCGTTCGGGAGGACGACGGTTCAATCCCGCGTCCAGCCATCCTGATTTAGGTTTTCCGTGATTTCCCTAAAACGCTTCAAGTGCCATGATGGTTCCTTTGACAAGGCACGGCCGACTTCCTTCCTCATCCTTCCCTGATCCGATGAGACCGATGACCTCGCTGTTTGGTCTCTTCCCCCAAATCAACCCAACCCCAACGAGGTTCATATCTCCCTCGTGTCCCGCTTTTTTTCCACAAAATTTTGAACTGTCTGTCCGGCCATTGATGTGACTGTTCACTGTATTTAAATCTGTGTCTGTGTTCTGTGGTGTAACGGTCGCTTCCAACAGCGAGGAAGGAAGGGACCTCTAGACGTACGTACCTGTTATTTGACCTACAAGTACCACATGTTATAACTCTTACGTTCCATTTTGGAAGTTTTGACTCTTGAATTCCTTTGTTGTAACATAGCTCACTTGCGAAGGTAATATATTCTTACCATATACAGCAAAGTACAGTACGGCAAGTTCCAAGCCTACTGAAGGAAAACAGACACGTCAGTGGCCGGACAAAGTTTGTAATTTCGTGAAAAAGAGAGGTGCGAGGGAGATTTGAACACTGATCTTCCGTTTTACAGTCCAACACCGTGACCACGCAACTACGACGTCGTTACTGGCGTAAATCGCTCTATGTTGCATATTTTGTGCTTTGACCGCTCACTTTCTATTTTGCATCTTTTCTCACAGTTCGCTACACCTTTTTCCTGTTTCCGTGCTTGATCTGTATTTTTGACTGTGCCATATTACCACTAAATGTGAGGAGGGTGCGATGGGGTGTTTCCCTTGTTAGAAACGTCATCCTAGCAGCACCAATATCACTTTGTTCCATTAAAAATTTCCATACCTCATTAGATTTTACACATTTAAATCCGATGTTCTTCAATATTCTTTGCATTGACCTTGCATTTCCATCAATCCCAGTAGCTTCACGCAGAAGAGGGAGCAACATCGCTGACGTGGGGGACTCGCCTCTTTCATAAAATTCGAAAATTTTTCGACGTAAAACATCACGATCGAAGTCGTCGATTCCTGTTACGCCCTTTGGCATGCTAAGTTTCTTCCTGTTGCCTGCCGACACAGCTTGGCCTCTTGCTAATTCATCTGAAAGTTCGTACACCAATTTCGTCATAGGCCACCGCAGTGCGTTTCAGCATTTTGGTAACTTCCCCACACCGGCTTGCCTGAAACTGCGTTACGTTTGAAGAACGAGTACGCTTTAAAAATAAGACCCCTTGCCTGTTTGAGGAACACTTGGTGGCTTCTGGGTGTTACAGCCACTGTAACACCCAGAACACCAAGAATGCCACACAAATCAGTCAGTCGTAGTTTCGCGCTTGTAAAACAAGATAGAACAGTTTAATACAAACAGTCACGACACTCTCTGGTGTGAAAGTGTTAACCGTTTGACAGCTGGAGCGACACTAGCGCTCCAAGCGGTGAAAAGCAATCGTAAGTGTCGTAAGGATAACATTTTTTAATTATTTTCTACGTAATTTTAGAAACAGTTGTTAGATTTTTGCGTTAATAAATTACTAAGACACATGAATTTTCATGAAATACATTTAAAAACAGCGGAATCACACTGATTGAGTGACATAAGCTACGTCTTATTCATGGCTTTGAGCACTATGGGACTTAACTTCTGAGGTCATCAGTCCCCTAGAACTTAGAACTACTTAAACCTAACTAACCTAAGGACATCACACACATCCATGCCCGAGCAGGATTCGAACCTGCGACCGTAGCGGTCGCGCGGTTCCAGACTGTAGCGCCTAGAATCGCTCGGCCACAGCGGCCGGCCGCAATAACAATAAACAAGACTCAAGGTGAGAGAGGGGGAGGGGGGGCGAAGACAACATGGACGGAGGGGTGGGAGGAGATGGGCAGAGAGGGGTAAGAGATAATGTACAACATCGGTAAGTAATTTAACCAAACCAAAATTTACAGACGTCACTATGTAATATTCTGGCATCATGACGGAAGAAATATTGAATATCCATTGTTATGACTATACAACGACGAATTATCTCTGCATACATTTCAGATAAACAGTAGTAACAATAAGTAATCTGAATCTGAATAAGGACTCACTGTTCCCTAAACGCACTAGACCCCACAAGTGATTCGCAGGCTATGTGTTGCTCAAGAGCTAAAATATGTACGGTGAAAAATGTAGAATTTCAAACTTTTATTCGTGTTATATTATTAGTCGGGCGGTGCATCGCTGTGCGCCCGGCTAGTAGTGGCGCGTGTCTGTGGTCGGGGGCGAGCGCAAGTGATTCACGTCAAAGGTTGGCACGGGCCGGGCAGCCAGTCACAGGCTTTCTTTTGTCTTGCTCAGAGGTGTCAGTGATTCTGCTTGGCTGTTTGGTGGTTCGACGGCTTCAGTAGCTTAACAGACAGTTAGTCCCCAACATTCTTCCCGATTTATGACTTGATGTAAAAGTAAGTAGTAAGTATTTTCCTACGTTAAGCTAGGTATTACAAACGAGAATATAGGCGTGAGTATATCTATGTCTGTCTGTACTAGGAAAAGATCACAGCTATTTGGTACATTTCGTTGACTATCTACTTAGAATAGCACATCACATAGCGATATGCAGTCTACATAAAAAAAAGGTAAATGTCTGTTCAAAATCGTGTATCTCCGAAAGTTCTTGACCGATTGCTTAAATTCTGACATAAAGTTCCATTCTAATACAGGCGTGTTTTAGGTACCTATTTCTTTAATATATGACATATAATATATAAATATATATACATAATTTTTATGAGATTTTTTTGTAACAGTGTCTCCCTGTTATTAAATTTATAAAAAAATATAACTCCTATTCCATATATTGTGTTCGAACATTATGAATTACCTCGAAAGAAACGGTCTATTGACACACAGTCAGCACGGGTTTAGAAAACATCGTTCCTGTGAAACACAACTAGCTCTTTATTCACATGAAGTGCTGAGTGCTATTGACAAGGGATTTCAGATCGATTCCGTATTCCTGGATTTCCGGAAGGCTTTTGACACTGTACCACACAAGCGGCTCTTAATAAAATTGCGTGCTTGCGGAACATCGTCTCAGTTATGTGATTGGATTTGCGATTTTCTGTCAGAGAGGTCACAGTTCGTACTAATTGACGGAAAGTCATCGAGTAAAACAGAATTGATTTCTGGCGTTCCCCAAGGTAGTGTTATTGGCCCTTTGCTGTTCCTTATCTATATAAACGGTTTGGGAGACAATCTGAGCAGCCTTCTTCGGTTGTTTGCAGATTATGCTGTCGTTTATCGACTAATAAAGTCATCAGAAGATCAAAACAAATTGCAAAACGATTTAGAAATAATATCTGAATGGTGCGAAAACTGGCAGTTGACCCTAAATAACGAAAAGTGTGCTAAAAGGAACTCGTTAAACTTTGGTTACACGGTAAATCAGTCTAATCTAAAAGTCGTAAATTCAACTAAATACGTAGATATTACAATTACGAACAACTTAAATTGGAAAGAACACATAGAAAATGTTGTGGAGAAGGCTAACCAAAGGCTGCGTTTTATGGACAGGACACTTAGAAAATGTAACAGACCTGCTAAGGAGACTGCCTACACTACGCTTGTCCGTCCTCTTTTAGAATACTGCTGCGCAGTGTGGGATCCTTACCAGATAGGACTGACGGAGTACATCGAAAAAGCTCAAAGAAAGGCAGCACGTTTTGTATTATCTCGAAATTGGGAGAGAGTGTCACAGAAATAATACCGGATTTGGGCTGGAAATCATTAAAAGAAAGGCGTTTTTCGTTGCGACGGAATATTCTCACGAAATTCCAATCACCAACTTTCTCCTTCGAAGGCAAAAATATTTTGTTGACACCGACCTACATAGGGCGGAACGATCACCACGATAAAATAAGGGAAATCAGAGCTCTTACGGAAAGATATAGGTGTTCATTTTTTCCGCGCGCTATACGAGATTGGAATAAAAGAGAATTGTGAAAGTGATTCAATGAACCCTCTGCCAGGCACATAATGTGATTTGCAGAGTATCCATGTAGATGTAGAGTGCTGTGTCAAAATATAAAGCTTTCGGTCAAAAGCTTTCTGAGATTTGCGATTAGGAACATCCACATTTTGCACATAAGTACAAATGTAGACGTTCGTTTCTTCAGAATATCTAATCTCTTTAAGCTCTTCAAGGGTTCCTTTGAAATTTTGACTCAACGTTGCATTCTAATACAGGTGCCTTTTTGGTATCTATTTCTTTTATGAGATTTTTGTAATAACGTTTCCCTATTACTAACTTTAAAAAATATATATTAAATATTGGTATATAAAAGCACATACGTATTCCATAGCAGCGTTGTGTCAAACTTTCACAGTATTCCGTCGAAAGTCTTACCAGATTTGTGATTAGGAAGTTTACAGTTTCTATTTAAGCTCAAACATAGATTTCTTTTCTTGATACTCTTAAATCTCCGAAAGTTCTCCAGAGATTGGTTTGAAATATTGTCACAACACTGTATTCGTAAACTCACTTGCTTTACATATCTACTGGAACGCCATCTGGTATATATGTAATAAAAGGGGAACGTTATAAAAATGTAGGTGTTGGTTTGTTCAAAACCGTTAATCTCCGAAAGTTATTGATCGAGTGCCTTGAAATTTTTAATAACGTTGGTTTGTTCAAAATCGTTAACCTCCGAAATTTCTTGACAGATTGCCGTAAAATTTTGAATAACGTTTAATTCTAATACGGGAGTGTTCTTACGTACCTAGTTCATTTATGATGATGAGGTCCCATACTCCGAGGAGCGCCGCCGACTAGGCAAGGTCGTAGTGGAGGTGGTTTGCCATTGCCTTCCTCCGACCGTAATGGGGATGAATGATGATGATGGAGACAACACAAAAACACCCAGTCACCTCGAGGCAGGGAAACTCCCTGACCCCGCCGGGAACCGAACCTGGTACCCCGTGCGCAGGAAGCGAGAACGCTACCGCAAGACCACGAGCTGCGGACACCTAGTTTATTAACATAGGTATATTTTAATATATATATATATATATATATATATATATATATATATATATATATATATATATATATATATATATAAAGGGAAAACAGTGTCACCAAATACACTCCTGGAAATTGAAATAAGAACACCGTGAATTCATTGTCCGAGGAAGGGGAAACTTTATTGACACATTCCTGGGGTCAGATACATCACATGATCACACTGACAGAACCACAGGCAAATAGACACAGGCAACAGAGCATGCACAATGTCGGCACTAGTACAGTGTATATCCACCTTTCGCAGCAATGCAGGCTGCTATTCTCCCATGGAGACGATCGTAGAGATGCTGGATGTAGTCCTGTGGAACGGCTTGCCATGCCATTTCCACCTGGCGCCTCAGTTGGACCAGCGTTCGTGCTGGACGTGCAGACCGCGTGAGACGACGCTTCATCCAGTCCCAAACATGCTCAATGGGGAACAGATCCGGAGATCTTGCTGGCCAGGGTAGTTGACACCTTCTAGAGCACGTTGGGTGGCACGGGATACATGCGGAAGTGCATTGTCCTGTTGGAACAGCATGTTCCCTTGCCGGTCTAGGAATGGTAGAACGATGGGTTCGATGACGGTTTGGATGTACCGTGCACTATTCAGTGTCCCCTCGACGATCACCAGTGGTGTACGGCCAGTGTAGGAGATCGCTCCCCACACCATGATGCCGGGTGTTGGCCCTGTGTGCCTCGGTCGTATGCAGTCCTGATTGTGGCGCTCACCTGCACGGCGCCAAACACGCATACGACCATCATTGGCACCAAGGCAGAAGCGACTTTCATCGCTGAAGACGACACGTCTCCATTCGTCCCTCCATTCACGCCTGTCGCGACACCACTGGAGGCGGGCTGCACGATGTTGGGGCGTGAGCGGAAGACGGCCTAACGGTGTGCGGGACCGTAGCCCAGCTTCATGGAGACGGTTGCGAATGGTCCTCGCCGATACCCCAGGAGCAACAGTGTCCCTAATTTGCTGGGAAGTGGCGGTGCGGTCCCCTACGGCACTGCGTAGGATCCTACGGTCTTGGCGTGCATCCGTGCGTCGCTGCGGTCCGGTCCCAGGTCGACGGGCACGTGCACCTTCCGCCGACCACTGGCGACAACATCGATGTACTGTGGAGACCTCACGCCCCACGTATTGAGCAATTCGGCGGTACGTCCACCCGGCCTCCCGCATGCCCACTATACGCCCTCGCTCAAAGTCCGTCAACTGCACATACGGTTCACGTCCACGCTGTCGCGGCATGCTACCAGTGTTAAAGACTGCGATGGAGCTCGGTATGCCACGGCAAACTGGCTGACACTGACGGCGGCGGTGCACAAATGCTGCGCAGCTAGCGCCATTCGACGGCCAACACCGCGGTTCCTGGTGTGTCCGCTGTGCCGTGCGTGTGATCATTGCTTGTACAGCCCTCTCGCAGTGTCCGGAACAAGTATGGTGGGTCTGACACACCGTTGTCAATGTGTTCTTTTTTCCATTTCCAGGAGTGTATCTCAAAATGTACCTTCCCGATTTACTTCAAATTTTTACACGTTACTGTATTAACGTTTACACACATATAAACTATATAACCCCCCCCCCCCCCCCCCCCCATGAACCATGGACCTTGCCGTTGGTGGGGAGGCTTGCGTGCCTCAGCGATACAGATGGCCGTACCGTAGGTGCAACCGCAACGGAGGGGTATCTGTTGAGAGGCCAGACAAACATGTGGTTCCTGAAGAGGGGCAGCAGCCTTTTCAGTAGATGCAGGGGCAACAGTCTGGATGATTGACTGATCTGGCCTTGTAACATTAACCAAAACGGCCTTGCTGTGCTGGTACTGCGAACGGCTGAAAGCAAGGGGAAACTACAGCCGTAATTTTCCCCGAGGACATGCAGCTTTACTGTATGATAAAATGATGATGGCGTCCTCTTGGGTAAAATATTCCGGAGGTAAAATAGGCCCCCATTCGGATCTCTGGGCGGGGACTACTCAAGAGGACGTCGTTATCAGGAGAAAGAAAACTGGCGTTCTACGGATCGGAGCGTGGAATGTCAGATCCCTTAATCGGGCAGGTAGGTTAGAAAATTTAAAAAGGGAAATGGATAGGTTAAAGTTAGATATAGTGGGAATTAGTGAAGTTCGGTGGCAGGAGTATCAAGATTACAGGGTTATAAATACAAAATCAAATAGGGGTAATGCAGGAGTAGGTTTAATAATGAATAAAAAAATAGGAGTGCGGGTTAGCTACTGCAAACATCATAGTGAACGCATTATTGTGGCCAAGATAGACACAAAGCCCATGCCTACTGCAGTAGTACAAGTTTATATGCCAACTAGCTCTGCAGATGATGAAGAAATAGATGAAATGTATGACGAGATAAAAGAAATTATTCAGGTAGTGAAGGGAGACGAAAATTTAATAGTCATGGGTGACTGGAATTCGTCAGTAGGAAAAGGGAGAGAAGGAGACATAGTAGGTGAATATGGATTGGGGGGAAGAAATGAAAGAGGAAGCCGCCTTGTAGAATTTTGCACAGAGCATAACTTAAACATAGCTAACACTTGGTGCAAGAATCATAAAAGAAGGTTGTATACCTGTAAGAATCCTGGAGATACTAAAAGGTATCAGATAGATTATATAATGGTAAGACAGATTTAGGAACCAGGTTTTCAACTGTAAGACATTTCCAGGGGCAGATGTGGATTCTGACCACAATCTATTGGTTATGAACTGCAGATTGAAACTGAAGAAACTGCAAAAAGGTGGGAATCTAAGGAGATGGGACCTGGATAAACTGAAAGAACCAGAGGTTGTAGAGAGTTTCAGGGAGAGCATAAGGGAACAATTGACAGGAATGGGGGAAAGAAATAGAGTAGAAGAAGAATGGGTAGCTCTGAGAGATGAAGTAGTGAAGGCAGCAGACGATCAAGTAGGTAAAAAGGCGAGGGCTAATAGAAATCCTTGGGTAACAGAAGAAATATTGAATTTAATTGATGAAAGGAGAAAATATAAAAATGCAGTAAATGAAGCAGGCAAAAAGGAATACAAACGTCTCAAAAATGAGACCGACAGGAAGTGCAAAATGGCTAAGCAGGGATGGCTAGAGGACAAATGTAAGGATGTAGAGGCTTGTCTCATTAGGGGTAAGATAGACACTGCCTACAGGAAAATTAAAGAGACCTTTGGAGAGAAGAGAACCACTTGTATGAATATCAAGAGCTCAGATGGCAACCCAGTTCTAAGCAAAGAAGGGAAGGCAGAAGGGTGGAAGGAGTATATAGAGGGTTTATACAAGGGCGATGTACTTGAGGACAATATTATGGAAATGGAAGAGGATGCAGATGAAGACGAAATGGGAGATAAGATACTGCGTGAAGAGTTTGACAGAGGACTGAAAGACCTGAGTCGAAACAAGGCCCCAGGAGTAGACAACATTCCATTAGAACTACTGACGGCCTTGGGAGAGCCAGTCCTGACGAAACTCTACCATCTGGTGAGCAAGATGTATGAGACAGGCGAAATACCCTCAGACTTCAAGAAGAATATAATAATTCCAATCCCAAAGAAAGCAGGTGTTGACAGATGTGAAAATTACCGAACTATCAGTTTAATAAGTCACAGCTGCAAAATACTAACGTGAATTCTTTACAGACGAATGCAAAAACTGGTAGAAGCAGACCTCGGGGAAGATCAGTTTGGATTCCGTAGAAATGTTGGAACACGTGAGGCAATACTAATCTTACGACTTATCTTAGAAGAAAGATTAAGAAAAGGCAAACCTACGTTTCTATCATTTGTAGACTTAGAGAAAGCTTTTGACAATGTTAACTGGAATACTCTCTTTCGAATTCTGAAGGTGGCAGGTATAAAATACAGGGAGCGAAAGGCTATTTACAATTTGTACAGAAATCAGATGGCAGTTGTAAGAATCGAGGGGCATGAAAGGGAAGCAGTGGTTGGGAAAGGAGTGAGACAGGGTTGTAGCCTCTCCCCGATGTTATTCAATCTGTATATTGAGCAAGCAGTAAAGGAAACAAAAGAAAAATTCGGAGTAGGTATTAAAATTCATGGAGAAGAAGTAAAAACTTTGAGGTTCGCCGATGACATTGTAATTCTGTCAGAGACAGCAAAGGACTTGGAAGAGCAGTTGAACGGAATGGACAGTGTCTTGAAAGGAGGATATAAGATGAACATCAACAAAAGCAAAACGAGGATAATGGAATGTAGTCAAATTAAATCGGGTGATGCCGAGGGAATTAAATTAGGAAATGAGACACTTAAAGTAGTAAAGGAGTTTTGCTATTTAGGGAGTAAAATAACTGATGATGGTCGAAGTAGAGGGGATATAAAATGTAGACTGGCAATGGCAAGGAAATCGTTTCTGAAGAAGAGAAATTTGTTAACATCGAATATTGATTTAAGCGTCAGGAAGTCGTTTCTGAAAGTATTTGTATGGAATGTAGCCATGTATGGAAGTGAAACATGGACGATAACTAGTTTGGACAAGAAGAGAATAGAAGCTTTCGAAATGTGGTGCTACAGAAGAATGCTGAAGATAAGGTAGGTAGATCACGTAAGTAATGAGGAGGTATTGAATAGGATTGGGGAGAAGAGAAGTTTGTGGCACAGCTTGACTAGAAGAAGGGATCGGTTGGTAGGACATGTTTTGAGGCATCAAGGGATCACAAATTTAGCATTGGAGAGCAGCATGGAGGGTAAAAATCGTAGAGGGAGACCAAGAGATGAATACACTAAGCAGATTCAGAAGGATGTAGGTTGCAGTAGGTACTGGGAGATGAAGAAGCTTGCACAGGATAGAGTAGCATGGAGAGCTGCATCAAACCAGTCTCAGGACTGAAGACCACAACAACAACAACCAGACGGGACGAAGAGGTGGGAGGAATTGGACATAGCAAACAGGAAGGAGAAGATGGAGAAAGAGAGGGGGGGCAGGAACATGTGGAAAGAGAGGAGGGAGAAGAAGGTGGACAGAAAAAGGGGGATGAGGTGATGGTTTGAGCGAAGGGGAAGGAAAATGAGCTGGACAAAGAAAAGGGAAGGGGGAGAAGGAAAAAGGAGATTAGGACGACATCCGATTCCCATGTACATAAGAAAGTGTGCTTTCTGTTTTTTTTTATTTTCTGACCTAAGCAAAGAGTTGACGAGTAGACCTAGCTAAAACTAAAGATAGTAAAAGTATATCTATTTATTTATTATTTTATTGTTTATTTATTTTATTATAAAAAGCATTATTTATACGCTTTTGCTTGTAATGATTGTATTCGATTGCATTTGTGTTTGTTTTCAGAAAATAGCGCCTAAGAGGTAATACGCCGGTAGTTACATTAAATTCAGATTTACTTCGATAGAAAGTAATGGTGCAGTAAAACCACAGTGCGTTATATAACCCAGTACAGAGAGGGATTGGATTGCAAAGCTGGAGTAACTTTGTTTTTCAGGTATGTTATATGTATAACCGCTTTCGTGAGAAATCCAACAGTCAGATCGTCTCCCCCTTGTGCGTTATCCATCGTCTTGAAAAAATCGCTACGAAATGCTACACTTTTTAGTGTTTGCTCAGTAACGCGCTTCCAGTGCATTTTAAACAAAAATATGCCGTTGTCAGTTTTAAAGAGCGTTTAATTTCCTGCGTGTTTCTTATATAACATGGTGCAAAAATTCGGAACAACTACTGTGGAAGTATACAAAAATGTCAAGAAATCGCAAAACAGATATGTCAGTGGTTTCATAACTGCATTTTAAGTGCAGTTTTGTGCACAATGAACATTAACCAGCGTTGTAGAAGATTTAATTTCCTTCAAAATTCACTCAAAAAGCACTCCGTCTTCAGGCCACAAGTGGCCCATCGGGACCATCCGACCGCCATATCATCCTCAGATGAGGATGCGGATAGGAGGGGCGTGCGGTCAGCACACCGCTCTCCCGGTCGTTACGATGGTTTTCTTTGACCGGAGCCGCTACTATTCGGTCGAGTAGCTCCTCAATTGGCATCACGAGGCTGAGTGCACCCCGGAAAATGGCAACGTCACATGGCGGCCCGGATGGTCAGCCATCCAAATGCCGGCCACGCCCGACAGCGCTTAACTTCGGTGATCTGACGGGAACTGGTGTATCCACTGTGGCAAGGCCGTTGCCTCAAAATTCACTCAGAATATTTGTAATTACTCGCTATTCACGCCGAGGAACGTTGAACCAACAGTTTTAATGAAAGCGAACACGAAACAGAAAATACAAAAAAACTCAGTCAAAAATAGTATTCCTGAATATAATACTATCCTTAAGCCATTATGGATGCAACATATACAAGTAGTTCACGAGATTCATGTGATTTCTGGGGAATAAGTATTTTTGAAAAAGAAAAACACAAATTTTCAACACTTTTATATATACTTATATTTCAACAAAATACAGTTTAAAATTAGATCTCAAATTTTATTTTAAAGATATATACTTAGTTTTAAGTTAAAAATTCACCATAATCTGCTACTTTGGCTCAAATGTGATTGATATGTACAGTTACTCACTTCTACCCAGAGGCAATGGATCATCTAACCCGTCTTCTTCTGTGCTAAATTCAACCTCTGGTGCATTGCCACATGATTCGAATCCACAATGGATACATACAACGAACGCGTCCAAGTCCTGCCTTTCTGCAGCTGCGTCTGTTGCCACAATTCTTTTTGCATTGGCATGAAATCTTGTTCAACAGTGCCTGCGGAGCTGGTTCTTTATTCATTGGCACTGGAGTTAGACCACCAGTATCCTTCTTCCAGCCCCACTTCAGGACGTCTTTTTCATACCGCGTCTACATTTGAATTTACAGATAAGTTCTATGGTACATGTGTGATATTGAACTGGGTCCCTTGCTGGAGATAGGAGCGTTAAATCGAATTAGGTGTTTGCAGCAGCTTTAGAAAAGCGAAGATATAACAACCCATCCATAGAAGTGCTCGAGACACTTCCACAAAGTCTCACAAGGAAATTTACAGTTGCTTCGACGACCTTCTGTTTTCCTGCACTTCATTTGTGGAGAGCATCACTCTCAAGTGTGGCGCAAAATATAGCTTTCCACTTTCCAGAGAGGACTGAGTTGGAGTAGCAACCACTTATCGCATGGAGAAATACAATGTTTTCCACAGTATGTTTACATCTGAAGGGTATTTTGGAATACAGCGCATTTTCTGCGTTAGCCCTTCCAGATCTGCAGAAGAACACTTTGTCTTGTGATAAAGCCGTCACCGAAACCAAAAGATCAATGTTTTCTCCAATAACAACAACAGCATTGTGATCGGAGGAAGATTGTTTGCTAATCTGCAGCTTCTACTGCCTACTTTGTGACCATTTGTGCTCACTGAAATTCCTTCTGAAGCAATGAGATAAAGCTGGATTTATTTGTTTGTTTTTCATTCGATGACAATTTATACTTTGGCATCTGCGGAAACATGGCAGTATCCAAAAGAATTTCTGGACAAGATGGTGGCCCTTCGGTGTGGGGTCCCCATCGAAGACTACAAAAGCATTCTGAACATGATGTCGCAGTACGTAGGTCACAAATCTTTTAAAAACGGCAGAAAAACATTCGCTCAAATTCCAGTGAACTCTCTATAGGAGGTAGCCACCACCTACTAGATCATTTTTGTTTTTTCTCATTTCTGTGTCACTTGGCAAGGGCGTGAAGGCACAGTAAAATGTGGGCTTTGTTCCATTGCGAATGCCTTCCCCAGAAAAAAGTGACAATGGAAAGAGAGCAAGCTTATACTCACAGTATTTTTTCAGGTCGTCATCAAACTGCTTGTAGACGATCATCCTGCGGGAAAGCATCAAAGGAACGAGAGCTTCTTTTCCTTTCATCGTGTTTATATGGTTAACAACTATTGCCAGAGACAGCATTGTATCCTTACGTCGGAAATTCATGATCTCAGTCGCTGTTCGCAATTCTATTTATTCCTCTAGGATCTACATCTACACCTACGTGATTACTCTGCAATTCACACGTAAGTGTCTGGCAGAGGTTTCATCGAACCATTTTCATACTACTTCTCTACCATTCCACTCTCGAATGGCGCATGGGAAAAAGGAACACCTAAATCTTTCCGTTCGAGCTCTGATTTCTCTTATTTTATTATGATGATCATTTCTCCCTACGTAAGTAGGTGTCAACAAAATATTACTGTGTTCGGAAGAGAAAGTTGGTGATTGAAATTTCGTAAATAGATCTCGCCGCAAAGAAAACCGCCTTTGTTTCAGTGACTGCCACCCCAACTCGCGTATCATATCAGTGACACTCTCACCCCTATTGCGCCATAACACGAAACGATCTGCCCTTCTATGCACTTTTTAGATGTCCTCTGTCAATCCTATCTGGTAAGGATCTCATACCGCGCAGAAATATTCCAGCAGAGGACGGACAAGTGTAACGTAGGTTGTATCTTTAGTGGGTTTGTCGCATCTTTTAAGTATTCTGCCAGCAAAGTGCAGTCTTTGTTTCGCCTTCCCCACAATATTACCTGTGTGGTTTTTCCAATTTAAGTTGCTCGTAATTGTAATTCCTACGTATTTAGTCGAATTGACAGCCCTTAGATTTGTGCGATTTATCGTATACCCAAAATTTATCGGATTTCTTTTAGTACCCATGTGGATGACCTCGCACTTTTCTTTGTTTAGTGCCAATTGCCATTTTTCGCACCATACAGAAATTCTCTCTAGATCATTTTGTAACTGGAATTGATCGTCTGATGATTTTACTACACGGTAAATTACAGCGTCATCTGCAAACAATTTAAGGGGGCTGCTCAGATTATCACCTAGATCATTTAAGTACATCAGGAAAAGCAGAGGGCCTATGACACTACCTTGCAGAACGCCAGATATCACTTCTGTTCAACTCGATCATTTACCCTCTATTATTACGAATTGTGACCTCTCTGAGAGGAAATCACGAATCCAGTCACACAACTGAGATGATACTCCATATGCACGCAATTTGATTAATATTCGCTTGTGAGGAACGGTATCAAAAGCCTTCTGGAAATCTAGGAATATGGAATCGATCTGAGATCCCTTGTCGGCAGCGCTCACTACTTCGTGGGAATAAAGAAGAAAGATATTTTTCTGAATCCGTGTTGGTTATGTATCAATAAGTCATTTTCTTCAAGGTGATTCATAATGTTCGAGTACAGTATATGCTACAAAATCCTACTGCCAATTGAGGTCAGTGATATGGGTCTGTAATTCAATGGGTTCCTTCTATTTCCTTTCTTGAATATTGGTGTGACCTGTGCTACTTTCCAGTCTTTCGAAGCAGACCTCTCGTCAAGTGAACGGTTGTATATGATTGCTAAGAAAGGCGCTATTGTGTCTGTATACTCTTAAAGGAACCTGATTGGCATACCATCTGGATCGGAAGACTTTCCTTTCTTAAGTGATTTGAGTTGTTTCGCAACACCTAAGAAATCTACTTTTATGCCACTGTTCTGGTTTAGAATTCTAGAATATTTATTTCTTCTTCTTTCGTGAAGGAATTACGGAGTACTTTATTTAGTAACTCCGCTTTAATGACACCATCATCGGTATCATTTCCATCGCTATCGCGCAGTGACGGTATTGACTGTTTTTTTGCCACTGGTGTACTACAGTTACGACCAGAATCTCTTTGGGTTTTCTACCATATTTCGAGACAATGTTTCATTGTGGAAACTATTAAAAGCATCTCACATTGACGTCCGCACTAAATTTCGAGCTTAGCCAGTCTTGGGGATTTTGCGTTCTTCTGAATTTGGCATGCTTTTTTCGTTGCTTCTGCGACAGTGTTCTGACGTGTTTTGTGTACCGTGGTGGATCAGTCCTGTCTCTTATTAACTTTGCGGTTTGAATCTATCTATTGCTGTCCATACTGTATCTCTGAATTTGAGCCATATCTGGTCTACACTTACATTATTACCTAGGAAGGAATGGAGACTCTCTCTTAGGAAGGCATCAAGCGAATTTTTGTCTGCTGTTTTAAATAGATATATTTTGCGTTTATTTTTAGTGGTTATGGTTGATATGGTTTTAAGCCTCGCTACAATGACCCTCGATCCGTCATGACGCTCTCTATTAGATCGGGGTTATTTGTGGCTAAGAGGTCAAGTGTGTTTTCGCAACCATTTACAATTCGTGTGGGCTCATGAACGAATTGTTCAAAGTAATTCTCAGAGAAAGCATTTAGTAAATTTTTTTTACTAAATGTATGTTTTCTGTTTCCGCAACTGGGGATAATCACCCCCTGAGGGGTAAAATAAAATTTTCTTAGGGGTAAAAACTAAACTGTTTGATTCAGTTGCAGTCACGAAATTAAATTATTTTCCAAAGATCATTATTATAATCACAATTTTGTAAGACTCTAATATTGATTCTATAAGTTATCAATAATACCTTTTGCTCAATTACAAGCATTAATCCGGTGCAGGTTAGAGGTTCCTCACGTAATCCACCCACTACACACATATGCAGTGTTTTGTCCCGTGCATGATTGATGATAAAAGTGCGACATACGCGTAACAAATGCTAAATAACTCAAGAAAATGTCTTCTCCAAGTTGTAGAGAGTACCTGCACTACTCCAGAAATTGCTTCACTACTCGCTTCGAAACACATAAATGAATTAATTGAACGCACGACATAGGAATAAATACATTAGGCGGTACGCAGTATTATTATAATTACTGAAATGGTTAGACATAAAACATTAACAGTCTGAAGTCGTCCAATTTGTGCCAGTTCAGAAGTAAGTAGTCCAGCAATCAAGTGATTTACAAACAGTAGGGACAGCACACACATCTGAACTTGTTTGATTTTAAATGAGGTTGCAGTGTGCAGGTCAAGCAAGTGCAGCATTGGAGAGGAGTAATGCAGGGGGTGTGTGTATTGTACCAGGTGTACCGGTATGAAATGAGTGTTTTTTGTGAAAATGAAACACTAATTTTGAATTGAAAAGTAAATACATTTTATTCAAAGTACTGACCATTGCTTAGTATACATTTTGACCACCTTTCTGGCAATTTGTGGACACCACGCCAATAGAAATGTTCGTCTTTTGAAGCAACCAACCAGGCACCCAATTTTCGACTTCTTCGTAGGAATCGAAGTGTCCCATTGATAAAAATAAATGGTAGTCGGAAGGGGCCAAGTCTGGTGAATATGGCGGGTGGGGTAGCAGCTCCCAGCCAAATGTTTTGATTGTATCCTGAACCAGTTTTGCTTTGTGTACAGGTGCATTGTCGTGTAAAAAAATTACTTTTCCATGTCTTCTGGCCCATTCTGATCTTTTTTCGATCAATGAATAGTTCAAATTGATCATTTGTTGTCTGTGGCGATTAGCATTCACAGTTTCACCGGGTTTTAGAAGCTCATGATACACCACACCTTTCTGATCCCACCAAATACAGAGCATTGTCTTCTTGCCGAATCGATCTGGTTTTGGGGTCGATGTTGATGATTGTCGCGGATTAACCCATTGATTTTTCCCGTTTAGGATTCTTAAAATAAATCCATTTTCATCGCCAGTAACAATTCGATGCAAAATTGATTTTCTTTCATGTCTTTGAAGCAAAATTTGACAAATGGTTTTTCGGTATCCCATCTGTCTTTCATTCAATTCATGTGGTACCCATTTTCCACACTTTTGGATCTTTCACATAGCTTCCATACGGTCAGAAATTGTTTGTTGTGCAACATTTAGCATTGCTGCCATTTGCTTCTGGCTCAAACTATCATCTTCATCCAATATTGCTTGCAATTCGGCGTCTTCGAACTTTTTTAGTGGACTTCCACGTTCTTCATTTCTTACATCAAAATCATTATTTCTGAACCGTTGAAACCATCTTTTTGCATGTTGCTTCTGATAGAGCATGATCACCATATGCCTCGATGCGACTCTGCAGCACTTTTTTTCAAATGAAAACAAAAAATTAATGCTTTCCGCAAATCATCATTTTCTGGTACAAAATTCGACATTGTTAACACGATGAAAACATATGATGTTGTTTGTTCCATGACTTGATGCATACTAAATATCTTTGACAGATGTCATACCAACCAAACAAAAAAAAATTAAGGCTCGTTCACAACAAGTGTTTCCTATCGACACATTTGTATCTCAACGCTCATTTCATACCAGTACACCTGGTATGTAGCAAGTGTCTACCCTCGCTGTGGATAGTTATCTTTCTTATCTGAGAAGGAGTTGTGAGTAGACACACACACACACACACATACTAAGTATTATTCGTCTTTCGCGTTTCTCATCATTTTAAAAATAAAAATGTTCCTAGAAAAGTCTTTCATTCTACAGCTTAGTTAGGTGCTACAGTTGGTGATAATGTGGAGTATTGGTGGCGGGGGCGGGGGGCGGTGGAGGACAGACGGCGGGAGGGAGGGAGGGCGGGGGCACTACCTAAGGTCTGATTGAACTCAGGGGTAATGGCAGGGGTAATGGGAACCACTGCACTAGAATCATTCTTTCAACACAGATGGTAGTTGACGTTTTCACCTCCAGCCAGGTCCGTTACTTATTAGCATTAGGTATTTAACAGTTTGCCAACGGCCTTGCCACAGTGATAACACCGGTTCCCGTTAAGCGCTGTCGGGCTGGGATAGCATTTGGATGGATGACCATCCAGTCTGCCGAGCGCTGTTGGCAAGCGGGGCGCACTCAGCCCTTGTGAGGCAAACTGAGGAGCTACTTGATTGAGAAGTAACGGCTCCGGTCTCATGAACTGACATACGGCGGGGAGAGCGATGTGCTGACCACATGCCCCTCCATATCCGCATCCAGTGACGCCTACGGGCTGAGGATGACACGACGGCCGGTCGGCACCCTTGGGCCTTCATGTCCTGTTCGGGAGGAGTTTAGTTGATTTAACAGCTGACAAAGGACTGCGACTGGAAAACCACTGATTTACTTTATTAACATCAGTATTATCCATGGCAACACGGGAACATCTCATATCAATGTGTGGTTCTGTTGTAGCATTTTCTAATGCAACTGACCCCAGAGTCCAGCGAGAGAGAACGCTGTCCGTTATACTTCGTTCACGATTCGGCCCACCGTAACTCTTCATTTTTTTCATGAGGGTTTGCTCAGCTGTCATACTCGTCCATATCCCAGCCCAAAACTTGCCAGATCGTCTGATGGCGAAATAGCCACGAGTTGCGAATTTTTGAAAGTCTAATGCATCTGTTTTATCTTTAAGAGTCAGTATATCTTGCACACATAGGTTGTAAACGTCCTGTCATATCGCTGGCTTAGTTGCCGAGTATCTTTGCGGGCAGCGCGTTTTGCAGTTTCGAGCACGGGACACGGAACTGTTAGGTTGTGTTGTGGGTAGCTCTGCATGTGAGAGGCATTGTTATTATGGAAGTTCAAGTGTTACTACAAGTGCTATTACAGTAAAGTGATGAAATATGGAAGTGATTCAGAGGAAAGTGCGTAATGATAATTAAAAATGAGCAGTGCCGCCGATAACGTATTTGTGTATCCTCTCGTTGCGTGTCGCACCATACATCAATCATACGCCCCATTTTCGGCCTCTCAGAATGAACTAATGTCGACCAACAATATAGTTTACCACGAAAGAGAGCACTCAAGTGCCAGTGTCTTGTAGTGAGCGTTAGAACGTGCGTTCGGTCATCGCTTTCCGCATCATCAACAATCAGCCATGCCGCGACGGTTACGCACACGCTCGTACAAGTGAGAACTGACAACTGAAAAATTAACTCCATGAACAGTGTTATATTATTACTGATGTCAAGGAGGACTGGTACCAAATATCTGTGTATGCGTGACGAGCGTAAGAACTTCCGTTCGATCATTCGGCTTCCGCATCTTCAACAATCACTCGCGTCGTGTCGGTTACGCGTACGCTCGTCCAAGTGATATTGTGGACAGATAATCATCAAGAATGTTAATTGGGATAAGCAGTTAAGAGTTAGAATGTAAACAGTGCAACCTGTGAGTTCTTATCGTCTCAGAATATAATGTTCATACAGTGTTGCGCTTAACGTTGAGCGGCTCCCCTAAATCCGCTTGCATATTTAGATACATAATTTCAGGCAAGCCAGCAGCAGAGCAGAACAGTACGACCGCCGCGGGATTGTCAGGTACGTGGTGTGGACAGGGCGCGCGGTCACGAAAAGCGACAACCAGTTAAAGAGTTCCCCCACCCATTAGTACCCCCGGGCGTGTCACAAGGTGAGTATATTTGGCGTAGTAAAAGTATCCAATAGCGTGAAAACATGGAATCAATTTTTTGAACCGTGTCAAGATGGAGGTGCCAGTTTCCCATACTTTCTGCTTCAATAAAGTGGTTTATCAATGTGACTTCTCCAAACTTAGCACTGACTCTGCGGAAATGTGGGCTGCCTTGTGTGGATTGTATAACAGATCTCTCATAAAAGTAAATCGTGTTGCTCAAACAAGCACGTTCGTCAGCGGTACCTGTGTGCACTTCAGACGTTTTGCCCCCAAATATCGTACTGTCCCGTGTACTTCGACTTCATTCACTTCCCTTGCACACTGTGATGCACCTGTTATCCTTACAGTAGCAGATCTGTGTCTGCAGAAAAGCCGGAAATTATAGGTAAAAATGGTGAAAATTGGTATTATTTTCTTTTTCAAAAACACTATTCCCCAGAAATTACATAAGTCTCATGAACTACGTGTATACATTCCATACATAAGTCTTAAAAGTTCTGCGGCATAAATCTCCATTTTTACGGCCCGGGCGTCATTAGTACCCTTTTGTTTTCCTTTATTAAAACAACCATATATGTACATAAGTACAAAAACAAAATATTGAAGTGCTGGAACTGATTCAACACGAATTGTATCCTACAATAGACTGAAGAACACGTTTCAATATAGTGCCATTTGTAAGCTTACAAAATAGAACATAAATAGTAAACTGACAATAGCCTCTTCAGTCCAGACAGAGACATAGATCCGAAACGCAAACATATATATAATTGATTGTCTTAACTGGAATGACAGTTCTGTCATTTGATTCATAACCGTCCAAACTCAAAGTCATTTGGAGCACACAAACGGATAACAAGAGATGCACAGGATCACAAATTAATGAAAACGTCATAATGAAGTTAATAACACCATTGAGAAGTCGGGAGCAGTCCTAGGAACTGGTGTAACCCCTTATTCGTTGTGTATTTTGTCCGCTACATAGTCTTGCATGTGATTTGTGTCCTTACCGGCATCGAGAATTACCCTACGCCTTGTTTTTCAAAAATTATGTCTAACATGTTAGCAAACATCTTCCTGAAATTTGGGTAACGTTTCATCTTCCAGCGCGCCGTTCTCATGTAAGCCTCGAAACTAATGAGATTATCTTCACTATTGTGGATGATGATATATGTCACAAACTGTCCTAACATCCACTTCACGGTGTTGTTCTTGGTAGCGGGAAAATGTTTCGCGTCCGGCCAGAGCAGGATGTCGGTGCAGTGGCTGGCTGGGCTGCTGTGGGTAATCAGGCCCAGCCTCTGCTGCACCCATTTCCAGTTAATGAGATGACCGCCACAAGTGAAGCGATGGCGTAAGGTGTTGACCAGACCCGTCGTACTCGCATTTTCAGCGCACAGAACCCTGACCAACAGCATCCGTCGATGAGGTAAGTACCAGCTCGAACAACTATACCTCACTTGTCAATGTATCAAGCGTTGTGAGCCACGATACTCAGAAATTATTTCGTTGCACACGCATGTTATTGTCACCACACTCGACCGTCCACTTGTTAAATGACACACATAGCCGTCTAAAACACTGTATAAATTGCTTGTCTTCACTGTTCCTTTCTTCATATAGACTTTGGTTTCCAATGAAAATTCATACAAGTATTGAGTTACAGCAATATACATAACATGATAGCTTATACCCATGGATGACATTCCATCTATAGCTTATACTACGAACATAAATTTTTTAGGTTTTAATACGGCATAAAATTTTCGTTAACTGGGTTCTGTTACTACAGTTTGTTTGTTAGTTTCAACTTCTCTTCATTCACATCGCATGTACAAATTAATTACGTATCGTATTATTATGACACAATACAAGCATATGACACATTTATAGTTCATTTTATAGATAGACTTTTATCACGTATGGGTGCTCATTCCTTCCGTAGGTAGAAGAGGGAGAAGAACATTGCAAATAGGACTAAAACATTGCGCATTGCTAGCCTAACTAAACTTGGCGCCGCCTCCTTGTTTTGGAGGGAAGAAAGGAAATACTCATCTACTGATTCAAGAATTAATGAGGAAATGTTACTCGTACGATGATGAACTAGTTGCCAAGGAACTTTTTCTTCATTTGGTACCAACAACTCTCGGCGTAATTCTCTTCTTCTGCGCCGTGACGATGCACTGGTCGCTGAAAGAGAAAACTTAAAACTAATTGCATTATTTAGCTCGGTGGCCACTGATACATTTGGTCATTGCATATGTCCGCAGATATTTTCGTATTTTGTGTAAATTCTTAGACATTTGTTTATTCCGTTAGCCACTATGACCATTGACTCCACGAAGAAAATTATTTGGCATTTCTCACAATACTTTGTCGTTAGTCCTTAGCTTATACGTCTCGTATAATTTTTCATAATGTTACCTCTTGCCTGTGAATACGTTAGATATAGCTTAGTATTTAATTAAATCTGTGTGTGCATATATCAATAGGTTCCTTAGTTCTTAGATAGTAGATGTAATTACGTAATATTTTCGTTTACTTTGTTTTTAAGTAAAGTACTTGTATATATCGCATTCCTATTTGGTTACGCCTTCTGTCAGTCTGTCGCGCATGCGCACAGGTCAATGCCTCCTGTCCCACTACTGACGTCAGAGCGTATTGTTGAGTGCGGACAGCTGAGCCATAAGCTAATTTCGTTTATACTTTCGCTTCGCATGAAGCTGTGCGTAACTTCCCATTGCTGTTAATTTTATGCCTACGTTACATATCAAAAGAATTGCTTATGCCTATACACATTACCTTATCTTAAAATACACTTCAGAAGAAAAATTACACTTAGTATTATGTACACTATGTACAATTCTATAAAGGCTTTTATATCTTTGTGAGGGTGGAGACCCTTGTCTCTCCCTGTTTTCTCATAGGTTAATCTGTACCTCCCAGGGTACGGCATTTTGGAAATTACATATGGTCCTGAATAGAGTAATTGCCACTTCTTATTTAGTTTTCCAAATTTTGTTGATTTGGAGTGCGTCCGTAAGAGGACTCATTGCCCCTCAAAAAAATGTGTAACACGTTTCAGTTTCTTGTTATAAATTTTCCTTCTGTACTCGGTCCTGTTTACTAGAGTAACCATGGCTTGTTTGATTTTGTCTTGTAGTGTCATTTCTGTAGTGGATACCTTTGGTATACCTCCCACTCATTCGTTCGGTTTGTCCGGAACATCAATTCGCTAGGTGTGAAACCTGTTGAAGAATGTGGAAGATTATTGACAACTTGCATGAAAGGAGTTACGTATTCTACCCATCGGGTGTGTTTGTGAGGGGTGTATGTCCTAATAAACCGGTTAAATTCTTTAAAGACTCGTTTACTGGGCTAGTTTTTGGGTGAAAAAGGCTTACTAATATGTGCTTTATGCCCTGTGAGGTCATACATTGTTTCCACTTTCGCGCAACGAAATATGAATCATTATCAGTTAGTTGTACCTTTGGTTTACCTGCTCTTCTCAAATAGTCTCCCTCAATTCTTTTTCTGATATTTGAGGGCGTTGCATTTTTAATGGCATACGTTTTGATATGTTTCGAGAAAAATCGTATAGTGCTACTACGTATCTAACTCCTCCTTTACTTCTTGGATATGGACCAGCTATGTCCAGGTATACTGTATCTAGACGGTTTTTTGTGAGTATTGGGTGTAGCTCAGTATATTTTGACACAATGGACTCTTTTGACTTTTGACATATTGCACACTTTCTTAATACCTGTAGGACTCATCTTCTCAAATTTGGAAAATACAAAAGTATTGCAATTTTTACAGTACATTTGTTCACTCCATAATGTCCCCACACTTCATGTGTGTGTTATAAATTCGTCGATATAATATTCAGGAATACACACACACCATTGATCAGATTTTTCATGTTTCCTACGAAACAAAACGCCCTTGTACTCCTTATACCATTTACTTACCTTTCCATCTTCATCTTGCTTAAGGTTTTGCTTAACTTTCCTCCATCTGCCATCTTGGTGTTGTATAATTTTCTTTTGCTTACAAAACTCATGGTAATCAGACTGTTATGCTGTACCTTGCATTAATAACGTTCTGAGTTCTGCATCCTGTTCTGTTAATTCACCAAATTCCTTTAAACCTTGGGGTAACCTAGACAAGGCATCTGCAATAACATTTTGACTTCCTTTAATATAAATCATTTCCAAATTGAATTCTTGTGTATACAGACAACATCTAGCTAATCTACGGTGCAATAGTTTACATGTTAAAAGAAATGACAGTGACTGATCGTCACAGTCAACTTTGGTATTCTTGCCCCACAAAAAATATTGAAACTTTTTAAATTCCCGTATTACCACTAAACTTTCCAATTCTGACACAGACTAAGATTATCTGATAACGTACGACTAGCAAAACTGATGACCTTGCGTACTTCCTTAATTTCTTCCTCTCGCAACTGGATGAACCATGCCTCGAGCCCTTGAGATGAGGCATCTGTGCATAGACAAAAATCCTTGGACATGTCAGGGTGGCTAAGAATGTTTGCATTGACTAATGCTTGTTTAATGTTATTAAAGTCCTCTTGACACCGATCATAGCTTAGCCAAAGCTTTTTTTTTTTTTTTCGTAACAAGTTGAGCAATGCATCACTGCTCATAATTTGCTGTGGTACGAATTTACGAAAAAAGGATGCTAGTCCTAAAATATCTTTTAGTTGTTTTTTATTCCTTGGAGCTGGAAAATTGCGTAAGGCATCATGTTTTTTCAGCTCAGGTAATATACCTTGTTGAGACACAACACGTCCTAAAAATTTGACTTGCTCTTTTTCCAAAACTAGACTTTTTTAAACTGGCTGTTACTCCATAATCTGCAAATCGTTGAAGCACCTGTTCAATGAGCCTGATGTGTTCTAACCAAGTAGGTGTAGTTATAAACATGTCTACATAAACAGTGACTTTGCTAAGCAATTATGGTCCTAAAAGCTTGTTTAATTCAGATATAAACACTCCTGCGCTAATGTTCAGTCCAAAGGGTAGAACTCGGAATTCGTAGCCTTTGCCACCACAAATAAATGCTGTATATTTTCAGCTTTCTTCATGGAGCTTTATTTGCCAGTAGGACATCTCTCGCAGACGATCCAAACTATGAGGCCAAACTATAAAATTATCATCAACACATCGCTAAAACACTGTTGGTTTAAAAGTGGCTGAGGCGAGTACCCGCTCCTCAAAACCTTCCATAAAAAGATTGGCCACAAGGGGAGACAAAGGACAACTATGGCGACACCGTCTGATTGCTCATAAAACTCGTTGTTAAATAAAAAATATGTGAAGGAGAGGGTGTGCTCAAACAGCGCTGTAATGTCAGCTCCAAACCTATTGCCAATGAGATGTAGTGAGTCCACAAAAAGCACATTTGTAAAAAGTGAAACTAAATCAAAACTGCCCAACAAGTCACAACTTCGCAGCTGCAATAACTTAAGTCTGCAGATGAAATCACAGAATTCTTTATGTGATGTGCACACTTTCCTACCATTGGTTTGAGCAAAAACGCCAAATACTTTGCTAAATTGTAGGTGGCTGCTCCAATATTACTTACAATTGGACGTAATGGCACGTTATCCTCGTGGATCTTCGGCAATCCGTATAGCCCAGGTGCAACTGAACTAGTTGGTTTCAGTTTATTAATTACCTTCTTTGGTAAGGAACTGTTAGAAGTTGTGCTGTTTTCCGCACCACTCTGGTAGTAGGACCCTTACCGATTTTGCTATACGTTGAATCGTTTAATAAAACATTGATCTTATTAATATAGTCCTCCCGTAGCATTAAAACGTGTAATATTATTGGATTTCAGCTTCTTTGCATAGGAGATATTTGTCATTAAAGAAAAGGACAGCCAACGTGAAGATGCTAAGCATCACAGCGCGAGAGTAAAGAAATAATATATATATATATATATATATATATACTCTGGACGCGCGTCCAGAGTTTAAATTCTCTAAATAAACACTATGACACACTGGGCGCAGATATTTAAAATCATTGCCGCAGCGCTTGATAGCAAGAAGCTGCGAAACAGAAGAAAGAACATCTATCTTTTGTTAAGAAATATTCTAGAGACTTCATTATCATTTGTGCTTTTGGTCGCCGACATGTTAAGACGTACTACGTAGTATTGCTACAAGTTGTATTTTTATTTTGTGTAAAAACTATGTGAAACGACGAACAAACATTTCAGTAACGCGGGTGAGGACACAATGTACTTACGCACACGCAAGGACATTTAATTTTAAGAAGGAACGGACTGACAAAGCAGCGATTGTTGGACTGCGCCATTTACAAAAGAAATATCAGACATAAGTCATGCTCTTATTGTGTATTTGTCAATGTGTAGAAGTGTAAAGCCAATTTGTTCAACATATATTAATATTTTACGATGCAGTAATTTTCTTCTTATTCTTTTCTTTCACTAACCAGAAATGATCAAATTGTATATGAGCTTTGTTACTGGTTCGCTCTTTATCGCGGTGTCTCGATTGTATTTGGGAGACCACTAATGTTATCAACTTCCGATCTGTTAATCTTTCTCTTATGAAATTCCACTCATTTGCTTTCATTTCCATTTTTATATTCAAATAGGTCCCTTAGGTATTTTCATCGAAGATTCTGATTGCGTGAAGGCAATCCGTGTCAAAAGGTCAATTATTCGCGTAATCAATACTTACGTCTCCTGAACACAATCGAGAACCGACGCATCGGTGATCAATTAATAATCTCTCTCTCTTTTAAAGTTGTACTAAAAAAACGGCCACACAGGATACCCGCAAGTACGCAATCTAGCGTTAGGTTGCATTTTGTCAGTAAATATTACCAACCAACAGTTACAGCATCACTATTATTAATAAGCAAGTTCCTAACGCCAGAAACGGTAGTAGTATTACCTTTGGCCGATTTAAGTACCACTGTAACCGGCTCTGCTCGCAAGTTCCGGAGGGCTGCCCTTTGTGGAGCAAAATCCTACTGATCTGGTTTCACTTGAATAAGAAATACTTAATACTAATATCAAATTTCTTTCTTATTTCAAACATATGTGATACAAAATACTCGTAGCCCGTCATCCTCCGTACGGCACAACAGAACTACATACAAGAGACTGTGAAAAAAACAAAATCATCTACAAAAAATGAACAAATGTGTTTCTTTCATTTGTCTGCGCCTTACCACGCATTCATATTTAACGTCTTTGCTAATCCTTATGATCGATCGGTGTTTCAATTTTTTATTTTATAATAAATATTAACTTAACGGTATCCTGGGGGTCGTTCATCATGTACCCACACAAATTGTTCCTCCATCTGTAACCAACCCTCCCTGTGACATTGTCTCTGATTTAATTTGGAACTGATCAAAGAAGGAGGGCACTACACCCGCTACATTCGATGTCCCGTGAAGGAACGGAACGAGCTGAATTCCATGTACCCAATACACTTCGATATCTTGCGTTCAGAAAGAGCGTAACATACGTTCCAAATCGGCGCAGCCGATAGACGCTAGTGATAAAGACCGGTATTCCCACTCTAGTATCATAACTGCTGTATGCGAAGACTGTTCTCTATGAATCTTACTAACGTCACCCACTCCAGTACACACAATCTCTCTAGATGCATGCATGCTGAGGAGGTTAGCACGCCTTACTGGTGTACAGTACATATGAACCAGGTACAATTGACGGTGTTATGATAACAGAGCAGTCGGTTACGAAGAAGAAGAAACGTGTGATTTATGCATGATGGAGCTTCAGAAAAAAAGAATTTGAAACATTTAACGTACAAGAATTGTGCAATCAACTCTGGAGTATTGTTCTAGTGTTTGGAGTCCATACCGGGAAGGTACTGGAAAAAGAGAAATGATCTTAGAACGTAAACACACATTCCTAAGGCTACACAATTCTGCATGTTATCTAGCCCAGTCACTATGGTGACAAACATCAAGATGTTAAACTACTACCTTTTATACCAAAGAAAAAAGTAGATTCTTTGTGATACATGCACCGTATAGGTTTCTGGGGGTATATAGCGCCCACTGTTAACGTCATATTAGGCTTCGGAAATTACGCTATTCTCGTATTAGTCCTATAAAATTAACGTCACCAACGGAGAAAGAGTGAAAGAGCGACAACTTACGAGAAAACAGACAGATGCAAAGCAGTGGTGTTTGACATGTGAAATTTCGAGTCGTGCTGCAAGAATTCTGTGAACAGAACACAGTTTTGTCCACACACACAACTCTTATGCAGATGTTGATATAGGGAATGCAGTACTTCACAAACCCCTATCACTGACTTAGAATGACTGCAGTTATGAAATAGAAGACTTGATTTATGTCCAAGTTGTGGCTTGGGAAAGGAGTACTTCACATGCAACTTTGTTGATCTATAGAAGGGTTTCCAAATAGGTATTCCATAGGTTTGATGAATATGATTTAGCACACATGCTTGGAAGTCCTCTGCTGACTGTGATATAGAGAGGTTTGCTATTAATCATTGCAGGTAGATAGCACTCTAAGTCACACCAAGAATATGCAGTTGTATATAAGTCGAACAAATGTTGTATTGCGCAAGTGATACAGCCCGAGAGAACAACGAGAAAAAATGATTAAAATTGCAATACATGACCTGCCACATCTCCCTCCCTCTAGAACGCAACATCAGTCTACCTCGTTACAACCCATTTCATCCAATTACTCCATCTACTTTCTATTATCCTTTAACACATATCCATGTCAATTTAGAGGCAGATGGTTCTTTTCTCTAGAAAATCCTCCAAGACAGCGGTCAACTTGCATGTGTTTCTATTACGTCAGTATACATACTGCAGGTTGTTCTAAAAAGCCATTCAGCAACTGTTGTGTAAGGTATTTGTTAGCTGACACAGCTTGGTTGTGATCGGTAGAGAGTACGTAAATTGACGGAAAAGGCGTACAGATTGAGAGAATATACGACAAAAAGCGGGAAAATTGGGGAAGAATAAGAAAATGCTTACATGTCTGCTTGATACAGGAAAATTCTTGTACATGGGACCGAATGTGTGACAACAATAGGAATACAAGAAGAAGTCGACATGCCACTCAAGTCGCCTGAGATCAATCCCATCGAACATTTATGGCTTTAGAGGCAGCATTGTTCAATGTTTCTGCAGAGAACTTCAGATCTGCTGCGCTACGCAAGGCAAAAGCAGATCCGATATGATATTAGGAGGCATCAGATGACTTTTGTCACCTAATTGTATGTAGAGTGAGCTCTGGCATTCCTCTTTTTAGATATTCTAGTTCCCCTACCACGTTCAGATTTGTGACATTTCGAACACCGATTCATAGAAAAATACCGTTTGGTTTGTTATTCAATCTTTTTCTCATGTTCGCCTCCCCCTTGGCAATGTCCCCCCCCCCCCCCCCCCCGATCCTGCGGACAGAACGAGGTTGACTTATTATGCTGGTAGTCTTCAGCCATTATTGCTGATGATTTTTATTCAAAATTTAAGCAGAGGTGAGGTTCGAACCGTGACACAGGACCTGTGCAATAGTACCACAACAATTCATTCAGGTGTTAGAATCAGTGTTAGAACTGTGCTATAAATGAGAATCGCTGTAACCGATGGCTTCAATTCGCGTAATCTATAATGGCAGAAACCCGACTTTTTGCATTTCGTCACGTGATTTAGGTGTTGGTTTCAAACCATAACAAGGCATTTATGTTGGGCATTGGTCGTTGGTCGTTTTTTTCTATTCTTGTTTTGAAATGAGTGAAGAGACTAATCCTGGTCAATGATGGGGTTTCGACTACAGCTTCTGGTTTCACAGGAGCACAGAACACGTACGTAGGTTGTCAGCTCCTAGGAGCGGAGGTTGTAGCTGTAACAACCGGTTTTCGGTTGTATCACTTTATTCCATGCCAGTTTAATCTGACTGTGAAACCCTCTCAAATTAACCAGTTTCTGAAATAACATATTTTTCGTTCTTTTATTCCTATTATTTCCTGTGACCTGCCAGGTTAGTCGAGAGCGCTAATGCACTGCACTCTGGTCTCGAATAGGCGCACCGGCACCGACGAGGGCCGGTGTGCTGGCCAGCCTGGATGTGGTTTTTAGGCGGATTTCCACATCCCGCTGGGTGAATACCGGGCCGGTCCCCACGTCCCGCCTCAGTTACACGACTCGCAGACATCTGAACACGTTCGCACTATTCCATGGATCACATATGGCACAGACAGCTGGGGTACACTAATTCTGTCCTGGGGGGTATGTGGTGGCGGCAGGAAGGGCATCCGCCCACCCTCTAACACTAACAAAGCTAAATCAATGGTAACAAGGCCTACCCTGCGTTGAAGTGCGACAAAGGCACCAGGAAATGATGATGATGATTCCTATTACTTTCTGTACATTAATAAAAGTAGAAATCGAGCACAGACTGAAAAATTTTGTCCCTCTCAATTTCAGGGTACGTAGAATCAAATTATTGGACCAAATAGGCACACAAAAAAACTCAGTCTACCCACCATTAACCACTCTTCTCGAACTTCTCGAAAAGTACTAAGTGGTTGACTGGTACAGAATATCACAAGTATTATCCTATCGACTCATTTTTTGAAACGCTCCTAAAAAATTATTTTGTAATCGGTGATCGTACCACTATTTGGGCACTATGAATAATCAGTGCAAAGGGTAAAATCTGGATTTGAAAAACTCGGTTTTTTGTGTCAATTCGTCCGTTTTTAAGGGCTACAAGCAGATGAAGGCATGTTATGTAACTACAGGGAGCAGATCAGCTACTTTCTATTTTCATTGTCTACTATAAACGAATCGTTGCTAAGTTTTTAATTTATTACTGTTGCCATAATTTCAGTCTTCTTTCATCATTTCAAAGAAATCGCAGATAAATCTTCAATATTTTAAAGCGAATGTTACATTGTAATTCATTGCAAATTTAAGCACTACTGCTATTGGTAATTGATATTTCGGTTTTTTTACTTGGTTGTTAGTAAAAAATTAAAAACACCTGTAAGAACCGCAACCAGACAAATACCGAAAAATACCGGTTATTCAGAACTAAACTACCGGTATCGGCTTTAACCGCTCGATTTTTCCTATCACTGCCAGCTGTTCGAGTGTCTTGTTCCCCCGCTCCTCTCCTCACCCATCGGTCGGTCGAAGTTCTCGTTTATTTACTCTCGCGGCTGACTGCGACGCACTCCACAAACATTGTATTCGGACTGTATGTGATGTAAACACGACCGGTGTGTTTACATCACATACGAATATCGGTGTTGTCGTGGCCTTTAGTCCGAAGACTGGTTTGATGCAGCTCTCCACGCTAATCCGTGTTGTGCCAGTCTTTTCATCTCCGAACAACTACGGCAATTTACATTCATTTCAATCTGCTTACTGTATTCGTTCCTTGGTCTCCCTCTTCACTATTTACCCCCCTCCCCTCCTCCTCAAATTTCCCACCATTATCAAACTGACTATTACAATATGTCCTATCGACTGATCCCTTCTTTTAGTGAAGTCATGCCATAAATTTATTTTTTCCATAATTCGATTCAATACCTCCTCGATCTACCCATCTACACTATGTGATCAAAAGTATCCGGACACCTGGCTGAAAATGACTTACAAGTTCGTGGCGCCCTCCATCGGTAATGCTGGAATTCAGTATTATGTTGGCACACCCTTAGCTTTGATGACAGCTTCCACTCTCGCAGGCGTACGTTCAACCAGGTGCCGGAAGGTTTCTTGGAGAATGGCAGCCCATTCTTCACGGAGTGCTGCACTGAGGAGAAGTATCGATGTCGGTCGGTAAGGCCTGGCACGAAGTCGGCGTTCCAAAACATCCCAAAGGTGTGCTGTAAGATTCGGGTCAGGACTCTGTGCAGACCAGTCCATTACAGGGATGTTATTGTCGTGTAACCACTCCGCCACAGGCCGCGCATTGTGAACAGCGTGTTGAAAGATGCAATCGCCATCCCCGAATTGCTCTTCAACAGTGGGAAGCAAGAAGGTGCTTAAAACACCACTGTAGACCTGTGCTGTGATAGTGCCACGCAAAACAACAAGGGGTGCAAGCACCCTCCGTGAAAAACACGACCACACCATATCACCACCGCCTCCGACTTTTGTTATTGGCACTACACACACTGGCAGATGACGTTCACCGGGCATTCGCCATACCCACACACTGTCATCGGATCGCCACATTGTGTACCGTGATTATTCACTCCATACAATGTTTTTCCACTGTTCAATCGTCCAATGCTTGCGCTCCTTACACCAAGCGAGGCGTCGTTTGACATTTACCGGCGTGATTTGTGGCTTATGAGCAGGCGCTCGACTATGAAATCCAAGTTTTCTTACCTCCCGCCTAACTGCCATAATACTTGCAGTGGATCCTGATGCAGTTTGGAATTTCTGTGTGATGGTCTGGATTGATCTCTGCTATCACACATTACGACCCTCTTCAACTCTCGGCGGTCTCTGCCAGTCAGCAGACGAGGTCGGCCTGTACGCTTTTGTAATGTACGTGTCCCTTCAGTTTTCCACTTCACTATCACATCGGAAACAGTGGACCTAGGGGTGTTTAGGAGTGTGGAAATCTCGCGTACAGACGTACGACACAAGTGACACCCAATTACCTGACCACGTTCTAAGTCCGTGAGCTCCGCGGAGCGCCCCATTCTGCTCTCTCACGATGTCTAACTCAGGAATATTTACTTCGTCTCCTTCACCAAAGAAGTAAATATTCCTGAATTCCAATCAAGAACAACTGTCAAGATGGGAAACATGGAAGTAGATATCCTCGGTGTAACAAAGCAGCTTAAATCACTTAATAAAGGCAAGGCCTCCGGTCCAGATTGTATATCAGTCAGGTTCCTCTCAGAGTATGATGATAAAATAGCTCCATATTTAGCAATTATATACAACCACTCGCTCACAGAAAGATTCGTACCTAAAGACTGGAAAATTGATTAAGTCACACCAATACCCAAAAAGGGAAGTGGGAGTAATCCGCTGAATTACAGGCATATATCACTAACGTCGATTTGCCGTAGGGTTTTAGAACATATACTGTATTCGAACATTATGAAGTACCTCGAAGAAAACCATTTATTGACAAATAGTCAGCACGGATTCAGAAAATATCGTTCTTGTAAACACAACTAGCTCTTTATACTCATGAATGTCAAATTGATTCCATATTTTTAGATTTCCAGAAGGCTTTCGACACCGTTCCTCACAAGCGTCATCTAATCAAACTGTGTGCTTACGGAGTATCGCCGCAGTTGTGCGACTGGATTCGTGATTTCCTGACGCAAAGTCATCAAGTAAAACAGAAGTAATATCCGGCGTTCCCCAAGGAAGTGTTACAGACCCTCTATTGTTCCTGATCTACATTAACGACGTAGGAGACAATCTGAGTAGCCGTCTTAGATTGTTTGCAGATGATACTGTCATTTACCGTCTTGTAAAGTCATCAGATGATGAAAAAGGATTGCAAAATGATTTAGATAAGATATCTGTATGGTGCGAAAAGTGGCAATTGACCCTGAATAAAGAAAAGTGCGAAGTTATTCACATGAATACTAAAAGAAATCAGCTAAATTTCGATTACGCGATAAGTCACACAAATCTGAGGGCTATAAATTCAACTAAATACTTAGGGATTACAATTACAAATAACCTAAATTGGAAGGATCACATAGATAATGTTGTGGGTAGAGCAAACCAAAGACTGCGATTCGTTGGCAGAACACTTAGAAAGTGCAACAGGTCTACCAAAGAGACTGCTTACACTACGCTTGTCCGCCCTATTCTGGAGTACTGCTGTGCGGTGTGGGATTCGCTTCAGGTGAGACTGACAGAAGACATCGAAAAAGTACAAAGAAGAGCAGCTCGTTTTGTATTATCGCGAAATAGCGGAGATAGTGTCACAGACATGATACGTGAATTGGAGTGGCAATCATTAAAGCAAAAGCGTTTTTCGTTGCGACGGGATCTTCTCATGAAATTTCAATTTTCTACTCCGGTTGCGAAAACATTTTGTTGGCACCCACCTACATACGGAGAAATGATCATCACGACAAAATAAGAGAAATCATTGCTCGCACGGAAAAATTTTAAGTGCTCGTTTTTCCGGCGTGCCGTAAGAGAGTGGAACGGTAGAGAAACAGCATGAAGGTGGTTCATTGAACCCTCTGCCAGGCACTTTATTGTGAATAGCAGAGTAATCACGTAGATGTAGATATCCTAACAAGTAAACTTATATTTGACGTTAACAAATTCTTTTTGAAAATTTTTTTCGTGCCTTCCCGGTCTGCATTTTCCAACGTCTCTACTTCGGTCATCGTCAGTTATTTTGCTGCCATAATAGCAAAATTCATCTACTACTTGTAACGTCTCTAATCTCTAATCTAATTCCTTTAGCATCACCTAATTCGACTACTTTCCCTTCCCCTTAATGTTCATCGTATAATGTCTTGTCAAGGCACTATCCATTCGATTCACTTGCTCTTCCAAGTCCTTTTTTGTCTGTGACGGAATTACAGTGTCAACAGCTAGCATCAAAGCTTTTGTTTCTTCTCCCTGAACTTTAGTTTCCTCTCCAAATTCGTGCGTGCTTTCCTTTACTGCTTGCTCAATGTTCAAAAATGGTTCAAATGGCTCTGAGCACTATGGGACTTAACATCTTAGGTCATTAGTCCCCTAGAACTTAGAACTATTTAAACCTAACTAACCCAAGGACATCACACACATCCATGCCCGAGGCAGGATTCGAACCTGCGACCGTAGCAGTCCCGCGGTTCCGGACAGCAGCGCCTAGAACCGCACGCTGCTCAATGTACACATTGAATAACGTCGGGGATAGACTATAACCATGTCTCACTTCCTTCTCAACCAATGCTTCACCTTCACGTTCCTCATCTCTTATAAGAGAGATATTTTTGACACGCTCGGTTCTGCTGGCAAGTGGAGTCGAACAGACTTGTCACTCTTTGCGATCATGGGAGTCGACAACTTTGAAAACTTGTTATAGTAGTATGTTTGCATTGAAGATTTATCGCCAGTATCTCATTTTTAGTACGATTTCTTATACTTAAATGTCAGTTAGTGACGCTTCTGTGGTAAAAATGTTCAGGAGATGAATGAGAGCTGCAAGACACGACGCTGTTATAAACACGTGCGGTCCTACACATAGACGACATAGGATGCAAAGGGCAAGCCGTCTTAGAAAATGGTAAAAGAATTAAAGCACAGCTTTATGACTCTCCTTGTTAACATTTGTGCTTCAACCGGAACAAATGACAAACGCGAAGAAATCGTCGAATTATTGACAGACGGTGACTGTAATTGTGTGTTGCGACCTGAAAACCAAACTAAACATTATAACTTCTGTGATGAGTTGCAAATATTTGTAGACAGTATGGACTTTAACAGACACTTGGCTTAAACTAAGACTGAATGTTTTAATGTACGCGTATGACAACAGCAGATCTACAACCCGTATAGACAGCATATATACCACCAAAGCGTTTTTGAGTATGTTGAAGACTGTGCAATGTGGCCTGTCAATTTTAGTGGGCATTGCAGTTATCACATAACAGTAACATTCGACTAACAAGAAACGTTTCCGGGAAGATGGGTTTGGCAATCTGTACAGCAATCCGCCACACCGGGATGCTCCTTGTCGATCACACTGTTTGCCATTGCGGTCTTTTCACTTTTGCTGAAAATGCACACGTCGATAACGGACTACAAACCTTCAACACCAAATCTGTTTGTCACGCATATGCGGATTAGTCTTATAGCGAGCACTAACGAAAAACTGCACACATCTGGTGCTAGGCTTAAGGAAAACAAGTCTAAGATACTGTTGTGAGAAGGGAGAATACAACTTGTGGGAATGACGTGTCTGGAAAGAAACCAGCAAAATGAGACACCTAGGGAAGACGTCGCGCCTAACTCAAATTAAATTTACGAATAAAATGAGAAGGGAAACTCAGAGCATTTGTGCAGTAATTAAAGGGCAGAGTATAAGGAAGTTCAGCAGACTGCATAGAGCACATTTTGTGATTTTTATTTTAATCATCAGTTTTCTGACTGTTTTGATACGGCCCGCAATGAATTCCTCCCCTGTACCAATCCTTTCTCTCAGACCAGCACTTGCCACATCTGTCCTCAATCTCTATCCTCCTCTACAGTTTTTACCCTCTACAGCTCCCTCTAGTACCATAGAAATAATTCCGTGATGTCTTAACGGATGTCCTACCATCCTGTACCTTCTTGTCAGTGTTTCTTATTTTATTTTCCTCGTCGTTTCTGCGGAGAACCTCCTCGTTCCTTACCTTATCAGTCCAGAAATGATTATCAGAACGGCTGTCTCGTCATACAGAGAAGTCAAAACGACCTTTGGTGAAATTAAAACCAAGGGTGATAACGACAATAGTGAACTGGGAATTCCGTTGTTAAACGCAGGGGAGAGAGTGGATAGGCGGAAAGAGTGCATTGAAGGCCTCTACTAAAGGTCAAATCCCAGTAAGACAGAAGAGACAGGTAACATTCTACTGGAATTTCTAAAATCATTGGGGAAAGTGGTAACAAAATGACTATTCACATTGGTGTGTAGAATGTATGAGACTGGCGGTATATCATCTGACTTTCGGGAAAACATCATCAATATAATTGCGAAGGTAACAAGAGCAGACAAATGCGATAATGATCGCACAATCAGCTTAACAGTCCGCGCATCCAAGTTGCTGACAAGAATAATATACAGAAGAATGGAAAAAAAATTGTGGATCTCTTAAATAACGATCAGTTTGGCATTAGGAACGGCATAGGCACAAGAGAGGCAGTTCTAACGTCTAACGTTGTGGTTAATGGAAGCAATACTACAGGAAAAGCAAGACACGATTTGTTGACCTGAAGAAAGCCTTTGACACTGTAAAATGGTGCAAAATGTTCGAAATTCTGAGAAAAATAGGGGTAAGCTGCAGAGAAAGGCGGGTAACATACAATATACAATAATAGAACAAAAGGGAACAATAACTATGGAAGACCAAGAACGAAGTGCTCGGATTCAAAAGGGTATTTAAGACAGGGACGCAGTCTTTCGCCCCTACTGTTCAATCTATACATCGCAGAAGCAATGACGGAAATAAAAGACAGGTTCAAGAGTGAGATTAAAATTGCTGTCCTGAGTGAAAGTGTAGAAGTAGTACAAGAACTGTTGAATAGAATAAACGGTCTAATGACTGCAGAAAATTTACTGAGAGCAAGTAGAAGAAATTCGAAGGTCATGTGAAGTAGCAGAAATGAAAACAGTGAGAAACTAAACATCAGAACGGGGGGGGGTTCACGACGTAGATAAGTTAAGGAATTCTGCTATCTAGGCAGCAAAATAACCCATGACCGATGGAGCAAGGAGGAGGTAAAAAGCAGACTAGCACAGGGAAATACGGATTTTGTGGTCAAGAGAAGTTTACTAGTAACAAACATAGGCCTTAATTTGAGAAACAAATTTTGAGAATTTACGTTTGGAGCAAAGTATTGGATGGCAGTGAAATATGGACTGTGAGTAAATCGGAATAGGATCGAAGCATTTGAGATGTGGTGCTACAGAATAATGTTGAAATTTTTGTAAATAACTTTGTTAAATGTAAACTTTATGCTGCTGCTGTTTACCCATTTCACCAACAATCGCAAAAAGAATGTTAGTGCCTGTTTGTTGGTTTTTACGGCGGAGGAATATTATTAAACTTTCCTTTTAGAGGTCAATTTAGCTCGACTTCGAGGAGGCTTAGTAATACTAATGAAATATAACAACAATGTACGGCTGCATTTTTAAATCGTAACTTAAAACTAATGAGGAACAATGTGGGTACTTCAACAAACAGCGTATTTGCAGCTCTGGAACCAGCAGTTTGAGCAGTACCGACTAATGTCAGCACATAAATAAAGACCTAAGCGTGTGTAAGCAGATGTTGTGTTGAACTTAGCTACATTCACGATGATGTCCCAACTTTTACCTGCAGCGAAATATACCGACTACTAATTCTAAGACAGTGAAGTAACGCGATTTAGCTCAAATATGACAGCGTGAAATGGAAACCAGTGTGTAAAAATATTCATAACAGTGTCTTTAAATCCCGCCTATGTTTAGTCTGCTATGATGTGGTAAATGAAACAAAACGAATAAGGTTGCTACACCTACAAATAAATAAATCTAGCTGGGACCTCGTCAGGACACTCTGAGATGGGGGTGGAGAAATGAAATAAAATATTTATTTAATATACTTTTTATTTAGAGCACAATTACATGTATCTTGTTGCGATGGAATTAGCTGGTACACCGCATTTTTCGGAAGACTTCACCTTTTTCGGCAAGTCTTTTTCCACTTTTACGTGTTTATAAAACTCCCTGCAAGTCAACTTGTAGTTAAATTGGCACTGTAAGATTGACTGCACAGTCACTACCAGCAATCGATTTCTTTCTATTAGCACACTGGGCCGACATTAGCGAAAATACTCTTTACACAGTGGCTTTGTGTGCGAGAAAAGAAGCAAATATTCGCATAACTTTAGCAGCTGGCATTTGAGTTCAGGATTTTCGATTTTCATGTTTCCGGGTCACGCTTGGTTTCTAAAAGGCTCTTCAGACACATTTATTATTCAAAACAATTGTCGCCTGAAATCTACACAACATTTTTAGTCAGGTATATAATAGTGTTTTCAATCATCACCCATTTTGACGTTTCAAATAGCGTCATCCAATCAAATATTTGATATTTATTGAAGGAAATAGCCCATTTCTCTAAGTAATTATATGCTATGGTACAGAAAGCAAGTGTCTCTTTCTCAAATTTCGAAATCAGATTAATTATTTCTTGGTTATGGTTCTCATTCTTTAATTTCCTCAGACTCACTTTGGTTTGCATGGCAATAAAATTGACAGTCTTCCCATCATTCAGACGTCTTTGAGTGTCGATTAATATATTTATTTCTTCAATTATGGACACTATTCTTCTCCACGCTTTTTATGTATATTTTCAATCAAAGCCAAGTTCGATTGTAGAAAATGAAGTAAATTTCACTGGTCGAACTAATGAAAAAAATCTGAAATTATTTTGGGTGGCCTGTGTTTCGCGTCAAAATTTTTTTAATGGAATCCAAAGCTTTAGAATTCTCTCAGCTGCGGGTATTAACAGCATCGATTTTGTTTTTAAGTGATGTAGGAGAGTCTGATGATTGACACCACCGTATAAACAGAAACCTTTCGACTTCTCTGTCCTTACCGTGTATATTGCAAAACAATTAAATATTTTCATGACGATTATTTCGATGTCGACAATTAAGACTGCAGCAGCACTTGAGTTTTTTGGAGAATATGGGCAGGGGATCCATTTCCTTCACTTTTCCTAGTTCTTCTTTAATTTGGTATTGGTATTGTCTCCACGAAGACAGATTAATTTATCTAACGGAATTTGCAATTGTCTTAAAATATCTAGACAAATTTTGCAGTTATTTCCGATGTTTCGTTATTACTCGAATCAAACTTCAACAGCTTCTGTTGGGTCCCATCACTTTCAGTAAAGTACTGAACAACTGAAGGAAACATCTTTTCAACGTTGCCTGAGCCGTAAAATGAAACTTCTTGCAATCGTTTTTGTTGTGACTAGGCAAGACAGCCAAGTCACAATGAGAGGAAGCCGAAAGGCACGCGTTAAGCTCACGCAGATTGGCGTGAGGTCTGGAACAGTTAAAGGAATTAATAGTAGCAAATAAAGTACGTAGTTGATGTAATACTTAACTTTAATCCACAATTGTAGAACATCTCTCTTGGCGGTATATGCTATAACCACAATATAAAATAATATCAAATGCTATGGCGCCTTGCTAGGTCGTAGCAAATGACGTAGCTGAAGGCTATGCTAACTATTGTCTCGGCAAATGAGAGCGTAGTTGTCAGTGATCCATCTCTGGCTAAGTCGGCTGTACAACTGGGCGAGTGCCAGTACGTCTCTCTAGACCTGCTGTGTGGTGGCGCTCGGTCTGCTATCACTGACAGTGGCGACACGCGGGTCCGACATATACTAATGGACCGCGGCCGATTTAAAGGCTACCACCTAGCAAGTGTGGTGTCTAGCGGTGGCACCACAGTTTTAGCATTCGGACACGGAGTGTGGTGCGAAAATATTTTTAATAATCGCTATATTTTTGGTCTTGGCTGTAGACTGCTTTGCGACGACTTCGGAGTCAGGATACATTGTGGCATTCAGTTTTACGGTACAACCAAGTGAACTGAAGCATCGATGATGCTTGATAACTTTATAAGCTGTTGTTAATTCGGCAACAGCAATGAGCAATTCCTCGTGGGTATTCTCTTTAATCATGAGTTTAGAAATAAGCTTTGATATCGATGCTACCGCGAATCTATTTGTATAATTCTTCGTAGAAATGTGATGCCTTACATCCGCCTTACGTCCGTGAGTTACTGAGATGAAACAGCTATTAATCCCACACTAAGCTTCCTGATCCGTAAGTCTTCTCTTGACGAAAGACCATCCCTTAAGTTTATTAGACGGTAAACAGTCGATAACATCATTTAGTCATCGAAGTACACGTCAGTATACAGGGTGGTCCATTGATCGTGACCGGGCCAAATACCTCACGAAAAAAGCGTCAAACGAAAAAACTACAAAGAATGAAACTTGTCTAGCTTGAAAGGGGAAACCAGATGGCGCTATGGTTGGCCCGCTACATGGCGCTGCCATAGGTGAAACGGATATCAACTGTGTTTAAATAAATAGGAACCCTCATTTTTTATTAAATATTCGTGTAGTACGTAAGGAAATATGAATGTTTTAGCTGAACCACTTTTTTCGCTTTTTGATAGATGATGCTGTAATAGTCACAAACATATGGCATACAATTTTAGACGAACAGTTGGTAACAGGTAGGTTTTTTTTTAAATTAAAATACAGAACGTAGGTACGTTTGAACATTTTATTTCGGTTGTTGCAATGTGATACATGTACCTTTGTGAACTTATCATTTCTGAGAACGCATGCTGTTACAGTGTGATTACCTGTTAATACCACATTAATGCAATAAATGCTCAAAAGGATGTCCGTCAACCTCAATGCATTTGGCAATACGTGTAACGACATTCCTCTCAACAGCGAGTAGTTCGCTTTCCGTAATGTTCGCACATGCATTGACAATGCGCTGACGCAGGTGGATCATGATAGCAAATATCCTTCAACTTTCCCCACAGAAACGACGACCAACCCACCTGTCAAGAAATACGCTATTCAATACCGCTTCAACCGCACGCGAGCTATGTGCCAGACATCCATCATGTTGGAAGCACATTGCCATTCTGTCATGCAGTGAAACATCTTCTAGTAACATCGGTAGAACATTACGTAGGAAATCAGCATACATTGCACCATTTAGATTGTCTCCGTCCTCGTAATTTCTCTTGTGCCCAGTGGCAGAAATGTACACGACGTTCAAAGTCGCCGCCATGCAATTCCTGGTATACAGAAATATGGTACGGATGCAATCGATGTTGATGTAGTATTCTCAGCACCGACGTTTTAGAGAGTCCCGATTCTCGCGCAGTTTGTCTGCTACTGATAGAAGCTAAAACACCTGCTTGGGCATCATCATTTGTTGCAGGTCGTGGTTGACGTTTCACATGTGGCTGAACAATTCTTGTTTCCTTAAATAACGTAACTATCAGGCGGACGGTCCGAACACTTGGATGATGTCGTCCAGGATACCGAGCAGCATACATGGTACACGCCCGTTGGGCATTTTGATCACAATAGCCATACATCAACACGATATCGGCCTTTTCCGCAATTGGTAAACGGTCCATTTTAACACGGGTAATGTATCACGAAGCAAATACCGTCCGCACTGGCGGAATATTACGTGATACCACGTACTTATACGTTTGTGACTATTAAGCGCCATCTGTCACAAAGCGAAAAAAGTGGTCCAACTCAAACATTAATATTTCTCTACGTACTACACGAATATGTAATAAAAAATGGGCTTCCTATTTAAAAAAAAACGCAGTTGATATCCGTTTGACCTATGGTAGCGCCACCTAGCGGGCCAACCATAGCGCCACCTGTTTTCCCCCTTCAAGCTAGACAAGTTTCGTTCTTTGTAGGTTTTTCGTTTGAAGCTTATTTCGTGAGATATTTAGCCCGGTCACGATCAATGGACCACCCTGTATACTTCACGCTCTCTATACCTGCAATAATCCATTCAAACATTACTAACTTGCGCTCATTGTTCGTATTACGTTTAGAAAGAATCGTCTTACTAAAACGCTATTCAACTGGGAACTGCCCGATTCTTCGGCTTGACGCTGCGTAATAGCTCCAGCCTAGTACTACTGGAGAAGTCTGGTATTTTCCCGAATCATGGCGCTAGATATGGAAAGTGCTTGCATCGCCGATACAGGAGACGCAACATGCAACGCCAAGTGTGAGACGACCTTGTCGACAAAAATAAAACGAACTGAGACTGCATTTACATGTTGCGCTAACAGATGGCGCAACTTCAGTACTTGAACCAAGCTCGTAACAGTATTTTGCAAAATCGGCACAAAATTGGGTCCTGTTGGATGTCGAGCAAGAATGTTCATAACGATGATGGTCCCGATATATCGGGACTGCTGGTAACCCTAAATGCGAACAGCAGAGAAATTATATAAAATAAATAAAATGAAATTAAGTCTTATGTCATACTGTGAATATTGTCAGCTGTCTGATACTATAGCTCTCAGATTAACGCGCTGTGAGAAAATATACATACGGAAATAGACACACAGAAAACCGGCCATTATGAACAGGACGTTCGAGAACGCTGTACATTTAAAAGATGTACTTAACCGAACCAACCTGGAACGTCTACATTTACGTCTATACTTTGGGAACCACTGTGGAATGCATAGCAGAGGGTATGTCCCATTGTACCAGTTATTAAGGACCCTTTTCCGTTCTATTTACGTATGGAACGCGGGAAAAGTCATTGTTTAAATACCACTGTGCATGCTGTAATTAATTTAACCTTGTCCTCAGGATCTTTGTGGGGGCCATAAATAGCGGGTTGTAGTATATTCGTAGTCATCATTTAAAGCTGGTTCTTGAGGCTTTGTTGCTAGACTTTCTCTGGACAGTCTCCGTCTATCTTCAAGGATCTGCCAGTTCAGTTCTTTCAACATCTCAGTGTCACAACAGAACCAAGAACCCGATACCAAAGAACAACAGTACGTTAAGGCTCACATAACACTATGTACTAACAAGAAAGCTTCATTGTAGGAGTGAATATCACATCACAGAAACGTCGTCACACAACAGTTTCTCGTTGTTCGGCTTTTTCTTTTCGACAGAAAGTTATTCTGCAATATACTGGAGATATTCCTACACTGTAGCTTTCTTGTTACTGGATAGAGTTATGTGAGCGTCAACGTACTGTTGTTCTTTGGTATCGGGTTCCTTGTTCTGTTGCGTCACAGAGATGTTGAAAGAACTGAAAAGGCAGATCCTTAAAGATAGACGGAGACTGTCCCGAGAAACTCTAGAAACAAAGCCTCAAGAACGGCCGTGAAAAGGAAAAAAATCGCTGTGGTCTTGTGGTTTAGAGTTATTGAGCCATGAAGTCGAGAGAAGTAGGTTCGCGTCCTGCTATATGTTAATATTTTTTTCTTCTTAGCGTTTATAACAGATAACGGTGCTTACTCATATAAAATACAAGTGTGTTCTGCAATATTCTATTATATTCACATATAACAGTTTCTCGGATTTTGTGGCTTCTTTCTGATTAAAAAAACAAAGATGAAACTGAATGAGTGAAACGACTAGCAGTGACACATGTATTCTTGCTTGTCACAAATATTTGATGAGATTTTCTGAATGTCCTGCAACTTCCGAGTGTGCTTAAGCAAAAGCCTAAGGGTACAGCTTAAATTTGATGCAAGTGAGATGAGCTGCAATGACATTTACGCGACCGGAAAAACTGCCTTTTTTTGACACATCAGTCTTCTAAGTGGTTTGATGCGGCCCGCCATGAATTTCTCTCCTGTGCCAACCTTTTCATTACGTCGTCAATTATTTGTTGGATGTATCCAAATATCAGTCTTCCTCTACATTTTTTACGCTCCACAGCTCTCACTAGTCCCATGGAAGTTGTTCCCTCATGTCTTAACAGATGTCCTGTCATCTTGTGTTTCACATACACTCCTTTTCTCGTCAATTCTGTGGATAACCTCCTCATTCCTTACCTTATCAGTCTACCTAATTTTCAACATTCTTCTATCACAAATGCTTTGATTCACTTCGGTTCCGGTTTTCCGACAGTCCATGTGTCACTACCATACAACGCTGTGTTCAAGACGCACATTCTTAAAAATTTCTTCCTCAAATAAAGACCTGCAGGGGATAGACAAAATAATGTGAACAGTGGTAGAAACGGGATGGTTGTGTTTAATGGTCAACAACACGGGTAAGGCCCTTGCTGCGCTGGACTGCGCGTGTTCAGTACGGACTAGGCATCAGTGCAGGTTGTTTGCGAGTAGAGCACACTTCGATTTTGCATTCGGAGGCCGAGGTCGACGTGCAATGAAGGACCTAGTAGAGTTTCAAAGAGGGCAGATTGTGGGGACCCGATTGGCTGGAGAATCAGCAACCAAGACAGCTTACTTATTGAGTTTTTTAGGGCAACTCTTTCAACGGTCATGACAGCCTGTACAAAACATGGAATGACATCATCGTGTAAACGTAATAGTGGACGCAAATCAAGACTAAATGACAGAGACCGTCCTACGCTAACACGAATTGTGTGAAGATAACACTAAAGAACTGCGGCTAAAGTGACTGCACAGCTCAATAGCTATCTTCGAGAGCCAGTATCTATCGACACTGTCCGCCGAGAACTCCATAAAGCGAATACTCATGGACGAGCTGCTATACCTTAACCATTAGTGACGACAACCAACGCAAAGAAGCTTAGAACATGGTGTCAGGCGCATAAATCCTCGGCGGCTGACCAATGGAAACACGTCATATGGTCCGACGAGTCAACGTTTTCGTTATATCCAACATCGGGCCGGGTTTACGTCTGCAGAATGTCGAAAGAAGCCTACAACCGTGATTGCTTGATTCCAACGGTTAAGCATAGAGGTGGAAGTGTGATGGTGTGGGCAGCCATATTGTGGTATTCTGCTGGTCCCATCATTACTCTCAAAGGCCGTGGTGCAGCCAACGATTATGTGAACATTTTAGGTGATCAGGTGTACCTATGATTCAGTTCTTGTTCCCCAACAATGATGCCATATTTCAGGACGATAATGCATCTTCACACAGCCAGGACAGTACAATCGTAGTATGAGGAGCATGCAGTTGAACTGCAGCGTCTTCCCTGGTCAGCACAGTCCCCGGACAGTAACGCCATCGAACCTTTGTTGGCGGTATTGGAGCGCAGACTCCGGAGCAGCTTTCCGACTCCCTCGTCACAACAGGAGTTAGAAGATGTTCTGACCGAAGAGTGGCTTAATATTTCGCTGAAGACTACACAGTCATTATATGCTAGAAGTCCAAGAAGAATCGCAGTCGTATTACGGGCAAATGAGGGTCCAACCCCTTATTAATAAACGATTCCCAAGTAAGTACAGGTGTTCACATTATTTTGCCTATCCCTGTATGTCTGGTATCAGTAGGCTTCTCTCGGACAGGAATTCCGTTTTTACCAGTGCTAGTAAGCTTTTTATGTTCCCTTTGCAGCTTCCGTCGTGGGCTATTTTGCTGCCTAGGTAGCAGAATTCCATATCTTTATCTACATCGTGAACCCCAATTCTGGAGTTAAGTTTCTTACTGTTCTCATTTCTGCTACTTCTCATTACTTTTGTCTTTCCTCGATCTACTCTCAGTCCATATTCTGTACTCATTGGACTGTTCCTTCCATTCAAAACATCCTGCAATTCTTCTTCAATTTTACTGAGGGTAATCGTGTCATCGGCGAATCTTATCACAAATATCCTTTCGCCATGAATTTTAATCCAACTGTTAAACCTCCGTCATTGCTTCTTCGACGTATAGACTGAACAGTAGAGGCGGAAGTCTACATCACTGTCTTAGCACCCTTTTTAATCCGAGCATTTCGTTCTTGGTCTACCACTCTTATCATTCCCTCTTAGTTCTAGTACTGTATATTACCCGCCTTTCCTTAGAGCTTAACCCCCTTTTTCTTAGGATTTCGAACATATTGCACCATTTGTAAGTAGGCTGTTTAGTTTTTTTTTGTTGGTACCGCCACGTAGCGCTTTGTATGAAAATCACTGACTGTGCTGTGTGCAGTCTGTGGCTGTTTTGCATTGTTGGAATATTTGCTATTGTAGTGTTGGGCAGTTGGATGTGAACAGCGCGTAGCGTTGCGCAGTTGGAGATGAGCCGCCAGCAGTGGTGGATGTGGGGAGAGAGATGGCAAAATTTTGAGAGCGGACGATCTGGACGGGTGTCCATCAGAAAGAGTAAATTTGTAGTACTGGATATCATGAACTGATATATATGTGATGACTGTTGAAAATTATTAATGCAAATACATTGTTTGTTCTCTATCAAAATCTTCCATTTACTAACTATACCTATCAGCAGTTAGTGCCTTCAGTAATTAGAATCTTTTATTTAGCTGGCAGTATTGGCGCTCGCTGTATTACAGTAGTTCGAGTAACGAAGATTTTTGTGAGGTTAGTGATTCATGGAAGGTATAGGTTATTGTTAGTCAGGGCCATTCTTTTGTAGGGATTATTGAAAGTCAGATTGCGTTGCGCTAAAAATATTGTGTGTCAGTTTAGTGTTGATCAGAATAAGTAAGAGAGAAATGTCAGAGTACTTTCGGTTTTGCTCAGCAGTTTGAAAATCAGATAACGTAGAGGTTTTCCAGCACTGTCATTTATAAAGTTTTTTCAAGGGGACGTTACACATTTTACACTGTCGAACGCTTTTTCCAGATCGACAAATCCTATGAACGTGTCTTGATTTTTCTTCAGTCTTGGTTCCATTATCAACCACAATATCAGAACGGCCTGTCTGGTGCCCTTTCCTTTCCTGCACCCAAACTAATTGTCATCTAACACATCCTCAATTTTCTATTCCATTCTTCTGTATATTATACTTGTCAACAACTTAGGTGCCTGAGTTGTTCAGCTGATTGTGCACTTGTCGGCTCTTGCAATCTTCGTAATTTTGAACACGATTTTTTTTCCTCAAAGTCTGACGGAATATTGCCAGACTCACACATCCTACACAGCATCATGAATAATCGTTTTCTTACCACTTCCCCCAAATATTTTAGAAATTCCGATGGAATGTTACCTACCCTTTCTGCCTTATTGGAGTTTAAATCCTCCTGAGCTCTTCTAAAATATGACTCTGGATCTCTTCTAAAATATTACACTGGATCCCCTACCTCTTCCCTACCGACTCCTGTGCTTCTTCTGTCACGTTATCAAATAAGTCCTCCCACTCATAGAGATCGTCAATGCGCTCTTTCCTCCTACACGCTCTCTCCTCTGCATTTAACGGTGGAAGTCCCATACACTCTTAATGTTACCGCCCTCGCTTTTAATTTCACCGAAGCCGTATGCTGAGTCTTTCCTTCCGACTATCATTCTCTTTCAATTTCTGCACATTTTTCAAGTAGCCATTTCACCTTAGCTTCCCTGCACTTGCTTTATTTCATTGCTAAGTGACTTGTATTTCTGTATTCCTGAATTTCAGGGAACGTTTTTGTACTTCCTTCTTTCGTCAATCAACTGAAGTATTTCTTCTTCGGAGTTACCTTCTTTGTACGTACTTTTCTCTCCAACTTCTTTGATTGCCCTTTTCAGAAATGTTCATTCCTTTTCAAGTGAACTGCCTGCTGACCTATTCATTATAGGAGTATCTGTTTGCCCAGACGACTTCAAGCGTATCTCTTAATTTCGTAATTCCGTACCCTCTTCTTTGTGCATAGATTCTTCCTGAGTAGTCTCTTAAACTTCATCACACTCTTCAACACTACTAAATTGTGATCTGAGTCTATATCAGTCCCCGGGTGCGCCTTACAATCCGATACCTTATTTCGCAATCTCTGTCTGACTTTGATTTGTAATCTAATTGAAATCTTCCCGTATCTCCCGGCCTTTTCCAAATATACCTTCTCCTCTTGTGGTTCTTGCGCACAGTATTCGCTGTTACCATCCGAAATTTACATCAGAACTCAATTAGTCTTTCTCCTCTCTCATTCCTACTACCAATTCCATATTCTCCCGTTTCCCTTTCATCCACTACTTCTCCTACAGCCGCATTCCAGTCCCTCACGATTATTAGATTTTCATATCATCATCTCCCTTTACGTTCTGAATTGTTGTTATGTTGTTGTTGTGGTCTTCAGTCCTGAGACTGGTTTGATGCAGCTCTCCGTTCTGAATTACACCTTCAATATCCTCATGTATTTTCCCCACCTCCTCATCTTCTGCTTGCACGTCGGCATATGTAACTGAACTATAGTTCATACAATGTAGGCTTTCACGGCCGGTTTGTCTTCACTTAACACTTTCGGGCTGATAGGCCGCGGTCCAAGTATAAAACTCTCCCCTGACGTTTCGTCTCTAACTGCGGGAGACATCCTCGGAGGTACAGCGTCTCTTCCTATAGCTTACTCCTATTTTCCTCAGAATTTCGAACATCTTGCACCATTCGACGTTGTCGAGCGCTTTCTCCAGATCGACAAATCCTATGCTTGATTTGTCTGCAGTGTGGCTACCATTATCAACCGCAACATCAGAACTTCTTCTCCGGTACCTTTATCTTTCCTAAAGCCAAACTGATCGCCATCTAACAGATGTTCTATACATGATTCTTCGCAGCAACATGAATGCATGAGTTATTAAGCTGATTGCGAGATAATTGCCGCACTTGTCAGCTCTTGCAGTCTTCGGAGTCGTCTGGATGACATTTTTACGAAAGTCAGATGGTATATTGCCAAACCCATACGTTTTACGCACCAACGTGAATAGTTGTTCTTTTTTTTCACTTATCCCAGTGATTTTAGAAATTCTGAAGGAATGTTTCAGTCCCTACTGCCTTACTTGATCTTAAGTTCCCCAAAGCTCTTTTAAAGTCTGATTTTAATACAGTATCCCGTATCTCTTCAAAATCTACTCCTATTTCCTCTTCTATCACGTCATGGAACAAGTGAGCCCCCTGAGAGAGGCCTTCAGTGTACTCTTTCCACCTATCTGCTCTCTCCTCGGCATTTAACTGTGGAATTCCCATTGTACTCTTAATGTTACCACCCTTCCTTAATTTCCCCGTACACTACTGGTCATTAAAATTTCTAAACTATGAAGATGACGTGCTACAGACGCGAAATTTAACCGACACGAAGAAGATGCTGTGATATGCAATTGATTAGTTTTTCAGAGCAGTCATACGAGGTTGGCGCCGGTGGCGACACATACAACGTGCTGACACGAGGAAAGATTCCAACCGATTTCCCATACACAAACAGCAGTTGACCGGCTTTGCCTGGTGAAACGTTGTTGTTATGACTCGTGTAAGGAGGAGAAATGCATACCATCACGTTTCTGACTTTGATAAAGGTCGGATTGTAGCCTATCGCGAATGCGGTTTATCGTATCGCGACATTGCTGCTCACGTTGGTCGAGATCCAATGACTGTTAGCAGAATACGGAATTGATGGGTTCAGGAGGGTAATACGGAACGCCGTGCTCGATCCCAACGGTCTCGTATCACCAGCAGTCGAGATGACAGGCATCTTATCTGCATGGCAGTAACGGATCGTGCAGCCACGTCTCGATCCCTGAGTCAACAGATGGGGACGTTTGCAAGACAACAACCACCTGCACGAATAGTTCGACGACATTTGCAGCATCATGGACTATCAGCTCGGAGACCATGGCTGCGGTTATCCTTGACGCTGCATCACAGACAGGAGCGCCTGCGATGGTGTACTCAACGACGAACCTGGGTGCACGAATGGCAAAGCATCATTTTTTCGGATGAATCCTGTTTACAGCATCGTGATGGTCGCATCCGTGTTTGGCGACATCGCGGTGAACGCACACTGGAAGCGTGTACTCGTCATCGCCATACTGGCGTATCACCCGGTGATCTCTCACCAACTGAAAACGTCTGGTCAATCGTGGCCGAGCAACTGGCTCGTCACCATACGCCAGTCACTACTCTTGATGAACTGTAGTATCGTGTTGAAGCTGCATGGGCAGCTGTATCTGTACACACCATCCAAGCTCTGTTTGACTCAATACCTAGTCGTATCAAGGCTGTTATTACGGCCAGAGGCGGTTGTTCTGAGTACTGATTTCTCAAGATCAATGCACCCAAATTGCGTGAAAATGTAATCACATGTCAGTTGTAGTATAATATATTTGTCCAATGAATACCCGTTTATCATCTTTATTTCTTCTTGGTGTAGCAGTTTTATGGCCAGTGGTGTGTTTCTTCGGTTAACCATGATTTCTTCGCAGTTACCTTCTTTGTACCTATGTTTTCCTTCCCAACTTCTGTGATTGCCCTTTTTAGAGATGACCATTCCTCTTCAACTGAACTACCTACTGAGCTATTCCTTACTGCAGCATCTATAGCCATAGAGAACTTCAAGCGTATCTCTTCATTCCTTAGTAATTCCGTATCCCACTTCCTTGTACATTAATTCTTCCGGACTAGTCTTAAACTTCAGCCTACTACTAAATTGTGATCTCAGTGTATATCTGCTCCTGTATATGCCATACAATCCAATATCTGATTTTGAAATCTCTGTCTGACCGTCATGGAACTAAGTAGAATCTTCCCATAACTCCCGGCCTTTTCCGAGTATACCTCCTCGTCTTGTGATTCTTGAACAAAGTATTCGCTACTACTAGTTGAAATTTATAGCAGAACTCAATTAATCTTTGTCCTCTCTCATTCCTAGTACTAAGCCCGTATCCCCAGTAACCGTTTGTTCTACTCCTCCTACAACCGCATTACAGTCCCTCATGAATTCCGTCTTCTTTTACATACTGAATTACCTGTTCAGTGTTGCCATATGCTTACTCTCTCGGCTTGCGACGTCGGCATGTATACCTCAACTGTCGTTGCCGCTGTTGGTTTGCTGTCGATTCTGATAAGAAGAACCCTATCACTGACCTGTTCGCAGTACCTCGGGCAAGAGCTCCGCCTGGGGACTGGGTGTTTGTGTTGAGTTTATCATTTCATCATCATCCCTGAAAGTGACGAGATTGGTCTGAGTAAAGATTGGGCATTTGTCCGGGCGCTGATATCCGAGCAAACCAAACATCATCACCATCGAGCAAGAGAGAGTCCTGGAACTCTGTCCGCTTTCCGCCCTCTTTGACAAGGCTTTTGGCAGAACGAGGTGACTTCTTATGCCGCAAGCCTTCGGCCACCTTGCTAATGTTTTTTATCCAAAACTTAAACAGTGGTGGGGTTCAAACCCGGGACTCAGAGGGCCATAGATACGGATTCACAGGTAGATGCCGTGTTTCTTGACTTCCGCAAGGCGTTCGATACAGTTCCCCACAGTCGTTTAATGAACAAAGTAAGAGCATATGGACTATCAGACCAATTGTGTGATTGGATTGAGGAGTTCCTAGATAACAGGACGCAGCATGTCATTCTCAGTGGAGAGAAGTCTTCCGAAGTAAGAGTGATTTCAGGTGTGCCGCAGGGGAGTGTCATAGGACCGTTGCTATTCACAATATACATAAATGACCTTGTGGATGACATCGGAAGTTCACTGAGGCTTTTTGCGGATGATGCTGTGGTGTATCGAGAGGTTGTAACAATGGAAAATTGTACTAAAATGCAGGAGGATCTGCAGCGAATTGACGCGTGGTGCAGGGAATGGCAATTGAATCTCAATGTAGACAAGTGTAATGTGCTGCGAATACACAGAAAGATAGATCCTTTATCATTTAGCTACAAAATAGCAGGTCAGCAACTGGAAGCAGTTAATACCATAAATTATCTGGGAGTACGCATTAGGAGTGATTTAAAATGGAATGATCATATCAAGTTTATCGTCGGTAAAGCAGATGCCAGACTGAGATTCATTGGAAGAATCCTAAGGAAATGCAATCCGAAAACAAAGGAAGTAGGTTACAGTACGCTTGTTCGCCCACTGCTTGAATACTGCTCAGCAGTGTGGGATCCGTACCAGGTAGGGTTGATAGAAGATATAGAGAAGATCCAACGGAGAGCAGCACGCTTCGTTACAGGATCATTTAGTAATCGCGAAAGCGTTACGGAGATGATAGATAAACTCCAGTGGAAGACTCTGCAGGAGAGACGCTCAGTAGCTCGGTACGGGCTTTTGTCAAAGTTTCGAGAACATACCTTCACCGAAGAGTCAAGCAGTATATTGCTCCCTCCTACGTATATCTCGCGAAGAGACCATGAGGATAAAATCAGAGAGATTAGAGCCCACACAGAGGCATACCGACAATCCTTCTTTCCACGAACAATACGAGAATGGAATAGATGGGAGAACCGATAGAGGTACTCAAGGTACCCTCCGCCACACACCGTCAGGTGGCTTGCGGAGTATGGATGTAGATGTAGATGTAGACCGAAGACGTTTTGATTACTAATCAGAGATTTTAGCCCTAGACCAAAGAGCCTACGCTTACTGAAAGTCAGTGGCGTAGGCCACCAAAATTCGTACATACAACACAGCCATGCCTAATGTTCACCTAATGTTGGAGTGTAATACTCCGACATGCATAGTGGAAAGTCTAATAAATGGCAGTGGTTACAATTCGTAATTTCGATTGATGTTCATAACAGTCAAGCCTAACTATATACCTTTCGATTTAAAGCTAACCGTGTTTCTTAATAAAGCTTCTATTGATATTTGACTTACGAGCGGTGAATTCAAGAGAATTCTCTCTCTTTCTCTCTCTGTATGTATATGTATGTATGTGTGTGTGTGTGTGTGTGTGTGTGTGTGTGTGTGTGTGTATGTGTGTGTAATTGGTCACTCGTGCAGTAAACTCTGACGGTATCTCCACTGGTCTATCATGTAAATACCGACACTCCCAGTGCTCTTTTTCTGACGCATATGCTGACACGGGTCCACGACCGACAGCTTACTATGGGTCACCACCTTCACAAATCGATATATTAATGTATGCCTTATCCTCTGCTTGTGTAATCGCATCCGTTTGTTCCGTCATTGACGACCCTGTCAATGTCAAGGAGAGCTGTAATCAACGTTCTTGGAATGCCACACAATGTGACTCAGCTGATAGACCTCCCACAGTGACGAAGTAACTGGCAGTATGTAGAAGTATTTCGCGACAGGAAGAGTGCGCCATATTGGTGACAATGACAGCGTTGACGAATTTAAACGAAAGCTGTCATAATTGATTTCCATCCATGGGCGTCTGCAGTAATTCATCGAAGAGGAATCAAGATTCTAAAATTGGCATTTTTGGTACAACTCATTTGACGAGTTTGAGAATGTGTGATACCAGAAGAAATTTGAAAGGCAAGACACAATACTAATCGTGTCCCAAACGTTTCACAGTTAATCACAATATTTTCTGAATGTTGATTATTCTTACACTTAAAAGGTAAGAATATTAAATTAGTAAATGCCAAGTGTGGCTGTGCTGATTTAGCCGACAGGGCACTAGACTCCGGGCTTGGAAGCCCAAGTTCAGCCCCGATAGGGGCGGCAAGTTTTACTCGTCCCAGTTCCTCCAGGACGGCCCGAGATCCAATCACAAGGGGATCGCGTCTGCTCGTAATCATCGATCTCGCCCAAATTTATAGCATATGCAGGGCTTGGCTGGAAGGTGAGAGCTTCAGATGGCCAAGCGTTTAGAATAAAAGAGAATTGTTGCGCGGGTCGGGGCGAGAGATGAACCATTTAGGGTAGCGTAGTTTCAAGGCAGCGGTTGGCGCAGTGGAAAGTGTACAGAACGGTAGTACTAGGGTCGTGGGTTCGAGCCCTTATGTGTAACTTCTTTCATTTTCAATTTGTACTTTACTTACATTGATAATAAACTGAAAAGATGCTCAACACGTTTTATTTATTAATATCTTCGTAAAAGACATACAAAGGAATGGCAAAAAAACTTGAATGTTTATGATTTACAAGAAAGAATTGTACTTAAAGCGTCCACGAGAATTCTGCAAGTAACTTTCCAAGCAGGAATTGTAAATAAAACTCACAGGACTTCCGTTAGTCTCATTTTCACCTTCGAGTAGCCCACGCAGCTGCAGGTGAACAGCAGGTTCGACTGTGTTTAAGTGTAAATCATCAAATATAAAATCATAAAACAATCTAATTTTATATACGAAATTCTCGTGTAAAAATTAGAAACCCTTCCTGGAAGTTCATTTTTAGTCCCAAATTTCCTTTCCTTTTGATACCTTTTATAAAAATATTAATAAATGCAATATACTGGTGATTATTCCGGTTTGTTTGCAATATAAGAAGCGTAAAAAACTGAAAATGTGCAGAATAAGAGTTTTCATATGCAGACTCGAACCAGCGACCGTCGTATTACCAATCCGTACTCTTTTCCGCCGCGCCAATTGCTGCTTTGAAATTAGGCAAACATAACGGATCACATCTGGCCCGGTCCGCGCCAATAATTCCTTTCCTTTTTCTAAATTCTTGGCCATTTGGAGCTTCCACTAATCTCACTTTTACTTCAGGGCAAACCCTGCATACACCATAAATTTGGACGAAATCTGTAATGAGGAATAGGCACGGACCCCTTGCCAGCCTGCTCTCAAATGAGAACGGGGAACTTTCCCGTGAATAAAAGGAGGCCGGGGCGATGGGCCCGCCATCACACCCCCCCCCCCTCCCCCCCCCCCCCCCATCATCCTTATGCCACGACTAAGAAAGGCTTCCCTCTACCTGGAGTCACACCTATAGAAAAACGAAAGATACATTAGTGAAATATTATAACTTTCCAAAAGAGGAATGCTTGTATAGGAAGTGAATTTATGCTTGCTTTGGAAATGATACTATCAGTATTAAAATTTCAACTGAGAACTTAGCGAAAGTTGCTTCACAGTTATTTTACTTAATAGATTCAGTGATTCTCTAAAAAAAAATCTTAGAAGTCCGGAATGTTTGGTAATATTTACTATAAAAATACCTGGTTGTGTAGTTGAGCCGGCCGGAGTGGCCGTGCGGTTCTAGGCGCTACAGTCTGGAACCGCGCGACCGCTACGGTCGCAGGTTCGAATCCTGTCTTGGGCATTGATGTTTGTGATGTCCTTAGGTTAGTTAGGTTTAAATAGTTCTAAGTTCTAGGGGACTGATGACCAAAGCAGTTAAGTCCCATAGTGCTCAGAGCCATTTGAACCAATTTTGTGTAGTTGAAAACAAGGGAACAAGGTTTAGAAGGCAAAGACATGAAACATGCAAATATAGCCTGGTTGTTCTCGAGGTTATCGCACGAAGTTTAAAACAAGACTGGCATAGCTTTAAGAGGTAGAGAATATTCACTGGTTCTAGAAAATGAAAATTCTGTGAGAATCGATTCCTCTCCGTTAAGACTGCATTCAAAGAATAATTGTACAGCGAGTCCCACAAAAATGGGTACTCTCTTTTTAAGAGTGTGGCTCTAATATTTATTAAGATACGAAATAATTTCAGAATTCAGGATAATGTGAGTGTAGAAACCACTCATTTATCGAAAATGTTCAAACTGTTGACCGTTGCAGATGGCTAGTAGAAATCCTTGGGTAATACAAGGGATATTGAATTTAAACGAAGAGAAAATATAAAATTGCAATAAATGAGACAGGCGAAAGGAAATTGTTGTTGTTGTGGTCTTCAGTTTGGTTTGATGCAGCTCTCCATGCTACTCTATCCTGTGCAAGCTTCTTCATCTCCCAGTAACTACTGCAACCTACATCCTTCTGAATCTGCTTAGTGTATTCATCTCTTGGTGTCCATCTACGATTTTTACCCTCCACGCTTCCCTCCAATACTAAATTGGTGATCCCTTGATGCCTCAGAACAAGTCCTACCAACCGATCCCTTCTTCTAGTCAAGTTGTGCCACAAACTCCTCTTCTCCCCAATTCTATTCATTACCTCCTCATTAGTTATGTGATCTACCCATCTAATCTTCAGCATTCTTCTGTAGTACCACATTTCGGAAGCTTCTATTCTCTTCTTCTCTAAACTATTTATCGTCCATGTTTACATGCTTACATGGCTACACTCCATACAAATACTTTCAGAAACGACTTCCTGACACTTCAACCTATACTCAAAATTAACAAATTTCTCATCTTCAAAACGCTTTCCTTAACATTGCCAGTCTACATTTTATATCTTCTCTACTTCGACCATTATCAGTTATTTTGCTCCCCAAATAACAAAACTCATTCACTACTTTGTCTCATTTTCTAATCTAATTCCCTGAGCATCACCCGATTTAATTCCACTCCATTCCATTATCCTAGTTTTGCTTTTGTTGATGTTCATCCTATATCCTCCTTTCAAGACACTGTCCATTCTATTCAACTGCTCTTCCAGGTCCATTGCTGTCTCTGGCAGAATTACGATGTCATCGGCCAACCTATCACAGTCGTACAAGTTTATATAACTAGCTCCGCTGATGACGAAGAGATTGATGAAATGTATGATGAGATAAAATAAATTATTCAGATAGTGAAGGGAGATGAAACTTTAATAGCCATGGGTGAGAGGAATTCGATACTAGGAAAAGGGAGAGAAGGAAACGTAGTAGGTGAATATGGAATGGGGGTAAGAAATGAAAGAGGAAGCCGCCTGGTAGAATTTTGCACAGAGCATAACTTAACCATAGCTAACACTTGGTTCAAGAATCATGAGAGAAGGTTGTATACATGGAGGACGCCTGGAGATACTGGAAGGTTTCAGATAGATTATATAATGGTAAGACAGAGATTTAGTAAACAGATTTTAATTTCCAGGAGGCAGATGTGGACTCTGGCCACAAGCTATTGGTTATGAACTGTAGATTAAAACTGAAGAAACTGCTTCCGTCTCATGCCCCTTGACTCTTATAACCGCCATCTGGTTTCTGTATAAGTTGTAAATAGCCTTTCGCTCCCTGTATTTTACCCCTGCCATCTTCAGAATTTGAAAGGGAGTATTCCAGTCAACATTGTCAAAAGATTTCTCTAAGTCTACAAATGCTAGAAACGTAGGTTTGGCTTTCCTTAATCTAAGGTAAGTCGTAGGGTCAGTATTGCCTCACATGTTCCAACATTTTTATGGAATCCGAACTGATCTTCCCCGAGGTCGGCTTCTACTAGTTTTTCCCGTCGTCTGTAATTAATTCGCGTTAGTATTTTGCAGCCGTGACTTATTAAACTGATAAGTGGGTAATTTTCGCATCTGTCAACACCTGCTTTCTTTGTGAATGGAATTATTATATTCTTCTTGAAGTCTTAGGGTATTTCGCCTATCTCACGCATCTTGCTCACCAAATGGTGGAGTTTTGCCAGGGCTGGTTCTCCCACGGCTGTCAGTAGTTCTAATGGAATGTTGTGTTCTCTCCAGGCCTTGTTTCACCTTAGGTTCAAAACTGGCTCTGAGTACTATGGGACTCAACTTGTGAGATCATTAGTCCCCTAGAACTTAGAACTAGTTAAACCTAACTAACCCAGGTACATCACACACATCCATGCCCGAGGCAGGATTCGAACCTGCGACCGTAGCGGTCTCACGGTTCCAGATTGCGGCGCCTAGAACCGCTCGGCCACTTCGGACGGCTCACCTCAGGTCTTTCAGTGCTCCGTCAAACTCTTCACGCAGTATCTTATCTCCCATTTCATCTACATCCTCTTCCATTTCCTTAATATTGTCCTCAAGTACATCGCCCTTGTATAGAACCTCTATATACTCCTTCCACCTTTCTGCTTTCCCTTCTTTGCTTAGAACTGTGTTTCCATGTGAGCTCTTGATATTCATACAAGTGGTTCTCTTTTCTCCAAAGGTCTCTTTAATTTTCCTGTAGGCAGTATCTATCTTACCCCTAGTGATATATGCCTCTACATCCTTACATTTGTCCTCTAGCCACCCCCGATTAGCCATTTTGCACTTCCTGTCGATCTCATTCTTCAGACGTTTGTATTCCTTTTTGCCTGCTTCATTTACTGCATTTTTGTATTTTCTCCTTTCATCAATTAAATTCAATATTTCTTCTGTTACCCAAGGATTTCTACTAGCCCTTGTCTTTTTACCTACTTGATCCTCCGCTGCCTTCATCATTTCATCCTTCAAAGCTACTCACTCTTCTTCTACTGAATTTCTTTCCCCCATTCTTGTCAATCGTTCCGTAATTCTCTCTCTGAAACTCTCTACAGCTTCTGGTTCTGTCAGTTTATCTAGGTCCCATCTCCTTAAATTCCCACCTTTTTGCAGTTTCTTCAGTTTTAATCTACAGTTCATAACCAATAGCTTGTGGCCAGAGTCCACATCTGCCCCCTGGAAATTAAAATCTGCTTACTAAATCTCTGTTACCATTATATAATCTATCTGAAACCTTCCAGTATCTCCAGGCTTCCTCCATGTATACAACCTTCTCTCATGATTCTTGAACCAAGTGTTAGCTATGATTAAGTTATGCTCTGTGCAAAATTCTACCAGGCGGCTTCCTCTTTCATTCCTTACCCCCATTCCATATTCACCTACTACGTTTCCTTCTCTTCCTTTTCCTAGTATCGAATTCCACTCACCCATGGCTATTAAATTTTCGTCTCCCTTCACTATCTGAATAATTTATTTTATCTCATCATACATTTCATCAATCTCTTCGTCATCTGCGGAGCTAGTTATATAAATTTGTACGACTGTGATAGGCGTGGGCTTCGTGTCTGTCAATAATTCGTTCACTATGCTGTTTGTAGTAGCTTACCCGCACTCCTATTTTCTTATTCATTATTAAACCTACTCCTGCATTAACCCTATTTGATTTTGTTTTTGTAACCCTGTATTCACCCGACCAAAAGTCTTGTTCCTCGTGCCACCAAACTTCGGTAATTCCCCCTATATCTAACTTTAACCTATCCATTTCCCCTTTTAAATTTTCTAACCTACCTGCCCGATTAAGGGATCTGACATTCCACGCTCCGATCCGTAGAACGCCAATTTTCTTTCTCCTGATAACGACGTCCTCCTGAATAGTCCCAGCCCGGAGATCCGAATGGGGGACTTTTTTACCTCCGGAATATTTGACCCAAGAGGACGCCATCATCATTTAGCCATACAGTAAAGCTGTATGCCCTCGGGAAAAATTACGGCTGCAGTTTCCCATTGCTTTCAGCCGTTCGCAGTACCAGCACAGCAAGGCCGTTTTGGTTAGTGTTACAAGGCCAGATCAGTCAATCATCCAGACTGCTGCCCCTGCAACTACTGAAAAGGCTGCTGCCCCTCTTCAGGAACCACACGTTTGTCTGGCCTCTCAACAGATGTCACTCGATTGTGGTTGCACCTACGGTGTCGCTGAGGCACGCAAGCCTCCCGAGATCCATGGTTCATGGGGGGAGGCGAAAGGAAATACAAACGTCTAAAAAATGAGATCTAAGGGAAGTGCAAAGTAGCTAAGCAGACTAGAGGACAACGTAAGGATGTAGAAGCATATATCACTAGGGGTAAGATAGATATTGCCTGCAGGAAAATTAAGGAGCCCTTTGGGAAAAGAGGACCACCTGTATGAATATCAAGAGCTCAGATGGAAAAGCAGTCCTAAGCAACGAAAGGAAAACAGAAATGTAAAGGAGAATATAGAGGGTCTACACAAGAGAGGTGTACTTGGCGGCAGTATTATGGAAATGGAAGAGGACGTAGAGGAAGATGAGAAGGGAGGTTTGATACTGCTTGAAGAATTTGACAAAGCACTGAAAGATTTAAGTCGAAACAAGGTTCCGCGAATAGACAACATTCCGTTAGAGCTGCTGATAGTCTTTGGAGAGCCCGCTGTGACAAAACTCTTCCATCTGGTGAGCAAGATATATGAGACAGGTGAAATACCCGTTGACTTCAAGAAGAATATAGTAATTACAATTACAAAGAAAGCAGATGCTGACAGGTGTGAAAATTGCAGAACCCTCAGCTTAATAAGTCACAGCTGCAAAATATTAACGCGAATTCTTTACAGACGAATGGAAAAACGGTAGAAGCCGACATCGGGGAAGATCAGTTTGGGTTCTGGAGAAATGTAGGAACATGCGAAACAATATTGACCTTACGACTTCTCATAGAAGATAGGTTAAAGAAATACAAACCTACGTTTATAGCATTTGTAGACTTAGAGAAAGATTTTGACAGTGCTGACTGGAATTCCCTCTTTCAAATTCTAAAGGTGGCAAGGGTAAAATACAATGAGCGAAAGGTTATTTACGATTTGTACAGAAACAAGATGGCAATTATAAGAGTCGAGGGGCAGGAAAGGGAAGCAGTGGTCGAGAAGGAGTGAGGCAGGGTTGTAACCTATCTCCGATGTTATTCAATCTGTGTATTGAACAAGCAGTAAAGGAAACGAAAGAAAAACTTGGAGTAGGAATTGAAGTCTAGGGAGAAGAAATAAAAAATTGGAGGTTTGCCGATGACATCATAATGCTGCTAGAGACAGCAAAGGACTTGGTAGATCAGTTGAATGGAAAGGAGGATGTAAGATGAACTTCAGTAAAAGCAAAACGAGAATAATGGAATGTAGTCGAAATAAATCAGGTGCTCCTGAGGGACTTAGGTTACGAAATGAGACACTTAAAGTAGTAGATGGTAAGCAAAATAACTGATGATGGTCGAAGTCATATAAAATGTAGACTGGCAATGGCGAGAAAAGCGTTTCTGATGAAGAGAAATTTATTAACATCGGGTGTAGATTTGAGTGTCAGGAAGTTCTTTCTGAAAGTATTTGTATGGAGTGTAACCATGCATGGAAGTGAAATTTGGACGATAAACAGTTTAGACAAGAAGAGAATAGAAGCGTTTGGAGATGAGGTTCTACAGAAGAATGCTGGAGATTAGATGGGTAGATCATGTAACTAATGAGGAGGTACTGAATAAAACTGGGGAAAAGAGAAATTTGTGGTACAACCTGACTAGAAGAAGTGAACGGTTGGTAAGACACTTTGAGGCATCAAGAGATCACCAATTTAGTACTGGATTGAAGCGGAGGGTAAAAATTGAAGAGGGAGATCAAGAGATAGGTTCAGTAAGTAGATTCAGAATGGTGTAGGTTGCAGTAGTTACTCGGAGATGAAGAGGTATTGCACAGGACAGAGTAGCATGGAGAGCTGCAGGAATCCTGTCTTTGGACTGAAGACCACAACGGCAACAGGTTTTTACGTATTTTATACCATAATAAAACTTTAGTTTTCTCGAATACTTTTTCTGTATCAAATGCTCGTAGCGACTGCTGCGGCAGCCACTCGCTTTCCCGCGTCACTCTATGTATATGTTACGCCACTCGCTATGCAGGCGCACGAGGAAGGACGCAGCTGGCAGTTCACTCACTCACTCACTCGCTACGCGCGTAAAGAAACGTAGACGCTACACAGCTTTGTCACAACTTGCTGCACTAATGGGTTCATCAAGCGTTCAAATACATTTTGAATTAGAATTTCTTTTTAGTTGTCGATTTTCTATGTTTTCTACACTACTGGCCATTAAAATTGCTACACCACTAAGCTAACGTGCTGCAGAGGCGAAATTTAACCGACAGGAAGAAGATGCTGTGATATGCAAATGGTTAGCTTTTCAGAGCATTCGCACAAGGCTGGCGCCGGTGGCGACACCTACAACGTGCTGACATGAGGAAAGTTTCCAACCGATTTCTCATACACAAACAGCAGTTGACCGGCGTTGCCTAGTGAAACGTTGTTGTGATGCCTCGTGTAAGGAGGAGAAATGCGTACCATCACGTTTCCGACTTTGATAAAGGTTAGATTGTAGCCTATCGTGATCGTGGTTTATCGTATCGCGACATTGCTGCTCGCATTGGTCGAGATCCAATGACTGTTAGCAGAATATGGAATGGATGGGTTCAGGAGGGTAACATGGAACGCCGTGCTGGATCCCAGCGGCCTCGTATAACTATCAGTCGAGATGACAGGCATCTCATCCGCATGGCTGTAACGGATCGTGCAGCCACGTCTCGATCCCTGAGTCAACAGATGGGGGCGTTTGCAAGACAACAACCATCTGCACGAACAGTTCGACGACGTTTGCAGCATGCAGGAGATCATGGCTGCGGTTACCCTTGACGCTGCATCACAGACAGGAGCCCCTGAGATGGTGTACTCAACGACGAACCTGGGTGCACGAATGACAAAACGTCATTTTTTCGGATGAATCGAGGTTCTGTTTACAGCATCATGATGTTCGCATCCGTGTTTGGCGACATCGCGAGGAACGCACATTGGAAGCGTGTATTCGTCATCGCCATACCGGCGTATCACCCGGCGTGATGGTACGGGGTGCCACTGGTTACACGTCTGTCACCTCTTGTTCGCATTGACGGCACTTTGAACAGTGGACGTTACATTTCAGATGTGTTACGACCCGTGGCTCTATCCTTCAATTCGATCCCTGCGAAACCCTACATTTCAGCAGGATAATGCACGACCGCATGTTGTAGATCCTGTACAGGCATTTCTGGATAGAGAAAATGTTCTATTGCTGGCCTGGCCAGCACATTCTCCAGATCTCTCACCAATTGAAAACGGCTGGTCAATGGTGGCCTCGCAACTGGCTCGTCACAATACGCCAGTCACTACTCTTGATGAACTGTGGTATCGTGTTGAAGCTGCATGGGCAGCTGTGCCTGTACACGCTATCCAAGTGCTGTTTGACTCAATGCCCAGGCGTATCAAGGCCGTTATTACGGCCAGAGGTACTGATTTGTCAGGATCTACGCACCCAAATTGCGTGAAAATGTAATCACATGTCAGTTCTAGTATAATATATTTGTCCAATGAACACCCATTTACCATCTGCATTTTTTCTTGGTGTAGCAATTTTAATGGCCAGTAGTGTATGTAGAAAATGTGTGCAGTATACTTCATATTCACCAAGTGTTGCCGCAAGTGTAACGAAAATTTTAAAGTGATGATCGAATACCAACTGTTATTGTAGCTGAAACACGTATGTAACATAGCAGCGATGGCGAGGCATTGTAGCATCTGTGACCAGAGAGTATGCGCTTGACCGCGCGAGTGTTGCGAGCGGTTCTCAGTCTGTCGGTCAGTCGTTGCGAGTCTGTAGCTCTGTCTAGTTGAGAGCAGTAGCTCTGTTCAGTGGCGTGCAGTACGCCAGTAGTCGTCATGCAGAGCGGTCGGTCAGTGGTAGCAGTCCAGTGGGGTTGCGTGATGTGGTCTGGCGACAACACTGGTCAAGATGCTGAATGAGGTATACTGTTAATTAAGATAATCATCGGATAATGTAAAGTTTAACTATTGTAACTAATTTTCAACAAGTGCCCCCAATAATAACTTTGATTTCAAAAGCAATTTTACATAAAATTTTCATTTAATTGAAGTAACTATTTCGTTCCACTTCCCCTAAACAAAAGTTTCAGTTTTCAATTAGATTACAAAAAAAAAAAGAGGAATATTATTATTTGCAATGCAGTTCCTCCAAGCGGTGCGCAACAACAAGAGCAGAAATTTGACTAGGTGTTGCAATGAGGTAAGAATTTAATTTTGATTTTTGCACAGGGCCAAAGACCGATATTTCGGTTTAATTGAATTATCATTATCACTGAATGGACTTTAATTTTTTTGTGAAGAACTTATATTTGAGTCAGATTGCGATTCTCACTTTTATTGTCATTAAATTTAATTGCTAGGGAGGTTACGTTTGGCTCCTATTCATTTATTATTTCTGTCTTTAAAATTTCAGTGGAGAGGTTACACTTAGCGCAATGTCCATTGGCATTCCATAAATAATATTTCTGTCTTGTAAATTACGGTGGGGAGGTTACACTTGGCGACACCCAGTCCAGGATCGTATTTCGTTGAGAGTCTTTTGAGCAACAGTCGGATATCTGCTCTTATTTGCTTAAATATAATTAGGATTTAGCGCAACGCTTTTACTAATCTTGTGACTTTCTCTCTATAGGTCAACGGCAATTCGTTGCTCTGTTGTATTTGTGTGTTGCTTTTGCATTGTGCTTATTTATTTTGTGAATAATTTTGACTATTGTTAAAATTCCGCGAAAGACTGTGAATAGTGTATCGCGAGGTATTTTGAATGAAATTACCGACTTAAACGACGTGACCGATAGTAATTGTGACACGCAGTGTAATGATGACAATCCTGCGTCCACTAACAATCAGTGCATTCCAACCAGTAATGATGATTTTTGTCTTAATGACGAACAAACGAACTCGGTTATGTCCTCTGTTGATTTGTCGACAATCGATGACGCGGAACGCACTATTGTAATGAGCGCTGCCCAGCTTACACAACTGGTTTACTAAATTCACGTGAGGAACAGACAAATTTGTCTAACGAAAATGGACAGTGTTCTGAAAGTACGACGGATCCATTTAATTCAGAAACAATGACCGACAGTGTACATTCGTCTGGCAAACCTTTTTGTAAATCTCAGAATAACCAAATGGTTACAGAAAGCGAGAGAATTCCAGATCCACCACTAAACAGCACAGAGAGTATAAACGCTAATTTTGGCTTTGATCGATTTTTGGCACTAGTGTTGCAACGACTTGACCAAATTTGTGAAAAATTTGATGAGCAGCACAAAGAATTTATAGAACGGAACAAACAATTTTCTGAAAACTTTAAACAGCAGAACGAAAAACACGACAACGTTAATGAACAGAAGAAACAAGTTAGTGAACAGATTACAGCTGTTACCGTTCAATGTCAGGACAATAAAGAACAATTACGTGAGGATACTGAGGATTGTGCTAAAAACAGTAATAAAGAAGTTGGCACTTTTGCACAAGAATTAAGTAGCACACGTGTAGACACAACAGAATCACATAAAGACGAGATTATTGCAGTCACCGAACAATGTTCGGCAAACGCAACATTGATACACGAAATTAATGCAGTCACCGAACAATGCCGTAAAAACGCAGTACAGATTCGCGACGAGGTTAATTTAGAGTCAGTGGAAGTTTCACACACTCCGAATACGGAAGTTGACGAGAAATTTGCACGACAGATCAACCAAATTGACGAAAGTGTTACAGTAACAGAGTTGAAAACTATTCCAGTCACCAATACGTCACAGAATCCGCCAGTTTGCGAACATTTGTCTGACTCACGCAGCGTGTATAATGTGAACAATTTACAGAGAATACGCGAATTAAAGTCCGAAAAGCCACGCGACTTAAAATCTGAAAAGCTACGCAACTTGAAATCCGAAATGACCCAGACGAACAGATTCACACACAAACCTGAACGTGTTATCAAACTGAGTGACGAGAACGTAGATTTCGAGCAATTTGCATTTGTAAGAAAATCTAAGGAATTTAATAATGACAGCGTACAGGTACACGCTTTGCACTGTATACGACAATTTACCTTTGTACATTCACCGCTATTACCTGTAATGGAGAAGCTAGCTTTGAACCAGATGCGACAATTTATTTTTGTATTTACAACAGCATTGCCTATAATGAAGAAACTAGAATTAGCATGCAGGCAGCAATTTATTTCTGAATTTGTACCGCCATTTCCTGCAACGCAAAAGCTAAAATTTATTTGCAGTGCGTAAACGACCTCAGGGGATTCATTACGCTTTAATGAATATGTGCCGTAGCGAGCATAGGCCCCGAGCTGTAGTAGTGCTATTTCATCTTTAGTTTTCTGCACTGCTGCCTTTTCTTCTACTATCCTTTATATCTATCAAAACTGCTCTTCAACTATTGCTCTATCTAGAATTAAGAAATATTGTACTGAAAACCCGATATGACAAAACTTTTACCGACTGTGACAATTTTCATTAGGCACTCCAGAATCACGAGAACTTAAATAACAGATAAAAATCGTAATCATCAGTATGTGTAAAATTAACAGCAAACGCATTTTTTGGTAACAATAGATGTTTTTCACCACAATAGCATGAAAGTCAACCGCTTAGCATACCTAACCAACAATGCAGTCTACAAGGTCAACCAGGCTTTAATGTTTCGCCGCGTGCACGTATAGTCCCAGCTCCAACAAATGGTAACGCATGGCAGCAAAGAAATAACTACGTACAGACAACACTCTATTTCAACTCGTATCGCAATATACCGTATAGGAATGACTATCACGACAGACGTAAAAATAATGAGCACAATTCTCGGCGTACATTTAATAACAGTCGATCTTATGAGCAGCAACAACATCAGCAACAACAAATAATCATGAATGAAACAGACAATAGGTGTCATCCATAGCGTAACACGTCAGTAAGAAATAACAAAGCAGTTCATATAGTGGATATGCCACAATATTCTCCCGTAAATAACAGCACGTACGATAGAATTTGACCAGACACAGTACAGATTGCATATTCCAATAACGTAAACAATAATTTAGGCACGCAGAATCTTGTTCACGAAAATGTTATTAATTTTGACGCCATCCGACACACGTTTGCATTAAAGACAGAATCACGACGTACGTAGACGACATTCTTATTGCAAAAACTAACTGGTCTGAACACAATCTGATTCTTGAACAACTGTTACAAACCTTTCATGCACAAGGACTTACAGTTAATCTTAGTAAATCGCACTTTGGCAAAACTTCTATAAAATTTCTTGGACATGTGATTTCAGCAGAAGGCATTGCACCTGATCCGGAAAAACTTCAGGCTCTACGTGACATTACTGTTCCTACGACAAAGAAACAACTACGCAGTTTTTTGGGCTTAATTAACTTTTTTCGTAAATTTATTCATTATTCCGCTTTAGACACGCCTAGACTATGCCAATTAACAGGTAAAAACACTATTTGGTCTTGAGATAAGCAAGCACATTCTGAATTCATGAACTTGAAGCATGTTTTGTTGAATGCTCCACTTTTATCGCACCCCGATCTTACTAGAAATTTTTCCATTGCCACCGACAGTTTTAACACCGCTTTAGGCGTACATATTTTCCAGGAAATTGAAGAAGATGGTTCAACAGTCATTAAAAACATCGCATTTGCAAGCCGCATTTTGTCACCCGCTGAACGAAATTATTCTGTTACAGAACTTGAAACATTATGTGTTGTATGGGCTTTTACGAGATTTAGGCACTTTCTTTATGGCAGACATACCACCGTCTACACAGACCACAGAGCAATACAATTTTTGCTTTCAGCTAAATTTACTCACGACAGATTAAGCAGATGGAAACTTTATTTGCAAGAATTTAATTTTACGATTGTTCACATTCCCGGCACACAAAATGTTATAGCAGACGCACTATCGCGTTCTCTCGGCAACAATCAGCAAGACGTAGCAACCAACTTCTGCAAAACAAATTTCAGTGTCATGTACATTCAGCAAGTCGCATTTGAAAACTTTATTTCATCGTCACTACAGGACATAGCGCAAGAGCAAAATAAGGACAATGTGTGGAAAGAAATTAAACACCTTTGGCAAGATAGGAAAAATGTTACGATTAGGAACCACTACACTGTACGCAATGACATTCTGTTTCGCCGCTCTCATCCTGACAGCAACAATTGGTTATTATGCATTCCTGACGAACAGGTTAACAAATTAATTTGGTACACTCATTTAAGTTACGCACATTACGGAGCACGAAAATGTTTTCTTATACTGAGACAGAACTCTTATTTTACTAACATGGAGAAACGTATACGACGAGTTTTAGCGTCTTGTAAAATTTGCCAGAAAGCTAAATCAGACACCACTTCACATATTCCTCCATTATATCCCATTATACCTGTTAAATTAAGACACATGGCCGCAGTAGATATTTTTGGTCCGATTCCGAGAACTAACAGAGGTTTTTGCTACATCTTTGTCGCTGTTGAACTCACTTCAAAATTTGTTACTTTCACTCCGTTACGTAAAGCTACTGCTAAAACTGTTTCGAAAGCATTTGTAAAACATTTTCTATTTCATGTAGGGCATGTGATGAAAGTAATTTCTGACAATGGATCTCAATTTCGTAGTAGCGTATGGACACGCATGTTACGAGCTAGAAACATTTCTCCGATTTATATATCCAAGTACCACGCTTCTTCGAACCCCTGTGAAAGATTAATGAAAGAAATTGGTAAACTGTGTAGAGTATACTGCCACAAAAGACATATTGATTGGGATACACACATACTCTCATTCCAAGACGTAATTAATTCCATTCCAAATGAATCCACTATGCTATCTCCGTCTGTTATACTGAAAAACGTTGAACCACCAAACAAAATTAAAGAATTAGTAAACTTCCCTAAATGTCGTCGACTAAGACACCACGAAATAATTGACATTGCGCTGAACAACATCAAACGTGCCGCAGAGCGCCGGAGAAGACGGCAAAAACAGGTTTGTAGACGCCGAGACTTTCACGTTGGACAGAAAATATTAGTACGTACACATTATTTATCCAGTATATTAAAAGGTAAGTGCAGTAAATTTGAACTTCTATACACAGGTCCATATCGGATTCGCAGCATCCCTCACCCCAATGTTGTACACGTCGAAACTTTGAGAACTAGAAAATCGAAAGGCAACCACCATATCTCAAACATTAAACCGTTTATTGAATGAAGACACTTTATGATTCAACACACTATGATGTCATTTATTAATGCAATTATTTCACTTGACTAATTACTGTTGATTATCGCATTTTTTCTTGGCAAGTGCCCGGCAAGGTAAGGTTAGCAGGTCGCTTTTCTTGTCGTTACACATCAGACCGTGCACATTTTCCACTTTTTTGTGTATATGATTGTACTCCAGTTTTGTTTATATGCACTGTGAAATAGTTAAGATATAACACACACCAGTTGACTTTGACATTTTTTTTGCCTTATGACATCTCAACATCGTGACTGTTTTACATTTTTGCTGCTGCATTGTGATATTATCTGTACATTTTGCCTCTGAACACTGTCAATGCCTTTGACATATTACGTTTTCTGTCATGTTATGCTGTATGGTTAATTATGTTACCATAAACCAGTCATTATTTAGTGGGTATATGATTTAAATGCAAGACATTAATCTCTGTTCATCAATTTCAGTAAGAAATGGTGCGTGTAAGAAATAAATTCAACAGAAATGGGAATTTCACCTACGGAATAAACGAAAGAAGATGCAATACCTTTATGGGGAAGAGTAAATGGATCAGGATTAACAAGCATTAACAAGAATATACTATACTCATCGTAGAATAGCAGTCTTAACTAATTATTTCTTTCAGAATACAAGGTGATTGATGCAGGCTGTCAGACTGAACTACACATCTTAGTTTTAGTGATGAAATATGCTAGAGATAAGGAATAGTTGTGTAATGAGTAATGAAGTGATATTTTTTGCAGATGATAATGAATACTGATGAATAATGATGAAGGATATGGTATTATGAATAATGAAGTTTTTATTTACAGGTGATGATAATAATGAAGTTATGATAATATGGATAATGAAGTGATTGATAATGAAGTTTTTTCTTTACAGATGAGGATAATGTTGGAGTTTTATATTTATGCTATGTAGTTATTTAAGTATTTGTTGCAGTTTGTTTTGACAGCAGGTGTTATATTGCATAGTAGGATGACGGAAAGTTTTGGAAAGGACAGCTATGGAACACATTTTATACACATTTCACTACTTGTTAATTCAAAGTTCACTACTTTTCAGCATAGTGTGCGTTTCTTCTTTCAGGTCAATAATCCATTTTGTATTTTTTCCAGGAGATGCTTGTCATGATACTTACTAAAACTGTTACTTATTATACCTGTTCTAGTACTTGCATTTTTATTTTTTTTTACCCATTTGTGTTTACCATTTATAAATGTAATCACATATACTGCCTTGTTACATAACCTTGCTACAGCTGACTCATGACGAATGACGTTACCTATCCTCATTTGCAGCAATAGGTCAAAAGCAAATAGTGTTATGCCTCAGCAATTAATTATCGATCCCAACGCAATGCATTGCTAACAAAAAAAATGTATTAACAGTCCCAAATAGTGATACCAGTTTGAGAAAATTCTGAATAATACTGATTAGCTCTGAATAGTATGTCACTTGAGTAATGACTTCTTAATGAGACAACAAAAATACACATATATATAAAATAATGGTTAGTAACTGGCTAGTAATTGCCACTGTTATTGTAATGAGACTACTTATAATCCCCATGATTATTAATGCTATGACTATAATTAACTGATTTTTAATAATGTCTTCGTAATGATCTGAATAATACTGAATGAGGAACAATGCTTTATACTATTCGATACCTGATGGCCACTGAGTGCCAATAATTAGTGTCACTTAATGAATTGTTATTAATTATGCCATTAATTAGCTCTTGTTTTCAATGTTCTTACTTTGTAATTGGAAATGAATGTGACTGTTTAATAATGCTTTGTAATTAGAAGAAGGTTAATGATTCTTACTAGATTGGAATGACACATAATTAATTAACTATGCTATTGTTTCATAATGCTTTGTGATTAGGAAAAAGCTAATGATTATTACTATTGAAATGACAAATGATTAATTAACTATGCTTTATAATTGGAAATGAATGTGACTGTTTAATGATGCTTTGTAATTAGGAAAAAGCTAATGATTATTACTATTGAAATGACAAATGATTAATTAACTATGCCATACTTTGTAACTGGAAAAGAATGCGATTGTTTCATGATGCTTTGTAATTAGGAGAAGGTTAATGATTAATACTATATTGAAATGACAAATGATTAATTAACTATGCCATACTTTGTAACTGGAAAAGAATGTGATTGTTTCATGATGCTTTGTAATTAGGAGAAGGTTAATGATTAATACTATATTGAAATGACAAATGATTAATTAACTATGCTATACTTTGTAACTGGAAAAGAATGCGATTATTTAATAATGCTTTGTAACTCGGAAAAGAAGATTACTGATTCTATGTAAAACAATTAATGAACATTTTTCTGTAATACTACATACATGGTACAGAAATGTTCAATAACTGGGCTATGAATGCCGCAAACTACTACTGTAATTGACAATATTATGTGACTTAATGTCCTTCACCTTATGAGCTAACTACCCTGAATTACTGCGATGTCCATTTGTCCTGTTTATCCTAGTGATCATGGAGCACTATCTTTGGTTTTGCACTAATTCTACGTTGGTGTGCCTTGTAAGAGCGTGGTGTTGACACGACATGCTGTCCACCACCGTGAGCGATGAAGACATTATTATGGTCCCACTGTTTGGTGTACCTAATGTACTGCCAAAATGAAAACATGAAACATTAATACGACAGTTCAGTGTCTTGGCTACACTGATAAATTCTGAGGGGAAAAGAACTTCAAGTTGTGTCACTTGGTGTTGTACTTCTGTGGAAAGATATGGACTTTCAGAATAGCTGTGTGCAATCTAAAGTGCTACAACCATGATGCAATCCTTCCCTTTCCTATCCTAATTCTTGTCACATAGTGAAAATCATTTTTGCTAACATTATTTATGTTCATGGCTATACATTTTTTCAATTCGCTAAACTCCAGTGCGAGTACACTTATGTCACTGGTCGACATGATTATTTTTGCTATTATGTTTATTTATTGCCAAAATGCTAAAGACATTTTTTTGATTTGTCCTGAAGTACAGTATATGTGCACTTTTGTCTTTTATATTGTATATACATTTTTTATTTTCTGAACTACAGTGCATGTGCACTTCTGTTAGGTGTTAATATGTTTTCTACTGTACTTCAGTGCCTGTACACTTTTCTCATTTTTCAATATGATTTCTACTATTCTGTATATTCAATACTTTAATGCGTATGCACTTATGTCATTTGTTACTAATTGTACATACATTTCATCACTTACTGATATGTTCTCAACTGCAGTGCATGTGCACTCATGTCACTTGTCAACATAATATTTTGCCAGTCTGTTTATTTGTTCTGTATATGCTAAAGAATTTTTTTTCAGTGCCTGTGCACTTTGTTATCTGTCAAATAATTTGTATATACATTTTACTGATTTGCTACTATGTTTTGTACTCACATTTCGTCTTTGTCTGATATATTTTGTACTTAGTGCGTGTGCACAACATTTAAATATTCTGTAAGTTGTAGATTTTTGTTAATTAAAGAAAAATTTTGCCGCACTTGGCAAGTCCAAATGACTCAACATCGCTGCCAAATTTTTGCCCCCCCAGTGGAGGGTTATGAAACATGTATGTAACATAGCAGCGATGGCGAGGCATTGTAGCATCTGTGACCAGAGAGTATGCGCTTGACCGCGCGAGTGTTGCGAGCGGTTCTCAGTCTGTCGGTCAGTCGTTGCGAGTCTGTAGCTCTGTCTAGTTGGGTACAGTACTCTGTCAGTAGTCGTCGCGTGCAGTACGCTAGTAGTCGTCATGCAGAGCGGTCGGTCAGTGGTAGCAGTCCAGTGGGGTTGCGTGATGTGGTCTGGCGACAACACTGGTCAAGATGCTGAATGAGATATACTGTTAATTAAGATAATCATCGGATAATGTAAAGTTTAACTATTGTAACTAATTTTCAACAAGTGCCCCCAATAATAACTTTGATTTCAAAAGCAATTTTACATAAAATTTTCATTTAATTGAAGTAACTATTTCGTTCCACTTCCCCTAAACAAAAGTTTCAGTTTTCAATTAGATTACAAAAAAAAAAAAAAAAAAGAGGAATATTATTATTTGCAATGCAGTTCCTCCAAGCGGTGCGCAACAACAAGAGCAGAAATTTGACTAGGTGTTGCAATGAGGTAAGAATGTAATTTTGATTTTTGCACAGGGCCAAAGACCGATATTTCGGTTTAATTGAATTATCATTATCACTGAATGGACTTTAATTTTTTTGTGAAGAACTTATATTTGAGTCAGATTGCGATTCTCACTTTTATTGTCATTAAATTTAATTGCTAGGGAGGTTACGTTTGGCTCCTATTCATTTATTATTTCTGTCTTTAAAATTTCAGTGGAGAGGTTACACTTAGCGCAATGTCCATTGGCATTCCATAAATACACTCCCGGAAATTGAAATAAGAACACCGTGAATTCATTGTCCCAGGAAGGGGAAACTTTATTGACACATTCCTGGGGTCAGATACATCACATGATCACACTGACAGAACCACAGGCACATAGACACAAGCAACAGAGCATGCACAATGTCGGCACTAGTACAGTGTATATCCACCTTTCGCAGCAATGCAGGCTGCTATTCTCTCATGGAGACGATCGTAGAGATGGTGGATGTAGTCCTGTGGAACGGCTTGCCATGCCATTTCCACCTGGCGCCTCAGTTGGACCAGCGTTCGTGCTGGACGTGCAGACCGCGTGAGACGACGCTTCATCCAGTCCCAAACATGCTCAATGGGGGACAGATCCGGAGATCTTGCTGGCCAGGGTAGTTGACTTACACCTTCTAGAGCACGTTGGGTGGCACGGGATACATGCGGACGTGCATTGTCCTGTTGGAACAGCAAGTTCCCTTGCCGGTCTAGGAATGGTAGAACGATGGGTTCGATGACGGTTTCGATGTACCGTGCACTATTCAGTGTCCCCTCGACGATCACCAGTGGTGTACGGCCAGTGTAGGAGATCGCTCCCCACACCATGATGCCGGGTGTTGGCCCTGTGTGCCTCGGTCGTATGCAGTCCTGATTGTGGCGCTCTCCTGCACGGCGCCAAACACGCATACGACCATCATTGGCACCAAGGCAGAAGCGACTCTCATCGCTGAAGACGACACGTCTCCATTCGTCCCTCCATTCACGCCTGTCGCGACACCACTGGAGGCGGGCTGCACGATGTTGGGGCGTGAGCGGAAGACGGCCTAACGGTGTGCGGGACCGTAGCCCAGCTTCATGGAGACGGTTGCGAACGGTCCTCGCCGATACCCCAGGAGCAACAGTGTCCCTAATTTGCTGGGAAGTGGCGGTGCGGTCCCCTACGGCACTGCGTAGGATCCTACGGTCTTGGCGTGCATCCGTGCGTCGCTGCGGTCCGGTCCCAGGTCGACGGGCACGTGCACCTTCCGCCGACCACTGGCGACAACATCGATGTACTGTGGAGACCTCACGCCCCACGTGTTGAGCAATTCGGCGGTACGTCCACCCGGCCTCCCGCATGCCCACTATACGCCCTCGCTCAAAGTCCGTCAACTGCACATACGGTTCACGTCCACGCTGTCGCGGCATGCTACCAGTGTTAAAGACTGCGATGGAGCTCCGTATGCCATGGCAAACTGGCTGACACTGACGGCGGCGGTGCACAAATGCTGCGAAGCTAGCGCCATTCGACGGCCAACACCGCGGTTCCTGGCGTGTCCGCTGTGTCGTGCGTGTGATCATTGCTTGTACAGCCCTCTCGCAGTGTCCGGAGCAAGTATGGTGGGTCTGACACACCGGTGTCAATGTGTTCTTTTTTCCATTTCCAGGAGTGTAATATTTCTGTCTTGTAAATTACGGTGGGGAGGTTACACTATTAGTTGTGGAACTGCATATTTGCGTGAAACGATAGCTGATGAAATAATACTCGCTATCTGTCAGATGCTATATTCGGACTGATACTGAAACAGATTTTGATCAGAACAAATTAAAAGATTTATGTTGATGAGCGTGACAACAGACTATAATTGTCAACTTTGTTTGTAATTAACGAAAAAATTCATTAAAGCTGCATAACAGGCTTTCGTGAACAAAAGGAGCAAACGAAGTAATAGAACTCGTTACAGCTGATACGAACGGAAACAGAAACGAAGCGTAAGGTTTAGGGTGAGAAGAGACGGATAATATTCGAATATATTTCTATCTGGATAATTATTCGCATAAGCAGATCATTCAAATATATCCCTCAATAAGTTAATTGCAACTTAAATAACGAATAACATATAATGCCACCGTATTTTCTTTATTTACTTTTTGTGCAGAATTAGTATTTGTTCTCTTGGCTCAGTGCAGTTTCTGTTTCGTAAATAACTTATTAATGTGTTGTCAAGAAATGTGCCTTTGTGGCTCACTTCCAGACTACAAAAATAAAAATTTAGGGGTCGATCCCCAGTTGGTCCAACGGGTATCTTCGTTACCCATCGCTTCTTTCACCTGTTACAATGACAGTAATGCCAAGTCAAGTTGCATCGTATTTCGGAGCTCGTTCTGAAATGTGGAACCACTCTATCTGCCTGTGTAACACTTTCAGAGGCGGAATATGTCAAGAGCACACCACAATACCCAATAAAGCACTGCACTGCTCAAACCAACCTTCGAGTTAAGCACGGTTGTACCCGATTTACAGTGTAACAATGAAACGTTAAAATACCTTAGCGGATGGTTCAGCAGTTCTACACTACTGGCCATTAAAATTGCTACACCAAGAAGAAACGCAGATGATAAAAGGGTATTCATTGGACAAATATATTATACTAGAATTGACATGTGATTACATTTTCACGCAGTTTGGGTGCATAGATCCTGAGAAATCAGTACCCAGAACAACCACCTATGGCCGTAATAACGGCCTTTATACGCCTGGGCATTGAGTCAAACAGAGCTTGGATGGCGTGTACAGGTACAGCTGCCCATGGAGCTTCAACACGATACCACAGTTCATCAAGAGTAGTGACTGGCGTATTGTGACGAGCCAGTTGTTCGGCCACCATTAACCACACGTTTACAATTGGTGAGAGATCTGGAGAATGTGCTGGCCAAGGCAGCGGTCGAACATTTTCTGTATCCAGAAAGGCCCGTACAGGACCTGCAACATGCAGTCGTGCATTATCCTGCTGAAATGTAGGGTTTCGAAGGGATCGGATGAAGGGTAGATCCACGGGTCGTAATACATCTTAAATATAACGTCCACTGTTCAAAGTGACGTCAATGCGAACAAGAGGTGACCGAGACGTGTAACCAATGGCAACCCATACCATGACGCCGGTATGGCGATGACGAATACACGCTTCCAATGGGCGCTCACCACGATGTCGCCATACACGGATGGGACCATCATGATGCTGTAAATAGAACCTGGATTCATCCGAAAAAATGACGTTTTGTCATTCGTGCACCCAGGTTCGTCGTTGAGTACACCATCGCAGGCGCTCCAGTCTGTGATGCAGCGTCAAGGGTAGCCGCAGCCATGGTCTCCGAGATGATAGTCCATGCTGCTGCAAACGTCGTCGAATTGTTGACTCAGGGAGCGAGACGTGGCTGCACATTCCGTTACAGCCATGCGATAAGATGCCTGTCATCTCGACTGCTAGTGATACGAGGCCGTTGGAATCCAGCACGGCGTTCCGCATTACCCTCCTGAACCCACCGATTGCATATTCTGCTAACAATAATTGGATCTCGACCAACGCGAGCAGCAATGTCGTGTTACGATAAACCGCAATCGCGATAGGCTACAATCCGACCTTTATCAAAGTCGGAAACGTGATGGTACGCATTTCTCCTCCTTACACGAGGCATCACAACAGTTTCACCAACGCCGGTCAACTGCTGTTTGTGTATGAGAAATCGGTTGGAAAACTTCCCCATGTCAGCACGTTGTAGGTGGCGCCACCCTTGTATGAATGCTCTGAAAAGCTAATCATTTGCATATCACAGCATCTTCTTCCTGTCGGTTAAATTTCGTATCTGTAGCACGTCATCTTCGTGGTGTAGCAATTTTAATGGCCAGTAGTGTATAATGCACGAGGCAGCTGAGAATTTGAGCAGGCAGCTGACGGCCAGTCGTGACCGGCCGAGCGAGATGGACATGGAATATGTCATGCTTTTTTTCTCATAACGAAAGCAAAGCCACATTAATCACGCTCACTTTACTATAATTATAAAAATTAATTTCCATAGTTGTACTTGCTTTATGCGTTGCGGATAATAACTTCACATGCGTAGATTTTTGAGTGTACGGAAAACATTGTGCCTCATCTGTTTTAAAGCAATCAGTTTTGCATGAAAAACTGATGAATAAAAATTTAAGAATACTGGAGAAACGTCCCATATTAAGCGTGAGTACTGTGTCATTGTGCGAGACGTAGCACTTGGTATATCTGAAAACTTAATGCGTCCATATGGAGGAAGGGTTTCACAAATAACAAAAGAATAATTATCGACAGCCTTGGGTTAGGCGGTTTATAGAATGAACATTTGGCGTACTGGCAAATAAATTAACAATTTTTCATTGCCCGGTGGAAGAATTTGCAATTGCCGTAGTACAGGGTGTCCCACTCGAAAGAAGCCCACAAACATGTTTAGTAATTCCGCCGAAATTGCACTGCGTAATTTGTGACGTTTGACGTAGCAACACTGCACTCTGCAACATCGTTTGACCCAACAGTGTGTTCCCATGCGTCTCTGTGACTGGAGCTCAGTGTTCACGTTCAGTGTTACGTGGCGTGTATCCCTATGCCGTCGAAGAGCGCGTGTTTCTTGTGAAATAATATTGGATTACTGGTTCCATTAAGACCGGGCGGAGTGGCCGAGCGGTTCTAGGCGCTACAATCTGGAGCCGCGCGACCGCTACGGTCGCAGGTTCGAATCCTGCCTCGGGCATGGATGTGTGTGATGTCCTTAGGTTAGTTAGGTTCAAGTAGTTCTAAGTTCTAGGGGACTGATGACCTCAGAAGTTAAGTCCCATAGCGCTCAGAGCCATTTGAATCAAGACATGTCGGCGAATTTTTGTTGAACGGCTTGCTAACCGGCATATACCGTCTAGATGTAGTATACAAAAATTAGTGAACAAGATGGAGAGCAATGGAACAGTGTTAGATCTTCATGGCGGGGCACGGTCGCCATCATAGAAAGAGAAAGTGACTGACGTGAAACAATGATTGTTGGCCTCTCCTGCAAAGTCTGTTCGACGTTTATCTCAGGAATGTGGAATGTCACGGAGCACATGTCACAGAACTGCGAAAAAAGTAGCCCCATTCATGTTTACAGCTGTTCGGGAACTTAATGTCAATGACAAAGATAAACGCATTCAATTTTGCCTTTGGTTTCAGCAATTTATCGCTTAGGGGCCAGGAATATTGCAATACACATGCTTCAGTGTTGAGGCGTAGTTCCTCCTCTCTGGCTATGTAAACTCTCAAAATACGCATTTGTAGTGCAGGCTAATGAAAATCTACATACAGTAGACGAACAACCCCTCAATTCACAGATGATTGGAGTGCTCTGTGCAACATCACAGAGTGGCATCATCGGACCAATGTTTTTCGACTCTACTGTGACAAGTGCAGTTTACATCGAAATATTTCGGGAATTTGAACCAGCTGGACGATGAACAATTTACCTTCGGCTGGTACCAACAGGATGGTGCCACATGCGACACTCAACCATGGCTGAGGTCGAATCAGAGTGATTTCGAAAGGATCATGGCCCCCAGGGTCCCCTGATTTAACACCACCTGACTTTTTCATCTGGGCTGGCCTAAATGGCGAAGGCTACAGGAACAAATCATTTAGTGATTTATCTTTACTTCCCCATGATCAAGGTATCGTCATTCTATTTCCAGATATTTGTGCAAAGCCTATAAGTGTAATTTAAGCAAATATTTGTTTGTGGGCCCGCATCTCGTGGTCGTGCGGTAGCGTTCTCGCTTCCCACGCCCGGGTTCCCGGGTTCGATTCCCGGCGGGGTCAGGGATTTTCTCTGCCTCGTGATGGCTGGGTGTTGTGTGCTGTCCTTAGGTTAGTTAGGTTTAAGTAGTTCTAAGTTCTAGGGGACTTATGACCACAGCAGTTGAGTCCCATAGTGCTCAGAGCCATTTGAACCATTTTTTTGTTTGTGGTGCCTCTTTCGGGTGGGACACCCTGTGTAAGCATAATATGTTTTACGTAAATATGTGTGAGAAAGAAGTGGCTACATATTTGAATAATTTTTTTTCATATTGCAGGGCCACAGTCATAATATATTTCTTTAAGGTCAGTACCGCCATTAGACTTGTTTATTTACAGCGTTACATTTACACTTACACAATCATGATTTCGGCTTCAAAGTGCCATTATCAAGTGTTTTCTGAAAGCAGGTTAGACAATAATAGTGAAATACGTAGCAATTGATATAACCGTATAAGGATCCATATTTGTAATGCTTACTTACAAGTGTTATAAATTGCCTAAGATGGCATACACTATTAGACACATTGTCTAAGAGGTATTTGCACTTATTCCTAAGTAGTGTTCCACCACATACAACAGGATTTACATGCCTGATGGTATGTACATCATAAATATCGCTTCAAACCTCACTGGTTAATTAATGAGTGAGTAGAAAAAGTAATTGCACTGTATTGTATTAATTCTGAATTGAGGCAAAATTACACAACTTAGAGTTGGCCATGTGTTAATTTCACGTAGAAAGCTGTATGTTTACCTACTAAAATGTACTTTAAACAACGTCAATAACTAGCTGAACTGCTATATTTATGGATGCAGCGAATATTATCCAGAGGTTTGTTACTGTTTATGTTTATGAACAGGCAACGTCATTGTATACTAAGATAAACAGGTACTGCAAAGATGTTACAACTACCAAAGAAAATAAATTGCTCCTAACCTTTCCTATCCTACCGGACACTGAGTCCAAAGACTAGAAAAAGGTCACCTGCTTGTAACAGGAATTTCTTTGACCAAGGCAATTTGACACTTAGCCAACTGCCATTCAGTCAAGACGGTGTACTCAGTAATGAAACAAAGCAGTAGGCTCTGCCAGAAATATCGACTCTTAATAGTGTATTTTAATGCGACAGTATGCCATGTTAGGCAATTTATAACACTTGTAAGTAAGCATTACAAATAGGTATTCTTATACAGTTATATCACTCGTTATGTATTCCACTGTTATTGTCTAACCTGCTTTCAGAAAACATTTGATAATGACACTTTAAGGAAATATATATTTGAAGACACACTATACGTCCCTCCAGAACTGGAAACTCCCCTAGGCCCTACAAGCAGTCGAGAGTCATCGCGTCCGCCACTCGTGGTCTCGCGGTAGCGTTCTCGCTTCCCGAGCACAGGGTCCCGGGTTCGATTCCCGGCGGGGTCAGGGATTTTCACCTGCCTCGAGATGACTGGGTGTTTGTGTTGTCCTCATCATTTCATCATCCAGGAAAGTGGCGAAATTGGACTGAGCACAGATTGGATCATTGTACGGGCGCTGATAACCACGCAGTTGAGCGCCCCACAAACCCAACATCATCATCATCATCAGAGTCATCGCGACTTTTGTCTCGGGATGCGAACAAGGTCTGGCTGCTTCGACAAGTCCACTGGTACTGCAAACAGTCACATAATGTGTTCTCCAAGAAACACAATGCTCACAACTGGCTGCGCTGAGCCAGCTGCTTGCCGTGCAATCGGACGTGTTCTAACGGCAGCCGCAGCCGGGAAATGCTAGCTGCCCAGCGCGCGGGCTGCCACGAAAGTCATTGTTTTATTGGTTACCGCAGCCAGGCTGTAGCGCTGGTCACGTGGCGTTGTGTTTGTGACACAGTTTCCTACGCCACGCCATCACCACGGTAGGGTGGAAGCGGGGAGCACCGCAAATACAGGCAGTGATATTATCGGCCGCCCGAAAAATATTGCCTTAGTACTAAACTTTATTGTCACTGAGCAGTGTTTCGTTTTTCGCCATATAAGCTCTCGTTCTTTTTTTCATTAGAACATCATATTTCTAAGTTATTTATATCTATACAGCATTGCTGTTTTGTTTCGTTATTGTTTTCCTTTTGTCAAGAACAATACACAGTTCAGTGACAGCCGTTAACCTCTGGGTTTACGTCTTCTGCCTCCACAATGTGTTCAGATCGCAAGAAGGGATAGGCCATTCATAGTGAGAGAAGTGAAATTGGAAGGAATATAATATAAGCAGGTGACCGGGTTCCCGGGTTCGATTCCCGGCGGGGTCAGGGATTTTCTCTGCTTCGTGATGGCTGGGTGTTGTGTGCTGTCCTTAGGTTAGTTAGGTTTAAGTAGTTCTAAGTTCTAGGGGACTTATGACCACAGCAGTTGAGTCCCATAGTGCTCAGAGCCATTTTTGAATATAAGCAGGTGATCAAGAAACAGTGCAAGAACTTTTAAATATTATACAGTGAACAAGGTAGTTTACGTGCAGCCTATTAAGCTCGTGTATCTGTGCGATCTGTTACAAAAACTGGGCGACCGGTTCTAGGCGCTGCAGTCTGGAACCGCGCGACCGCTACGTCGCAGGTTCGAATCCTGCCTCAGGCATGGATGTGTGTGATGTCCTTAGGTTAGTTAGGTTTAAGTAGTTCTAAGTTCTAGGGGACTGATGACCTCAGAAGTTAAGTCCCATAGTGCTCAGAGCCATTTGAACCATTTGTTACAAAAATTCGAAAACGGGGAATTTTCACAGATGTATCCCCTCTTTGCTCCTGCTAAAAAGCGTCCAAGATCACAAGTGTATTAAGTTTCACTGCGATTACTTGTGCATGGATGTAATAAGAGACATTATACTACATGCATGTGGACATCATATTTTCACTGTAAGCTGGAAACAGCCGAGAAACCTCCACGAATGTCAATGTTTTAATTTGCGTGTAGTGACAAGAAAAACAATTTCAGTGGTTGTATACATTGTATCAGAATCAATAAACTAATTACACAACAGGTTACTCAAATGAAGAACGTGGTCGGTATTATTGCGAAAGTATGAGTATACTGAAAGAGTGTGCGGTTTTATATATTTTATGTATTCATATTTATATATCTTATGATGAAAGGAGAAAATATAAAAATGCAGTAAGTGAAACAGGCAAAAAGGAATACAAACGTCTCAAAAATGAGATCGACAGGAAGTGCAAAATGGCTAAGCAGGGATGGCTAGAGGACAAATGTAAGGATGTAGAGGCCTATCTCACTAGAGGTAAGATAGATACCGCCTACAGGAAAATTAAAGAGACCTTTGGAGATAAGAGAACGACTTGTATGAATATCAAGAGCTCAGATGGAAACCCAGTTCTAAGCAAAGTAGGGAAAGCAGAAAGGTGGAAGGAGTATATAGAGGGTCTATACAAGGGCGATGTACTTGAGGACAATATTATGGAAATGGAAGAGGATGTAGATGAAGATGAAATGGGAGATATGATATTGCGTGAAGAGTTTGACAGAGCACTGAAAGACCTGAGTCGAAACAAGGCCCCCGGAGTAGACAATATTCCATTGGAACTACTGACGGCCGTGGGAGAGCCAGTCCTGACAAAACTCTACCATCTGGTGAGCAAGATGTATGAAACAGGCGAAATACCCTCAGACTTCAAGAAGAATATAATAATTCCAATCCCAAAGAAAGCAGGTGTTGACAGATGTGAAAATTACCGAACTATCAGTTTAATAAGTCACAGCTGCAAAATACTAACACGAATTCTTTACAGACGAATGGAAAAACTAGTAGAAGCCAACCTCGGGGAAGATCAGTTTGGATTCCGTAGAAACACTGGAACACGTGAGGCAATACTGACCTTACGACTTATCTTAGAAGAAAGATTAAGGAAAGGCAAACCTACGTTTCTAGCATTTGTAGACTTAGAGAAAGCTTTTGACAATGTTGACTGGAATACTCTCTTTCAAATTCTAAAGGTGGCAGGGGTAAAGTACAGGGAGCGAAAGGCTATTTACAATTTGTACAGAAACCAGATGGCAGTTATAAGAGTCGAGGGACATGAAAGGGAAGCAGTGGTTGGGAAGGGAGTAAGACAGGGTTGTAGCCTCTCCCCGATGTTGTTCAATCTGTATATTGAGCAAGCAGTAAAGGAAGCAAAAGAAAAATTCGGAGTAGGTATTAAAATTCATGGAGAAGAAATAAAAACTTTGAGGTTCGCCGATGACATTGTAATTCTGTCAGAGACAGCAAAGGACTTGGAAGAGCAGTTGAATGGAATGGACAGTGTCTTGAAAGGAGGATATAAGATGAACATCAACAAAAGCAAAACAAGGATAATGGAATGTAGTCTAATTAAGTCGGGTGATGCTGAGGGAATTAGATTAGGAAATGAGGCACTTAAAGTAGTAAAGGAGTTTTGCTATTTGGGGAGCAAAATAACTGATGATGGTCGAAGTAGAGAGGATATAAAATGTAGGCTGGCAATGGCAAGGAAAGCGTTTCTGAAGAAGAGAAATTTGTTAACATCCAGTATTGATTTAAGTGTCAGGAAGTCGTTTCTGAAAGTATTTGTATGGAGTGTAGCCATGTATGGAAGTGAAACATGGACGATAAATAGTTTGGACAAGAAGAGAATGGAAGCTTTTGAAATGTGGTGCTACAGAAGAATGCTGAAGATTAGATGGGTAGATCACATAACTAATGAAGTATTGAATAGGATTGGGGAGAAGAGAAGTTTGTGGCACAACTTGACCAGAAGAAGGGATCGGTTGGTAGGACATGTTCTGAGGCATCAAGGGATCACCAATTTAGTATTGGAGTGCAGCGTGGAGGGTAAAAATCGTAGAGGGAGACCAAGAGATGAATACACTAAGCAGATTCAGAAGGATGTAGGTTGCAGTAGGTACTGGGAGATGAAAAAGCTTGCACAGGATAGAGTAGCATGGAGAGCTGCATCAAACCAGTCTCAGGACTGAAGACCACAACAACAACATGAATTTAATTTGCTGCGTGCAGCGTATTGCTGACAAAGGCAGGCCTACATTCATCACAATGGTTTTCGAAGGATGTGAACTCTTCTCCTCACAAGGTACACCTAGCTAGTTTCCGTATTACTGTCACACTCATTAATCTCAGCTGTTGACCTTTCCCTGTAAATGTTCAAATGTGTATGAAGTCTTAAAGGACCAAACTGCTTCGGTCATCGGTCGCTAGACTTACACACTACTTAAAGTAACTTAAACTATTTATTTTCAGCCATAATGGCTATGTTGTGAACCGTGACTGTGTGGGATAATTATTTATTTCAAGTTTCTGCTACCAGTCACTTTTTATTTTATGCTTAATCTAACATAATGCAACGCCTTTCGAACATGTTCTGTTCATCTTCAGGCGTTTATACATACATACATACATACATACAGAGAAATGTTACTTACAAATAAACAGTCTTAAACTAGATTAATCTAGAACTCTGTGTCCATTGTTTTTTACTGTAGCTGCTGGTGTGGCATTTGAGGGGAAGGAGGGGGGCAGTGTATATGGCTAGAAATCGAAATCAGTGATGTCTTCTGCTGGTTTTCTTCCTTGTGGTTGAATATCTAGATCACAGCCTGTATAGGATGCAGGTAGATTAGCATCAGTTATGTGTTATGAAAATAGTATGAAAGGCTTTTATATGACAGTTGATCACCTACGATTTCATCATCTTGCTGCTTCACTTGCATCACTGGTGTAATGGCGGAGCTGTTGATTGACATTACACTATTGCACATTATATTTTGTCACTGATTGCCAACGTAATTCACTGCACAAATTGCTTCGATGTTATACACACAACACAAGATGGCGGACTGTAGCATGTGAGTCTATATCGATTATCGAGTTTTTGTATTGATATTCTTGGTACTGACAGATTTGTTGTCAATTATTTACATTGACATATCTTGAATCTATTGAGTTAGAACTGGCTTAAGACTGTTGAAATGGTTCAAAAGGCTCTGAGTACTATGCGACTTAACTTCTGAGGTCATCAGTCGCCTAGAACTTAGAACTAATTAAACCTAACTAATCTAAGGACATCACACACATCCATGCCCGAGGCAGGATTCGAACCTGTGACCGTAGCGGTCGCTCGGTTCCAGACTAGCGCCTAGAACCGCACGGCCACTCCAGCCGGCAAGACTTGAAGAATTTTGAGTTTTTGAATTCGGTTATTTCATTAAGAACGTTATCTCCATGATTTGTGTTATGTATGAAAATTTCCATTTCTTCCATGATATCCATTCTTTTACTTTTTCCTATTTTGTGTAAAATTTCGAGGTTGTCTTCGATTTTCAAAGGGTGGCCTGTGTCTTGTGACACAGAGTTGCTACTACTGATTTGTTACATTTATCAAGCCTTTAGCAGTCTAATTGTTCTTTGAATCGGGTTCTGAAATTTCTGCTGTTTGGCCAAATAATATATATTACATTGGCTGCAGGTAATTTTATAAATGTCAGATGCATCAATACTTGTATCAGGTGGTTTTATATTGTAAATAAGCTTCCTACATATGTTGTTGTTGGTGCTGAAGCTGATTTTTACTTTGTGTTTTTTAATAGTCTTGCTGATTTGTCAGATACTACTCCAAGATATTTTTACATATTTGACTGCTGGCGCACTGTCAGTTGTGAGGATATTTTGATGTTGTTTCTTCACTTCATATTTTATCGGTTGTGACATGGTATTAATTAGAAAAGGGTCATATCCATTGTTTATTGCAGTATATGTTATGGTTTCCATTTCTTGTTGGAGTTCTGTATGTTGAAGTGGAAATTTGTGTTCTCTGTACAGGAATGACCTATAAGCAGCTTTTTTGTGGGAGGAGGGATGAGTTGAGCAGTTTGGTATAGGGGTGTCAGTGCCAGTAGGTTTTCTGTAAACATTGAAAGCTACCTTTTGGTTCTGTTTTGATATTTTTATGTCAAGAAAAGGTATGGTGTTGTCTTCCTCCTGTTCAAGGGTGAATTGAACATTTTTATGTAGGCTACTGAATTTGTTAGAAAGGTTTGTCACTTCGTCCTCTGTGCCATCATATAGAATGAGGATGTCATGTAAATATCTCTTATAGAATTTAACTTTGCTTGTGATGTTATCATATCATGTTAGAATTTTATTTTCTATATGGTTGATAAATATTTCAGCTAATAGGCCACTGCTAGTCCTTGGCCCTGCTCGTAAATTTTATTGTTAAAAGAGAAGTAATTATGTGAGAGCACTAGATTAAGTACATCTACAAGTGCTATGATTTCTGGTTTGCTCATTGTCTTGTTTCTCAATAGGTTCATTCTTATTATCTCAACTGTTTCATTTACAGGTATGCTGATGGAAAGGTTAACAATAGCTAGGGATAGAAGCTTGACTTGAGGTGGTGCTGTCAAATCTTTCAAACGGTTAATAAGTTCATAGCTATTCTTTATGGAGTATGATTTTTCAAATGTGTATTTTTCTACACGTATGTCATTTCTTTCTCTCATTAATTTGTAGGCTGGGCTATTAATTGAGTTCACAATAGGCCTGATAGGTATGTTGGTTTTATGGACTTTTGGTTGTGCTCTGAGTTTGGGGGCTGTTGGAATTTCTTACCTGAGGTTTGATGATAAGGTGACTCATGAGGAACGAAAGCAGTCCGATCCATTTGCAGCTATCACGGAATTAAGGGATGAATTTGTTATCAGTTGCCGTAACTATTACAGACCAGGCTCATTAATTACAGTGGACGAACAACTCCTTCCTTTTCGCGGTAAATGACCGTTTCGTATGTTCATAGCTAACAAACCCGATAAATATAGGATTAAAATTGTCATGGTGAGTGACGCAGGAACAAAATATATGGTTGACGCTTCCCCATATTTCGGCAAAGGCACAGATACTAACGGTCTGCCACTTGGAGAATAATACGTGAAGGAGATCTCAAACACAATGAGAGGAATGTTGCAGTTGATTACTGGTTCACATATCTCAAGTTAGCCGACGATCTGCTAAAGGAGAAACTCACTCTCGTTGGTATTATGAGACACGATATGCGAGAAATACTTCCAGAACTACTTATAACCAAGAAGAGAGAGATAGACACATCCATGTTGATCTTTGACAAGGATCTTATCTCATATAAAACTAGGCAAATAAAATATTCCTTCTGTTACCGACGATGCACGACCAAGCTCAAATAGAGTAACTGAGAAACCTAAGATGATTCATTGCTACAACGACACAAAAGGTGGCGTTGATTCATTAGACCAGATGTCTCCCAACATTTCTTGCAGTCGGAAGACTAAACGCTGGCCTTTGGGTGCCTTTTATGGAATTTTGAACATTATTTGTGGTAATATGTGGATAATCCACGTTCACATCACCCGTGAAAAGGAGAATTTCCTAAAGAGGAAACACTTCCTAATGCGACTGAGTGAAGAGCTACTCTCACCATGGATGCCAAGCAGGCTCACATACCAAGAATACCTAATGATCTGCGCCTACTATTCAGTCCGTCCTTGGAATCGAATCACATCGTGAGAACATTGGTGGAAATGCTAGAATGTCGTCTGCCCCGAGGAGAACTATCTGCCAAATGTCTGTCCTAAAAGAGAAGGATGAGAACAACGTTTTGTGCTGTTTGTTGTAACGCATTTTGCAAAGACCATCGAGTGCAATTATGCACTAATTGTTCGAAATAAATGTTCTCATTGTTGTCAAAAACTATTGTTTCTGTGATTATAGACTGTGGCCTGTATTGTTCATTAGTGATAATAAATACTAAAATGTGTTACCAAATTATGCTTAGTTTTTGTTATGTTGTAAAAAATACGAACGTTTGTTACATTATACAGGGAGATTCAAAAAGAATACCACAACTTTAAAAATGTGTATTTAATGAAAGAAACATAATATAACCTTCTGTTATACATCATTACAAAGAGTATTTAAAAAGGTTTTTTTTCACTCAAAAACAAGTTCAGAGATGTTCAATATGGCCCCCTCCAGACACACGAGCAATATCAACCCGATACTCCAACTCGTTCCACACTCTCTGTAGCATATCAGGCGTAACAGTTTGGATAGCTGCTGTTATTTCTCGTTTCAAATCATCAATGGTGGCTGGGAGAGGTGGCCGAAACACCATATCCTTAACATACCCCCATAAGAAAAAATCGCAGGGGGTAAGATCAGGGCTTCTTGGAGGCCAGTGATGAAGTGCTCTGTCACGGGCTGCCTGGTGGCCGATCCATCGCCTCGGGTAGTTGACGTTCAGGTAGTTACGGACAGATAAGTGCCAATGTGGTGGCGCTCCATCCTGCTGAAATATGAATTGTTGTGCTTCTTGTTCGCGCTGAGGGAACAGCCAATTCTCTAACATCTCCAGATACTGTAGTCCAGTTATAGTAGCACCTTCGAAGAAAAAGGGACCAAAACCTTTATTGGCGGAAATGGCGAACAAATGTACAACTAAATGAAACTTTATAGCTCCCTTAATTCGCCGACAGATAGTGCTTAGCTCTGCCTTTTGTCGTTGCAGAGTTTTAAATTCCTAAAGTTGTGGTATTCTTTTTGAATCACCCTGTATAATCGAAGAACGTTTGTGTTCTAGAGTTAATAGATATGAGGCTTGTTATGAATATTTCATTCTCTCGCGTGTGCGATCCATTTTCTCGAGGACGGAGATAGAGGGACCTTCTCTCAAGCACAAAGAAAAATTCAATATTTTAGCTAAAATTCACACGCAGCAACATATGGTATAATATGCATCAAACGCAAAATCATAGCGAACCCTATTTTTGGTTGCAATTTTTCTACTATTGCGCAGTGTCTTACTTAAATGAGTGTATCACAATAAGGATGACGATTAGCAAGATGATGGGCACTTCACAATTAAGCTGACGTATAAAGCTAACAGTAATGTAAAAATCAAATATATTACCGAATAATTTCCATAAAATCGTCTGAGAAAGATTGATGGATGCGCGTTTCGATTCTGTCAGCGCAGCGCGCTGCAAACCGGTGCGGGCGAAGAAGTCCGTGCGTTTCAGTTTGCGCAGTACCTGCCTACACTTCTACAACGTGCGCGTGTAAATACGGGCTCGGGCCGCATTCTACTGACTGTGCACCTGCCATTGTCTCCCCTCCCATTGCTAAAAACTGCAGGAGCTCTACGTAAGCAACCAACGATGAGAACACAGTCGATGGAAACTCTTCAATCTTCAGTATCGTTCTTAGATTGCTAACACTATTGGACATGCGCGTCTCGTTGATATAGTTACGCAATTCGTTCGAGTTTGTGAAACTGAGTGAAACAGCATCACCAGACTTTTAATTTAAAGTATCCTAAAACGTTTGTCGAATGCTGCAGGACGACCGAAGTCATCTAAACTGTTTTAGGATTAACTCTTAGTAAGCTTGCTAATAAAACATGGTTCAAATGGCTGTAAGCACTATGGGACTTAACATCTGAGGTCATCAGTCCCCTAGACTTAGCACTACTTAAACCTAACTAAGGACATCACAAATATCCATGCCGGAGGCAGGATTCGAACCTGCGACCGTAGCAGAAGCGCGGTTCCGGACTGAAGCGCCTAGAACCGCTCGGCCACAGCGGCCGGCTATTAAAACATGGAATAGTTTTTTTTATCCAACAGTCGTCTCACCAGTTACGTAGAGCTTTGAGATTGAAAAATTTCGGAACAGATACTGGGTTTGGGTACATAAAAAAGTTAATAATATTGCAGCATGCTTGCAGCTTTTGTAGCGTGAGAGTATCAAGAGAAGACTGGAAGAAGCTATTCGCGTTTCTACACCAACTGCAATTATTGCAGCAAAATTTTACCCGTGATTTAAATACAAGCAGTTGACCTCTATTGCAGCCCATGACCAAGGGAGGGTTACAACGACATACATACACATAACTGACGAAGAAATGTAAAAGAAAATGGGTCATGAGTTTCGAAAAATATTACCATGTGAAAAGATTTTATTTGGAATGTGACTACAGAAGTGGCGTTAAAATAGAATCATAACGAATTATTTGCTAAAAGCTACAGAGGAATTGACGATTTCTCAATTTTTCCTCAAGAACATTTTGAGTCTTCATGATTATCGTGATTAAAGACAAATTCAGGAATGCATTTCATGTGTAGAACATTTTAGTGTCAGAATGGTAAATCTCCGGAAATCAAAGAAAGTCTTTCATGAGATATTTGAGAAAAAAAGTTTTCTGAAAACTAATTTGAAAGAAATAAAAAGTACATTCACTTAATAAATAACAAAGATTTGGAGCAAAGTATTACCCACGATTTAAAGACAAGTAGCTGACCTCTATGGCAGCCCATGACCAAGGGAGGGTTACAACAGCATCCATACACGTAATTGACAAAGAAATATAAACATACAGGGATGACAAAGTGTCCATCTCCTCCTTAACAGACATACAATGCCCGATAAGACAATTAGCATGGACAATATTTAATCGAGACAACAATGCCTCATGACCAATAGCCATTTCATTCGACACAAATATAACGGGCCCGAATGAGTAATTGTTAGGCCGGGTTTATTTTAACATTCACTGTTACCGGCTTACCTTCAACAATTCTCTTCAAAATACCTGCAAAAGGTTTCCATCTACACCACTCAAATTCTTCAAACAAAATAACATATTGAATAGATGGATTATACCCTCCAAATCCAAATTCAGAACAATAAGACACATAAATCTCCTCCTGTTTATGACCTAACACCTTTTCAATCAATGTCGATTTCCCTATATTTGTGTCACCAAACAAATACAATTGAGGTTTCCTCACCGTTGTAGAGTGAAAGGACGCATTGTACCAAGCTACGACTTCTTTAGTCCAACCGGAATACAACAAATCACAATGCGACAATCCACAACGCTCCTTCCAATTTTGCCGAAAGGCTTCCCAATACTTCTCCATAAACTTTGCACACGACCAGTGACTAACCAAAACAGGGTCGGTGTAATCGAACTTCTTGGTACGTTTTGCACACCTACGTAATCGAACATTAAAAGTCATGGCGGACTCATTACAATTTGTAAACGATTCAGCATTGTACTTCATAATATATATTAATGCAGACTTCTACTCTTACATGACTGACTGAACATCAAATACACCTACAGTAAGACCGAACATCCATTCCAACTTAGTCCTAATATCAGACAATAGATATATATTCGATGACTTAAAATACGCATGTAAATGAGTCTTCTCACCTTCAGCAAATTTCTCTTCACACACACAATATTCCAAAACGTAAAGACCTGTTAACAAGCACTGACCAAAAGCAGCTTTACCTCGAACAGAGTCTGCATCCACTGTAACTAGAAACGACATACTACCCTTTTTATACGTATTGGGGTCTGGAGACGCCATTGGAATATATCCAAGCCTGTCGGGCACGTGCTGACCAACTGCAGAAGCGGCTAACCTTGACGAACGCTGGGTGGTGACGTCACTTAATGGGCATCGCGGAATACCTGGAGTTGTAATAATAGACTCCAGAGAAGACTTTGAGAGGTGGGAGCCTACCAAGGTCACCGGTTGGTCTTGCGCAACAGAGGATGACTCGTGAACTGATGAAATATGGCCTGCCAGTTCATGCAGTCACATGCCCCGGCTTGCATTAGAGGACGGTGAAAGTCACTTGCTTGACCTCGTTCACATTACATCACTTTCAGAACTACGTTTCTCTTCCTTCTTCTCTCTAGATACGTACAATGACGCCATCCTGTGAAATTACTTCATACAACCTACGCATTTTTTCGAATCTCCAGTGAACACAGTTTTCATATAGACACTTACAAACTGAGAGTTCAATTTTCTTTTTGACAACAACTGTAAGCCTAACAATCTTACCCTATAATACTGGATGCCTCCTTAACCATGAGGCAAATTTCTAGGATGGCCTTTGGCTGTGCGTCTGAGGTACGACTTTTGAGATTTTATACACTACTGGCCATTAAAATTGCTACACCACGAAGATGACGTGCTACAGACGCGAAATTTAACTGACAGGAAGAAGATGCTGTGATATGTAAATGATTAGCTTTTCAGAGCATTCACACAAGGTTGGCTTCGGTGGCGAAACCTACAACGTGCTGACATCAGGAAAGTTTCCAACCGAACAGCGGTTGACCGGCGTTGCCTGGTGAAACGTTGCTTGATGCCTCGTGTAAGAAGGAGAAATACATACCATTATGTTTCCAACTTTGATAAAAGTCGGATCGTAGCCTATCGCGATTGCGGATTATCGTATTACAACATTGCTGCTCACGTTGGTCGAGATCCAATGACTGTTAGCAGAATATGGAATCGGTGGGTTAAGGAAGGTAATCTGGAACGCCATTGTGGATCCCAACGGCCTCGTATCACTAGCAGTCGAGATGACAGGCATCATATCCGCATGGCTGGAACGGAATGTGCAGCCACGTCTCGCTCCCTGAGTCAACAGTTCGACGACATTTGCAGCAGTGGAGACCATGGCTGCGGTTACCCTTGACGCTGAATCACAGACAGGAGCGCCTGTGATGGTGTACTCAACGAAGAACCTGTGTGCACGAATGGCACAAGGGCATTTTTTCAGATGAATCCAGGTTCTGTTTACAGCATCATGATGGTCGCATCCATATTTGGCGACATCGCGGTGAATTCACATTGGAAGCATGTATTCGTCATCGCCATACTGGAGCATCACCTGGCATGATGGTATGGGGTGCCATTAGTTAACACGTCTCGGTCACCTCTTGTTCGCATTGATGGCACTTTGAACAGTGGACATTACATTTCAGATGTGTTACGACCCATGGCTCTACCCTTCATTCAATCCCTGTGATACCCTACAGTTCAGCAGGATAATGCACGACCCCATCTTGCAGGTCCTGTACGGGTTTTATGGATACAGAAAATGTTCGACTGCTGCCCTGGCCAGCACATTCTCCAGATCTCTCACCAATTGAAAACATCTGGTCAATGGTGGCCGAGCAACTGGCTTGTCACAATACGCCAGTCACTACTCTTGATGAACTGTAGTATCGTGTTGAAGCTGCATGGGCAGCTGTACATGTACACGCCATCCAAGCTCTGTTTTACTCAGTGTCCAGGTGTATCAAGGCCATTATTACGGCCAGAGGTGGTTGTTCTGGGTACAGATTTCTCAGGATCTATGCACCCAAATTGCGTGAAAATGCAATCAAATGTCAGTTCTAGTATAATATATTTGTCCAATGAATATCCATTCTCATCTGCATTTCTTCTTGGTGTATCAAATTTTAATGGCCAGTAGTGTATTAAAGCGGCTCTGATACGTATACCACAGAGGTCGGTAACGACCCTGCCTAAAATCATAATAACTGTTAGCACACCTTATACCATTAGGCATAAAAACATATTGTCTCTAGGCTTCTCTAAATTGTGTTGACAATTGCTCCAAATTGAGTTTGTAATATCACAACTCTTCTAAAACAATAACAGCTGCTGATGCATTTATTTTATTTCCATAAAATGTTCTTGCAAGTAAGTCAATTTGAGCGTCGGAATCAGGAACCAGGAAAGCAAGCCGGAGACTATCAGGATAATGTCGGCGATATAACATTTTAAATAAAGGTGTATTGTTTCAGCTGATGTCAGCATTATTACTTTTTTACGTAAACTGCGAACATATCCAACATTATCCTGATAGTCTCCGGCTAGCTTTCCTGGTTTTTGATTCTGACGCTCGAATTGACAAACTTGCAATAACATTTTATGGAAATAAAATAAATGCATCAGCAGCTGTTCTTGTTTTAGAAGAGTTGTGGCATTACAAACCCAATTTGGAGTAATTGTTAACACAATTTAGAGAAGCCTACCGAGAATATGTTTTTATACCTAATGGTATAAGGTGTGCTAACAGTTATTATGATTTTAGGCAGACTTTTTTATCCCAACCAGAATACAACGAATCACAATGTGACAATTGACAATGTTCCTTCCAATTTTGCTGAAACGCTTCCCAATACTTCTCAATAAACTTCGCACATGACCAGTGACTAACCAAAAAAGGATCGGTGTAATCGAACTTCTTGGTATGTTTCGCACACCTACGTAATCGAACATTAAAAGACATGGCAGATTCATAACAATTTGTAAACGGTTCAGCATCGTACTTTGTAATATATATTAATGCTGAATGGCATCATTCTATGTATCTAGAGAGAAGAAGCAAGAGAAACATAGTTCTGAAAGTGATACAACACGAACGAGGTCTAGCAAGCAACTTTCACTGTCCTCTAATGCAAGCCGGGACATGTGACTGCAATGAACTACCGGGGTATATTTCATCAATTCATGAGTCATCCTCTGTTGCACAACACCAACTGGGGGCCTTGGTAGGCCCCCACCCCTCAACGTCTTCACTGCAGTCTAATATTACAACCCCAGTGATTCTGTGATGCCCATTAAGTGACGTCAGCACCTGGCATTCGCCAAGGTTAGCCACTTGGGCAGTAGGCCAGGGCATGCCGGATAGGCATGGATATGTTCCAATGGTGTCTCCAGACCCCAATACGTTAAAAAAGGGTAGTATGTCGTTTTTAGTTACAGTCAATGCAGACTCTGTTCGATGTATAGCTGCCTTTGGTCAGTGTTTGTTAACAGATCTTTATGTTTTGGAATATTGTGTGTGCGAAGAGAGATTTGCTGAAGGTGAGTAGAGGCATTTACATGGGTATTTTAAGACGTCGAATATACACTCCTGGAAATTGAAATAAGAACACCGTGAATTCATTGTCCCAGGAAGGGGAAACTTTATTGACACATTCCTGAGGTCAGATACATCACATGATCACACTGACAGAACCACAGGCACATAGACACAGGCAACAGAGCATGCACAATGTCGGCACTAGTACAGTGTATATCCACCTTTCGCAGCAATGCAGGCTGCTATTCTCCCATGGAGACGATCGTAGAGATGCTGGATGTAGTCCTGTGGAACGGCTTGCCATGCCATTTCCACCTGGCGCCTCAGTTGGACCAGCGTTCGTGCTGGACGTGCAGACCGCGTGAGACGACGCTTCATCCAGTCCCAAACATGCTCAATGGGGGACAGATCCGGAGATCTTGCTGGCCAGGGTAGTTGACTTACACCTTCTAGAGCACGTTGGGTGGCACGGGATACATGCGGACGTGCATTGTCCTGTTGGAACAGCAAGTTCCCTTGCCGGTCTAGGAATGGTAGAACGATGGGTTCGATGACGGTTTGGATGTACCGTGCACTATTCAGTGTCCCCCCGACGATCACCAGTGGTGTATGGCCAGTGTAGGAGATCGCTCCCCACACCATGATGCCGGGTGTTGGCCCTGTGTGCCTCGGTCGTATGCAGTCCTGATTGTGGCGCTCACCTGCACGGCGCCAAACACGCATACGACCATCATTGGCACCAAGGCAGAAGCGACTCTCATCGCTGAAGACGACACGTCTCCATTCGTCCCTCCATTCACGCCTGTCGCGACACCACTGGAGGCGGGCTGCACGATGTTGGGGCGTGAGCGGAAGACGGCCTAACGGTGTGCGGGACCGTAGCCCAGCTTCATGGAGACGGTTGCGAATGGTCCTCGCCGATACCCCAGGAGCAACAGTGTCCCTAATTTGCTGGGAAGTGGCGGTGCGGTCCCCTACGGCACTGCGTAGGATCCTACGGTCATGGCGTGCATCCGTGCGTCGCTGCGGTCCGGTCCCAGGTCGACGGGCACGTGCACCTTCCGCCGACCACTGGCGACAACATCGATGTACTGTGGAGACCTCACGCCCCACGTGTTGAGCAATTCGGCGGTACGTCCACCCGGCCTCCCGCATGCCCACTATACGCCCTCGCTCAAAGTCCGTCAACTGCACATACGGTTCACGTCCACGCTGTCGCGGCATGCTACCAGTGTTAAAGACTGCGATGGAGCTCCGTATGCCACGGCAAACTGGCTGACACTGACGGCGGCGGTGCACAAATGCTGCGCAGCTAGCGCCATTCGACGGCCAACACCGCGGTTCCTGGTGTGTCCGCTGTGCCGTGCGTATGATCATTGCTTGTACAGCCCTCTCGCAGTGTCCGGAGCAAGTATGGTGGGTCTGACACACCGGTGTCAATGTGTTCTTTTTTCCATTTCCAGGAGTGTATATCTATTGTCTGATATTAGGACTAATTTGGAATGGATGTTCGGTCTTATTGTGGGTTTATTTGATGTCCAATCATGTAAGAGTAGGAAGTCAGCATTAATATATATTATGAAGTACGATGCTGAACCGTTTACAAATTGTAATGAATCTGCCATGTCTTTTAATGTTCGATTACATAGGTGGATTTCAAATTTATCTATTTCTCATAGCACTTAACAGATGTTTTATTCATGTCAAGTGAATACTGTTTCGAACGATATTTGTTATTCGCGAATAACGAATAATAACACAGGTCTGCGACTAAAAAACTGCATAGGATTTTTTAAAATTTTCTTCTAGATTTTGACCTCCCAGAAACAGGAAAAATATTTAAAAAATTCTGTCACGTAGGCTTTTATCTCTATTGCAGTATTTATGTTCATTAGTAATAAACCTATGTTGTTCTTCAATTTACTAATTATTAAAAATTATATCAATTATAATTGATAAAATGAACTTACATTTTAAAAAAATTTGCCATGTTAACTATTCTTTGTTACCAGTTGCAGGTTTTACCATGAACTCCTAGGCGCCAGAAGCAAATGCAAACAATCTTATTGTTCAGTTTTATCATGTTGCGACAAGTCCAACGACGATTTATATCTCGCGTGAAATGAAGAGAAACTCTCAGTAGACATATTGCTGTTCAAGTGAACAGTGCTGTTGTGTCTGTCTAGTCATGGCTACAAGAGGTTGTGTTATTTCTCCAAACAGTTTTTGTTATATCTGTGGTGAATACTCTATTAAAAGTCAACAGAGAAACATAAGTGATTTTGTGAGAAAAGTTTATTTTGCTTACTTCAAATTAAAACTTGGTGATCGAGATAAACCATGGGCCCCGTATAAGGTGTGTAGAAGATATGAAGAAGATATTCGTTTGTGGTTTAAGGGTAAGAAAAATGCACTTCGATTTGGGAGTCCTATGATATGGTGTGAGCAGAAAAACCATACCACTGATTGCTACTTCAGTTGACGTAAAGTGATTCAATTCAAAAAACAAAAGAAACATAACTTATCCTAACCTTGACTCAGCTATACGTCTAGTGCCCCGTAGCTCTGAAATACCTATCCCACAGCCGCCTTCCAGTTTGGATGAATTTCCGAGTGAGTTGGATGAAGTTACATTTGGAAATAATCAAATTTCAGAACCATCAATGGATGGATTGTCGGGACTTTAAAATACTCACGATTGCAAGCTCCCAACGACTGGTATTTAGATCGTAAATGTCGTTAATTCTCCCTGTCTGTGGCAGGCTGAGAGGGGAGTTTGCTTAATTTTATCAGCAGGGATTACTTTTATTCATTTTTATATAACCCTGCTGTGGGGAAAGATCTCTTGCACACTTTCTTCTCTCTCGGCAGCGTAACCTCCCTGACCATTCTGTCCGCTTTAGAATTGATGATTAGGCCCATCAAAGTTCAGAATACAATCTTATCGATTGAATTTGAAGTCGCAACTGAGAACGCAATTGTAATTTTGGGGATTGTCAGAGAAAACTACATCCTGCATGAATCTAGCCTTGTGCCAATAATTTGAGTAAAGGGGCAGCGTGACTGATATGATTCTCTTTTCTTAAGTATGATTTAAATTAGCAACCCGAGAACAGAAATTACTTCGAAAAACAAAGTTAATTTTATTTTTAACAAACATAGACAAATTTACGAAGTTACTTCTTAACAATCTTTTGAATACACATTTCACTAATTTTGAATTGAATTTTCATTTAACTATGGACAAAGATTATGTAACTATGCACATAGATTATTTCTCCTTTGAATTACAAACCCTGTTGCCTTTGATTTGCATCGTCCTGTGGGGGGAAGGAAAATCTTGGAGAGCATGTGGTCACTACTACTATACTGATACGTGCACATGCACTAAGTTATCACTGAAATCCAAATATCGTAACTATTTCTCTATGCAGATTTTTTATGTACAGTGGCTGGCACCGAGCAGGACTCGCGGCTGGTATCTCCAGAGCGAAGTGATTGAATACGAAACGATTACTCTTAGAAAAGCTATACTCGTGACCAAATTTTCAATAAGTTGTTAAACATCGGCACACACTAGCATAAATGTTCAGCAATCGCAAAAACTGGCTACAACTCCCTCTATTAGCTTTCTCGGCGGTTGCAGTTTGAAACTATGCACCACGTGGCGGGTCGTAATGGAAATCTCGAACGGAGAAGATTATTCTTATATCGGATGAATTGAACAAAAATCAATCGCGAAAAAGTCTCTGATAAATAAATTGTTAACGTTAAACATATTTAAACATTCAGATACCTTTGGCCTGATTTCGACGCAGCGTTCTGAAGGAACGTCTGGCCGCTTACCTGTCTTCCAAAAAACTGCCCGTAACCGTTGCGCGGCACTTTCTCCCGAGGAGCGCGAGTTGGGGGGGGGGGGGGGGGAGGCCCATGACCAACCTCTGGTAAGAAAACGTTTTTTTTTTTAGACTTTCGGACCTCTGGTCGAACCATCCTGTTCCTGCTTTTTGCCTTCCACTGACTGTGTTAAAGTTGGTAGAAGATTCTGAGACCCACTACATCTCTGGTTTGTCTGCTACCACACTCAAAACATTCACACCTGACCACGTACTTTAAGGAGAGGTGGGGAAATGTAAACAGGGACACAGAACGTGCATATTGTAATGAGAATAAGGGACTTTGATCCATAATTGTTTCTACATGCATGTAATTTGGGGCTGAAATTATTTCACTGTTCATTAATTGCGTAAAGTAATTGAATTTACGCCAGAAACAAAAAATGGATCAGGTTTATTCTTCCAATGGAAGGGTAATCACAAACATTTTTTTAACCTAATATTCTTCCTTTGAATTTTTTCTATCTTTTTGCGGTCACAGAATAAGCAATACAATCAGTCTTGTGACTTGCAGTTGTGCTGTACGTAGAATCAAAATGTCCTCATATCAGGTTAAATTCTACAAGTATAGTATGCCTCTTATGAGGTGAGAATAACTAGTAAAGAATTTGCCAAGGTTCTAAAATGATTGACATGACTCTAAGTTAGGAGCTATCTTTCTAAAGAGATCTCAATACCCAAGTTAACAAATATGCGTCGAATTGATTCTATTATCTATCAATGGCTATCCTAAAGCAAAATTAAAGTAAAATATAGAGTAGACAAAATCTTACAGCGTACCTCCACCGAGGTATGATTGTTTTGTGTTAAATAGATGGATTTGTTAGTTCTGTAAGGTAAAATTTAATTATACTGTACCACAGCTTCCTGTGGCATGGTCCTCTATCCTTATTAGGAACTTACTTTGACTCATACCACATATAGAACTTTACATAGTTTGTTTTGCTTCCAGTTTTAATTGAACGCAAACATTGATTTGCAAAGTTACCATCAAACACTATTATGTGGTAGTTACAATAAATGGTACTGCTGAACTTATTAGTTATGCCTAGTAAAACAAAGATGTCAAAATTATGAGCTCAAAGTTAGAGAAAAAAGCTTTCTGCTCTGTGCATTCGAACTACAGTGATTCGTTGGTTTGCAGAATTCGAACATGCTCGTGCTGTTTACAGAGCTCAGGTGTACATAAAGATACATGACTAACAACAAAATTCAATAGACATTTATGAGCCTGTAAAAGAGAAACAAATACATATACAACAGAATAGTCAAGAGATAATCTACATTTACGTGTAATCTTAGACATTTATCATTCTGTAAAAGAAAAACAAATGCATATACAACAGAATAGTAAAAAGAACCTGCATTTATGTGAAAATATCTTCACACGTGAAATATGGCCAGTGGTCACTTCAGAAACTCTCTCCTACTCATTTCTATTTGTTTGTATCACACGCAAATTGATATCACAGGGTGTCCTAGAGGCGCTGGGGTGGTCATTCACATCTCTTCTAAAAGCGACTTGGAGGATTAACTACAAGGGAGCACTTCACTGGATTGTGGCAGTGTCTATGATGGCGCCCACTTGACATTGTCCCATTGTCTACAAAATCCCCATATCTGGAATTAACATTGAATATAGCGTTTTTCATGACTGCTTCATTATTGTCTGAGTCTGACATCTCTAAATGACATTGTCCTTTATTTGACATTTTGCATTCTGAATACCGTTCCAGAATTCCCATAATCTTACCAGTTATAAACTCTGTGTAACTAACATGTCTGTGCTACTACAATGGCAGTCATGCGTTTGTGTCTTTGATCCAAAATTTCAATCAGTTCCTTAGTAGCTGTCACACCCCTGCAATGAGCTAACAGTCTGTGGTTCCTTGCAGTGCTGTACGTGACACTCAATGTGGGGCGAGATTCGCCCTTACACGGCATTTCCATTGCTGACAGTTTCGGTGCAAGGATGTCGAGCATATTGTTTGCTGGAGCATGTGGTTCTCACGCCGCCGGGCTCCCTGACGTGTGCCGGCAGTCCACTGACCGCCCAGTTGCCCGAGCTTCAGTCCATTCAGTCGCATCAGCTGTGAACGCAGGGGCAGGGGCGACTCCACTTTCCCTCGGTCGCCTCAGCTGTGAGCGGAGGGGTGGGGCGCCTCCTCTTTCCCTCTTGCGTCACAGCCCTCACTGACTGGGGCCGAGTAACGGTGAGTCGGCGTGTGCAGGGCTCTGCTAGCGCTACCTTGGCTACCCTGGCCCACTGCTCATGTCCTCCAGTTGCAGCCTCGTTGCCGCTCGCTGCCGAACTGGTTTCCGCTATGAAGGCAGTCAGCTTCAACACAATCCAGAGACAACACAGATTACATGTTCAAAGGTGTTGGTACACAATCGAAGTTATATTTGAGTATGATTTACATAATTTTACGTGCCTTGCAACAGCACATTAGATCGCAGAGTTCCCTCAGCAAAAGACTTACATCCTAAATTTACAATATTACATTTGCCACAAGTTCTTTACAAGTGGCATATCATTCCCAACAAACGATCCTTAAACCTGCGAATATTTAATATAAAGTGTGCCTTGATAACTTTACATGCGGCACAAGATTTGATAACAGAAAGTCGTACTCTAACATCTGCCATGATTACTTTACGTATGGCACGTGGTTTGATGACAGAAGGTCATACGCTAATATCTAATCTATTCTAGAATAGAATGTGCCATGTGGTTTTACATATCGCACATCATTTTGATTCTTGTTGTTGTGTTGTGGTCTTCAGTCCTGAGACTGGTTTGATGCAGCTCTCCATGCTACTCTATCCTGTGCAAGCTTCTTCATCTCCCAGTACCTACTGCAACCTACATCCTTCTGAATCTGCTTAGTGTATTCATCTCTTGGCCTCCCTCTACGATTTTTGCCCTCCACACTTCCTTCCAGTACTAAATTGGTGATCCCTTGATCCCTCAGAACATGTCCTACCAACTGATCCCTTCTTCTAGTCAAGTTGTGCCACAAATTTCTCTTCTCCCCAATCCTATTCAATACTTCCTCATTAGTTATGTGATCAACCCATCTAATCTTCAGCATTCTTCTGTAGCACCACATTTCGAAAGCTTCTGTTCTCTTCTTGGACGGCCGAAGTGGCCGTGCTGTTAAAGGCGCTGCAGTCTGGAACCGCGAGACCGCTACGGTCGCAGGTTCGAATCCTGCCTCGGGCATGGATGTTTGTGATGTCCTTAGGTTAGTTAGGTTTAACTAGTTCTAAGTTCTAGGGGACTAATGACCTCAGCAGTTGAGTCCCATAGTGCTCAGAGCCATTTGAACCATTTTGTTCTCTTCTTGTCTAAACTATTTATCGTCCATGTTTCACTTCCACACATGGCTACACTCCATACAAATACTTTCAGAAACGCCTTCCTGACATTTAAATCTATACTCGATGTTAACAAATTTTTCTTCTTCAGAAACGCTTTCCTTGCCATTGCCAGTCTACATTTTATATCCTCTCTACTTCGACCATCATCAGTTATTTTGCTCCCCAAATAGCAAAACTCCTTTACTACTGTAAGTGTCTCATTTCCTAACCTAATTCCCTCAGCATCATCCGACTCAATTTGTTGATGTTCATCTTATATCCGCCTTTCAAGACACTGTCCATTCCGTTCAACTGCTCTTCCAAGTGCTTTGCTGTCTCTGACAGAATTACAATGTCATCTGCAAACCTCAAAGTTTTTATTTCTTCTCCATGGATTTTAATACCTACTCCGAACTTTCCTTTTGTTTCCTTCACTGCTTGCTCAATATAGAGACTGAATAACGTCGAGGGTAGACTACAATCCTGTCTCACTCCCTTCCCAACCACTGCTTCCCTTTGATGTCCCTCAACTCTTATAACTGCCATCTGGTTTCTGTACAAATTGTAAATAGCTTTTCGCTCTCTCTATTTTACCCCTGCCACCTTCAGAATTTGAAAGAGAGTATTCCAGTCAACATTGTCAAAAGCTTTCTCTAAGTCTACAAATGCTACAAACGTAGTTGTGCCTTTCCTTAATCTAGCTTCTAAGATAAGTCGTAGGGTCAGCTCACATGTTCCGATATTTCTACGGAATCCAAACTGATCTCCGAGGTCGGCTTCTACTAGTTTTTCCATTCGTCTGTAAAGAATTCGCCCTAGTATTTTGCAGCCGTGACTTATTAAACTGATAGTTCGGTAATTTTCACATCTGTCAACACCTGCTTTCTTTGGGATTGGAATTATTATATTCTTCTTGAAGTCTGAGGGTATTTCGCCTGTCTCATACATCTTGCTCACCAGATGGTAGAGTTTTGTCAGTACTGGCTCTCCAAAGGCTGTCAGTAGTTCTAATGGAATGTTGTCTACTCCCGGGGCCTTGTTTCGACTCAGGTCTTTCAGTGCTCTGTCAAACTCTTCACGCAGTATCATATCTCCCGTTTCATCTTCATCTACATCCTCTTCCATTTCCATAATATTGTCCTCAAGTACATCGCCCTTCTATAGACCCTCTATATACTCTTTCCACCTTTCTGCTTTCCCTTCTTTGCTTAGAACTGGGTTTCCATGTGAGCTCTTGATATTCATACAAGTGGTTCTCTTTTCTCCAAAGGTCTCTTTAATTTTCCTGTAGGCAGTATCTATATTACCCCTAGTGATATATGCCTCTACGTCCTTACATTTGTCCTCTAGCCACCCCCGATTAGCCATTTTGCACTTCCTGTCGATCTCATTCTTCAGACGTTTGTATTCCTTTTTGCCTGCTTCATTTAATGCATTTTGTATTTTCTCCTTTCATCAATTAAATTCAATATTTCTTCTGTTACCCAAGGGTTTCTACTAGCCCTTGTCTTTTTACCTACTTGATCCTCTGCTGCCTTCAACATTTCATCCTTCAAAGCTACCCACTCTTCTTCTACTGTATTTCTTTCCCCCATTCTTGTCAATCGTTCCGTAATTCTCTCTCTGAAACTCTCTACAACCTCTGGTTCTGTCAGTTTATCTAGGTCCCATCTCCTTAAATTCCCACCTTTTTGCAGTTTCTTCAGTTTTAATCTACAGTTCATAACCAATAGATTGTGGCCAGAGTCCACATCTGCCCCTGGAAATGTCTTACAATTTAAAACCTGGTTCCTAAATCTCTGTGTTACCATTATATAATCTATCTGAAACCTGTCAGTATCTCCAAGCTTCTTCCATGTATATAACCTTCTTCTATGATTCTTGAACCAAGTGATAGCTATGATTAAGTTGTGCTCTGTGCAAAATCCTACCAGACGGCTTCCTCTTTCATTTCTTACCCTGAATGCATATTCACCTACTACGTTTCCTTCTCTGCCTTTTCCTACTGACGAATTCCAGTCTCCCATGACTATTAAATTTTCATCTCCCTTCACTATCTGAATGATTTCTTTTTTGTTGAATCTGACATTGTTGGTAAAGGTTTGTTGGTGAGGTTGAGGTATTTGAGGATGAGGCCTCTTCTACCAAATCTACTCTCCCAATCATGCAATTACTCGAGTTTATTACGTCACTGTATTACATCATGTGTCGCATACACTGGCAAACAGATTAAACGAGTTAATATCCCTAAAGTCCGAGCCTAGGTTACCCATTTACACCTCTGGCTTATTACCTTTCTTAACTACTGGAAATACCCCATGAATTAGTAATATCATAGATGGAGAAATTAAGACACTTTGAAAATCTTAGTACCATTACATTCATCTTGTTGTGTCGGTAGCTGGGCCGACACCGTGAAGTTGAGATGGCTGAAAAGGCAAGCTAGACTAACGCAGACGGGCGTGATGTACTGGAACAGGATACGTAATTAATGTTAGGAAGAAAAGTACGGAGCAGGATTAATACTTATCTTTAATATCATTGTGGTACATCGATCTTGACGATACACAGGAGACTTTAAGTACAATCACTGTATGGCTAATGGCGCCTTGCTAGTTCGTAGCCATTAACTTAGCTGATGGCTATTCTGTCTCTCGGCTAATGAGAGAGAGAGGCTTCGTACATCTGGTCGGTAGCTAGGTTCTCGTACAACTGGGGCGAGTGCTCTCTCGTATCACGAGACCTGCCTTGGTGGTGGCGCTAGGTCTGCGATTACACAGTGGCGACACGCGGGTCCGACATGTACTAAATGGACCGCGGCCGATTTAAGCTACCACCTAGCAAGTGTGGTGTCTGGCGGTGACACCACATTCCTCCCCCGCAAATCGGCGAACGGTCGTGTGATAAGGCTTCCGCCCGCCGTGGGGAGGACCACATGTTGACGTATGCGATGAGGTGGGGAGCCTAACAACAGGCGAGGCTGTGCCACCCGCACCCGGCCATTCGGTCCGAGGGGAGCTAGGAAACGCCCGAAAAACTAGTCCAGGGTGCACGTCAACATGCGGTGTATGCGCCCGTAAAGAGACAGGAGGGACCGAAGGATCAACCTCCATTGCGTCGGGGTAGCCGACGCGCGATGACGTCATGTGGTCCGGAGGGGGCGGGAGTTCCATGGCGGAGGACAGCTGGTCACGGGAAGCGATCGGCGGCGCGTGACCCTGGGAGGCGCTTGGCGGCTGCAACGAAGCGTCGAATGCGGGCGGCGCCGGCGGGAGAACAAGCGGCGGCGGCGGCGGCTGCTGCTGCTGCGGCGGCGGCGGCGCGTCGCCATGGGGCAAAATGGAAGGCATCGTCGGTAACACCTGGGGATGAGGCGAGCCAGTAGATGGGTCCCCAGGGCGCTGACCGGACGGCACCGTCGCTGAAAGCAGACGGGGAGCGGCAGAACCCGAGCGACGACAGAGGCGCAGCTGCTTGAGATGCCGACGCACCTCACCAGAGGCCCCCAAAACCAAATACATCGCGCGGCCGAGGCAGCGAAGAATGCGCCCTGCGAGCCAACGCCGTGAACCTCGATAGTTGCGATAAAATACAACGTCGCCTGGAGCAAAAGCAGGAGTCTGCCGCTGCACAGGAACCTGATGCGGCGGATGCAGCAAAGACATCAAGGTGCGATGAGGACGACCGTGGAGCAACTCAGCCGGCGAGCGACCATCTCGGGGCTGAGAGCGATACGAAGACAAAAAGAGCAACAATGCGTCCTCCCGAGAATGCGACTCTTTCAATTTCAACATCTGTGACTTGAAAGTCCGGACCAATCGTTCAGCGGCACCGTTGGACTGAGGCGAAAACGGCGCGGATGTCAGATGTTGAATACCATTGGCCTGGCAGAATGACTGAAATTCTGCGGACATGAATTGTGGGCCATTGTCGGAAACAATAGTCTGCGGAAGACCTTCAATGCAAAAGATAGCAGACAACGCTTGGATGGTGGCGGAGGACGTCGTGGAAGACATCCGGACAACAAAAGGAAAATTACTGAAGGCATCGACCAGAACCAACCATCGAGCATTCCAGAATGGACCAGCAAAATCAATGTGCAAGCGTTGCCAAGGGGAAGTGGCTTTTGGCCACGCAAAGACTTTCCGCGGCGGTGCGGACTGTTGTTCGGCACACGCCATGCAAGAAGAACACATATTCGTAATCGCAGCATCGATTCCGAACCAAGTACAGTGCTGACGAGCAAGTTGTTTCGTTCGCACTATACCCCAATGTCCTTGGTGAAGAAGCCGTAAAACAGAGGACTGTAACGAAGCTGACGACAAAAGCGACTGGTTTGTGCAATTTGAATAGACACTGGTACAGAATCACTTGCTAATTGACGTGATTTCCGGCGACGTCGACGCACAGTTTTTGTGGGACGAACACAGTTACTGTTAGAGATAGTGTCACTGGACGAAGTGGAATTAACGACATGAATGTCCATAGGCGAAGGTCCACGAGCCTGAGTGTCCTTGGTTCGATTCCGGCGCGAAGCAAAGGGCCTGGAATGATTGTGATTGTCTGATCTGAGCTTTTTCTGGCAAACACTTTGAACATGTCCTTTCTTATTGCAGAAAAAGCAAATCAAGGTGCGTGATGCAATTGCACAGAACGTTTCTGATGTTCGTATACGGGAGCAAATTTTGAAACTAGTTAATCCCATCCTCGTCGCCAATGTTGTGTCGGTAGCTGGGCCGACACCGTGAAGTTGAGATGGCTGAAAAGGCAAGCTAGACTAACGCAGACGGGCGTGATGTACTGGAACAGGATACGTAATTAATGTTAGGAAGAAAAGTACGGAGCAGGATTAATACTTATCTTTAATATCATTGTGGTACATCGATCTTGACGATACACAGGAGACTTTAAGTACAATCACTGTATGGCTAATGGCGCCTTGCTAGTTCGTAGCCATTAACTTAGCTGATGGCTATTCTGTCTCTCGGCTAATGAGAGAGAGAGGCTTCGTACATCTGGTCGGTAGCTAGGTTCTCGTACAACTGGGGCGAGTGCTCTCTCGTATCACGAGACCTGCCTTGGTGGTGGCGCTAGGTCTGCGATTACACAGTGGCGACACGCGGGTCCGACATGTACTAAATGGACCGCGGCCGATTTAAGCTACCACCTAGCAAGTGTGGTGTCTGGCGGTGACACCACACATCTCATAGCGGTTTAGATGCACTCACACCTTCCTTTGGTTTTTTTTTTTTTTTTTTTTTTTTACATGCAAAATTCACTCAGAGATACTGTCAATACCAGACCAGAAAGGACTAACGTTTCGAATAGTAAACACTTATAAAGGCACATTTGCATGCCGTGCGTGAGTTTCCACGGAAACGCGAAATCTTAATTAAATAATTGATCTGTGACAAATAAATAAAGTCTATGGCACAGGTCTGCAGCGCTGTGTCGCTGATAAAACAAAAACACAATTACGATACTCTTATGTTTCTTTAAGAAGGGGAGGTCTTGGGCAAGTGGTGCGGGAAGCACGTATATTTCATTGACTGGCACACCGCCATATTTGATGTTATATAAGAACACTGCGAGTTGCAATCTTACTAGGCACTCGATTCTGTAAAGAATTTATATTTATGAAAGTAAGTAGAATTATTTAACTGTAGGCTTATTCGTTGAATATATCTGATTTAACTAACTGTAAACTTTCTATGCTTAGTAGACTCTGTACGACGTATTGACATGGCTGGCAAATTATTCTAATCTTGAGATTTAGATTTGAGTCCGCACCTACCGCAGCAGTCTTTGTAAACGATTTAAATACGAAGTCCGATTATTTGAGTCTTATTTCACGGTCAACTACGAATAACATTACATTTACGAAAAAGCCATTGTCAAACGTCTGATACCGAATAATTAAACATCCACGTTCCAGATAAGCAAATATTAATTACATCCAATCACTATCATACATTATTAATAATTAATATTATATTTTATTTTATTTATTTTATATTGGCGACTGCGTGTCGGACTTGTTATTTTGTCATTTGTTACACTGTTCTCTTTGTTTCATGTGAAAAATCAACTTTCTGGACCTGGACTTGAATATATGAGAAATAACAAAAATCTGAAGATATTTTCCAATTCTAAAATTTTGCGGGAAGACGCAATGAAGCTTCCAGCAAAATAAGGTAAGACGCAACATTTGTGCATTGGCAGGCTTGACCAGACGCATAATTCAGTGTATTAGCTCTTCTGTAGATTCTGTAGTATTTCTTTCGCGTGTAGCAGTTTTCAGTGATAAATTTCATTCTCAGTACTTTTCCTTAAACAATAACTTCTGCAACAATACCAATACACGAGTGTACAACATGGCCGACTTCTGTACGATACGTTGTCACATGGACAGCAGCCATTAACAATAATCCCATATTCAGTTTACATTTTTAAATTAACAAACAGCCATTGTTGCTACGAGCGATTCATGCTCAACTGCATTTTATTTTAAAACCAGTGTCAAACATTATTTTCTTGAAACATATATCACGTGTGGCATGGTCATAGCTAGAAAACAATACCCAAAGATGGAACAGCAAAGACATACTATTCAGACGCAATCCGACTCGGACGAGAGACAAATGTTAGAAAATGACTTTACGACAGCAACTGGTAGTGACGATTCATCAAATATTGACGCAAGTGTCAACGGAAATTTTGACAATAGGCCGTCCACCACAAAAATTTCAAAGTCTCAGTCAGAGCCCATGTTAATACATGACGTCACGTCTAATGACGCGGCGGGGGCAGAGACCTTGCAAACAGTAAACATTGCCAACATGTTACAAATGCTAATGAAACAAAACGCGGAAAATATGGCAACCTTAAGGATGCAGAACGCGGAAAACATGGCAACCTTAAAGACACAAAATGAGCAGTTAAAGACACAAAGTGACGAAATTAAATCTGATCTCATAGCAATCAAGACAGGTAGTGACACATTGTGTAAACGTGTGGAACTTATAGACGCCACACTGACCAAACAGATGACTGAACTCAGTACGAAATTTTCCAAGCTTAATACGATACAAGAAAAGACTACAAATGACGTAGCACTTTTACAGACACAATTAAAAAACCTTAATGTCACGTGTGAAGCTCTTACTGAACAAATTCAAACATATCCTTCAGTACACGACAACCTTGAAAAACGAATTACTGACGTGCAGAATAAATTTGACGATGTTGAACAACACCTGACTTACAATCTGATGCCACAGCTCATTTTCAAAATATTAATAAATAATTTCATGATTGGGTAGAGAACAAAGACAAACATTTTGATAGATGCATACGTGAAAATTTACCAACAATTGTGCACGACTCCGTAGCGGAATACATCACTAATAACAAACAGCTGATTAGTGACGCAGTACAATCCGTCACTGCACCTATGAGACAATTCACCGATCAACCGCAGTCTGAATGTAACGAAAATATCAGTCAAAATGTACAGTTCAGAAACCAATATACATTCGAGTATGACGCATACATACCGCACACGACAAACACACAAGAACAAAACACACCACGACTACAACACATACCACGACGTGCAACCACAAACACAAGCTATTATCATGGTAAACCACAGCAACATTATCGTAATTACTCGCCAGCTGAACATTGCAGTAATTGCAGTGGAACAAATCCATATCATAATGCAGAGGAAGAAGAAAGCTTAATAAAACACAGGCAATTTCAGGCTTTTATCCCAGAAAAACGAACCATTCATCCGGTGATTTTTCTTAAATCTTTTAGTAACGCATTTCCACGCACTTGGAGTGACCGGAAAAAGATTTCATATATTGTCGGTTACATCCAAGGCGATGCAGCTGTCTGGGCATACAGTCAAGCTGACGTATGTACCACGTACAGTGAGTTTGAGCGTGCCTTTCTGAACAAATTCTGGTCGCAATCCGTCCAGGAGCGACTCAGAAGACAAATTTTAGAACCTGAAACTTTTAACAGTAAAAATGGTAACTTACGCAGATATTTTGAAAAATACTTGAACATGGGGCATTTTTTGGACGAACCAGTCGCAACACGTGATATACCCCGTGCGTTGAAGGCCAAATTGCCTTTCAACATTAAAGAAAAACTCTTACATATTCCGGATGACGATCCAGATTATTTTTTAACAGCTTTAGATTCGGTTGACATGTTACTAGAAGATCAGCGCTTCGCGCGGCAAAATAGCAGCCACAATGTTTATACTAGTGGTATGCAAAACATGCAGGCTTGCCAACTCAATTCTGGCGCGCCCACAGTTGGATACGCGGTACAGCAAAAACAGCAAACTCACATGCCGTCTCAATACGGAAATCAAAATCAACACGCGTATTCCAATACAAACAACAGTCACAACAGTAATAACACTCCATGCGGCAATCCATACAAAAGGCACCGCGGTAATAACAACAACGGTAACAACGGATACAAATGTAACAACAAAAACACAAACAGAAATAGAAATAATAATAACTACGAGCCAAGACAGCATCAAGGCTGGACTCGTAGCGATCAATACTTTCATTCAAACACTGCTTTACCACAGCAGCCACCAGGACAAAATTGGAGCATACCTTACGACCGACAGGTAAGTTATAATGCGCAACAGCAACAACAACCGCAAAAGTTTGGAGATCACAACAGGCAATATCCGAATGCGAATATAATAGAAATGACACCTGATACACAACCTCAATCTGTGTCAGTACCTAATACAAATGCTAATCCAACAAACTAGAAACAGTCACTTCTATGCCCCGGGTCGTGGCTGAAGAATTCTTGGGGGGCGACTTCAATGTTAATCAGTTATTTGACACCACAATTAAACAACAAAATATTGATATGCCTAATAATTCTAAACAAAAACGACCTGTTTTATTTATAAGATACAACCACAATGACAATATATCGGATGAACTTTTGCAAGACAGTACACAATGTCGTTCAAACACAAATGAAATTGTTTTAGCATCTACTACTGGTGTAGTAGGTGGGATTCCAACTACTATTATCTTAGATACAGGTGCAGCTGTGAGCGTTTTGTCTTTTAATTTCTATAGAAAGATGTGTGAATTGGAGCCTGTACCTGAGTTTCCCGCCGAAAACTGTAAAATAGCTACTGCTCTAGGTAATAAGTCATGTAGGGTTACGAAGCAAGTTTTTGTAAACATTAAAATAGGTAATGGAACCGTACAATGGCCATTCCTGGTTGTACAAAACCTTGTGACAAATTGCATATTAGGAATAGATATTATGAGCGAGAAGGACTGCATTATAGACTTCTCCAAAGGTAAATGTATTTTAAATGATAAAAGCAGTGTAATTATTATTGATTTGGACAGGAGAACTCTAAAGCATGACAAACACTGTACAGGATACAAGGTTCAGTTAGTACTTGACAATGACATTCAAGACATGCAAACACACTCATCTGACACAGAGCTAATGGACTTGAAAACATTGCTTGATCATAAGATAAATGAAGCTACAGCTCTCAGTGTACATGAACGTATAAAACTACAGGAAGTGTTATCCAAATATTTACAAGTTTTTACCAAACGATTAGGTGTTATCAACACGTATGTGTACAAGATTGAAGTTAAGCCTCACAAGATCTTCTACCACAAGACATATAACGTACCGTTATCTCAACGACCTGCTGTGTGGCAAGAATTAAAACAAATGTTAGACTGGAAGGTTATTGAACCATCCACCTCACCTTACTGTAGTCCTCTACTTGTTGTCAAAAAATCAAATGGTAGCATTAGGCTAGTGTTAGACGCACGAGCAATTAATGAAATAATTTTACCGGTTCACACAAAACCCGAAAATTTAGAAGAGCAATTACAGAAATTTCTAGATGCAAAATATTTTTCCACAATAGATCTCGCTAATTCATTTTGGCAAGTAGGTATCACTCCTGATTCTCGGAAATATACTGCATTTATGTTCGGGGGGCGAACCTATCAGTTTTGTGTTCTACCCCTCGGATTGAATGTCAGTTCTGGGGTATTCATTACAGCCCTGGATACCGTGCTTGGCGATGATTTAGTTGAGACAGTCACACACTATGTAGATGATATACTGATAGCTACACAGTCTTGGAATGAACACGTTGACACACTTCAAAGAATTTTAGAAAAATTTGCACAAGCTGGAGTCACAGCCAATCTTAGAAAATCAAAATTTGGTTGCAGTGAGATAAAATATTTAGGACATATCATTAATTCACAGGGCATACGTCCTGATCCCAGTAAATTAGATGCTATCAGAAACTTTCCTAGCCCTCGAACTAAAAAGCAGTTAAAATCATTCCTTGGGCTATGTTCATTTTTCAGACGTTTTTTACCACAACCACTTTTGAACAGTAAACATCTGCTAAATCTACTCAGAAAGAATCAAGTTTGGATCTGGTCGGAACAGTGCCAGAATGACTTTAATACAATTAAACATGCTTTAGTGAATGGAAACATATTGAGCCATCCAGATTTCAATTTAGATTTTTGTATGACTTGTGACGCTTCACGTACTGGCTTGGGCTGTTGCTTATTTCAAGTTGTAAAGAATAAAGAAAAGGAACAGATAAGAATTATTGGGTTTGCAAGTCGTACTCTAACTGAATGTGAGCATACATACTCCACTACTGAGTTAGAAACACTTTCCATAGTCTGGGCATTCTAGAAATTCAATTATTATTTATTTGGAAAACATACAGTAATTTACACCGATCACCAGGCCCTGACATTTTTGTTAACTTGTAAACTTGTACATCCTAGACTATCACGATGGGCAGTTACTCTTCAGAACTACTCTTTTGAAATTAAGTACATAAAAGGTAAGGACAACACCATTGCCGACGCTTTGTCTAGACTTCCACAAGGTATGAATGAAACCAACAGTGACTTAGAAAATATAAATGATTACAGGATTCTCTTAATGCAAGACAAGCAGTATCACCAATATTATATTGATATGTGCAGAAACATGGCTAAATTACAAACATCTGATCCTCACTGGTATAAGATAATAACATTACTGGTAGAAAAACACAATCATCCTTTGACTAGGTATTACAAGTTACACAGTGATGTGTTATTTTATCGCCGTCATCCAAATGCTACTAACTGGTGTGTATGCATTCCCAAAGAGTCTGAACGTAATTTGATTTGGCACACACACTTAGTTTGGGGTAATTATGAGACGAAAAAGTGTTTGGAAAGCTCAGCACATACTGTTATTTTAGCAATATGAGAAAAAAAATTTACAGGGAACTGAAAACATGTGTCATATGTCAAAAATCAAAACCTCAGAATTTATCCACAAAAACAGATTTACATTCTATTTTACCGAGTAAACCCCTGGAAATTTTGTGTACTGACATCAGTGGACCGCATCCAGCAAGCTCTGGAGGCGTCAAATATATCTTAGCTTTTTACGATATATTTTCTAAACATGTAAAACTTTACGCTTTAAAACCGCCACTGCAAATGCTATAATACGCCGATTCTCAAGTGATTACCTGACGCACGTGGGAAAACCTAAAGCAATTCTGTCAGATAATGCATCATACTACTCTGGGTACAAATTGAGAAATTTCTTGAAGGACAATAACATTAAAAGTATATTTATTTCAAGGTTTAGTCCACAATGTAACGCGACTGAGAGACTTTTCCGAGAACTAAACCGATTCATGAGGACCTATATTTCATCAAAACATACTAATTGGGTGTCCTACCTAAGTCTTTTCGAAGACGTACACAATAACTTAAATATTTACAATACAAATTACACACCTAACGAGATCATGTTCAATTGCAAACAGAACGATCAATGGATAGAACCATTACCTAAGTTGTCAGACAAGGAAATCACACCTGAACAGAAAATAAGAGAAGTATTGACTACACTGACACATCACGCACAGATACGAAACAAACATCACATAAACATAATAAAAAGAAAACAAAAATTCAAGGTAGGAATGCTTGTACTACTTCGTACTCATCATAAATCTGTAGCACTCAAACGACGCAATGCTAAGTGGCGTCTGCTATATGAAGGACCTTATATAATTGTTAACATACCGCATCCTGGTGCGTATCTGTTACAACATCCTTCTTCTTCTTAAGTTGCCAATCCTAAGATTGATTTGCAGCAGCTCTCCATTCAGTGCGATTGTCGGCCAGCCTCTTCAATTCCGTGAAACTTCCGCATCCTAGGTCCTGCATTATCTGGCTTATGTACTTTCTTCTAGGTCTACCTCTTGCCCTTTTGCCCTCCACAAGGCCTTCCGTTATAGTGTGGAGAAGACTTTCATGTCTCAGAATGTGTCCCATCCATATATCTCTCCTCTTCTTGACCGTCTTCCAAAGAACTGGAACTTCCTCCGCTCTCTGCAGGACTTCTTCATTTGTCATCCTGGCCGTCCATGGAATTTTTAACATCCTTCGCAGACACCACATTTCGAATCCTTCAATCCTTCTTCTTTCGTCCTCTCCAAGTGTCCAGGTTTCGCTGCCGTAGAGAAGCACACTCCCAACAAAGGTCTTTATTAACCGCTTCCTTAACGACAGACTTATCATATTTGATGTGAGGAGTCCTTTCCTTTTATAGAATGCAATCTCTGCCTGATTTATTCTACTTATTACATCTTTCCTACTACGACCATCTGATGTTATTCTGCTTCCCAAGTAGACAAAGTCTTGTATTTCTTTCAGCTTCTCTCCATTCAGCCTTATATTCGTAATTGCTTGATTATTTTGTTTGCTTGCAACTAAGATTTTTGTTTTTGACTTATTAATTTTCATGTTGTACCGTGTAGCAAGAGTGTTTTCCATTTCCTCCAACACTACTTGTAATTCTTTCTCATTTTCCGCTAGGACAGCAATGTCATCCGCAAAACGTAGCATATCAACTATTTTTCCCTAGATCCTGATTCCATTAGCTTGTCCTAACTTTTCTCTGACCTCGTCCGTTGCTTTCTGTATGTGCATATTAAAGAGGACAGGGGAGAGTGCACATCCCTGTCTCACACCCTGTTTAATTTTTGCTTGTTGTTGATGTTCCCCACATCTCACTATTGCCACCTCTTCTTTGTATATGTTCCATATCGTTCTCCTGTCCTTGTACTTAGCTCCAGTTTCCCTCAATATCTGGAATAGTTTTTTCCATTCAACCTTATCAAAGGCTTTTTCGAGGTCAATAAATGCTTTGTAGGTGTCCTTTCCTTTTTCCATTCTTTTTTCTATTATGAGCCTTAGGTCCATAATGGCTTCTCGCGTACCTCTCCCTCTTCTAAAGCCAACCTGGTCTTCTGTGAGCATGCATTCCACGTTCCCTTCAATTCTTCTGAGGAGGATGGTCGTCAAAATTTTTGATGCATGTGATGTTAGGCTGAGGGTTCTGTATTGTGCACACGATTTTGCTGGCATTTTCTTTGGTAATGGAACAATAATACACTTTTTGAAGTCCTCAGGCAGCTCTCCAGTATCATATATTTGGCAGATTAATTTATACAATCTATCTTTTATTTCTGTTCCAGCTGCTTTGATGATTTCTGCAGGCAATGAGTCAATTCCTGGTGCTTTTCCGTGCTTAAGTGCCTGTAGTGCCTGATCAAATTCAGACCTTAGTATGCTGTCTCCTAGAACTAACAAAATTATTGGGCTATACGCACACAGAGATCTTAGAGCATTTCATGCTAAATAATGTCAAAGTCATACCCATGAAAACATTGCTAAGCAACTCGCAAAACTCTGTTTGCTACAACACAGATAATAAGTAGTATAGAAATTATCATTTCAGCGGTTCCAGTGACGCAGTTGAAGACAGAAGAACTTTTCTTTCAACGCCGCGGCACCACCGAGAAGACTGAATATTAAAGTAAAATTTATGATTACGTAGCAGTGAATGATATATTAATTTTTCACGGAACATTTGTGACTGTAGGTACCACTGACTTGGTATGACACCTGACGAACCGACAGACGTCATCTGTGAAGCGATCTTTTACTTCGAGAAATAGATTAGACGCACATCTCTCAGCAAGAAAAGCATCTACCAGTAGCCAAGGCCACACAGACACTATACACACACGCACAAAACGCGAGGAATCGAACAGTTTTCCGTCTCTTATTATTTTGAATATTTATTGAGTAGTGAAAACGCCTGGTCTTGCCTACTGATGTAATGAATGTTGTGTCTAACCTATCTTAATTTCAGATGACATCACAAAAAACATCGATAAAATCCCAGCAAAACCGTTAAAGAGAACGTAAATATCTGCAATTCATGTAATCAAATGTGACATAATGTAATAATTTATAGCTATGTAATGATGATGTAAACATGTTTATGTGTAACTGTATTATGTTTATGCTAAGAAAATATGTGATGTGTATATGTATGATTACTTTTTTTTTTTTAAATGATGTATAATGTAACTGTTACTATGTGAAAATTTGAACCATAACGAGTGCCAAAACGTGAAAAACTTAAAAAAAAAATTGCATAGTGAACAACTGTTCACGGACATTAACGTACATTACTAAGTCTGCAACTACGCAGAAACCTATGTGAAAGAAACTGTTAATGACATTCATCATGCATCGTACCTTTGTAAACGCGATGAACGATTTTTTTGATAAGTAACTACGAACATTTAGGTGAGCTATATTTAGCAAAAAACTGAAAATGTGAAGTGCGTAATTGGTGCATCGTCTAGTGACATTACTACAGTATCTAACTTCAAGATGTTAACTGGATTAAATGTTCACAACGTGCCTGTCCAGAAAACAACACGACGAGTGGAAGAATTTTGGTTGGAACTTCAGGTAATGGAATGTTTTCGAAATGTGACGGACACACTTACCTGGACTGTCCAAGGATCGACGCCAGCTATGTGCCGTCCGAGGTTCTGCAACCAAGCTTCCACGGAATATCGAAAACGAACTGCATATGGACCAATTACTCGACGGGTCTCGTCTGATCTGTAATAAACAATGCCTTTTGTCACAACGAACTGCATCACAACGACTATAATGGAAATACGAAATGGACATGCTTATGTATCAATCACGTTGTTATACAGCGATGTTACTGTGATCAAAAAAACTTTACCACGACGACACTAACCTGTGAAAAATTATTGTGCAGCAGATGAATATAATCTGTAATAACGACACGATGTGTATAGGTCAACGCACCTGAAACAAAAAGACATTTTTCTTTGAAGCATTTCATTGCAATACTATGTAACTAAGAACATTCAACAATCTAAAGTTGTATTGTATTATAACAAATATTGTAATTTTAAAACTAAGTTACCTGTCATAGAATGTAGTCTTCATATGTAATCTTGGTGGAATATTTTCTTTGTGCAACGACTAAGAAATGCGCGCGCACACAAACAATATGAACTGCAATACTGTGCCGCGTGATCTAAATTTACGATATAACGGCAGTGCCGGAGTCACACTGACGCTTCTGCGCATGCGCGCACTCTATTTTGCCAACATAAGAACTTTTACGGCGCACGCGCGTCATTCAAATTTTGTATATAATATACAGTATAATGTAAGTCATGTAAATAGTTGAAGATAACTTAGATTTTCTTGTGCCTTTAGGTGAATTGCTCGCCTGCAGGTGTGTCCTTTCGCCGCGCAATTCAGGGGGCAATATAAAGACACATTTGCATGCCGTGCGTGAGTTTCCACGGAAATCTTAATTAAATAATTAATCTGTGACAAATAAATAAAGCGTATGGCACAGATCTGCAGCGCTGTGTCGCTGATAAAACAAAAACACAATTACGATACTCTTATGTTTCTTTAAGAACGGGAGGTCTTGGACAAGTGGTGCGGGAAGCACGTATACTTCATTGACTGGCACACCGCCATATTTGATGTTATATAAGAACACTGCGAGTTGCAATCTTACTAGGCACTCGATTCTGTAAAGAATTTATATTTATGAAAGTAAGTAGAATTATTTAACTGTATGCTTATTCGTTGAATATATCTGATTTAACTAACTGTAAACTTTCTATGTTTAGTAGACAGTCACCTCTGTACGACGTATTGACATGGCTGGCAAATTATTCTAATATTGAGATTTAGATTTGAGTCCGCACCTACCGCAGCAGTCTTTGGAAACGATTTAAATACGAAGTCCGATTATTTGAGTCTTATTTCACGGTCAACTACGAATAACATTACATTTACGAAAAAGCCATTGTCAAGCGTCTGATACCGAATAATTAAACATCCACGTTCCAGATAAGCAAATATTAATTACATCCAATCACTATCATACATAATTAATAATTAATATTTTATTTTTTTATTTTATACACTGTAAAACAGTTAAATGACCCATTTTTTGTAAATGTAATTCTGTCACTTACATCACTTGGCTTAAAGTTTGTGTAAGCTCATTTGTTTCATATAGATAAAGTTATCATTCAGTCATTCATCCTGAATGAATTAATTGTTCAGTTTCATATTTTACCTTGCGAATCTTTGTTCTAGAAAATGTTACCAATACGATTACCACAGGGGTGCCCTTCTCTCCAGGCTGTTGCTGCTGATTAGGTGTGAAGGGATGTCTTCCTTCTATACTTGCTCTTACCCAAGTTTTATTTATTTAAGGCTTTTACCCTTCATTGAGACACCATTTGCTAGTTCAGCATTAATCTGTTAATATGTGAATAACATTGACTATGATATCTACTCTAAAACTGTTTACTCATGGGTATAAATTCCTTACAGATACTTTGTGATTGTGTTTATGGCTAAGGTAGTCAACAAATTTATCTAGTAACTTCATGTATCAGACAAATTAAGATTAATGATATTTCAGGTAACAGTTCCTTCTGTTAATAATTATTCAAATGCTTATGTTTAGATAATGTACTCCCTATTCTCTTCTTACGCACTCTCATCTTATTTCGAAGGTAGTGAAACTTCGTCGCTGCAAGTAGATCTCTTTCCTGATGTGGTCTTGTCATTGTTTCCGTCGCCACAGTCGCAGCAATACTTCGTGATCCTGAAACACAGAATTCTCGGGCTCTTCCCTCTATCGATTTCCTTTCGTTGCCTTGCACTATCTATTCATAATGCACGTGCTGCATTACGGCACATAATATTTCGCCTCTATGGGCTTCTCAACATTTACTTTGTACATGGCGCATTCCGCTTTAGCATGACTTAAGGCGCTCCTATATGGCGCAAATCTCCCTACTGTCGACACGATACGTGCTCATCAAATCTGTTTCCCCTTTATTAGATAATGCACCTTGCCCTGCCTGCCTCTCATTCACCTGGGCATACTGCTTGGGACTGACAGTGTAACCAAACTTCAACCAAATTATCTGAATAGCTTGTTATAGCTGAATTTGCAAACGACCAACATTCAGAGAACTACCTTAACATATACTTGTGAGTTAAAAACATAGCATTACTTTAACCTTCATTATTATGACTACTACATAAAAAACACAATCGACCCTCTTTTTAGTATCCTATTCCTTCCACAGTTTGAGGTTGCTGATGTGGTGTAAACCCCTGGATTTTCTCGTCCTAATAGTTTGTATTTCAAACGTGTTTTCGTGTGCCACTCTTTTTACATGAAATGGTCCCTCATAGAGGTTGAAAAATTTACTACACAGATAACTAGGTTTCTTAGACAACCGGTGAGAACGGACTAGGACTTTATCTCCTTGCTGCAGATGTATCTGTCGCAATGGACCTTTCTGCCTTTGTTTTCTGTTTTCAGCTTCCTCTGTGATACGTTTTATGGCGCGGCGAACAACATATGAATGCCTTGGTTTCTGTGATGTTGGAAAGTTCACGATCTCTCTGATCCGGTCAGGCGCCGGTTTATTCTTTAATACAGTTATCGGACAGATTCCTGTTGCTCCGTGGGGCATGGTGTTCAATATTCTTTGGAATTCCTCGATGTTAAGACCCCAATTCCTGTGTTGTTTGTGACAATAAATTCCACAGAGTTTGCCTAGTTCTTTTATTGTTCGTGCGGCAGGATTCGCATGTGCGCTATATCTGGATGTAAAGGTAGGCGTGATCTGTTGTCTATTTAACAGCGATTTCCACTCTTTGGACCTAAATTGTGGTCCGTTGTCGGACTTTATCCTTTTTACGTGTCCGACCTTGGCGAGAAAGTCTCGCATGAATGCTATGCACACCGCTTTGGCGGTCGCGCTGCGTAGTGGAGAGAATGTAACATACTTTGATACCAGCTCTACCACTATTAGAACATATCGAACCCCATTTATTGTCTTGGGTAAAGGTCCGAAGAGGTCAGTTGCTGCCACTTCATTTAATGGAGTGGGTACTATCGGATACAACGGTGCTTTGAACGACACAGTTGGTGGTTTTGCCTTTTGGCAACTTTTACATATACTGAGGACGCTTCTAATGTGCCTGGCCATATTGTTAAAGTAGACTGACTCTTGTAACTTTTTTGTGCCCCAAAATGTCCATAGCTTAGTTTGTTGATGAGCTCATCTGGAATGCACAGGCGCCAGTTTGTTTCATTGGCGCACTTTCGGAAAAAAAGAACATCATTTTCAATGGTATAATATTTCCTCAAAGATGAAGTTCTTTCTTCCTTTAGCTCATTTTTTATTGGAGACCATGTAGGATCTTTATCTTGTTCTTTTCCTATCCCTGCAAGTGTTGCCGTTATATAATTCTCAAACGGCACCTGTTTCATGTATAAAACATCAAACCGCATCTCATTTTGTTCCATATCTGCACCTTCCGTGAGTCCAATGGGACATCGCGATAAGGCATCAGCCACGATGTTTTGTGATCCGGGAACATAGATAACTGAGAACTGGAATTCTTGCATGTATACCGCCCACTGTTTAAGTCTACCATGATTTAATTTTGCCGTCATGAGAAACTGGAGGGCTTTATGACCGGTATATATTTTTGCATGCGAACAGATAGTATCTAAATTTGGTAAAGGCCCAAATGATTGCTAAAGGCTCCAGTTCCGTGACGGTATAGTTTCTCTCAGGTTTCTTTAATACACGGCTAGCAAATGCTATGGGTTTGGGTTCTATCTTTCCGTCTTGTTCCAAGTTTTGAAACAGGGTCACTCCCAATCCAGCTCGTGAACCATCTGTCCACAGGCAGAACTCCTTGTTTAAATTAGGATGTGCAAGCAGAGGAGCAGCAAGAAGTACCTTCTTTAATTCGTCGAATTGGACTTGTGCGTTCTCATCCCACTTCCAAACAGTTTTCTTACCGGTTAGAGTACATAGACGCGGAGTCGTCACACACGCTAGCTTTACAAAACGTTTATAAAAATTTATTATTCCTAAAAAACTGCGCAATTGTCGTCTTGTTTTAGGTACGGGAAAGTCCTGTATTGCACTGAGTTTTTTGGGATCAGGGCGGATTCCATCTGATGATACAATGTGTCCCAGGAATTTCACTTCCCTTTTGCCAAATTCGGATTTATTTAGATTCACCGTGACGCCTTTGTTTCTGAATGCGTTTAACCATACGTCGAGCAATTTGTTGTGTACCGACCACAATCTCTCTGCAATGAGCACATCATCCACATATAATGTTATCCTGTTCCTAATTTCCCTCGGTATTACGGTGTCCAGCGCCTGTATGAATGCAGAGGACGAAACATTAAGTCCGAATGGAAGTCTTCGGAATTGATAACATCTCCCGTAGCAGAAGAAGGCAGTGTATTTTCTGCAGGAGGGTGCGAGTTCGACCTTCCAGAAACTCCATCGGAGGTCGAGCGATTTCAATAGTTTTACTCTGTGAAATCGTTGTAACAATTCATCTAAGGTTTAGGGCGGTCCATATCCGGCTCGATTATTGTATTAATCTCTCTGGAATCGAGAACGAGCCGGATAGAACCGTCATTCTTAACCAGACGGAGTAACGGGCTGTTGTAGGCGCTGACAGCTCTTTCTATGATCCCTTGTGATAGCATAGATTGATTTTCAGCCTCTACTTTATTTCGATACGCTAACGGTATCCCATGTGGACGAACAGAAAATGTTGTTTTACACGGAATTCATACGCAAAATCCCGGATTGTTCCTGGCATTTCCGAAAACACTGCTGCATTGAGTTGCAGAATTTTCTCCAGCTCTCTCCTATCTTCTTCCGTTTCGATATGCTCTGTTCCGTTTCTCACTATTCGTTCGAAACTTACGTCTGCGTCTTGGTTTTCGTTTTGCATATTTCTTGCAGACCGAGTAACCCTTAAAGGTTCATCTGATTCTAGTCTCATGTTGGATAATTCGGATTCGAGATCGTCGGAGTCTGTCTCGTTGTTAAAATTTATTTCAAAAAAATGGTTCAAATGGCTCTGAGCACTATGGGACGTAACTGCTGAGGTCATCAGTCCCCTAGAACTTAGAACTACTTAAACCTAACTAACCTAAGGACATCACACACATCCATGCCCGAGGCAGGATTCGAACCTGCGACCGTAGCGGTCGCGCTGTTCCAGCATGTAGCGCCTAGAACCGCTCGGCCACATTTATTTCCACTGTGCGCCCTTGCCGGGCTAATGAAACACAGCTCTGTCTAAAATCAAGGACAGCTTGATATGTGCTTAAAAAGTCGCGCCCGAGAATTATTTCCACTGCCAGAAACGGTAGGACCAAAAATACAGCATTAAATACATGTGACTAGCAAGTGAACTCTAGGTGTACTTGTCTCCGTACATCAACACACGTGCTCTGGACAGACCCCCTAACTTTCGTTTTCTGCAGTGGTAAAAGATGGCCATTCGCAGTTCGTACTGCAACGATTTAGAACGTCTTCCCTAATCCAGATGTTTCGCTGCCTGAGTCCAGCACAGAAGGCACAAGTATACCGTTAATTCTTAAATTTATTATGGGGCATTTTTCCGAAATTATTTCATCTCCTTCTTCCAAAACTCTTCACGTATCTTTTCAAAGTCAATAAAAAATATACTGATTTCGTTACGTTCCGTATGATGCTCACGCTCATTGTGGCGTGGGTCTGGAGATCGCAACTCAACTATTTGTACCGGTTCTCGGGCATTATTTGGCGGTCCGCGGTCGACATTACGTGATCTTTGACTGTCATACGGTCGCGATCCCCAACTTCCTCTTCCACGGTTTCTGTCCCACCGGTCATAATTTCTCCAGGGTGCAGAATGTTGCGGCCGATTCCTGCGGTCATCATTACGTGGAGGCGCGTTTTCTATGTTATTTCGGTTCGCATTTGAATTGTTTTGCACTCGCGGTCGTCCGAGTTCTTGTAGGAGATGCTGAAAAGAAGTGACGTCTTGTAGCCCTCTTCCTGCTATTGTTATCTCGCGCCTGAGCTTGTGGGGTAGTTTTGTCAAACATATTCTAATGAGCTCAGAAGGTGAATAAGGTGCATCGAGGTTCTGATTTCGTCGTGCTAAATCGCGAAAGTAAGCGGCAGGATCTGGGTGATCAGGGTCGTTATAGTCTGCGTTCATAAGGATTCTGTTGTGGGCTGGCAGGAGAGCCAACCCGTATGAACAGAGGAAGCCGAAAGGCACGCGTTTTAGCTCACGCAGGCTGGCGTGAGGTCTGGAACAGGACAAGGAAATTAGAGCTTAGAAAAACGGACGCAGATGGTGGAATACTTCACTTTAATCCATTAATGTTGAACGTAGCTCTTGTCTGTACATTATTTACAATATCAATAGCAACTGATAATGGCGCCTTGCTAGGTCGTAGCAAATGGCATAAAAAAATGGTTCAAATGGCTCTGAGCACTATGGGACTTAACTTCTGAGGCCATCAGTCCCCTAGAACTTAGAACTGCTTAAACCTAACTAACCTAAGGACATCAGACACATCCATGCCAGAGGCAGGATTCGAACCTGCGGCCGTAACGGTCACGCGGTTCCAGACTGAAGCGCCTAGAACCGCTCGGCCACATCGGCCGGCGCAAATGACGTAGCTGAAGGCTATGCTAACTATCGTCTCGGCAAATGAGAGTGTATTTTGTCAGTGAACCATCGCTAGCAAAGTCGGCTGTACAACTGGGACGAGTGCTAGGAAGACTCTCTAGACCTGCCGTGTGGCGGCGCTCGGTCTGCAATCACTGATAGGGCGACACGCGGGTCCGACGTATACTAACGGACCGCGGCCGATTTAAGGGCTACCACCTAGCAAGTGTGGTGTCGCGGTGACACCACAGATTCCTAATTTTGTTCTCTCTTGTTTAGTTTTTGACCAGAATTCTCGAATGAACGCAGCGCGAAACTCCGCATGTGACTTGCACTGTAGAAGCATAGGTACCATTCTAACAGCTGCTTCGTCTGGGAGGTGGTTATACACGAACTTCATTAGTAACAGCGCCCCCCATGGTGTAGGTAGGGCGTTATCAAACTGTGCAATCCAAATTCGGCGATGTTGCGAAATATTTGGATCTGGGAATATTGAGTACTTCAGTACCGAAATGAAATGTTTCCGACAGTTTTCATCTTCTGCTGTCGCGAGTGTAACTCTGTTAACGGAACTCGGATGTGCATCTGTTCTTTGCAGATTGTACAGGCGCGCTTCCATTTGACGGATTTCGTCATGTTCATTACTTTCGTTTGTGCCTGTTTCTCTATGATATGATCCCACATCTATGACGTGTTCACGCCTGGCTGTTTCGCGCTCATTCACTTGTAGAAGTTGGTTTAGCAACTCGCGGTTTCTTTTATTTATGTCGCTCTGCGTCTGTTTAAAGCGTAGTAGTGACTGCACCTCTTCACTATCACGAACAGCAACATGGAGTGTCCTATCGGAATCATTTTCTCTCCGTTCGGACGCACCCTCGACTGCTAAAGTCAATACTTCCATTTTCTGCGCGACTTGCTCCATTGCACCCGCTTGTGCTTTCAATGCAGCCTCTTGTTGACAAACTTGCTGGCAAACACTGTTCAGAGTTTCCTGTTGCTCTTCACATACGCGCTCTACGGCTTCTTTAATTTTTTCCGGATTTACTACAATTTAAGAGTGCCCTTGCAAGTCACTTTCAATCACTACAATTAGCCGGCCGGTGTGGCCGTGCGCTTCTAGGCGCTTCAGTCTGGAACCGCGTGACCGCTACGGTCGCAGGTTCGAATACTGCTTCGGGAATGGATGTGTGTGACGTCCTTAGGTTAGTTAGGTTTAAGTAGTTCTAAGTTCTAGGGGACTGATGGCCTCAGATGTTAAGTCCCATAGTGCTCAGAGCCATTTGAACCATCACTACAATTCGATTTTCTATTCGCTCGGTTATTTCTTCCATATCTTTTCGTATTTTACCGACTTCGGTACTTATGGCCTTATTACTTGATTGATTCTTTGTTGCTAACGCATTAACGTGGATTTCAAATTCTCCCAATTTTTGGTTTTGTTGGGCAAATTTTTCTTCCTGCCTATCGAAACGTTTATTCAAGTCGTCTGCTACTGCAGAATTTTTTTTTTCGTTAAGTCTTCCGATTGCTGATGTAATTTTCGGTTCCGTTCTTCTGAATTCTTTTTCTGTTGATCTAATTTACGGTTTTGTTCTTGCAAGAGTTTAAGAATTTCTCCTAAAATATCACTGCTGGTACCAGTGGTAATCGCCAGTGTCGGCCGTGCACTTTCTCCGAACGTCGAGTGCCCCGGAGTTTGGCCTTGTGAAAGCGGGCTACCTCGCACCCCCGCGCGGTCTAACGGTTCTGCCTCGGCGGCGGGCAGGCCGCCGGTCTGGTTTTCCATTGTACCCCCGTGCATGCCAGCGCTGCCCATTGTGCTGGTTTGCGTTTTCGCACCCTCGGGTCCTTGGTCGGCCGTTACGTTCTCAAGTGCCACTAAGCTATACTCTGTGTTTTCCATGGCTATCAGACTACGCGCTCGCGCCCTAGTAATTCGCATACCACAATATGCCTAACGGAAAGACCTTTTTTTCCAAATAATTATCCTATAAGAGAAAATACTAATCAATTACTCATAATTTTTTTACTACCCCTCCAAAAGGTTTTCACACAGTACAAAACAAAATAAAACACAACAGCAACGCTGCACTTTCAACACCGTTATCAACACTGTAAGAAGACAAGAAACAGAATTGTGGATGCCTGAAAAAGAGGTTCAATTAGTACATCCTATCCCCACTGACCACACGATCGGAAGAAACCGGTGTTCGAATGTTACTCCTGGATAAGGGTCGACCACGTGCAAGCTCCCAACGACTGGTATTTGGATAGTAAATGTCGTTAATTCTCCCTGTCTGTGGCAGGCTGAGAGGGGAGTTTGCTTAATTTTATCAGCAGGGATTACTTTTATTCATTTTTATATAACCCTGCTGTGGGGAAGGATCTCATGCACACTTTTTTCTCTCTCGGCAGCGTAACCTTCCCTGACCATTCTGCCCGCTTTAGAATTGATGTTTAGGCCCATCAAAGTTCAGAATACAATCTTATCGATTGAATTTGAAGTCGCAACCTATAACGCAATTGTAATTTTGGGGATGGTCAGAGAAAACTACATCCTGCAGGAATCTAGCCTTGTGCCAATAATTTGAGTAAAGGGGCAGCGTGATTGATATGATTCTCTTATCTTAGGTATGATTTAAATGAGCAAGCCGAGAACGGAAATTACTTCGAAAAACAAAGTTAATTTTATTTTTAACAAACATTAGACAAATTTACGAAGTTACTCCTTAACAATCTTTTGAATACACGTTTCACTAATCCTGCTTTGAATTTTCATTTAACTATGGACAAAGATTATGTAACTATGCACATAGATTATTTCTCCTTTGAATTACAAACCGTGTTGCCTTTGATTTGCATCGTCCTGTGGGGGGAAGGAAAATCTTGGAGAGCGTGTGGTCACTACTACTATACTGATACATGCACATGCACTAAGCTATCACTGAAATCCAAATATCGTAACTATTTCTCTATGCAGATTTTCTATGTACAATGGCTGGCATCGAGCAGGACTCGTGGCTGGTATCTTCAGCGCGAAGTGCTTGAATACGAAACGATTCATCTTAGAAAAGCTACACTCGTCACTAAATTTTCAATAACTTGTTAAACATCGACACACGCTAGCAAAAATTTTCAGCAATCGCAAAAACTGGCTACAACTTCCTCTATTAGCTTTCTCGGCGGTTGCAGTTTGAAACTATGCACCACGTGGCGGGTCGTAACAGAAATCTCGAACGGAGAAGATTATTCTTATATCGGATGAATTGAACAAAAATCAATAAATGGTTCTTAATTAATCAATCGCGAAAAAGCCTCTGATAAATAAACGGTTAGCATTAAACATATTTCAAATACCTTTGGCCTGATTTCGACGCAGCGTTCTGAAGGAACGTCTGGTCGCTTACCTGTCTTCCAAAAAACTCCCCGTAACCGTTGCGCGGCTCTTTCTCCCGAGCAGCACGAGTTGGTGTGGGAGGCCCATGACCAACCTCTGCTAAGAAAACGTTTTTTTTAGACTTTCGGATCTCTGGTCGAACCATCCTGTTCCTGCTCTTTGCCTTCCGCTGACTGTGTTAAAGTTGGTAGAAGATTCTGAGACCCACTACATCTCTGGTTTGTCTGCTACCACACTCAAAACATTCACACCTGACCACGTACTTTAAGGAGAGGTGGGGAAATATAAATTGGGACACAGGACGTGCATATTGTAATGAAAATAAGAGACTTTGATCCATAATTGTTTCTACATGCATGTAATTTGGGGCTGAAATTATTTCACTATTCATTAATTATGTAAAGTAATTTAATTTACACTGATAATGTCTATCAGCTAATAGCAACATAACACTGATTTTAACTATGTAACGATACCTATTCTGCCGTTACACGATGCTTTTGGGTCAGTAGGAGGCTATACTAAATACCCATGCATCTTATGCTTGTGGGATAGTAGAGCCAGAGAACAGCGATGGACTAAAAGTGACTGGCCACCCCGAGAAACTTAAACCTGGAGAGAAAAATGTTATCAATACTACTTTGGTACCACCAGAAAAGGTTTTGTTGCCTCCTCTCCATATCAAATTGGGGTTGATGAAACAATTTGGAAAATCGCTGCAGAAGGATGGGGACTGTTTTAAATATCTATGTACAAAATTCCCGAAGCTGTCAGAAGCAAAGTTGACAGCGGGAGCTTTCACTGGCCCTGACATAAGAAAACTTTTTACCGACGCCCTCTTTGTGGAAAGTATGAATGAGAAGGAAAAAGATGTAGTGCGAAAGTTTCTGGGAAATACTAAGGATCCTCACTACAAAACCATCGTTCAACGGATGCTAACAGCATACGAAGCTCAAGGCTGCAAAATCAGCTTGAAGGTCCATTTTTCACACTACCACACTTTTCCTGAAAACCTGGGAGCGTTCAGTGAAGAACAGGGGGAGCGGTTTCACCAGGATGTCCGTGATATGGAAAGACGGTACCAAGGAAGATAGGATGTCACCATACTTGCTGACTACTGGTGTCAGTGTCGTCGTAACTGCCATCTGCTTCACGTCTGCTGTGCAGCGAGCTACGTTAATTTAAGTATTAAATGTATTTTTCTTACTTGTCACTTCTTCTTCCGTGTGTTTTTGCTTTTAGGAAGCTTTAATTGTCGACTGCTAGTAATAGTGTTCCATAGATTTCGTGTTTGTTTTGAATACAGTCAGAGAGAGTCCCTTTAGTCAACCATAGTGCCAGTAGCGCTAGTGTTTGTTTTCAATACAGTCCAGAGACAGTGAAACGTCCCGTTTGACAATTTATACAAGACTGTGCTTAAACTGACACACAATATTTTGTTAGCGCAACGCCATCTGACTTTCAAAATTCCCTACAAAAGAATGGCCCTGACTAACATTAAACTATACCTTTCACAAATCACTTACCTCACAAAAATCTTCGCTGCTCAAGCTACTGCAATACAGCGAGCGCCACTACTGCCAGCTAAATAAAAGATTCAAACTATGGAAGGCACTAACTACTGATAGGGATAGTTAGCAAATGAAAGATATTAATAGAGAACAAACAATGTATTTACCTTAATATCATCACAAGTCATAATATATATCAGTTCATGACAAATTACAAACCTCCGCCATCTCTCTCCCCACATCCACCACTGCTGGCGGCTCACCTCCAACTGCGCAACGCTACGCGCTGTTCGCAGCCAGCTGCCTAACACTACAATGGCGAGTATTACAACAATGCAAACTAGCCACAGACTGCACACAGCACAGCCAGTGATTTCATTTTGAGCGCTACGTAACGTTGCCAATAAGAAAACATAAACAGCCTACTTACATAGAGAAAACATAAACAGCCTACTTACATAGCCCCCATGCTCCCCACAAAAAATTTTACAAATTTTGTTGGGCAGTGCCCAATAATGATTTGATAAAATTTTTCATAATTACAATAACAAACATGTCAAATGCACGCACTTATTGATACAATGTTGGTCAAAAGCTAAAATTTTCTCACAGTCCATAAAGACAGTCCTAATCGTACATAACAGTAGAATAGCAGTGTTTTTTCTCAAAGTCTGAGCAGTAGAAGAAAATGCACACGGAAGTAGTGGATTTCCATGCAGTCTTGAAGAAGTAGTGTTGTCCTTCCAACGGAAAGACAGTGCTGACTCTTGACATGCTGACAGGTAATGGGCCACAATGGAGCAAACCCACAGCAGAGTCATTCGAAGTTTTGAAGAATATTGGTAGGTAGGTCATCACAGAGCAGACCCACTGTAGTCCTGGTAGAGATTACGGTATTGGTGGGCCACCAGAGGTGCAGACCCACTGCAGTCCTTGTAGAAATAATGGTATTGGTGGGTCATCAAAGATGCAGACCCACTGTAGTCCTTGTAGAAATAATGGCGTTGGTGGGTCATCATAGATGCAGACCCACTGCAGTCCTTGTAGAGATAATGGTATTGATGGATCATCAAAGAGGTAGACCCACTGTAGTCCTTGTAGAGATGGCCAGCAGCCATCTACTGCGACTGTGCAGGTGCACAATCACCATCGAAGAGTCTTGCGGATAATGTAGCAAGTCCATAACCACCACTTGTGCACTCACAAAGTTTTTGGAATTGTCCTTAGAACCAGCAATGCTGTTATCCAGTCCCTTGCTGAATCATTAACACACGTGCAAACACTAACAGTCCCTACTTCTCACACATTGTCCATATACTATGACCAACAGAAACGTGTGCAGTGAAATGTAACTTACAAGTTAATAATATCATGAACTGGTGACAATTACAATTTTATAACAGAAGAATACAATAACAAAGGCACAAAATACATCATTAAAGAACATAATAATACAGATAACATTTGTAGTACAGGCTTTACAAAAGAATAGAAATAGACATATACATCAGTGTTACAGGAATTATGACATAAGTAAATACATAGAAGATCAGAATAATTATTGAAACATCAACTTCACACATGAGCATTTAAACAGAATGAATAATGTCTAACATCTTTACAAAGTAAATAACATATTATTAATGCCAATTATATTCGAGGATAACAGTATTCCTCATCATAGTGAATGTAACTTAGTATTAGAAGAGAAAAAAATTCTATGAAACAGTACACAGAGACAGGAAGAAAACAAATACTCAAGGGTACACAAACACATAGTGGGATAACACCAATGGGAAAGGACAGGGTTCGTTTTCAGTGTAACATTTGGTACTGCAGTGCAACCCAAAACTTCATTCTATAGATCTTTCGTCTTATTTCAACCTTTGCTTCCACCAAAAAAATCTTATCCAAGCATGCTTTCTGTATTCTGTTCATATTTCTTTCAAAATAATTATTTCTGATTGTACAATACTCATTTGGGCCCAAATCCTTTTTATATAACTTCGCAATGCATTCTTTACCTATTCTCCATAGTCAGTTTCTCATATAGTCTACCCCCTCTTAATCTAACTTAAATCTACTGAGCTCAGATGCTAAACTAAGGGACGAGGCAATGCAGCAGCACGTAAAACAATTATTATAAACAGCAATGAAAAAAATGGAAAATTGCAAAGCAAGCTACAGTATAAATTAGCAAAAGTCAAATTCAATAACACTATGCCTGGCAAACAGCAGCAGCAAATATAAAAAAATATAAAACTTATATCTATACATGACATAGCGCAAGCAGAAAAAATATTACACTAAACAACAATGCAGATAAGGGAAATGTATCATCTTAATGTCTATGTAATTAAAGTGGTGCACCACAAGAAGTTATTCTACCAAAAAGTTACCAATTACTTGAAAAGAAAATTATGAATGCAGTTACTAGTTCCTTCTTATTGTTCTTTCCTTTCCAAGTGCTCCTTTCTTAAAGAATGTGGATCATAAAATAATTATTTAATAGATCTGTTGACAGAAAGTGTTCACATTAGCAAATGCATTTTATTTTATAAAAGCAATGCTGCAACACAGCTGGAAAACAGATGTCAAATGAAATAAGCAACTATGAAAAGCAAAGCATAAAAATATCATTCAGTAGTCATGTGACATTTCGTAAGTTAGTAGAAATTCTCTCAACTCTCATAGAAAGACGCTTGTCATAATCAGGTGTGCAGATGTAAAAATATTTCTTGTCATTTTATTAGGCATTTCAGTAAATATCGTAAATTAAGAGCTAGTGTAATCATATGTTTTCAAGTTCGACCGTGTCGATTTTGCGATGCTTTCTCTAAAGGAATGACAATGGCCAGAATAATGGCCTTCCCTTTCTTTTTTTTTTTTCTTCCTGTGCTCTGAAAGGCACGCGCTAATGACTTTTTCTCCAGGCGTCTGACACAGCTGGGTGCCCGCGATGCATTACGTGCAGGTGGTCACTTAACTTTCGTACGGAAATATTTACGACAGCAATTTTCGCTAAAGTGACAGTCTCACATAAAAATACTTCACAGGTCAAGAATTAGCGTTGCAAATCTGTAGAAACAAAATCCTATGAATATAACAGTGTCCAAAAAATGTTCAGTGGGATTGTGATACATTCACACATGATTCACACATGTCATAACTCTTAAAGTACGATTCTTGGTTTCCAACATCCTTTTTCACAAGTCAAAAGTCCCTACCCACTATTCATTACTCCTTACCTTATTACACATATACGTATCCATCGACACTCGTCAATATTTCGTCATTATAAATATGAAGCATAATCAAATAACTCATATAGCCTCAGCCTATTAATCATAAACATACCTCAGCAGCATAATACACATCGTCGTCGTAAAAATAACATCATAACACCTCAGTCAAATCTCAAAATCGTCGTAGCTTCCTCCAATAATTAAAAAAAATTCTCTGCTCATGTCAAAAGTGTCATCTGCCTCAAACGTACTTTAAAAATCATAATCCCTTTACCAAATACATCATTCAAAGCTCTCATAGTATCACAATGGTTCCGAAAAAATATGAACAGTTAACAATGCACAGACAAAATACAGTTTCATAAGTGTGAAGTTATCCAGCTGTGTAATTACGTAAACATCTGTCACTGACGTAGTAAAAAAATGTTTATCTCTCAGTTAAATGATCAGATAGCTGTGTAATTTGTGTGTTAGAGAAATATGGTACCGATGTGTAAAGTTGTATAAGCAAATACCATATTAGCTAGGGTTCCTTGTGGTTGCCACACACATGGTACACAAAGTAGGCGTATACCCCCCTGAGGATTAATGTAATTATACCCTCAGGTGTTACAGATTACACCAATGAAATGAAATATATCACGGAAAACTTTCTTTGTAATTCAAAAATCTTTAAAAATAAATGTTCTAAGTATAAAATTGATCACTGAAATGCGTGTCCTGTAGCGCTAAATGTGCATCTTGTTGTAAGATAATCTCTGTGGAAGTGTCGTAGTTATTTTCCTCCGAAAGCTAAGTTCTGCAGAAGCCAATGTACTTACCTCATGATAAACAAAAGTGAAATGCTTTGCGTATAGATATCGTAGTTATAATGCTTATTGGCGTGATGAAGAAAGTACTGTACAGTAACGTAATGTTGTGCCACGAAAAAGGCTGTCTCATTGTTGCTATACCACAAAAGTTACTACTAAAACATATTTTTCTTTCCAGAAGAATTCAGAAAACTGTGCAGATATAAAACAGATACACCGCAAAAGCAACATTGTAAATTGTCACTCATTAGTAGCGTCGTGATAAAACCGTGTAGTTGTCACATAAACTAACCACTGTGTCCTCTGGTATCTCACAGAAAGTACTTTAAACCCAGAATGTATTTTCAAGTAAACCAAAATGTTGCATTAAAATCTCATTAGCAGTACCAGTATGTGTCCTAAGTATGTAAGCCTGATAGTCGTTACGTAATCGTGCAACTAACAAGCAAGAATGTACAACTAACAACACTGTGTCGTCTGTTCATTATAACAATGCATTCGTAATTTCTGTTTAAAAATGTTCCCTAGGTTCTAGACTGGATATTTCACTTCAAACATTGTTACATGTTAACAGATTCTAAATCTGACAAAGTATACTAGAAATGTGAAGTGAAAAGTTTTATGGCAAAGACAAAGTTAAAAAGCAGATTATCTTTCAATAAACGGTTTTACATGTGAAATGTGGTGTAAACCTTTACTCTTCCTAGTACGCAGAGTTTCAACTTCAACGCAATTATCATGTGGTATACGTCGGATTCTGTAAGGTCCATTGTAAACTAGAAAGAATTTGTGGCTCAAGTGTTTCTTCTTATGTGACAATGAATGAGCTTTAATGAGAACTTTCTGACCAATATACAATTTCTTTGCATTTGCTTTACCATGTAGTTTTCTCCTTTTGTCTGCTGCAGATTTTATATTTTTAAGAGCCAAATCAATTATGTCTTTGTGTCGAAGTTTACGTGTATTTGGGAAAGGTACAAGTTCTCTGATTCTGTTCGGTGGTTCTTCATTCTTCAGTACAAGAGTAGGTGGTAAAGCAGTGGAATCATGAGGCATTTCATTCAGCACGTTTTGAAATAAGTGTAAATATCTGTCCCAATGCTGATGCTTTCTGTGACAATAAAGCCTGCAAAGCTTATTGATTTCTTTCATAATCCGTTCGGAGGGGTTACAACGTGGTGAGTACAATGAAATAAAAACAGGTTTCATTTTATGGTTGCGAAGCATGCGTGACCAAACAGCAGATCTAAATTGAGGTCCGTTATCTGAAATGACTTTAGCAACGTGGCCCACTTCACGTAAGAAATTTTTAACAAAGGCGTTGGATACAGACCGTCCAGTGGCTTTACGTAACGGTGTGAAAGAAACAAATTTTGAAGTAAGTTCAACAGCGACTAGAACGTACGAAAATCCATTAGATGTTCTGACAAGCGGTCCCAAGAGATCAACGGCAGCAAATTCTTTTAATTTAGAAGGAATAATAGGAAACAACGGAGCACGATGTGAGACAGTAGATGGTTTCGCCTTTTGACAAAGTTTACAAATAGACAAGACTCTTCGAATTCTCTTTTCCATATTGTTAAAATAACAAGTCGTTCGAAGAATATGATAACATTTTCGTGGAGCAAAATGTGCGTAGCTGAAATGAATGTACCAAATGAGCTTATTAACAAAATCGTCAGGAATGCAAAGTACCCATAGCTTGTCATCAACAGTGCAGCGTTTAAAGAGTATGTTGTTTCTAACCAGGTAATAATGCCGAATCTGTGTGTGTGTCTTTTCATGCCATTTGCTCTTGATGTCTTTCCAAATCGGATCTTTATCTTGTTCATGAGCAATGTCCTTTAAAGATGTGGTGATGAAGTTTTCAAAGGCGACTTTCTGAATGTAAAGAATACTGAAATTTTTCTCGAGGTTGCCTTCTGTGTTACTTTTCTCAAGCCCAGCCGGTGCGCGTGACAGTGCGTCCGCAACAATGTTCTCCTTGCCGGGAATGTAGACTATTGTGAAGCGGAATTCTTGCAGAAACAATGCCCAACGTTTTAACCTGTCATGATTTAATTTTGAGGACATAAGAAATTGTAATGCACGATGATCACTGTATACTTTTACGTGCTTACCAGAAAGAAAGAAACGGAATTTGTTAAATGCCCAAACGATAGCTAAAGCTTCTAATTCAGTAACGGAATAATTTTTTTCAGATTTTGTTAGCACTCGGCTAGCAAAAGCAATGGTTTTCTGAACGGTAGTGTCATTTTCTATGGCTTCTTGAAATAAATGGGCACCAAGACCGACTTTAGAAGAATCCGTGCTAAGGCAGAAATCTTGTGACAGATCTGGATGAGCTAAGATTGGCGCGTGAAGTAACGCTTCTTTCAAAGAATTGAATTCCAATTGTGCTTGTTCGTCCCAGTTCCAAATAGTATTTTTTCCAGTGAGAGAACAAAGTTTTGGTGTAACAAGAATTTGCATATTCAGAAAACGACGGTAAAAATTTACGAGACCTAGAAAACTGCGGACTTGTCTTTTTGTGGATGGCACTGGAATGGCTCTGATTGCTTCTAACTTTTCAGGATCCGGCTGAATCCCTTCAGAAGAAATAATATGTCCCAAAAACTTCACCTTTGTCCTACCGAATTCAGACTTTTCCAAGTTAACTGTAATTCCAGATTCTGCAAAATTACGTAACAAACTGTTGAGGATGCAATTATGTTGTTCCCATGAAGCTTCTGCTATCAGAATATCGTCTACATATAAGGTGATGTGACGTTTTAAGAATTCAGGTAATATGGAATTTAGCCCGCGAATGAATGCTGCTGAAGAAATGTTCAAACCAAAAGGAAGTTTCCGAAACTGATAACAAACGCCGAAACAAAGGAAGGCTGTATATTTTCTACATTCTGGATGAAGTTCGATCTGATAAAAGCTGGATCTGAGATCAATGGAAGACAACACTTTTACACCATTAAAATTTTGAAGAAGTTCTTCCATCGTCTGCGGCCTGTCTGTTTCAGGAATAATGATAGTATTGATTTGCCTCGAATCTAAGACAAGCCTGATCGATCCATTTTTCTTCTCAACAACATGTAACGGATTGTTGTATGAGCTTACTGCAGGCTCAATAATGCCCTCGTCAAGCATAGATTGTATTTCTGTTCTAACACGGTCCCTATAATGTGCTGGAATTACGTATGGTCTAACACAAAATTTAGTATGCTCACGAACAAGAAATTGGTATTGAAATCCCTTGATTGTTCCTGTTTTGTGAGTAAAAACTGTGGAATGTGCTTGTAAAATCTCAAAAAGGTCCTGCCTATCAGTGTCATTACAATTCTCAATTATTTGAATTTTATTCTGAATTAACTTATTAGCGTCAAATGCGCCGTCGATATCATCCCTGTCAGTGCTTGCAGAATGATTGTTAGCGTCAAGTTCCGTCGAAAATTCCGAACTGTTGTCTAACAGGAGGTAAAGCCGATTAATTTCTTCGTCATGGTTTGAGAGCCAATCTTCAAATTTCAAAGCTACTGACTTACCTTCTTTTTCTAAAGTTATTTCAGCATCGTGAAAGTTTAAGATTGCTTTGTATTCATTCAAAAAGTCTACTCCCAGTATAATTTCCGTCGACAATAATGGAACAATAAGAAAGTTCATAGAGAAGCTGTGGCTTTGACAAAAGAATTCTAAGTTGGTTTGTTGGCGTACATCTACACTTTTTCCAAAGATTGCACCTTGTAATTTAATCTTACGTAACGGAAGTGTGGGGCAATCGTTCGATTTGTTGCATTTTCTAAAAGCTGTTTCACTGATTACTGAAATGGGACTGCCAGAGTCAAGTACTGCCGTAAATTTTATGTCATTTACTGTAATGTGAACCACAGGATATGCAATGTTGTTATGTTTTACGTCGTGTTCTTGGAGTAAGATGTCCCTAATGTCTTCCATTTTTACGTAATTACTAGCTACGGCAGCTGCGTCGTTAGTGTCATAAGAACGTTTTGTGGCTGCCAGCGGTGTGAGTCATTGCCTATTGTCTCTTTGTTGGCGAGCGTCGTTATTGGGATTTGGAGACCTAACTTCTACAAATTCACCGTGACGAGAGGGCCCTGCTCTGTTTGAATCCCGCCAGTTCTGATGCAATTCAGGTCTGTCGTTACGATCATATCGTCTGTCGTCATGTCGGTAGATTCCATAGTTTCTTTCTTGTCGGTCACATGGTGGAGAATTTCTCCCTGAATCGTAACTGCGCGCTGGTCCGTTGCGTCTAAAGTTATTCTGTCTCCCGTAATAATAGTTATTTTGGTTCCCATATTGTCTGTTTCTCTGATTGTCTCTGTAATAGTCATTACCGCGGAGAGGTGATCTTTCCCTGTAATTATTACTACTCTGCCAACGGTTGTAATACGGGTGGTGCCTGTTTCGGTCACGATTTGTGTTGTGAGAATAGCCTTGTCGCGTCCAGTTATCGTTTCTGTCGTCACGGAATTGTGACAGATGTGACCTGTAATTGTTGTGTTCCTGTTTTCGCGTTCCGCGATTGTCAGTGTCAATTTCCAGTTCTTGTAACAGTCCCTGAAAGGCTTCAATGTCGTCTTTGCAACGTCCTGCTAAAATAATATGTCGTAAATGTTCAGGCAGTTTGATTAAGCAAATGCGGATGAGTTCTGAGGGGCTGTATGGGTTTGAAAGATACTGATTCTTATGCAACATGTCTTCAAAATATTTCACAAGACTGGAAAATTCAGATTGTTCAAAGTGTTTCATCATCATGATGCTATGTTTTATTCGATCTTGTGTGGCTTGAGACCAATATGCTGAGAGGAAGGCATGGTAAAACTCTCCTTCACTGTGGCAATCGTGAATGACCGATCGCATTCTTACAGCTGGTTCATTCTCTAAATAGCCACACATGAATTCTAATCTGTGTTCTAACGACCAGTTGGGAGGAAAACAATGAGAGAATTGATGGAGCCATGCTTGTGGATGAATGTCGTTGCCAGAATTCTTAAATGTTTTCAATTTACGTGTAGTAATGAACAGCTTATAGTCAAAATCATCATGTCGGCAAGTCGCATGTCGGTCATTGTTACGTCGTTTCGGCGGTTCCATCTCAAAATTCGGCGTACCTTGCCAACTTCTTTGACAATTTCCGAAGTGCCCTGTGTTGTTATTTTGTGTCTGTTCCGTATTTGTATGTCCCTCTTCCCGTATTGGGGCGCGAGTGTCCTCTGAAATACGTAATTCTTGTATTACTTGTGCCAACTGATCTTGCACTTCCCGGATTTCTCTTTTGTACTGTGTATTGATTTGATTTTGATTTTGTTTGAATTTTCTAATTTGTTCATACTCTTCTGTGTCAGTGAAGGCTACAGGTGTTGTGTCATTCAGATCATCATCTACCTTTGTAGATAAGTTAGTGAACTGATCTGAAAGTTCGGCTACTTTATCCGATAGTGAAATCATTTCCTCTGTATATTTTTCTGAACCAAGTTTCAGAGTGTCCATTTGTGTTGAAATCGTGTCTATTGTGACCTTTAAGTTTTCCTGAGTTTTTGCAAGTTGCATAACCGTATCGGTAGATGCAACTGAGTCAAATTTTGCTTGCAAGGTCTCATGATTTTCATGAACAATAGTTTGCAGTTCTTTTATGGCTGCTTCGTGATTCTGTAGTGCATTTTCATGACGCGAAAAAATAGGTTGGAAATGCTCACAAATTTGTGTTTTTACGTTGTTACAGACTTTTTGACATTTCGATTCAATGTGATGTAACTCAGCAGTTAAATCCTCACGTGTTCGTTCAAGAGTTTGCTCCAATGAGTCTAACTTTTTAAGATTTTGTTCCATTGTGTCTAACTTTTGAAGCTTTTGCTGTGTTTGTCTCTGATTTTGTTCCATTGTGTCTAACTTTTGAAGCTTTTGCTGTGTTTGTCTCTGATTTTGTTCCATTGTGTCTAACTTTTGAAGCTTTTGCTGTGTTTGTCCCATTTGTTGTATTAATTGTAATAACAATGCATTGGTGTCTGAAACATGTTCCTCAGTGCTTTTCGGCAGTGAATTTACACCGGAAACATTCACATTTTGACAAGCAGAAAATGTGTCTTGACTTATTTGAGAAAACGGTGAGGATCCAAAACCTGAATCTACAGTATTTGCGAGATCGTGTCGTGTCATTTCGGCTTCCTGAGGCGAGCTATTGCCGACCGATCGATCGATAATGCTTCCCTCTTCACTAATTGTTTCACTGTCCACGCCATTGTTTGCCGCCCGCTCCATTTCCCTATGCACAATTACCAAATTACTACTTTGAACATCAGTTAATTCATTACTCGGTGGCGCTAACACACTGCTTTCATTTTCACTGTCATTTCTCAGTTTACTTTGGAGCCTAGTATTACGTTTTTCACACGCCATTATTGTCACAGTATTTCACACGACAACACAGAAAAACACAATTTGAAGAGCAAAAATAAGAGAACACATTAACATAACACTGAAAATAATATCTAGTTAATTGCAGCTGTGAAATACTTGGTGCAAATCTACATGCATGCCACAACTGTTTTACTGTACAACAATGAAAGACTGCAACTACAAAGGAGATTTTCTCTACAATTACGCGCTAGCAATAAACAAAAGCTACACTAAATACACAAACTACAAGGAAAAATCAGAAGATTCCAGTGAGGTATCCTGGCAGGGTCGCCATATGAAACGTCCCCTTTGACAATTTATACAAGACTGTGCTTAAACTGACACACAATATTTTGTTAGCGTAACGCCATCTGACTTTCAAAATTCCCTACAAAAGAATGGCCCTGACTAACATTAAACTATACCTTTCACAAATCACTTACCTCACAAAAATCTTCGCTGCTCAAGCTACTGCAATACAGCGAGCGCCACTACTGCCAGCTAAATAAAAGATTCAAACTATGGAAGGCACTAACTACTGATAGGGATAGTTAGCAAATGAAAGATATTAATAGAGAACAAACAATGTATTTACCTTAATATCATCACAAGTCATAATATATATCAGTTCATGACAAATTACAAACCTCCGCCATCTCTCTCCCCACATCCACCACTGCTGGCGGCTCACCTCCAACTGCGCAACGCTACGCGCTGTTCGCAGCCAGCTGCCTAACACTACAATGGCGAGTATTACAACAATGCAAACTAGCCACAGACTGCACACAGCACAGCCAGTGATTTCATTTTGAGCGCTACGTAACGTTGCCAATAAGAAAACATAAACAGCCTACTTACATAGAGAAAACATAAACAGCCTACTTACAACAGGTAGTGCTATTTTCATTGTTTTCTACAAGAAGTGGCTAGCAATCACAGTTTAGTCAACAATCAGCCGCCTTTAGTGAATTAGCAGTCTAGTTAAAAGTTGATTAACTCTCTACAGTAAATTGATTCCTTAGGATGGATAGGATGTGTGACTGCTGTGTACGGACGCAGGAGGAGCTGGCCACTGTTCGCGAACAGCTGAGCGTGTTGATGGCCGCGGTCAGCCGTCTTCAGGCTGCTGCCTCGGAGTGTAGCGGCAGTGGGGAGTCTGGTGCATCGCATGGTACACCCCGGTTGTTACATGCTTCACCCACTGTCCCTGCTGTCGAGACATCTTCGCAGGTACCGGGCGCGGTTGGGCCACCCTCTCCCCAAGGGTAGTGGCGGGTTCAGCGGCGTTCGCGGCGCACGAGGCGGAGGGTAAATGTGGAGGCTGGCCGTGTGGCATCGCCCGCTCTGCCTGTGAGTGGACATGTGGCTGCTCCTTCAGCAAGGTCCGAGCAGGCACACGGGGGGAGGGGTTTATTGGTTATTGGGAGCTCCAACGTTAGGCGGGTGATGGAGCCCCTTAGGGAAATAGCGGAAAGGTCGGGGAAGAAGGCCAGTGTTCACTCTGTCTGCTTTCTGGGGGGTCTCATCCAAGATGTGGAGGAGGCCCTGCCGGCGGCGATAGAGAGCACTGGGTGCTCTCAACTGCAAATTGTTGCTCGTGTCGGCACCAATGGCTCCTGCTGTCTGGGTTCAGAAGTCATCCTCAGTTCGTACAGGCGGTTGGCGGAATTGGTGAAGGCGGAAAGCCTCGCTCACGGGGTGGAATCAAGAGCTAACTATTTGTAGTAGCGTTCCCAGAACCGATCGCGGTCCTCTGGTTTAGAGCCGAGTGGAAGGCCTAAACCAGAGGCTCAGACGATTCTGCGGAGATCTGGGGTGCAAATTTCTCGACCTCCGCTATCGGGTGGAGAAATGTAGGGTCCCCCTGAATAGGTCAGGCGTGCACTACACGCCGGAAGTAGCTACAAGGGTAGCGGAGTAAGTGTGGAGTGCACATGGGGGTTTTTAGGTTAGAGAATTCCCTCCCTAGGCCCGACAAGACGCCTCCTGAGACGCGGCAAGGTAGGAGTAGTCAAAATGCAACAGGGAATAACAATATTAATGTGCTAATAGTAAACTGCAGGAGCGTCTATAGAAAGGTCCCAGAACTGCTCTCATTAATAAACGATCACAACGCCCATATAGTACTATGGACAGAAAGTTGGCTGAAACCAGACGTAAACAGTAACGAAATCCTAAACTCAGATTGGAATGTATACCGCAGAGACAGGCTGGACAGTGAAGGGGGAGGCGTGTTTATAGCGATAAGAAGTGCAATAGTATCGAAGTAAATTGACGGAGATCCGAAATGTGAAATGATTTGGGTGAAGGTCACGGTTAAAGCAGGCTCAGACATGATAATTGGATGTCTCTATAGGCCCCCTGGCTCAGCAGCTGTTGTGGCTGAGCACCTGAAGGATAATTTGGAAAATATTTCGAGTAGATTTCCCCACCATTTTATAGTTCTGGGTGGAGATTTTAATTTGCCGGATATAGACTGGGAGACTCAAACGTTCATAACGGGTGGCAGGGACAAAGAGTCCAGTGAAATTTTTTTAAGTGCTTTATCTGAAAACTACCTTGAGCAGTTAAACAGAGAACCGACTCGTGGCGATAACATATTAGACCTTCTGGTGACAAACAGACCCGAACTATTTGAAACAGTTAACGCAGAACAGGGAATCAGCGATCATAAAGCGGTTACGGCATCGATGATTTCAGCCGTAAATAGAAATATTAAAAAAGGTAGGAAGATTTTTCTGTTTAGCAAAAGTGACAAAAAGCAGATTTCAGAGTACCTGACGGCTCAACACAAAAGTTTTGTCTCAAGTACGGATAGTGTTGAGGACCAGTGGATAAAGTTCAAAACTATCGTACAATATGCGTTAGATGAGTATGTGCCAAGCAAGATCGTAAGAGATGGCAAAGAGCCACCATGGTGCAACAACCGAGTTAGAAAACTGCTGCGGAAGCAAAGGGAACTTCACAGCAAACATAAACATAGCCAAAGCCTTGCAGACAAACAAAAATTACACGAAGCGAAATGTAGCGTGAGGAGGGCTATGCGAGAGGCGTTCAATGAATTCGAAAGTAAAGTTCTATGTACTGACTTGACAGAAAATCCTAAGAAATTTTGGTCTTATGTCAAAGCGGTAAGTGGATCAAAACAAAATGTCCAGACACTCTGTGACCAAAATGGTACTGAAACAGAGGATAACAGGCTAAAGGCCGAAATACTAAATTTCTTTTTCCAAAGCTGTTTCACGGAGGAAGACTGCACTTCAGTTCCTTCTCTAGATTGTCGTACAGATGACAAAATGGTTGATATCGAAATAGATGACAGAGGGATAGAGAAACAATTAAAATCGCTCAAAAGAGGAAAGGCCGCTGGACCTAATGGGATACCAGTTCGATTTTACACAGAGTACGCGAAGGAACTTGCCCCCCTTCTTGCAGCGGTGTACCATGGGTCTCTAGAAGAGCGTAGCGTTCCAAAGGATTGGAAAAGGGCACAGGTCATCCCCGTTTTCAAGAGGGGACGTCGAATAGATGTGCAGAACTATAGACCTATATCTCTAACGTCGATCAGTTATAGAATTTTGGAACACGTATTATGTTCGAGTATAATGACTTTTCTGGAGACTAGAAATCTACTCAGTAGGAATCAACATGGGTTTCGAAGAAGACGGTCGTGTGAAACCCAGCTCGCGCTATTCGTCCACGAGACTCAGAGGGCTATAGACACGGGTTCACAGGTAAGTGCCGTGTTTCTTGACTTCCGCAAGGCGTTCGATACAGTTCCCCACAGTCGTTTAATGAACAAAGTAAGAGCATATGGACTATCAGACCAATTGTGTGATTGGATTGAAGAGTTCCTAGATAACAGAACGCAGCATGTCATTCTCAATGGAGAGAAGTCTTCCGAAGTAAGAGTGATTTCAGGTGTGCCGCAGGGGAGTGTCATAGGACCGTTGCTATTCACAATATACATAAATGGCCTTGTGGATTACATCGGAAGTTCACTGAGGCTTTTTGCAGAAGATGCTGTGGTGTATAGAGAGGTTGTAACAATGGAAAATTGTACTGAAATGCAGGAGGATCTGCAGCGAATTGACGCATGGTGCAGGGAATGGCAATTGAATCTCAATGTAGACAAGTGTAATGTGCTGCGAATACATAGAAAGATAGATCCCTTATCATTTAGCTACAAAATAGCAGGTCAGCAACTGGAAGCAGTTAATTCCATAAATTATCTGGGAGTACGCATTAGGAGTGATTTAAAATGGAATGATCATATAAAGTTGATCGTCGGTAAAGCAGATGCCAGACTGAGATTCATTGGAAGAATCCTAAGGAAATGTAATCCGAAAACAAAGGAAGTAGGTTACAGTACGCTTGTTCGCCCACTGCTTGAATACTGCTCAGCAGTGTGGGATCCGTACCAGATAGGGTTGATTGAAGAGATAGAGAAGATCCAACGGAGAACAGCGCGCTTCGTTACAGGATCATTTAGTAATCGCGATAGCGTTACGGAGATGATAGATAAACTCCAGTGGAAGACTCTGCAGGAGAGACGCTCAGTAGCTCGGTACGGGCTTTTGTTAAAGTTTCGTGAACATACTGTTGTGTCTAGACAAGACAGCCAAGACACAATGAGAGGAAGCCAAAAGGCACGCGCTAAGCCAAAGCAGGGTACATGAGGTCTGAAACAGGATACGTTATGAATGCTATAAAGAAGAGTACGTAGCTTCTGGAATACTTAACTTTAATACATCCTTTTTGGTACATCTGGAGATTGTGGCGATACAAGTGAGACTCTTTAGATACATGCAATGTTACTAATGGCGCCTTGCTAGGTCGTAGCCATTGACTTAGCTGAAGGCTATTCTAACTATTGGCTCGGCTAATGAGCAATGCTTCGTCCATGTAGTCGCTAGCAAAGTCGTCCGTACAACTGGGGCGAGTGCTAGCCCGTATCTCGAGACCTGCCTTGTGGTGGCGCTCGGTCTGCGATCACACAGTGGCGACACGCTGGTCCGACATGTACTAATGGACTGCGGCCGATTTAAAACTACCACCTAGCAAGTGTGGTGTCTGGCGGTGACACCACACATACCTTCACCGAAGAGTCAAGCAGTATATTGCTCCCTCCTACGTATATCTCGCGAAGAGACCATGAGGATAAAATCAGAGAGATTAGAGCCCACACAGAAGCATACCGACAATCCTTCTTTCCACGAACAATACGAGACTGGAATAGAAGGGAGAACCGATAGAGGTACTCAGGGTACCCTCCGCCACACACCGTCAGGTGGCTTGCGGAGTATGGATGTAGATGTAGATGTACTGTTGGATGCTTAAGCGGGAAACTAAAGACGAAAATCGGAAAAGGACTCGCGAGGTATCAAGGAAAAGAAGAAAAGGCTACATAAATAACATGAATAAGTATAATACTGTTATTATATGTCTCAAAATAATGTTTGATTGGTTGTAAAAAAAATGTTATGTTTGATAATTTTGAATAAACGAGTGCTTTTACCAATTTTTTGTGTTTGGAGCTGCAAACAAACCTTATGTGATAGAAAAAAATGGAAATCACTTCTGAAATCAGCGCATTCCAAAACATATAATTCAGTAAAAATATCTCATGCAGCTGACAATTTTTTTTCTTTTTTTTTTTTTTTGTAAACCTGTGTAATTTACACTTATATTCGTTATTCGTTAATCCCATAAACTTCGCCCAAGTCAGCCGGCAAACGAAGCGCATCGCCCAGGCTCATACTGCAAATTCGCAGCCTCTGTGCGAGTGAGAGCAGGTGCGAAAGTTCCGCGTCGCTAAGAACAAGCTCTCACGCGGCTGAATAAGTATGGTTAATCTTCAACAACTCTCACTCGCACACTACAGGCGCTCGCGTGCCACGCGAATAGGTCACGCACTTGTAGATGCGATCATATTTAGTAACAATAACCTGACACAGGTGAAGCTGTACGTGGGGAAAGCGGGAAGGGGTGATGGGCTTTTATTAGTCGCTCGTGTAGAAAAATGTTCTGTTCCCAGTACCGCATTTCAAAGAGGCGTCAGAAAAAATTAACAAACGTGTGCCGCTTAATAAAATTTTACAATTGCATAGCGACTTATTTCCATACGATTGCCATAATGGTCTTCGCTTAAAGGCTGCTGAAATGATTGTATTTTAAGCACATTGTCCAATTTTTTTTTTTTTAATTTCTCTTTTGTATAAATAGGGTTGGATTTTTACTTCAAGCTTATTGGAAACTCATTCGCAGGGTGCTGGTAGCTTTCTTCATTTTCTATTAATCAGTAATCTGTAAGCCGCATATTAAGCACTGCTCTCAGTAAATGAAGTCATTCACGCGACTGTCTACCATGAATATTAACAACGCTTTTTTTCCAGCAGCTTTATTTTAAGTAACATATTGATGCTGTATCTCATGGTTTAATTCTCTTCACTAATCTTGACAAGCAACTGTTATGCGCCTATTGTTTCCACCAAAAGGTCAACAAAATTTAATTAGTGAAAAAGACACTTTGAATGTTAAACAATGTAGGGCGTGGAAATTAACAGTTTTGCTATTAGTATTTGATGATGGCCTAATAAGCAGAGAACTGACCCCACTACAAAATAATAAGGGTCCGTTGCTCTGTGTAGGCTACTAATTGGCTTTATCAGGAGCAGAATAAGCATCTGCCTCCGTGGCGCAATCGGCTAGCGCGTTCGGCTGTTAACCGAAAGGTTGGTGGTTCGAGCCCACCCGGGGGCGTATATTTTTGTCACTCGCTTTCAATAACTGTGGTAAGCGTCTTGTCTAAAACTTTGTAATAAAACATGTTTACGAACTTTCCGTACTGGGTTTCTTCGGGTGTCGTCAGGAAATTTCATCCGTTCTCGATTGCCAGCACAGGGTCAATAGCGTGTATACTGAATTGAATAAATTATTTTATATCAGGATCAAGAAACGTTTTTCGCTGTCAGCAATAAGACGAGCTTCTTAAATACATTTGTTAATATGGAGCCTGCTGGCAGCCGTCTACTTCGCACTTAACTGTGTTGCTGAGTTTCGCAACGATGGGAATGCTGTTTCTACGGCTATAGTTTTACAACACTTAATGAAAACAAGTGCGTATCGTTTCCTTTTGAGAAAGTAATACCACAAGAAGCTGGCATACAAAATATACTGTTTAACAGAAAGAAATTATAACTTAAGTCATTCCAACTTATGCTGTTTGTCTGTAGTGCACAAGTACACACATTACAGGCACCGAAAGAAAATTAATTCTTAGCAGCTTTTAAATTGAAAATAGTAAAGGGACTGTTGTTTAGGATTATGTGCACTTGGCGTTGACAGGTCCAACAAGAGCCGGACGGGACTGATATTTTACCCTAACAGCCGGAGTACCTATTTTAAATAGAAACGGAGTCAGTTGGATATTTTCAGTCCTTTATTAATAATCAATTACAGTCATTTTTTTGCGAGACCAGCCTCAAATGTACTTAAGCTAAAAAAATAAATTAGTCAACAGCATATAATTTGACAGTAATGACAGCATCTACATGCTCAGTCTTCTTAATGTCTCCTAAGATAATCTTATGTCAAAATAAACTAAAAGTAGTTCATTAAACAAAATAAACAGTTACCTATTCTTCTGGGATGGAAAAAGAAAGGGTGTTCAATATTTTCTTTCATTTCAGTTAGACTTACCGGTATAAATAAATAACAATAATCTGCATTCAAGTATTGATGTTTCTCATTTTAGCCCACTTGAGCAAGAATGTTGTTTTTCTTGGAAGTTATTTCGTGGGTCTCTTGACAGGATAATTTAAAATTACTCAGTTGGTCGTACGAAGAAAAACTTAGTGGAAAGATACCAAAACAAGACTGGTTGGTATAGCTATATCCTCTTATGGTATAGCTCCTTATTCCTTCTTACCATTTTCCTCGCGCTTACTTCGTCAGCTTGGAACGGGCCTTCTACACTTATCGCCGAGAAACCTTGAAAGTTAACCCGTTTGTGGGCTGTATAAAAATTAGTGACTGAGAACCTGGCAGGGTCGTACACAATGAAAGTTACCTTGGGATGGGACGCCACAATGAACGTTAACACTTGTGGTGACTATATAAAAGTGATCATTTGATTGAGAATGCAAGCAAAATTTAGTTTACTGACAATAGTTATTTTCCCAAAAATACAAGCAAAGACAGACATAATTAAAGTTAAACAAATTCTGGTAGAATATCGTAAATAACTAACAGGTGGTTTAAGACTACAATGGACAATCATCCTGGGTGGCAAAAGTGTGTCAAGTACTCTGGCCATAAAAATAATGTGTATAACGCAATCTGAATTGTTCTGACGCTGAGCAGACTTTGATCCATGATCTACAGAAGTCTCAATAGGTGCAGCACAGAGCAAGTGGCGATTGGGATTTGTTCACCGAGACAAGGCTGGAGCAGCAGTACTAAAAACCTGTTTGCTTCGTGCAGCGATGTAACTTGCAGCTGACAAGTGTGCGACAGAGGAGAGGCGTAAGGCGGCACGTGTGAATCGATCGCGGCCATGAAAGAAATGCAAAATCTCACGATCTACCGCTCAGGCGGACGGATCGCAATTTACTCTCTACCAGAGCCCAGAAATAACGGTAGATTTCAGTGTGTGACACACCCGTTCGCTGGTCGTACCGAGGACCAATTTGGCTCACTAATACGACAGAGCGCACAAGGATGCCAAACGTCAAGACTGGTTAACCAAAAACGAATAAGTGTGCCCTCGGCAAACGAGTAGTCCGAGACGTTTGAAGTCACACTGTCGGTACAGGAAGAACTTCACCCCAGGCTCCCCAGTCTAAACTACTCGCAAGTGAAGTCAGTCTTAGGATAGATCCCAAGTACCAACCACACATGCCAGAGCTTCCACCAGAAATTGCTTCCAGATCGAAGTCCCGAACCAGAATGCCTCGCACCTCTCCAGATAAAAAAAAAACCGTTTTTCCGCAAAGTGCACGAACGACACCGCCTTCATCATGGAATTAACCAGACCAGAGGAAATACAAAACCCCCGCAGGAACCAAAATGCTGCCATTTGGACTTTAGGTTACACCGCTGCTTATACAGGGTGTTTCAAAAATGACCGGTATATTTGAAACGGCAATAAAAACTAAACGAGCAGCGATAGAAATACACCGTTTGTTGCAATATGCTTGGGACAACAGTACATTTTCAGGCAGACAAACTTTCGAAATTACAGTAGTTACAATTTTCAACAACAGATGGCGCTGCGGTCTGGGAAACTCTATAGTACGATATTTTCCACATATCCACCATGCGTAGCAATAATATGGCGTAGTCTCTGAATGAAATTACCCGAAACCTTTGACAACGTGTCTGGCGGAATGGCTTCACATGCAGATGAGATGTACTGCTTCAGCTGTTCAATTGTTTCTGGATTCTGGCGGTACACCTGGTCTTTCAAGTGTCCCCACAGAAAGAAGTCACAGGGGTTCATGTCTGGCGAATAGGGAGGCCAATCCACGCCGCCTCCTGTATGTTTCGGATAGCCCAAAGCAATCACACGATCATCGAAATATTCATTCAGGAAATTAAAGACGTCGGCCGTGCGATGTGGCCGGGCACCATCTTGCATAAACCACGAGGTGTTCGCAGTGTCGTCTAAGGCAGTTTGTACCGCCACAAATTCACGAAGAATGTCCAGATAGCGTGATGCAGTAATCGTTTCGGATCTGAAAAATGGGCCAATGATTCCTTTGGAAGAAATGGCGGCCCAGACCAGTACTTTTTGAGGATGCAGGGACGATGGGACTGCAACATGGGGCTTTTCGGTTCCCCATATGCGCCAGTTCTGTTTATTGACGAAGCCGTCCAGGTAAAAATAAGCTTCGTCAGTAAACCAAATGCTGCCCACATGCGTATCGCCGTCTTCAATCCTGTGCACTATATCGTTAGCGAATGTCTCTCGTGCAGCAATGGTAGCGGCGCTGAGGGGTTGCCGCGTTTGAATTTTGTATGGATAGAGGTGTAAACTCTGGCGCATGAGACGATACGTGGACGTTGGCGTCATTTGGACCGCAGCTGCAACACGGCGAACGGAAACCCGAGGCCGCTGTTGGATCACCTACTGCACTTGCTGCTCGTTGCCCTCTGTGGTTGCCGTACGCGGTCGCCCTACCTTTCCAGCACGTTCATCCGTCACGTTCCCAGTCCGTTGAAATTTTTCAAACAGATCCTTTATTGTATCGCTTTTCGGTCCTTTGGTTACATTAAACCTCCGTTGAAAACTTCGTCTTGTTGCAACAACACTGTGTTCTAGGCGGTGGAATTCCAACACCGGAAAAATCCTCTGTTCTAAGGAATAAACCATGTTGTCTACAGCACACTTGCACGTTGTGAACAGCACACGCTTACAGCAGAAAGACGACGTACAGAATGGCGCACCCACAGACTGCGTTGTCTTCTATATCTTTCACATCACTTGCAGCGCCATCTGTTGTTGAAAATTGTAACTACTGTAATTTCGAAAGTTTGTCCGCCTGAAAATGTACTGTTGTCCCAAGCATATTGCAACAAACGGCGTATTTCTATCGCTGCTCGTTTAGTTTTTATTGCCGTTTCAAATATACCGGTCATTTTTGAAACACCCTGTATTATCAATCATCGTCATACAACACTTGAAGAATACTGTGCGTCTATGAAATAGGAACATTCAAAGTTAAGAGGACAAAGATTACGTTGACACATATAGTAGCATGTTGAAAATTGTTGTGCAGATGTGAATCAAAAATGATTCAAATGGCTCTTAGCACTATGGGACTTAACAGCTGAGGTCATCAGTCCCCTAAAACTTAGAACTACTTAAACCTAACTAACCTAAGGACATCACACGCACCCATGCCCGAGGCAGGATTCGAAACTGCGACCGTAGCGGTCGCGGGGTTCCAGACAAGCGCCTAGAACCGCTCGACCACCATGGCTGGCAGAGATGGATCAATTTAAGTCACTAGAAAACAAAATATCACAATAACGTGGGAAAACCAGCAAAACTTGCAGAACCATCTTATGTTAATATCATTATTATTTCTTATTTCTTTCTTTATTTGGCAAGAAGTCAATTTTAGTTTCTACAAGAAGATATTTTAAATCTCCAGAAGATTATCTTCTCTAACTGAAGACATATCACTTGACATAATAAGGTGGCAGTATTCTTTTTAGTTACAGAAAAGGTTAAGAAAAATACAAGAAGACAGAAAAGAAAATTTCTGTTTCACAACTATCCAGAAGAATCCTATTTTGTGAAAAATAACAGGGTATTGCTTGAAATTTAATAGCCCATGCCTCTACCATTACAAGTATCAACATCCTATATTTACATGCAAGACTAAAATAATTTTCAGCAAGAATATTTTCGAGATTTGAAAACTAACCAGCCCATTGTGAATTAGTGCATTGGTGTGAAGAGTACAAAAGCTTCTAAAAAACTATTTTTATAAGATACATGTGTTGCCATCCGTATACAAGTGATTAATTTATCCTATGGTTCAATGATGGAGTTGGAACATTTTACGACAAGGAAATGAATTTTTTTACTTGAAGTACTATTTGAACATAAAACTATTGGATACAGTGCAAAAATAATTTTGGTGAATCCTGCACTTAATTCTTATTAACTGTTAACTGTATTTGCATTCAGTTCATTTTTATGTGTTCACATATAAAGAAAATTTTCATCTAATGTAAACTTAAGGTGTACTTTGCACATTTAACTATCGGATACACTACAAAAATTCTTCCTTTATGAATCTAGCATCTATTTCTTTTAAAATGTTAGATGTTTGCATTCAGTGCTTATTTATGCATGTATCTATTAAAATCTTCATAATGTTGTTGTTATATTCAGTCCAGAGAATGGTTTGATGCAGCTCTCCATGCTACTCTACCCTGTGCAAGCTTCTTCATCTCTAAAAAACTACTGCAACCTACATCCTTCTGTATCTGCTTAGTGCATTCATCTCTTAGTCTCCCTCTACGATTTTTACACTCCACGCTTCCCTCCAATACTAAATTGGTGATCCCTTGATGCCTCAGTACGTGTTCTACCAACCAATCCCTTCTTCTAGTCAAATTGTGCCACAATTCCTCTTTTCCCCAATTCTGTTCAGTACCTCGTCACTAGTTACTCGATCTACCCATCTAATCCCCAGCATTTTTCTGTTGTACCAAATTTTGAAAGCTTCTGTTCTCTTCTTGTCTGCATTGTTTATCGTGCATTTTTCAGTTCCATACAAGGCTACGCTCCATACATATACTTTCAGAAACGACTTCCTAACGCTTAAATCTATACTCGATGTTAACAGGTTTCTCTTCTTCAGAAAAGCTTTTCTTGCAATGGCCAATCTCCAATTAATATCCTCTCTACTTCGACCATCATCAGTTATTTTGCAACCCAAATAGCAAAACTCATTTACTACTTTCAGTGTCTCATTTCCTAATCTACTTCCCACAGCATCATCTGATTTAATTCGACAACATTCCATTATCCTTGTTTTGCTTTTGTTGATGTTCACCTTATATCTGAAGTTCAAAACACTGTCCATTCCGTTCAGCAGCTCTTCCAGGTCCTTTGCAGTCTGACAGTATTACAAAATCGTCGGCAAACCTCAAACGTAATCTTTAGATTCCCTAGAAGTTTTCTATTTGATGGCCCCATATCATGCACAAATGCTGCCACTTCAAATTCAACATTTTCTGTTACTTGAATCGTTTCGGTCAACAAGTCTATGGAAACGGCTGTGTCAAATTTGTAATAAATGGACTGCATCCAATTTCTTACCAAACTTCTGTTGACAATAACATCAGCATTGTTTCGTTTCCCCTCTGATAATCTCCTTTGCGTAGTTAAAACATAAATCACTGTTTACTTTTATTTCATCGAAGCTAAGAACTTTGTCTGTTTCAAATTTTGTTAATAACTTTGACTGAGTTTTCAAAACACTAAGTAAAACCTAATGGATCGGTAAATTGCCTGAGTCTTCTTTTAGTAGTGACTTCACTAGGAAGAGGATATTTCAATACGTATCTGACAAAAGATAACGCTTTAAAAAGTAGGCGACGTAAGGTCGCAGCCTTTTCAGTATCTTCGGATGATCAGTTACTACATCGTCCTTTTATAACCACTTGTTGAGAGTCAGAAAAAGAGCCACGTATCACTTTTTGAAGATGTTTTAATTTCAGTAACACAGTGGTATATATATATATATATATATATAGAGAGAGAGAGAGAGAGAGAGAGAGATAGAGAGATAGAGATAGATAGATAGAGACGATCCTGTAAATCTGTATTCTTTTGCCGAACGTCTTTTATCTCTGTTACCATACTTTGTAATTGTTGGCGTACGCATGGATTTTCGCATTCACAGCAGTGTTAAGTTTCGCGTTTACCGTTTTGTGTAGTAGTAATTTCTTCGTCATTTGGTAATTTACTTACGTGTGAAATATCTTCTCCTTTTTTATGGCAGGTTCGTTTCTGTGCCCCAATATTTCTCTCATTATTAGGCTCAGCACTACACCCCGAAAAGCACCGGAGGATGGTAGATTTAGGGCTGGAACAGGATCAGTCTTCAAATGGCGATTCGAAGGACTATTCAACAGTTCTGGTTTCAACTCCCGTTCATAATTTGAACCAATAAAATTGAACTGAGCTGACACGAGTATCTTCAACTGAAAACGAATCTGCATATTTACAAGCATTTAGCCATTTTCTAAAAACTAAACTCCTCCCGAACAGGCCATGAAGGCCCAACGGTACCGACCGGCCGCCGTGTCATCCTCAGCCTACAGGCGTCACTGGATGCGGATATGGAGGCCATGTGGTGAGCACACTGCTCTCCCGGCCGTATGTCAGTTTCCGAGACCGCGGCCGCTACTTCTCAATCAAGTAGCTCCTCAGTTTGCCTCACAAGGGCTGAGCGCAACCCTGCTTGCCAACAGCCCCCGGCAGACCGGATGGTCGCCCACCCAAGTGCTATCCCAGCCCAACAGCGCTTAACTTCGGTGATCTGACGGGAACTGGTGTTACCACTGCGGCAAGGCCGTTGGCATTTATCCATTTTCGTTTCGTCTTATTGTTTTTAGAAATTATATGAAAGTTTATTCCTAACCCACTTGTCTACTGTGATTCGTAGAACTGGTTGTCGCGTAGCAACCTTTGTTTTCACTTAAAATTTGATTCTAAAAGATTTCTCAATACACTGATAACTACGGTGTGACTCTGTACTCAGTAACTGACCACTAATAAAAATTCACACTGCTCTAAATAACCTTGTTTCCGCTGGGAAACGCAGTTATTACACAATACATTATGGCAATTGCGGGCTCCTGGGCGCTAGTTGAGTTCACTCTGACGTCAGCGGCCCAGCTTGCTACCGCGCACACACCTCGTGATCCCTGCCGTGTATTCTAATATCTCTGTTAGTCAGTGGATGGAAGAAGATGTCAGGCGACGATTTTACAGTAGCCGGTGATCATAGTTGTGCTAACAAGAGGATCATTCAAAAGAAGAACTTTAAGATAACTGTGATGTGCACCTTTCTGTTTCTCTAACACAATACGTAAAATGTTAATTAAAATCAAATATGTTTTGAGTGCTCATAAAATAAAAAACATAGATCTAGCATAGAACGTCAGTTTTGTAGACTTTTTGCACCTATCAAGTGCAATTTTAAACACTGGAACTTAATTTCATGTGAAAATTTACTTGCTACAAAGATATTATAATTTTTCAAAACGTAAAATTGAGTTCTGTAACAGTTCATTTCTGTGTACTATTTAAAAAAAACACCACACAAAAGTAAATGTGTGATAAAAAGTAATATACTGCATGCTTTATTTATGCAATAAAAGCAACACGAAATATTTAAACAACACTTAAATAATAGTAATAAAAATATAACGTTAATCAAAAATTTCAAATGGTCTGAGCTTTAAATGTCTATTTTAACATAGGGGTACCAGAGAACCCACCTTGTGGTTTACGTTGCAGAAAAGTCACCTCATAAGTTAAGGGTTAAGTTTCATTTGCTTGTCATGGTGTACTTACTGTTTCGGACGTTATCACATATCCCTCATGGATAAACATTTTATTGTATATCTTTCGAAATTGGCGATACGCCGAAACACGTAAAGTGACATAAAGCCAATAAAATACTCTGGTGAAGCCAAATAGTATTGTTATAAAGATGTAAGGGCTATACGCAACAATATTGCTCACGCTGGTTTCGACAGCATAGTTATACCCGCTCAGTCGGTGCTCTTGTGCAGTCGCTCTGGTGTAGCTGATAATAAGATCGATACCGCCCATAAAAATGTACAACCTACCGGAACTGAAACGTCTTCTCAGTTTGGAATAATTTAAAGTGTCGTTCAAAAACTGATTAATGTATGTATACCTTAAGACCTGCGAACGACTCAGGGAAGTTAAAAGGATATACGTTTTAATGTATAATAGCAATAGATGGATTTTTCACGAACGAACGGGTCCAAAGTCAACGCAAGGACCGAGGAACGACTTCCAAGATTTGTCGTTCACCGTTAGCTTTGGTCGTGGCAGGTGGCGTTCCTGTCTTGGATTCCCTCTTTCTCAAGTAGTCACTGGCTTCACATTCCATTTCCACTTTTTATAATGATTATATAATTTATGTAATAAATAACTTGCATGTAATATACATACCTTTCGGGCAGAAAGCAAAGACATCTACTAATCTCTTCCTCGTCTAGATCGGCTATGGAACAAACTTATTGCAAGGTAAGTTTGTTTTTCTCTTTTTTCCGTAGGCTTTTTGGGTTTCTTCTGTTTGATTTAAGCAGTAGTTTTTAACATAACTCTTAATTTTTTTCTATTGTTGTGTAAGAAAGTTTACATAAAACTTTCGATTTCCGCATTTCTTTTCATGACGTTCAGGAAAATATTCTCCATACCTGGTTGTTTTCTTGTGCTACCGCCTAGTTTGGTTTATCTTCATATAAAAAAAGAGTTGTCCGCGATTTCGGCGCCGTAGGAGAAGGCGAAAGCTTGCGTCTCCATTTGGGAACTCGTAAAATGGCATTAATTCACATTTAGTTTTTATCTTAAGATATGTTGTTAAGAAGCAGCTTTTCAGCGAAAACTTTAATAGAGCAACCAAAAAAACCTACTAGTTAATAACCATAGGTGCAATTTTAGCGATAAAACCACATTTTCTTTTAAACATGCTTATTTTTAACAGTCTTTTTTTTGTCCTGGAACCTTGGGGGATACTCAGACACTGCCTGAAGTACATATAGCTTCTGTTCCTCAAACATAGAGCTATCAATCAGATAATTTACAACGTTTAGTTTATTAACTAGGTCTAGAGCGTTTCTTGATTTACAAGCTACTATAAAGAATCTGCCTTAAAGAACTTGTCACTCGCATTAAACTGCTTAGATATACTCTTATTTTATTAGAAACGAGCACGTCGGTCCCATCAGTCGTAATTTTTTAGATTTGATAGATCCCTGCTTGAATCATCACGTAGCTCCGTCTGTTCTGCTTCACGTTTAATTGTAGTTCCTGTTTTAATTTTTGATGTGGAAGATTAAAGTGACAGAACAGTGGTCAAGAATCATAAATGACATTTCAGTTTTGTAGAGCCACACGCGAATATAACTATCGACAGCTGATAGAGACTTATGAAGTTTTGAAAGAGTTCTCAGAACCAAGTATATCACAAATATAGCACCATTCTTATCCGTCATCTATCAGAGATCATTGGAACAGCGGAAAGTTCCACGAGACTAGAAGAAAGCCCAGGTCATAGCAATATATAAAAAGGGTAGAAAATCGGATGCACATAATTACTGCACAATTTCACTGACATCGATTTGTTGTAGAATCATGGAACATATGTTGTGTTCAGACATAATGACCTTTCTAGACTGTGAGAAGCTCATCTGCAGAAAACAGCACGGTTTCAGGAAACAGCGGTCATGCGAGACACAGCTGGCCCTCTTTGTGCATGATATACAACAGACTCTAGATACCGGCTCCCAGGTTGAGGCCATATTTCTCGACTTTCGAAAGGCGTTCGACTCCGTTCCGCACCGTCGCTTGCTCCAAAAAGTGCGCGCTTACGGTATATCCGATGACATATGCGGTTGGATAGAAAGTTTTCTAACAGACAGGGAGCAGTATGTCGTCCTGAACGGGGTAACTTCAAAAGAAACAAGAGTAACTTCAGGTGTGCCCCAGGGCAGCGTAATAGGTCCTCTGTTTTTTACGATTTACATAAACGATCTGATTGATGGTATCGACAGTGGCCTTAGACTGTTTACCGATGATGCTGTAGTCTACAGGAAAGTAGTATCACACGAAAGTTGTGAACAAATCAATGAGAATTTGCAGAAAATAAATGCGCGGTGCAATGACTGGCAGTTATCTATCAATATTAGTAAGTGTAGCCTACTGCGTATAACAAGGCGAAAATCCCCATTAATGTCTGAGTAGAAAATCAATGATCAGTCTTTGGAAGCGGTAACATCAGTCAAGTATCTGGGTGTGACTACTCGAAATGATCTCAAACGGAATGATCAGATTACACAAGTAACGGGTAAGGCCATCTCTAGATTGCGGTTTATTGGTAGAATACTGAAGCGATGCAGTCCTTCAACAAAGGAAATAGCTTACAATACGTTATTTCGTCCAGTCTTAGAGTACTGTTCGCCTGTATGGGACCCTTACCAGTTTGGTCTGATTCAAGAGATTGAGAAGGTCCAAAGAAGAGCGGCAAGATTCGTGACTGGTAAAGTTAGCCATCGCGAGAGCGTTACAAATCTCATAGAAAGTTTGAAGTGGGACACACTTGCAGATAGACGAAGCGCTAAACAGAAGGAGCTGCTCACTAAATTCCGAAATCCAGTCTTCACCGAGGATATAGAGCATATATTATTACCACCAACTTTCAAATCGCGTAATGATCATCATTCAAGGATAAGGGAAATAAGAGCTCGTACTGAGGCACTCAGACAGCCGTTTCTCCCTCGTGCGATCCGCGAGTGGAACAGACGGGGGGAAATATGACTTTGGCGCGAATTGTGCCCTCCGCCACACACCGCTTGGTGGCTAGCGGAGTATATATGTAGATGTTGATGTAGAAAACCAAGTACAGAGCTTCGGCGTCTAAAGCAGCACAGGACACATCTAGCAGAAAGGAAAATACAAGCAGAACAAATTGCAATATATTCTACTGCTCGCAACACAGTTTCATCAAGGAACAGTCCGCCCCGGTAGCTGAGTGGTCAGCGTGACAGACTGTCAATCCGAAGGGCCCGGCTGGGTCGGAAATTTTCTCCGCTCAGGGACTGGGTGTTGTGTTGTCCTAATCATCATCATTTCATCCCCATCGACGCGCAGGTGGCGTCAAATCGAAAGACCTGCACCAGGCGAACGGTCTACCCGACGGGAGGCCCTAGCCACACGACATTTCCATTTTTTTATCAAGGAACACAAAATATTTCAATCCGCTTAACATAATGGATCCCTTTGGAGTACGGAAAGATACTCCATATAATGGTTCTTTGAGATTATTCAGAGTTAATTCAAAAACTACCAGTGTAATCTTCTGATAAATCTGATGCCTGCAAGGTTAATGCAAGAGATCTTTCTCCAAAATGTTTTCAATCAGAATACACAGATACCACTAAAAGGAGTAGTATTTTATGCCATTGTGACAGCGCGAATTTCGTGGACAACTTTTTCGTGCCCTTTTCCGTAGTAAGTTGAACAGCGAAATAGGCGTAAAAGTACCAGCATTGAACCAGTAGCGGGTTTATCTTTTATTTTATTTTCAAATACGTTTGCGTATATAATTTATCTTCACGTACATTAATACGTAATTTACTGATTCGTTGATTTTCGTATTCGTTTCACTCTAGTCTGTTAGTGGCTGCCTGTGCTCACGAGGAAGTTCTCTTTCTCAACTAACTGATGATTGATTCCATGCATGTACGTTGGGGAACATTTCAGCTGCTGACTGATCAAAAACTGCTTATACTTCTGGATTGTATAGATTTTCAATGCAATGACGTGTGCTATGTCCTCAAAGTTTTTTTTAAAAAATGTCTTCTTTCTCTCCACCTGTTAAGTTTCGACGACTTCCCAGCATATTTATGTAGTTGCCGCCTTTACTGATACAAATCTTCTAATTTTAGATACAGTTTCTTAGCTCCTGAGTCGGAAATCGATAATTTTCCAAATAAATTTTCGCTTCCCACTCCGTATTACATTTTGGTGTGTAGCTAATTTACCAAGGGATTGTGCTTTCTACGACTACGAGCTTCCCTCGACAGTGAATGACAACTCCTGTCCATGATGTGTCGTAAACAGGTTCCGTAATCCGTACTTCCGTTCATCTTGCCCGGGCCTATCTCTGACTGCCTTGCGGTCACTGGACTGTTGCATCACGCAACTGATGTGATGCTTCTAGGTACTCATTCAGCTGAGGAAATCGAAATAAACAACCTGACTACATTAGATGATTAATGAATTTATAATGTGGAAGTAACACTTGTGTGTACGTGATTTTTTTATTCATTTATTTATTTTTTTTTCGGAAATTCATCTGAAATCCATATAGCACACAGTAAGATAAATAAGGAACGGTGAAGTAATAGAAATGAACTGTTCCCAAAAAGGAACGATCACCTGTGAACAAGCTACCAAAGATGAACGAATTTGCCCATATCTACAACTACTCAACAATTCAGAATTGTGTCATAACTGCTTTCACGAAGTTTTGCAGAACCATTCACATTTTGTACAGAGAACCCTAACACTACTGCATATCTATCAAGAACTTATCCAGCTAATCAGAATTGTGATCAAAATTTCCTTTCGTAAAACTCTACAGAACTCCTGAAAGTTTCCACAGAGAACTGTAATACTATAGCGTATCTAACACGAACTCTGAAAAAAAAAATGTATTTTGTTCGCAAGGGGGTCCACAGCCTCCTAGAGTTTTATAAGGGAAAACGCTATCCGTAGGAGGCTGTATAGCTTACATCCTACTACAGACAATGTTTTGTTTCACAAAATGTATAGCAAGTCCATAAATTATCTTTACCACTTACTACTTTAATATCTTTAAAACTGTACTAGACATTAAAAAAAGATTTTCAACTCATAAAGTTTTGTTTTCTCATTCATACACATGAATGTGTGCAACCATAGTGGCACGGATAATGTCTAGCCAGAATTCCATTTGTCTCCCGTGCGATTCAAGATGTCCACGTCGACATATTCAGATGCACTGCTAATGCGTGCCTTAAAGTCCTGTAGGTTTGAAACGTTGGATCGGTGTAAAAAATGCCTTGCAACACCCTACAGGAAGAATTCTAGTAGTGCGAGATCAGAGGATCGTGGCAGCCATCTCGTCCAATCCACCTACCCGGCAACTTTTCATCTAGAAATTGACGGACGTTTAGGGACCAGTTGGGTTGTGCTCCATCCTGCTCGAATGTCACGTCAGATTCCACGTGTTCCAGTTGTGGCACATCAAACTCCTGTAACACGTCCACCGTTGACGGTAGACTCGACGAACAGGACTGGACCAGTGATACAATTGTGCATCAGTCCGCACCAAGCATTCACCTTTGGACTGTCTCTATCCATTTCACGTGTAACATGTGGACACCGTGAACCCCGTATATGAACGTTATGACAATTCGGTAGGCTGATACATGGATGGGCGACACGCACCCTTTTTATGGAGAACACTACCTGTTTCCATAAACGACGTACGACAGGCCAGAATAGTTGGTCGGGACGGTGGTTGCCTTCCATACCGTGTTGCACTTGGGTTGTAAACTCCCAACAGAAAAATTATTATAATATTCGTATTTAGTGTAACCTCCCAACAGAAAAATCTCGTTTAAGTTCCCAATAGAATAATTTCTTTCCAATTAAAAAATTTCAAGTTTTAATGTGACCTTCTATTAAAGACTGATTGCATATCGAGATTAATAAGTTTTGACGTCAGCAGCGCTGCGTCATGGCCCTGTGAAATCATCCAGAATAAACTGAAAAATTCTTACCTCACAATAATGTCGCCGAATTACGCTATCTATATATCTGCTCCTATAAGAATTTTTTAGCTCAGCCCAGTGCAGTGTTGGCCACTAGATTTTCATTTGTAGGAAAACTGATTTTCTTTTGCTTAATCAACATGAGTATGCACAGGAAAAATTCGTAAAATCTTTAAACTCAGATAAATGACTGGCAAACGTTTTCTTCGGAACAAAAGTTATTATTGAAACATTTCTGCAAGGAATTACATCGGACTTTAACATTACAATTGTGGTTAAATCAGTTGTGGCAATTAACATATGCGCGTGGCAACAAAGAACAATAACATATATATTTTTTTACCTTATACCACATCGCTCAGGCACCTCCATCGTTCTGCACGACCGGCCCAGCACAAGTCAACCGCTGCACTGCCGTGTCCGAACTCCATAATTCAAGTGCTCTGAGCGAGCTACAAAACACGACTACTTTCTGCGAACCACTAAACTCGACTTATTGCGAACACTGCTCTGACCTGCGATTCTGTTGTAGCACAGATATTTCATATCGCAGGCAGCGCGTGAGCAATCCATCGAAATTACACCTGCTCAAGTGCACTAGCGAATATTAATGCACCTCTAATGAACCCCTTACAGGGTTGTTACTTAACTGCTTGTCTGTTTCTCTCTATCTGAGTGAATCTTCCTAAAACTGTCTACCTAAACGTTTTAAAAGCGTTTACATAGCGAACCGTTTCCTAACTTAATAGCGTACTGTGCAAAACTCCGACTATACTGAATTATACAATGATTTAATATGATTCGCTCAACACTGTCTACAAATTGAAGCTAATTGTTTCTATAGAAACGCAGTACTACCCTGAATGTAGCCTAACTTCTGAAATAAACCACAACTGAACTTACAAAGGATTTGCTGGCGCTAAACTATAACCTTGTGTCGAGACAAACATATTTACAATTTCTCGAAAGCGGTGCACAGCATACAGCAGCACAGCAACATTAAAAAAATTTGACTGAAAATTCCGTGCTACAAAGTGCAATGTGCGTACGTACATAATAAACTGAATGAAGGGCGGGAATTTTTTACTGGTAAGAAATGAGTTCTGACAGAACTCAATGAAACTCTATATTCAAAAGTATATTTCTTGGTAGAGGAGGTTTAAACACTGAATCTTTCACATAACCCCACAGAAAGAAATCGCATGGGGTTAAGTCGGGAGAGCGTGGAGGCCATGACATGAATTGCTGATCATGATCTCCACCACGACCAATCCATCGGTTTTCCAATCTCCTGTTTAAGAAATGCCAAACATCATGATGGAAGTGCTGTGGAGCACCATCCTGTTGAAAGATGAAGTCGGCGCTGTCGGTCTCCAGTTGTGGCATGAGCCAATTTTCCAGCATGTCCAGATACACATGTCCTGTAACGTTTTTTTCGCAGAAGAAAAAGGGGCCGTAAACTTTAAACCGTGAGATTGCATAAAACACGTTAGCTTTTGGTGAATTGCGAATTTGCTGCACGAATGCGTGAGGATTCTCTACCGCCCAGATTCGCACATTATGTCTGTTCACTTCACCATTAAGAAAAAATGTTGCTTCGTCACTGAAAACAAGTTTCGCACTGAACGCATCCTCTTCCATGAGCTGTTGCAACCGCGCCGAAAATTCAACGCGTTTGACTTTGTCATCGGGTGTCAGGGCTTGTAGCAATTGTAAACGGTAAGGCTTCTGCTTTAGCCTTTTCCGTAAGATTTTCCAAACCGTCGGCTGTGGTACGTTTAGCTCCCTGCTTGCGTTATTCGTCGACTTCCGCGGGCTACGCGTGAAACTTGCCCGCACGCGTTCAACCGTTTCTTCGCTCACTGCAGGCCGACCCGTTGATTTTCCCTTACAGAGGCATCCAGAAGCTTTCGACTGCGCATACCATCGCCGAATGGAGTTAGCAGTTGATGGATCTTTGTTGAACTTCGTCCTGAAGTGTCGTTGCACTGTTATGACTGACTGATGTGAGTGCATTTCAAGCACGACATACGTTTTCTCGGCTCCTGACGCCATTTTGTCTCACTGCGCTCTCGAGCGCTCTGGCGGCAGAAACCTGAAGTGCGGCTTCAGGCGAACAAAACTTTATGAGTTTTTCTACATATCTGTAGTGTGTCGTGACCATATGTCAATGAATGGAGCTACAGTGAATTTATGAAATCGCTTCAATCATTTGTAATAGCCCTGTATATTTTTATTTGCTTTTTTGAATAGGCATATTTTTCTTTTATTTTTGGAGGTTTTGGGGGTTACAATATTCAGTCTCGCTGCGACAACCCTGTGTTCACTAATCCCTGTATCCGTTTTGATGCTTGTTATTAGCTCAGGATTATTTGTTGCTAAGTGGTCAAGGCTGTTTTCACAACCGTTTACTATGTGTGTGGGCTCATGAACTAATTGCTCGAAATAATTTTCAGAGAATGCGTTTAACACAATTTCGGACGATGTTTTTTGCGTAATTCCGGATTTAAACACGTATTTTCGCCAGTATATCGAGAGTAAATTAAAGTCACCACCTACTATAATTGTACGTGTTTGAAATTAAACTCAAGTTTTCTTTGAACCTTTCAGAAATTGTTTCATATGAGTTGGGAAGTCGGTAAAAGGATCCAATTATTGTTTTATTTCGGTTTCCAAGAATTACCTCCGCCCACAGTAACTCACAGGAACTACCTGCTTCAATTTCGCTACAAGATACACTACTTCTAACAGCAAAAAACACACCACCGCCAACTGTGTTTAGTCTCTTCTTTCGGAACACCGTTAAGGTCTACGCAAAAAAATTCGGCTAAACTTATCCTGGCTTTAGCGAGCTTTCAGTGCCTGTAACGATTTGAGCATCAGTGCGTGCTGTTAGCGCTTGGAGCTCTGGTACTTTCTGAACACAACTACAAGATTTTACAATTGTGGTAACGACTGAAGCCCTTTTTGTGTTTCCCCGAGACCTTCTAACCTAAAAAAACCGACCAGTCCACGCCACACAGCCCCTGCTACCCATGTAACCCCCTCCAGCGTATAGTGTACTCCTGACCTATTTAGCGGACCCCGATACCCAACCACCCTATGGCGCAAGTCGAGGAAACTGCAGTCTACATGGTCGTAGAACGGTCTGAGTCTGTGAATCTGTCTTTCCACTCGGCTCTGTACCAAAGGGCCGCGATCGGTCCTGTCGACTACGCTGCAAATGGTGAGCTCTGCTTTCATCTCGCAAGCAAGACTGACAGCCTTTACCACTTGGTTATGGTAAATTATCATGCGTTTCTCTTGCGTAAGTTAGGTTCCTTAAGATTTTTCATGTGTTTTCATCGCCAAATACGCAACCTGAACCAATATGTATGGTGATTATTATGATAAAAATATTTAATACAGGTAATGATTCGATTGTTTGATCTAAAGTAGAGGTTAACCCTTCCTCATTGACATATTTTAGGTTTCGTATAACAGCTATTATTCTGATGTCTAAACGTCACTGTGTCTGGGATCTCTTTACGTGGCAGGGCCTGGGTTCATTGACACTTCAAACTTTTAGAGCTATCCGCGCATGGTAAGTCTTAAGGACATGTCATACCAAACTGGGAGAGTACATTAGAAAATTTATGCCAGGTCTTGAGTCAAATCCAGATTTCCTGTTTGACGCGAGTGGTCGCCTTAACCGTTTTGTCTCACAGTACACAACCCACGGCCAGACCCAAACTCTCGTATGTCGTCGTTCCTGAGTCCAACCACTGCTTGTGCACACATTGTGTAATGCCTGTACAGGGGAGAACATTCTAATTAAAAGTGGCTGCCTGATATCGGCGGATAAATACGATACTTTATTCAAGTATACAAGTGTAATGTGCTGCGAATACATAGAAAGAAAGATCCTTTGTCATTTAGCTACAATATAGCAGGTCAGCAACTGGAAGCAGTTAATTCAATAAATTATTTGGGAGTAGGCATTAGGAGTGATTTAAAATGGAATGACCATATAAAATTAATCGTCGGTAAAGCAGATGCCAGACTGAGATTCATTGGAGGAATCCTAAGGAAATGTAGTCCGAAAACAAAGGAAGTAGGTTACATTACACTTGTTCCCCCACTGCTTGAATACTGCTCACCGGTGTGGCATCTGTACCAGATAGGCTTGATAGAAGACATAGAGAAGATCCAACGGAGAGCAGCGCGCTTCGTTACAGTATCATTTAGTAATCGCGAAAGCGTTGCGGAGATGATAAACTCCAGTGGAAGACTCTGCAAAAGAGACGCTCAGTAGCTCGGTACGGGCTTTTGTTGAAGTTTCGGGAACATACCTTCACCGAGGAGTCTAGCAGTATATTGCTCCCTCCTACGTACATCTAGCGAAGAGACCATGAGGATAAAATCAGAGATTAGATCCCACACGGAGGCGTATCGACAATCTTTCTTTCTGCGAACAATACGAGACTGGAATAGGAGAACCGATAGAGGTACTCAAGGTACCCTCCGCCCCACACCGTCAGGTGGCTTGCGGAGTATGGATGTAGATGTAGATTGCAGTGCCTGCGTTGTTAAGAAGAATGATGCAATGTTCCTTCTGACATACGTGCGCCTCACGTATATCACATCTTACTTTAATTTCTTGTCAAGAAACACTGTAAACGAAAGCTCCGCTTTAACCTTGAAAAATGTGCAGATAATTTTGGTGACAAACGTTGCAAAGATATTGATACTGTGGTGGTAGTTAGCAAAACAGCTGTTTTGAAGTTCCAGGTGAAAGAGCTGATAAAAGGAATTGAATCTGCTTCCCATTTGGATTATCTGAGCGCTTTTTTTAAAAAATTATAGGTTAAGGGATGCTTGTCCAAGCATATAAATAGCTTTGAGAATATTTTTGACAATGTCAAAGACTGCAGCACCTTTTGACCGCAGTTCCAAAAAATTAAAGATGATTAAAAAACCAATTGAGGTCGTGTATGGGTAAAAACAGACTGTCAAATTTAGCTATCTTGTCGATAGAATACCACACAACTTCTAAACTTGATTTCAATTATATAACCAATCGTCAAAGCAAGGAAGTGCAAAGTAAATTTATAATAAAAACAATGTTCGAAACTCTTTATTGCACATTTTCCTTTATTTATAATGTATGCAACTAGTAATAATTTACGAAGACGAAATACAATGATACATCAATTTGTTTTTTGCATTATTTTTCAACCATACGTAATTTTTTTCCAACTTATCTATTTAAATTAAAATCAAATTGTCCTATGTATGAAAGATCATTACTTGAGAATGGCTCGATCGATGGAGTTGATTTTTTGTTGTGTTCGTAATTGCTGAGACGAAGTTTGTACGAAAGAAAATTTTTGATAAATCCACTGGAAAAGTCGGAAATTTTTATGGTATTTTTGTATCAAATTCCCAATGAAACAAATGTGACGATCATTTTGACAGTTCTGCTGTCATATGTTTTCGTAACAAACAAAAAAGTGATGTTCAGTTCGACAGATCTGCTGTTGCATGTTTTCATAACAACAGCCAATTTCGCATTGAATACTCATATTTATTCATATTTTGTGAAATAGAATACAATTTAAAGCAAAATTTCAGAGTGTTATCGGTGGTGATCATATGTTTGATATGTACAAAGACTGAATTTATGTTAGTTGGTGGTAATTTCTTCGGCCAACGTTTGTTTAACGCTAATCGTTAAACAAATGTCCGGCGAAGAAACCTACACAGATGCCAACAGGCAATACGCGAACAGCTGGCCACATAGCCCCAACTATTTTGTAAATCGGCCCATGCTCGACAGTGCCCTTTCCCAATATGTTCCAAAAAGCCCCGCGCGAAAACGCGGTTTTTCAGGTGAAGCCGCAGGGAAAACTCAAAGATAAGAGATGCACAGGGAGCGGGGGAAAGTGATGGACAGAGACTGAGGGAGGGGGGGGGGGGGTGGAGGGGAGAGAAAGAGAGAGAGAGAGAGAGAGAGAGAGAGAGAGAGAGAGAGAGAGAGAGAGAGGAGGAGAGTTATAGAAAGAGGGGGAGAAGGAGATTAGGATGTATATCCCATTCCCATACATATTTAGCAATTGCAAAGCATTGCTGGGATCTCTAATAAAATTATAAAACGCGTTGACAAAATTGCAGGAAAGTGGTTTTGCAACACCAGAATGAGGGAGGGGGCGGGAGGAATCGCAGCCTTGGCAGTAGTACCAGGGACACGGATAACATCGGTACTGCCCTGACCATTCATCTGCGTCCACAAAATACGTTTTACGTCATTTTATATTTACATTTAATCTAATTTAAAATATTTTGGATAAATAAAAAATTCCGCTCTCTTTGCCAGTGAATGTTTCATTCCACATAAATACAGCATTTTGAGATATTTTTATAGTTTCTCCTGTAGCAAACCAAAACAAGCTTCCTTCTGCATCACCAGCAAATAGCAGTAAAAGTAATTTGTCGACTAGTCTGTGCATGCCTATACTTACTTTACCGTTGACACCAGAAAGATGGACATTTTTGAACTGCTGGTGAAATTCAAAAATCAACACTGAGGCGCTATTGGTTAGAAATTAATAGCTATAAAATTTTAATTTTAGTATATTTATGGGTTTAGACGTCAAAATAGTGATAAAATTTGTCCCAAAAGGCAGTTCTATGAATTGCTTAAATTGTAAACTAAGAATGCAGAATGTTAATGTATTGTTGCAGTTCGTAATTTGTATAATTTCAGTATTCCAAAGGTTATCAGTTGTCTGATCTATATGACAAATATTACGACAGTTTTTGTATTCAGGTGGGTACACATTGTGCCAGATTCATAGAGAAGAGATAACAAGTGAGGCTTTGTAATTGCATACGACGTGTATACATGGGGCTTCCAGAACTGGATTTCGTAAACCGCTTTCCAAGTACCGTTTCTGGCTGGTCAATATCGATTCTCGTAATGGCTGCCGTATTTTCTCATCCACAATCGATTTCCCGTCCCACGCAAACGCACAGCCGTTTATGAAACGTGGTTGGAGAAATAGAAATATTAGACTGAGTATGAAGCTGTCTACCTCTAATCTTTAATTGAAAAGAATCATTGTGCTGACTGAATCAGAAACCGGAAAAGCTGATTTCCAGAGGCTATTTGTGTAAAACAACTATCAGAAACCTGGTGTAAGAAAACCGCTTCAGGCTTTATGTGTACACAACGGAAAACGATCTTCGAAATTCGGTTTTCGTCTTTCGGAAGTTGTCATATGTAACCGTACTGATACAAGGAATGGTACAATCTGTGAATTCAGAAGTAGTACATCGCCTTTTGCTAGAAGCAAGAAAATATTGTTGACCAGAGTGCCAAATTTTCCGCTGCTAAAGACCTTCCGCAGTCATTGCGACTGTGTCCGATTAAGTGTGTTAAGTCTGATATCCTACAGGAGGAAGTACAGCTATACATCATTGACAAGTAGCCTGTTGGCTTCTGTCTCGGGTTCTTCGGCCAACGTTTGTTTAACGCTAATCGTTAAACAAATGTCCGGCGAAGAACCCGAGACAGAAGCCAACAGGCAGTACGCCAACTGGCCACATAGATTCAACAGTTTGTAAATCGGTCCACGCTCGAAAGTGCCTTTTTCCAATATGTTCCAAAAAGCTCCGCGCAAAAACGTGATTTTTCAGGCTGTCATAACTACCGTTCTACTGATCACAAGGATAAGTGTTTTAGGTAGACCTTGGCCTAACGACCATCTGTATACCTACAGGAAGAACAATAATAACTATCGTACAGTGCATAGTCAAAAACTGAATAGTCAAAAACTCAACATTATACACTTTCTCCAGCCCAGGCCAATTAAGCAAATCGATTGATTAATTTGCAGTTCTTGTGAGCAAGTGTGGGCCTTAGAAGGCTTGTAAAAGCATCATTTGTTTAATGGGCATTTCCAGAGAAAATCCCAAAAAACATGTTTTCCTGTATGGAAAGTATCAATTTGGGATGGCCACATTTATAATGTCTATTCATGGCAAATAATTTTATGGTATGTTCTGAGGATCGTGTTCTCGGGGCTATCATTATCCGTTGCCGAGATCCAAAGATTCAAAGTTACCGTGCTTACTTACGCAGGTACACTACTTGTTATTAAAATTGCTACACCAAGAAGAAATGCAGATGATAAACGGGTATTCATTCGACAAATATACTATACTAGAACTGACATGTGATTACATTTTCACGCAATTTGGGTGCATTGATCCTGAGAAATCAGTACCCAGAACAACCACCTATGGCCGTAATAACGTCCTTCATACACCTGGGCATTGAGTCAAACAGAGCTTAGATGGCGTGTATAGGTACAGCTGCCTATGCAGCTTCAACTCGATACCACATTTCACCAAGAATAGTGACTGGCGTATTGTGACGAGCCAGTTGCGAGGCCACCATTGACCAGACGTTTTCAGTTAGTGAGAGATCTGGAGAATGTGCTGGCCAGGGTAGCAGTCGAATGTTTTCTATATCCAGAAAGGCCCGTACAGGACCTGCAACGCGCGGTCGTGCATTATCCTGCTGAAATGTAGGGTTTCGCAGGGATCGAATGAAGGGTAGAGCCACGGGTCGTAACACTTCTGAAATATAACGTTCACTGTTCAAAGTGCCGTCAATGCGAACAAGAGGTGACCGAGACGTTTAACCAATTGCACCCCATACCATGACGCCAGGCGATACGCCAGTATGGCGATGACGAATACACGCTTCCAATGTGCGTTCACCGCGATGTCGCCAAACACGGACGCGACCATCATGATGCTGTAAGCAGAACCTGAATTCATCCGAAAAAATGACGTTTTGCCATTCGTGCACCCAGGTTCGTCGTTGAGTACACCATCGCAGGCGCTCCTGTCTGTGATGCAGCGTCAAGAGTAACCGCAGCCATGATTTCCGAGCTGATAGTCCATGCTGCTGCAAACGTCGTAGAACTGTTCGTGCAGATGGTTGTCGTCTTGCAAACGTCCCCATCTGTTGACTCAGGGATCGAGACATGGCTGCACGATCTGTTACAGCCATGCGGGTAAGATGCCTGTCATCTCGACTGCTAGCGATACGAGGCCGTTGGGTTCCAGCACGGCGTTCTGTATTACCCTCCTGAACCCACCGATTCCATATTCTGGTAACAGTCATTGGATCTCGACCAACGCGAGCAGCAATGTCGCGATACGATAAACCGCAATCGCGATAGGCTACAATCCGAACTTAATCAAAGTCGGAAACGTGATGGTACGCATTTCTCCTCCTTACACGAGGCATCATGACAACGTTTCACCAGGCAATGCCGGTCAACTGCTGTTTGTGTATGAGAAATCGGTTGGAAACTTTCCTCAGGTCAGCACGTTGTAGGTGTCGCCACCGGCGCCAACCTTGTGTGAATGCTCTGGAAAGCTAATCATTTGCATTTCACAGCATCTTCTACCTTTTGGTTAAATTTCGCGTCTGTAGCACGTCATCTTGGTGTTGTAGCAATATTAGTGGCCAGTAGTGTGTAATACCCACGTAATATAAGGTCTGAGGCGATAATGTAGTTTTAACTGACGTAATGAACACGTGGCTAGAGTTCTGGGGCCACCAAATTATATTCTTAGCTGCCATTTTTCACCAATAAAACCTTATAGTTCTGCACAATTGGCACTTAATTTCTACACAGGCTGCCTTGACCTTGCCTTGCCTTGCCTTGACAGAGTACTGAAAGACCTGAGTCGAAACAAGGCATCGGGAGTAGACAACATTCCATTAGAACTACTGATGGCCTTGGGAGAGCCAGTCATGACAAAACTCTACCATTTCGTGAGCAAGATGTATGAGACAGGCGAAATACCCACAGACGTCAAGAAGAATATAATAATTCCAATCCCAAAGAAAGCAGGTGTTGACAGATGTGAAAATTACCGAACTATCAGTTTAATAAGTCACAGCTGCAAAATACTAACGTGAATTCTTTACAGACGAATGGAAAAACTGGTAGAAGCGGACCTCGGGGAAGATCAGTTTGGATTCCGTAGAAATGTTGGAACACGTGAGACAATACTAACCTTACGACTTATCTTAGAAGAAAGATTAAGAAAAGGCAAACCTACGTTTCTAGCATTTGTAGACTTAGAGAAAGCTTTTGACAACGTTAACTGGAATACTCTCTTTCAAATTCTGAAGGTGGCAGGGGTAAAATACAGGGAGCGAAAAGCTATTTACAATTTGTACAGAAACCAGATGGCAGTTATAAGAGTCGAGGGGCATGAAAGGGAAGCAGTGGTTGGGAAGGGAGTGAGACAGGGTTGTAGCCTCTCCCCGATGTTATTCAATCTGTATATTGAGCAAGCAGTAAAGGAAACAAAAGAAAAATTCGGGGTAGGTATTAAAATTCATGGAGAAGAAGTAAAAACTTTGAGGTTCGCCGATGACATTGTAATTCTGTCAGAGACAGCAAAGGACTTGGAAGAGCAGTTGAACGGAATGGACAGTGTCTTGAAAGGAGGATATAAGATGAACATCAACAAAAGCAAAACGAGGATAATGGATTGTAGTCAAATTAAATCGGGTGATGCTGAGGGGATTAGATTAGGAAATGAGACACTTAAAGTAGTAAAGGAGTTTTGCTATTTAGGGAGTAAAATAACTGATGATGGTCGAAGTAGAGAGGATATAAAATGTAGACTGGCAATGGCAAGGAAATCGTTTCTGAAGAAGAGAAATTTGTTAACATCGAGTATAGATTTAAGTGTCAGGAAGTCGTTTCTGAAAGTATTTGTATGGAGTGTAGTCATGTATGGAAGTGAAACATGGACGATAACCAGTTTGGACAAGAAGAGAATAGAAGCTTTCGAAATGTGGTGCTACAGAAGAATGCTGAAGATAAGGTGGATAGATCACGTAACTAATGAGGAGGTATTGAATAGGATTGGGGAGAAGAGAAGTTTGTGGCACAACTTGACTAGAAGAAGGGATCGGTTGGTAGGACATGTTTTGAGGCATCAAGGGATCACAAATTTAGCATTGGAGGGCAGCGTGGAGGGTAAAAATCGAAGAGGGAGACCAAGAGATGAATACACTAAGCAGATTCAGAAGGATGTAGGCTGCAGTAGGTACTGGGAGATGAAGAAGCTTGCATAGGATAGAGTAGCATGGAGAGCTGCATCAAACCAGTCTCAGGACTGAAGACCACAACAACAACAACAACAACGAAATAGTTTCTTCTTGAAAATCAAGAAACACATTTTTGTCTACTTTAGGTGTGGCCTAAAAATTTTGTGCATTTTTATATAAAATATTGTAAAGTGAACTTGCATTTGCTGGGAGAAGATTAGACATTAACTTCATATTATGTGTACTTATTTGTTCTTTATATGTGTCAAAGTATGCAAATGTGTCGAAGAATACAAATAAACGCACAACACTCTGCTGTACTACAGAATTCGTTTTATACACTGACGGAAAAAATCGGTACACCAGAAAACAAGTAACGGAGAGTAATGAAATTTCGGAATACATTTGTCCAGGTAACATATTTAAGCGATTAACATTGCAAGATCACAGGTTAATGCAAGCGCTAGATAAACCCTTGAAAATGCGAACTGCTGGTGCATCAGTAACCGACTTAACCGTCAGACTCTTGAATGCAAGCATGCAAGCGTGCTTGCATTGTTGCACAGGTGCCGGATGTCAGTTTGTATTATGGGGTTCCATGTCTGTTACACTTGGCCGGTCAATAAAGTGACGGCTGATGCTGTTTATGGATGATCTACATCTACATCTACATTTATACTCCGCAAGCCACCCAACGGTGTCTGGCGGAGGGCACTTTACGTGCCACTGTCATTACCTCCCTTTCCTGTTCCAGTCGCATATGGTTCGCGGGAAGAACGACTGCCGGAAAGCCTCCGTGCGCGCTCGAATCTCTAATTTTACATTCGTGATCTCCTCGGAAGTATAAGTAGGGGGAAGCAATATATTCTATACCTCATCTAGAAACGCACCCTCTCAAAACCTGGCGAGCAAGCTACACCGCGATGCAGAGCGCCTCTCTTGCAGAGTCTGCCACCTGAGTTTGCTAAACATCTCCGTAACGCTATCACGCTTACCAAATAACCCTGTGACGAAACGCGCCGCTCTTCTTTGGATCTTCTCTGTCTCCTCCGTCAACCCGATCTGGTACGGATCCCACACTGATGAGCGATACTCAAGTATAGGTCGAACGAGTGTTTTGTAAGCCACCTCCTTTGTTGATGGACTACATTTTCTAAGAACTCTCCCAATGAATCTCAACCTGGCACCCGCCTTACCAACAATTAATTTTATATGATCATTTCACTTCAAATCGTTCCGTACGCATACTCCCAGATATTTTACAGAAGTAATTGCTACCAGTGTTTGTTCCGCTATCATATAATCATACAATAAAGGATCCTTCTTTCTATGTATTCGCAATACATGACATTTGTCTATGTTAAGGGTCAGTTGCCACTCCCTGCACCAAGTGCCTATCCGCTGCAGATCTTCCTGCATTTCGCTACAATTTTCTAATGCTGCAACTTTTCTGTATACTACAGCATCATCCGCGAAAAGTCACATGCTGGAGATGTCGTCCGATAATGGTGCATTTGTGTTCAATTGGAGACAGATCTGATGATAGGACAAGGCAACGTGACGACTCTATATTGAACATATTGGGTAAGAACAGCCGTATGTGGGCGATCGTTATCCTGTTGGAAAACACCCCCTGGGATTCTGTTCGTGAACAGCAGCAGAAAAGGTCGAGTCACCATACTGACGTACAAATTTGCTGTCAGGGTGCGTGGGACAGTCATACGAAATCGCATCCTAGAACCTTATTCCATGTGTAGTTCCAGTGTATCTAGGCCGCAGACAGGTTGGATGCAGGTGGTGGTAGTAGTAGTAGTAGTACTAGTAGTAGTAGCTTTATACATCTGTAGATCTTATTCCAGGGATATAGACATGTCAAAGTATTTAAAAGTTTAGACTAGTTTAAAGTAAGCTAATTCGCGTACACATACATTCATAGACTTCTAGTTAAAGACAATCATTAGATTAACTCCTGGTATACAATATGTTTTGAAACGTCCCCTTGATAGTCATAATATATATAGCAGTTCATGACAAATTACAAAACTCCGCCATCTCTCTCCTCACATCCACCACTGCTGGCGGCTCACCTCCAACTGCCGCTGCCCAACACTACAATGGCAGACAACAATGAAAACTTGCCACAGACTGCACACAGCACAGCCAGTGATTCTCACACAGGGCGCTATGTAACGTTGCCAATAAGAAGACATAAACAGCCTACTAACAGCCTACTTACAGTTTTTTTTACAAATAACTTACTAAATAATGTAATGCCACACTGTCCACTCATCTAACTATCAGTCACTGCACACACTATACACACATTGTTTCATAACACTTCACTCACTAAACACACACACACACACACACACACACAAAACTGGTGATCTCCGGCCATTTTCTGTGCCGCGACTTCCCATTTGCTATCCTGAAAAACTGTGTCAGCATCCCTCAATAATGAGCTCAGAAAGAGGAAGAGGTGTTAGTATTATGCTATGCACAGCTTGGGGCTACGTTTTTCTAGAAAAGTAAAAAAGAAGGAAAAGAACATAGTGTGACGGTGTTATGTCTAATTTTGGATGTTTTTTGATCATTATTATTCATTTGTATAACTTTTTTACCAAACCCCTACTCTGTTTTATCTAAGTAATCATTCAATGTATAAAATGTATTGCATAACAGGTACTTTTTAGCTGCCTTTTAAAATAAGTAGATTCGTGCAATTTCTTTAATCTCTTTTGGTAATGTATTGTACAGTTTTATTCCTTGGTGGAAAATTCTGTTTTGAGTTTTATGTTTATTTTTTCTTGATAAATGTAAGTTGAGTCTTGCTCTTGTTCCATAGTCAAGGACTGAGGTGTTTGTGCAGTAATTACCAATGTTATTTTTGATGTGTACAACTGACTAGTAAATGAATTCACATGGAGCAGTTAAAATCTCCATTGTTTTGAACAGATCTTTACAATGAGCTCGACTAGTATTTTTGATTATTATTCTTATGTCTGTTTTCTGGAGTTTGAAAATTGTGCTCATATTTTGTGTATTTGCCCCCGAAAAAAGAATGCCATAGCTAACAATACATAGTACATATGAATAGTGTGTAACTAAAAGACACTGCATGTTACACACTGATGATAGGATTCTAAGTGTATAACATGCTGATGACATTCTGTTTGCAATTACCTTTGTGTATTCACACCAAATAAGAATCAATATTCATTCCCAGAAATTTTGCATTATCAGGAGTAGTATTGGTCCTAATATGCTACCTTGTGGAAACCCTATATTAATGTATTTTGATTTTGATAAGTGTTTTACTAAATGCTTAGATCTATTTGAAGTATGTGTTATCTCTACTCTTTGTACCCTGTCTGCTAGGTATGATCGAAACCAGTCACAGCTACCTCTCATATTCCTTATGCTTCTAATTTATTTAATAGAATCCTGTGGTCGACTGTATCAAAGGCCTTAGAAAGATCCAAAAATATGCTTGTGATACACTCATCTTTGTATAGAGCACCAAGTACCACTTTTGTGAATTCTTCTATGGCTGACTGTATTTTTGCCACTTCGGAAACCAGACTGTGATTGCCTCAAAAGATGGTATTTATTCAGGTAATTCATTAATCTATCTTTCATAATTGCTTTTGTTATTTTTAAGAATGGTGACCGCAAGGAAATGAACTCGTAATTTTCTATTGCTTCTGCAATACCATTCTTAAGCAAAGGTACAACTCTTGCCTGTTTTAACTGCTCTGGAAATGACCCTGATGTGAAGGATTCATTTATTATACTTGTTAAGGGGACTTGTATAATCTCTATGCATTGTTGCAGTACACACATTGGAACTTCATCTAAGCATAATGACTTTTTATTTGTTTGTTTTTTAACAGTTTTATTGACTTCATTCTTTGTGGTTGAAAATAACATCATTGTATTTAGTGCAACATTGTTTACAGGTGTTATATTCGTTTGGGGGAATTTTTGCTATAACTTCTCTGCAATTCTTGATAAATATTTGTTTACATGGTTTGCTAAGTGTTGTGGATCATTTATTACCTTATCCCCCTCCCTGAGCAGTATGTTATTCTGCGTTTGTTTGCCTCTCCCCATTAACTTTTTCACAACATCCCACACTGCTTTGCTTTTATTATCTGCATTCAGCACCTTCGTGTAGACCTTTTTGTATCTATGATAGAAATTTAAGAAGTCTGGATCATTGTGTGTCTTTTTCATGGAACTGACGTATGGACTTAGTAATACTTGCAGTTATCCATCTGTTTTTGTGAGATGTTGATACAAACATGCATCCTTTTGGAAATGCCTTTTCAAAGTTCAATTTAAATAATGTGGAGAATTTAGAGAATTTCATATTCACATTGGTGTCCTTATACACTTCATCCCGGCATTGTTTTGCTAGTTCTTTTGAAAAATCTTTTATTTTGATTTCTGATAGATGTCGCATATAGGCTTGCAGTTTAGGGAATGATTCGATGCCTGATTTTACTGTTGTTATTTGACAGAGATGGTCTCATAGTCCGACATCTTTTACAGCTACGTCACATTTTTCCCTGCCCACCTGGCCTCCTCCTAAGCAATACACGGCAATCAATGGCAACGAGGCAGAAACAGCTTTCTTCAAAAAACACAACATTCTCCACTTGTTGTAGCTCGGATTCATAGTCGTGAAAAACTTTTTGAAGGACTCTATTGCAATTTCTGCCTTAGGCCATTATCAGGTGCTGATATTACGGCTTTAAGCCATGTCAACGTAATGTAAGGATTGACAACGACATTCAAATGTGTCAGCTTACATTTCGTTGACATGTCTTAAAGCCGTAATATCAGCTCTTGATAATTGCCTATGGCCGAAATTGCAATAGTGTGTAATAAAAACTTATGAAGTCACTGGCGTAAAGATGGTGTCCTTCAAAAAGACATTCTCCACTTCACCCTGAAATTAGCGCTTGCTTGACACCACTGAAGTCGCCAACGGCGGTGGTTTGGAGTCAGTGGAATGCGCGCTACAGATCGTTTGACTCGGAGCTCTCCTTGAAGTAACCGGTTTGTCACAGTTAATTATGTCACTGTGGCGCCAACTATTGCTCGAATTGCTGTTGCATATGCAGTACGAAGCTACACTGACATCCCCAGAACACGATGGTTTTCCCTCTCGGTAGTTCCACGTGGACTTCCGGAGCCCGATGTTCTTGCGAGCGCACCCTACCAGCAATTGAAACTCAGTGAGGTGTTGATAATGACATCGTCGTTGTCTTAAAAACATTCTTCACTACCATTAACTCAGGGTGTCCAGTTTCAAAGGCAACAAACACTCTTGATCTTTACAGTGAGTATTTAAAGCCAGTCTGATTTGCATCCTCATAGTGCGCCACTAGCGCATCTGTTATCCGACTGGTGCCAAATTTCAGTGTTGCGATTAGTTTTTGCGTCAGGGAAAAGACAGAGAAAAGAGGGGAACACCTCATAAATGCTGCTGTAGGAGCAATAAAAAGACGAATATGTTCCTCTTTAATAAACTCGGACAGAAAAGTGAGGAACCAGCTGCCACATTCCTCATACTGCCTTCCTCACGAAAAATTTTGGCAGGCACAACACTGTTGATTAGTGAGTATATATATATATACACTTACAATAGAAGACAATAACATCACTTTCAATATTTTTAGAAAAGAAACGTATACTGACCAAATCGTGCCTGCTTCCTCTTTTCATGCACAGTCTCCAAAAATGGCCTTTTTTCACTCTGCCGTCCACCGAGCCACCTCCATACCACTTTCAACAGAAAAGTTTAATGAGGAGATTAATTTACTTAAAATGAATATACGCCTAACATAGTGGACGATATCCTAAAAAAGAAAACTGCAAGAACTACCACGCTCAACACCTCATGCACTGAAATTAACCCAAAAAAACGTTTTTCTATTCCTTTCATAGGACCCATTTCCTATCAGATTCAGCGCATGCTTCGCAACAAATACAATTGCAGTGTTGCCTTCTCTACTAATAATAATCTAAAGAGAAATTTCATTCATAATTTGAAATCCATTCGCTCTCCTTCAGAAAGTTCTGGTGTTTATAAGATCATCTGCGATACCTGCTCCTCCTATTATATAGGGCAAACCGGACGTGCTTTCACCGTCAGATATAAAGAACATCTTTTGAGATAGAACGGCACCAGTCCCCTAAATTCATCCTTTGCCGATCATCTCTTAATTACTGGACACGTGCCTAAAGCCATAGGCGATAACAATATTCTGCATACCGAAAAGAAGGGGCGTAGGTTAGATGTCTTAGAGGAATTGGAGATTTTCAAACATCTCACTCGTCGTGATGGCCTCATTCTCAACGAACAGCTGCAGCTGCGAAATAAAAACTTTTTTGACTGTATAAAGCCATTGCTTGATCTTTGATTCAGATTTCCTCATGCAGTTTACCGAAATGTTGTTTTCCTGTCACATCTTTGATGTTTTCTTGTATGTCATAACTAATGTTTTTACGTTACAAAATGTATCTCTATTTAAAGCAGATAAATATGTAATGCTTACCTTATGCCTGAATCAGCTGCATCACAATTTCATGTGTCTAATTTTGAATGTACACTAGCCTAGTTGTTTCTGCGGCTACTAGATGGCGCTCGTAGCAACACCATGTTTACTTTCCCACACTTCCTAAAGTGGGTCTTGTTGCAACCCTTGTCCACAGTACGAGCAGCCCTTAGCGGCTCGCCATCTGACAAGTGTTCATGACGCCGCCTTTCCGGCTAAGATCTTTTTTAATATGTGACTTGTAAGTACTGCATCTTTTCGAGTCAGTACAAACTTTAATTTTATTAATGCACTATATACCTAATGTTTTAGTACAGTTAGTCTAATTCTGAAGACGACGCTCATAGTAGCGTCGAAACCAGGTCAATTTTGACTTAATATTTGTGAGCGAGGGCTTATATATATATATATATATATATATATATATATATATATATATATATATATATAAGGAATGAGCTGCCACATTCAGTTCATTAAAGAGCAGCATATTTGTCTCTTTTTAGTGCTCCTACAGCAGCATTTCTGAGGTGTTCCCTTCTTTTCTGTCTTTTCCCTGACGCAAAATAAAAATTTAGGTCTTAGGAATTAATTTGTGAATGTGTTTGTCTGGAGTGGAGCATTGCGTGGAAGTGAAACGTGGACGATAAGCAGTCTAGAGAAGAAGCGAGTATAAACTTTTGAAATATGGTGCTACAAAAGGATGGTGAAAAATATATGGGTAAATCAAATGACTAACGAGGACATACTGAATCATATTTGGGAAAAACGAAATCTGTCGCAGAAACTGATCACAAGACGGAACCGTCTTGGTAGGACACATCCAGAGGCGTGAAGGAATGGTGAGATGGAGGAAAGCGTGGGGGATAGTAATTGTAGAGGGAGATCAAGGGTTGAATACAGAAAGCAGATTCAGATGGATGTTGGTTGAGGTATAGTCTGATTAAAATTACTTGATAGTTGACACTTCATGCGTTGGAGCTGGTTTCGTTCAATCGGAGCACTTGAGCATCACGACCCAACTGTTTCCCGTTGCCAAAGTGCCACAACAATTGCCCAGTTCACTTCCAGTTCCTTGTTCATCATTCTTTCTTGATGTGTTCGGATCCCGAATCAGGGGTCTGGCTGGCATTTTTATTTCGTATTTCATCGTATATGACAATCACACTATAAACACGACACACACATTAAGATGTTAATGAAATACACACGTCTCGTACAGAGCACTAGCGGAGTACTGGATACATGACGCGATTCAGCACCAGATAAAGCTGTTATCATAATCACAGAGATCGACTTGTACTGGACAAGCTTTGCATGAAACCGAATTCTTGAGGGCTGCAATTCATCATTGCGACTGGGTGGTTACAGTCAAAAATATAACAACTTGACTCAATCTTGTACTTTACCGAAAATGGTTAGCATAATAACCTGATTTATTGAAGATCATACGTTCGAAAAAAAAATGTTAAAATGTGTGAAATCTTATGGGACTTAACTGCTAAGATCACCAGTCCCTAAGCTTACACACTACTTAACCTAAATTATCCTAAGGACAAACACCCACACCCATGCGCGAGGGAAGACTCGAACCTCCATACGTTCGAATCTCGTCACATTTATTTCTAAATCTAATAAAGAGCGTTTGATTATCATTTTTATTCAATTAATTATTGAAGGGTAATTTTTTATTTCTAATTCTTTGACACATCATTTTAATCATCGTAGTGACTTTTTTATTTGCCCTTATTTTTCTAGCTATCATTCTTTGGACGTCTGGAATCTGTCTGTGTCGTTTATAATCTGCAACCAAGTCCCCGAGGACGTCTCATCGGTTTGTAACACGGCAGGTCGTGTAGCCAGTGAGACGATATGAGACGTTTCTCCTGGAGTATACAACTTTCAAATAACTTCCGGGAATTCAGCGACCGCCGATATTTCGGCGGGAGAACTCCCCGCCATTTTGAAGGCCACTGCAACGGACAGGCGACGTACACCAAAGTCAGAGCTATCGATAGTGAGACTACGAATTCGCAGGTGAGGTAGCACTGACTCTGTCCCTCTGTTTTTTGACAAGGGAGAGAGACGGATTCCTAACAGAGTTTAAACAAAAACCTCCATCACTGTTAACAAGGGTGCTTGCTAATTTAATATTAACTGTCTCCTTAGTAACACTGTACCAATAGCTGGAGGTGCATGCCAATATCTCCGTGTTATATAACATGGGGTGACCAGTATCCAAGCAATGTTCGGCAATAGCAGATCTACTTGGCTGCTGTAATCGTGTGTGCTGTTTATGCTCAGTACATCGGTCCTCCACGGTCCTGTTAGTTTGACCAATATATGCCATGCTGCAGCTACAAGGAATGCGATATACACCCGCCTTATGCAGACCAAGACCATCCTTAACAGAACTCAAAAGCACTCTAATTTTAGATGGAGGTCGGAAAACACATTTCACATCGTATTTCCGTAAAATACGACAGATCTTGTTGGAAGTGTTTCCTGCGTAAGGCAAAAAGGCAGTAGACTTAGGTGTCGACTCAGAATTATCATCAATCACCCGTTGTACAGTTGGTCGATAGCGCAACGCACGTTCAATCTGCCTATCAATATATCCACTTCGACGAAATGTAACTTCAAGATGGGACAGCTGAGTTGGCAGAGTCTCAGCGTCAGAATGTGCGCTGTGTACCAAGGTACGAAGTACCTCTTCACGCTGAGCTGGATGGTGACACCTATTAGTCTGTAACTACAAGTCGGTGTGAGTACGTTTCCTGTAGACTGCATGTCCCAATGATCCATCATTCTATCTCCTAACCACCGACTTGTGCTTACAGGCTAATAGTTGTCACCATCCGGCTCAGCGTGAAGAGGTACTTCGTACCTTGGTTCACAGCGCACATGTCGTTTCTGACGCTGAGACTCTGCCAGCTCAGCTGTCCCATCTTGAAGTTACATTTCGTCAAAATGGTTATACTGATAGACAGATTGAACGGGCGTTGCGCTATCGACCAACTGTACAGCGGGTGACTGATGAAAATTCTGAGTCGACACCTAAGTCTTCTGCCTTTTTGCCTTACGTAGGAAACACTTTGAACAAGATCGGTCGCTTTTTCGGAAATACGATGTGAAATGTTTTTCGACCTCCACCTAAAATTAGAATGTTTTTGAGCTCTGTTAAGGATGACCTTGGTCTGCGTAAGGCGGGTGTGTATCGCATTCCTTGTAGCTGCAGCATGGCATATATTGGTCAAACTAACAGGACCGTGGAGGACCGATGTACCGAGCATAAACAGCACACACGATTACGGCAGCCAAGTAAATCTGCTATTGCCGAACATTGCTTGGATAGTGGTCACCCCATGTTATATAACAACACCGAGATATTGGCATGCACGTCCAGCTATTGGTATAATGTTATTAAGGAGGCAGTTGAGATTAAATTAGCAAGTAACCTCGTTAACAAGGATGGAGGTCTTTGTTTAACCCTTAACTACTATCGACCGTCTCTCAGACCGCTACTAATTTTTGTGTCGAGATATTTCTCACACCCCTGCAAAGTCAAATGGACTCTTCCATGTACCTTCCTATTGGCTGTCAAGCTACACATGCCAGCATTTTTGCATTGTTGCTGCTCTTTGTTTCGTAATTATTAGCCTTGAGAGGTCTCACAGACGTACCAGTGTTGGCGTGCCGCGTTTTTATTGCATGCTACTGTTTCTCCAAGGCGGGGAAAGCTGGGCCTTCTGTACAACGTGTGTTACGTGAGACAGATGTCTTCACTTGCAGGATGAGCCTCAGACACCGAAAGAAGAATTCGAAAATCGAAAAACGTGCACCTTTTGCCCTCCTCGTCTGAAGAGGAAAACAAGGTATCCATGTCAACTGCGTGGTGTTCCGATTTGTTTGGAGTGTTCCAGGAAGGTCTGTGTGAAGTGTTTGCAGGTGGAAATTGACGAAAGTATGATTCAGTGGCACATGAGAACAAATATTTAGTTACTACTTGTAATTTTAGAAGTAAAATGGTGGCAAAGTTTCTCCATTCATAGACTTATGGACTGAAATATTCGCTCTACATTGCAAAGTGAGTCGTAAACTGAAAGCTGACTTCGCACACAATTTATCGTAAGTCATGTCGGATTTTTCCACCTAGTTATATTGCCAGTTTGTAATATAATCCCTCTTATGAAAATCTGTGTGTGAGTAGAGAGCTAACTATTTGCTGTTATTTTCGTAACTCATAAAATAAAAATATACTCCAGATTTCGCTTTGTTTTAATTGTCGAAGTGTTTAAAATACCGCAGTGTTTAAAAAAATCAATTTTCTACAAAAGCCACCTCTAAGAAGTGTAATGAATGATTGGAAGTCAAGAAACTATATATATTCAGCAAAATTCTGGTTTGATATATAAAATAGAAAAATGCTGCCTGTGAGACCCCTCCATAGTAATTGGGTTCCTGTGAATGACCATAGTAGTTAAGCGTTAAACTCTGTTAGGGATCCGTCTCTCTCCCTTGTCAAAAACAGAGGGACAGAGTCAGTGCTACCTCACCTGCGAATTCGTAGTCTCACTATCGATAGCTCTGACTTTGGTGTACGTCGCCTGTCCGTTGCAGTGGCCTTCAAAATGGCGGGGAGTTCTCCCGCCGAAATATCGGCGGTCGCTGGAGCTGGCTGAATTCCCGGAAGTTATTTGAAAGTTAGACGATAGTTTCAGGTAATCAATAATAGCAAGAAATTACAATTTGCCTTTAACGCTGAAACTGAACTTTTTCTGAGTTGACTTTGCTGGTAGAGGCTAGCTTTAATAGCCGTGGACAAAGCGATCGTGATTTTAGTTCTGCCGCAGATTGTTGACCACCTCTATCGCGGATACATTACACATTACGAGGTTGTGGTTAGATTAGGACATGCGTTTAAATTCAGAGCTAGAAAACGCGTAGTCTGCCGCAGCTCAGTCATTGTTTACTTAAAATCTGCTGTCGGTAGAGCATCTCGCATTTCCGACATATCTTGCGACGGCCGCTTCCAACATTGCTCCACGTTACACGTTAACAGTACTATTGTTGAAGTGACTTGCCGTATTATTGTTACCTACAACCGAGCGGTTGCGGGCAGCCTGGTGGCAACCCTGTGGCGGCACATGATAGACGTTAACTATCAAGTAATTTTAAAGGGACTATAGTTATTCAGAGATGAAGTGGCTTGCACGGGATAAAGTAGCATGGAGAGCTGCATCAAATCAGTCTTCGAACTGAAGACCGCAACGATCAGAATGGACCTCGGAGATCATCGTTGTCCCTCTAAAAGTGAAGACACGCCTTTTCCAGAAAGAACCAAACGACATGAAACTTCCTGGCAGATTCAAACTGTGTGCCCGACCGAGACTCGAACTCAGGACCTTTGCCTTTCGCGGGCAAGCGCTCTGCCATCTGAGATACCGAAGCACGACTCACGCCCGGTACTCACAGCTTTACTTCTGCCAGTACCTCGTCTCCTACCTTCCAAACTTTAAAGAAGCTCTCCTGCGAAACTTGCGGAACTAGCACTCCTGAAAGAAAGGATATTGTGGAGACATGGCTTAGCCACAGCCTGGGGGGTGTTTCCAGAATGAGATTTTCACTCTGCAGCGGAGTGTGCGCTGATATGAAACTTCCTGGCAGATTAAAACTGTGTGCCCGACCGAGACTCGAACTCGGGACCTTTGCCTTTCGCGGGCAAGCGCTCTACCAACTAAGCTACCGAAGCACGACTCACGGCCCGCACTCACAGCTCTACTTCTGCGAGTACCTCGTCTCCTACCCTCCAAACTTTACAGAAGCTCTCCTGCGAAACTTGCAGAACTAGCACTCCTGAAAGAAAGGATATTGCGGAGTGCTAGTTCTGCAAGTTTCGCAGGAGAGCTTCTGTAAAGTTTGGAAGGTATTAGACGAGGTACTGCCAGAAGTAAAGCTGTGAGTACGGGGCGTGGGTCGTGCTTCGGTAGCTCAGATGGTAGAGCGCTTGTCCGCGAAAGGCAAAGATCCCGAGTTCGAGTCTCGGTCGGGCACACAGTTTTAATCTGCCAGGAAGTTTCATATCAGCGCACACTCCGCTGCAGAGTGAAAATCTCATTCTGGAACCAAACGACATGTTCACTGGACTCACATTCAAGAGGAGTGGAGTTCAGCATTCTGTTTTTCAGATGGTTTACACACAAATATATCCCAGAAAACAGTCGGTGTTAACATTTTTTTTTTGACGGTTTTCGGAGGGAAATCTCCATCTTCATGTGTAACATTTCCGCTTACGTCACATGTGATGTTATCTTCTGCATCATTTCAACAAATAATTTTTAAAAAAATCCGTAAAATCCAAAGATTGGCAACTAGCTTTAAATGTACAGAAATGTAGGATTGTGCATTTCACGAAAAGTGGTGAAATAGCATCGTACAATAGTTGTCATAATTTGAATCATTCAAGTCATACGAATACCTGGTTCGAATAACTTGTGAGGCTGTGAAATAGAATAGTCACACGTTCTCCAGTCATACGTTAAACAGATGGCGCACATCGATTCATTAGCTGGGTCTTTGGAAAATGCAGTCTACAAAGAATAATGTGTACAGAACATTTCTGCATTGCATCTTAAGTGGAAATGAGCATATGGCATAGTTGGGCGGGAGGCCCCAACCGGGGAAGTTCGGCCGCCAAGTGCAAGTAATATTTCAGTCGCCGCAAAACTGGGCGACTTGCGCGCCGGTGATGAGGATGAAATGATGATAAGACAACAGCCAGTCCCCGAGCGGAGAAAGTCGCCAACCTGGCCGGGGATCGGACCCGGGCTCTCGTGGATGGGATGCGAGCGCACTACCACTCAGCTAAGCACGCGGTCTGCAGCTTAAAATATTACTCATTTACAAGGTGTGATCCAACAATATGGTGAATGAATTTTTTTAGCAGCAACTGGTCATGCTGCAACTCTTTCATGTAACTTTTCCGATAGCCTGATCCGTTGTGACAGGCAGCGTCAAGTTGGAACACGTTCTGCCTAGTCAGTCAGTGTCCAGAAACTCTAGATTGAGGTAGTGTTTGCCGTGTCTGTCACACATCAGGGATTTCGCACAACGCGTGAACATTCTGTTTCAAATTGCAATAAAGTGCCAAAGAAACTCATGAAGAGTTGAAATTGCCGGCCGGTGTGGCCGTGCCGTTCTAAGCGCGTCAGTTTGGAACCGCGTGACCGCTACGGTCGCAGGTTCGAATCCTGCCTCGGGCATGGATGTGTGTGATGTCCTGAGGTTAGTTAGGTTTAAGTAGTTCTAAGTTCTAGGGGACTGATGACCTCAGCAGTTAAGTCCCATAGCGCTCAGAGCCATTAGTTGAAATTTTGTGTGTGGCGATAATGCTGTAACGCGAAGACTGTTTACAAGTGGTTTTATCGATTTAAAAGCGCAAATGAGTCGGCAAAAAAACAACATTCGGGGCGTCCATTAACATCAAAAACAGAAGAAAATGTGAAAACGTCCAAACAGGCGAATAACTATTCGAGAGCTTACAAAGAACTACGGGTCTGTGCAAAGCATTTTAGCCGATAATTTGCAAATGAGACGAGTAGTATAAAATTTGTTCCTAGACTTTTGAGGGATGAACAGAAGGAAAATCGTGTGCCAGTTTGCACGGAGTTGAAGGATCCAGACTTTGTGTCCAAAATTCTAACTGCAGATGAAACTTAAGTCTAAGGGTATGACCCTGAGATGAAAATTCAGAGTTCCCTATGAAAAACTAATGAATTTCCTCGGCCTAAAATAGCACGTCAGATAAAATAAAATCAGAGCAATGCTCACTGTTTTTTTTCTACATGTACGGAGAAAAAGACCAGGTTAATGGGTCAGTGGTTTCCTTCTTCATCACGACAACGCACTGTGCCACATCTCGTTTTTAATTCGCCAGTCTTTGGCCTGAAAAAGTGTTCCTGTCTATCCACATCCGCATTACTAGCCAGATTTAGCACCACAAAATTAAAACCGTTCATAAAGCAAAATGTTTTGTCACCATTTCTGACACTGAGACGGGCATGACAGAGCAGCAGAACGCCCTTCCAAAAAAAGCATTCCAGTAATGCTTCCAGTCACGGATTGATCGTTGGGATAAGTGTATTGCTAGCCAAGGACGGTACTTTGAAGGAGATTAAACCAAATTACACGTAGGCTTATTGCATTATTTGCTAATAAAATTGTTCACGATATTTTTTTACATCTCGTATGTGGGACACGTACCAGACATTACTAACTTGAGATATTGAACGTATAAAGATACGAACTGCACGAATAGTCACATGTTTGCTTGATTCCTGGAAGAGAGTCACGGAAATGCCGAAAAACATGAATTTATAGACTCTTGAATACAGAGCCACGTAAGCTACTTCACTTATCACCGCTGTAAAAAGTTTCAAAAATCATTATTAACCGAAGAAGCCACTGATAAAGTGTGTCCATAAAAGACTGTCCGAGTTATAAATTTTAACAGTATCAACGGTAAGCACTGTAGAATGTTGATTCAAAAATGGTTCAAATGGCTCTGAGCACTATGGGACTTAACAGCTATGGTCATCAGTCCCCTAGAACTTAGAACTACTTAAACCTAACTAACCTAAGGACAGCACACAACACCCAGTCATCACGAGGCAGAGAAAATCCCTGACCCCGTGTTGGTTCAAGTCACAACTAAAGAGTAGCTCGAAACAGTTATAGATATGTGCATGCGTGAGTACTGCTTTGTTGTGTTCCTGCTTGCAACGCTACAAACGCAAGTTGGCGGTTTATGAGCGTAAAGCATTCCGCCTTCTGCAGTTTGCTAAGAGTGAATCTGGAACTTCAGTTCAAAGTGTGTTCCGGCTAAAGTTTGTGATCCCCCATGTGGCAAAAACATCTACCAATGACGTAGTCATTTTGAAACGACCGAATTTGTATCTAAAGGGAAAAACACGGAGGGACCAAAAGTGTGTGAAGAAAATGTTGACCGCGCCAGAGCATCTTATCTTCCTAGTCGTAAGAAGTCTGTTTGGAAAGCAAATCTTAAACTTCAGAGACCAAAGAGGACCGAGTGGAAGGTTTTAAGATATGTTTACACACGCGTCCATATCGGTTACAGTTGTTACATCCTTCAAAGCCAGATGATTGTGGCGTATGCGATAGGGTAAGGTTGCTGAAGTCGTAACCCCTTAAAAGAGAACTCTTGTATTTGACAGGATAATTTAAATAACACAATTGGTTTTGCGTACATTGAATCTTTATTTATCAAGCTATCAAGGAGCGTCCACACAAACAAAAAAATCTTTTCTCAGAATCAGTTTTCAATCTTTTTCAGATCTGTACCTTCGGTACGATAAAACCGCCTGGTTTCCTGATTCGTACCCCCTATGGCCTAAGTTGTACTGAAGATGTCAGCGACAACATACTAAATCCATGGAATGATTTATCAAAACATCACAGTAACAAATTAGAAACTATAAACGTAACGTTACTTCCATTGTTTCAATTAATTAAATTACACATAGGGAATAAAATATAAATTCTTAACAAACTGTTTGAACTGGCATACCGAAACTCAGTTGGTTTGAACAGAGATATCATAGAAATATTTCTTAATTTTACTTTTTACGCCTGTAATTGAAGAAATGTTATGATGATCTCTCCATTGGCAAAAGATTCCGGAATAGTCCCCCATTCGGATCTCCGGGAGGGGACTGCCAAGGAGGAGGTTACCATGAGAAAAAGATTTAATAATCAACGAAAGGATAACGTTCTACGAGTCGGGGCGTGGAATGTCAGAAGCTTGAACGTGGTAGGGAAACTAGAAAATCTGAAAAGGGAAATGCAAAGGCTCAATCTAGATATAGTAGGGGTCAGTGAAGTGAAGTGGAAGGAAGACAAGGATTTCTGGTCAGATGAGTATCGGGTAATATCAACAGCCGCAGAAAATAGTATAACAGGTGTAGGATTCGTTATGAATAGGAAGGTAGGGCAGAGGGTGTGTTACTGTGAACAGTTCAGTGACCGGGTTGTTCTAATCAGAATCGACAGCAGACCAACACCGACAACTATAGTTCAGGTATACATGCCGACGTCGCAAGCTGAAGATGAACAGATAGAGAAAGTGTATGAGGATGTTGAAAGGGTAATGCAGTATGTAAAGGGGGACGAAAATCTAATAGTCATGGGCGACTGGAATGCAGTTGTAGGGGAAGGAGTAGAAGAAAAGGTTACAGGAGAATATGGGCTTGGGACAAGGAATGAAAGAGGAGAAAGACTAATTGAGTTCTGTAACAAGTTTCAGCTGGTAATAGCGAATACCCTGTTCAAGAATCACAAGAGGAGGAGGTATACTTGGAAAAGGCCAGGAAATACGGGAAGATTTCAATTAGATTACATCATGGTCAGACAGAGATTCCGAAATCAGATACTGGATTGTAAGGCGTACCCAGGAGCAGATATAGACTCAGATCACAATATAGTAGTGATGAAGAGTAGGCTGAAGTTCAAGACATTAGTCAGGAAGAATCAATACGCAAAGAAGTGGGATACGGAAGTACTAAGGAATGACGAGATACGTTTGAAGTTCTCTAACGCTATAGATACAGCAATAAGGAATAGCGCAGTAGGCAGTACAGTTGAAGAGGAATGGACATCTCTAAAAAGGGCCATCACAGAAGTTGGGAAGGAAAACATAGGTACAAAGAAGGTAGCTGCGAAGAAACCATGGGTAACAGAAGAATTACTCCAGTTGATTGATGAAAGGAGGAAGTACAAACATGTTCCGGGAAAATCAGGAATACAGAAATACAAGTCGCTGAAGAATGAAATAAATAGGAAGTGCAGGGAAGCTAAGACGAAATGGCTGCAGGAAAAATGTGAAGACATCGAAAAAGATATGATTGTCGGAAGGACACACTCAGCATACAGGAAAGTCAAAACAACCTTTGGTGACATTAAAAGCAACGGTGGTAACATTAAGAGTGCAACGGGAATTCCACTGTTAAATGCAGAGGAGAGAGCAGATAGGCAGAAAGAATACATTGAAAGCCTCTATGAGGGTGAAGATTTGTCTGATGTGATAGAAGAAGAAACGGGAGTCGATTTAGAAGAGATAGGGAATCCAGTATTAGAATCGGAATTTAACAGAGCTTTGGAGGACTTACGGTCAAATAAGGCAGAAGGGATAGATAACATTCCATCAGAATTTCTAAAATCATTGGGGGAAGTGGCAACAAAACGACTATTCACGTCGGTGTTTAGAGTATATGAGTTTGGCGACATACCATCTGACTTTCGGAAAAGCGTCATCCACACAATTCCGAAGACGGCAAGAGCTGACAAGTGCGAGAATTATCGCACAATCAGCTTAACAGCTCATGCATCGGAGCTGCTTACAAGAATAATATACAGAAGAATGGAAAAGAAAATTGAGAATGCGCTAGGTAACGATAAGTTTGGCTTTAGTAAAAGTAAAGGGACGAGAGAGGCAATTCTGACGTTACGGCTAATAATGGAAGCAAGGCTAAAGAAAAATCAAGACACTTTCATAGGATTTGTCGAGCTGGAAAAACCGTTCGACAATATAAAATGGTGCAAGCTGTTCGAGATTCTGAAAAAAGTAGGGGTAAGCTATAGGGAGAGACGGGTCATATACAATATGTACAACAACCAAGAGGGAATAATAAGAGTGGACGATCAAGAACAAAGTGCTCGTATTAAGAAGGGTGTAAGACAAGTCTGTAGCCTTTCGCCCCTACTCTTCAATCTGTACATCGAGGAAGCAATGATGGAAATAAAAGAAAGGTTCAGCAGTGGAATTAAAATACAAGGTGAAAGGATATCAATGATACGATTCGCTGATGACATTGCTATCCTGAGTGAAAGTGAAGAAGGATTAAATGATCTGCTGAACGGAATGAACAGTCTAATGAGTGCACAGTATGGTTTGAGAGTAAATCGGAGAAAGACGAAGGTAATGAGAAGTAGTAGAAATGAGAACAGCGAGAAACTTAACATCAGGATTGATGGTCACGAAGTCAATGAAGTTAAGGAATTCTGCTACCTAGGCAGTAAAATAACCAATGACGGACGGAGCAAGGAGGACATCAAAAGCAGACTCGCTATGGCAAAAAAGGCATTTCTGGCCAAGAGAAGTCTACTAATATCAAATAGCGGCCTTAATTTGAGGAAGAAATTTCTGAGGATGTACGTCTGGAGTACAGCATTGTATGGTAGTGAAACATGGACTGTGGGAAAACCGGAACAGAAGAGAATCGAAGCATTTGAGATGTGGTGCTATAGACGAATGTTGAAAATTAGGTGGACTGATAAGGTAAGGAATGAGGAGGTTCTATGCAGAATCGGAGAGGAAAGGAATATGTGGAAAACACTGATAAGGAGAAGGGACAGGATGATAGGACATCTGCTAAGACATGAAGGAATGACTTCCATGGTACTAGAGGGAGCTGTAGAGGGCAAAAACTGTAGAGGAAGACAGAGATTGGAATACGCCAAGCAAATAATTGAGGACGTAGGTTGCAAGTGCTACTCTGAGATGAAGAGGTTATAGCACAGGACAGGAATTCGTGGCGGGCCGCATCAAACCAGTCAGTAGACTGATGACCAAAAAAAAAAAAAAAAAAAAAAAAAAAAAAAAAAAAAAAAAAAAAAAAAGGCCAGCGCATAAGTCAGGTACCCAATATTTATATTTCATACACTGAAAATGTCTTGATCTTCCTTCCACAGTGGACATAACTCTGTCGTTTCGTTTTTTATTCTTGTTATAGCTTTATCTTTCTGTCTTTCTTTTATAAGTTTGCGCACAGGTTTCTCCTTTTTATTTGCCTTTTCTTTGGCCTCGTTTTCTTTCCTTAGGACATGATGTTAATTTCATTGATGGTTTAGGTCGTGTAGCATTTTTCTTGTAACTGTTGTTATGCGTGGAATAGGAGATAAAGTGTACAAGCAAGACTTTATTTGTTGACTGTTAATTTCGGCAACAGTTGCAGTACTGTTTTTGGGTCCACGTTCTTGAGGCGTTGTAGAAGGTCCAAACTGATCATTGTGTGGTGTTGCAACGTTAGGGGGCCTTCCAGATTTTCGCGTTGTTATTCCAGTTCCATCATCCGATTCTTGGTCTGTCTGATCAACAATATGTGTAGTAGTAGCTACAAAGTCATCTTCTTTCATGGCGTTTCTATCATATCATTACAAGCGTGTTGCCTTAAAACGTTTAGTGCTATAACCATACAAACTGATCTGTGGTATGCATTGCCCAGGAGTTCTGCAATGTTGGCTTGTTTTATGACACTTTCAGGATTTGAACGTAGCCACGAAGATGCCGCTTTATTGCAGTTGTTTTTTAATGTTTTAAAGTACGACCTGTTGAATAGCTGTAGATGATGACTCGTGTGAGCAAGAAATGTTAGTATCATTATATCATAATCACGAGCCAGCTGAATTGACTCAAAATTTTTGATATGTGTGATATTTCCATCCAGTAGAACTTTTGTACATTTTATGAAATATTCTAGCCACGGGAAAAACAGTTCTGATGTTATCCATCCCTCTGTCGAGCATCCAAATGCTGTTTTTGGTGGAACTCCCCTTTTTAAGACGTCATTCTGTTGCGCTTAAATATTAACGTTGTAGGTATGAAATACATGTCGTTGTGAGACACCTTTCCCTGCTTGTGAGTGCGCCAACTTGGTGTTTGCCTTTTCAGCATTTACTTCAGACGATTTGTGAACTATGGTAATGCGGTTTCATCCACATTATATGTCTGGTCAACAGTAAACTTACGTTCATCCAGTAATTATCAAAAAACGCACAAACACGCTCCTCATTAAACACCTACCTTCGTGGTGCCTGCAGCGCTTCGGTGAACTCTAAAGGACAAAATGGTACGATCGTTCGTAAATCTTTAATATCGTATTTTACCAGTTATATATTTTATTATTGAATTGATGCGATAGATGATGTTTCTCAGTTACTAGGCAGCCAAGTTTCCTTAATTCAGTAATAATTAGTCCGAAGAAAGTGGACTCTAAAATAATTATGTGCTGTGCTAATTCATCTTCCATCTCTGCTGTTATAACATTAGGTCTTCCAAATTTTAATGTTTCACTTCAACCCTTCCAGTGATGACTCAATTGGTGCATTATATCTTCTGCATACTTCATTAAATTCCGTTTCACTATTCCGATGTTTCAGTAAAGCTTCGAATATATCATAGTGATTCCACTAATTGTACCTTCTCTTCGTCATATTTATCACTTGAAACAAATAATTTTTAGATGGTACGTAATATCCATCAACGCCTAAGTCGTACTGGTACGATTAACGAATTCTGCAACGGTACGACTTAGGCAAACCAGAACTACAAGGATAACCTCAAAGTTTTCTACTGTTTGATTATGCCTGAATGAATGGCAGAGTTTCACGGAAACACGCGTGATAAAAAACAATTGCTTTATCATCGTACTCTTTCCTGAAATTGCTTACAAATGAGCGAGGGAATGTAATTAAAACAAACCAATTTACTTGTTAATTATTTTTCTGTTACGACAGCCAGTGGCCCGCTCATTTGTTTTCGCTTACTCGCACGGCTATTTGGTTCAATTTTAAAGCACTTGACGTCCCATTTTATACACATGGTATCAGATATTATTGGGGTACTACTTAGGTTGTGGTACGACTAACGGAACTTTAGCCTAACCATTATGTTCGTATCTGGGATCAGAACATCCTCATGAACTGGTACAACATCAACGAGATTCCCCAAAATTATACGTTTAGCACGTTGTGTCCCAATGTCACGTGTATGGATCATTTTTCTTCGCTGAAGCCACCGTAGCAGGGATTGCTTACCTGGATATGCTGCAAGAATGGTTCTTTCCCCAATTATAAGGTGAATCTGAAAATTTTATTTGGCACCAAGAGGGAGCCCCTCCCCATTCCCATTTCTTTGCACGAGAATGGTTGAAATCCGAAGTCCCTGACCATTGGGTTCGTCGTAATCATCAACACGACTGAGATCTTTTCCGCTGACCTCCATGTTCACCTGACCTCACGCCATGCAATTTTCCCTTTGGAGTGTTATAAAGGATCCTGTCTACGTTCTGCCACTTCCTACTGATTAGCCAGAGCTGAGACACGGAATTGCAGAGAGTGTTGCTTCCATTACTGAGGATCTGTCAACCAAATTATGGGAGGAACTGGATTATAGGTTCGATGTGTACTGTATAACTAAAGTTGCACGTAAAATTTCTGTACATTATTGAACATTCGTAAGGAAATCCATATTAGTTGACCTTCAATTTGAGACTAATTTGTCGTAAGTCGTCTAAATCAAAGAGTATATTAAATTAACCATTTCTAATGCCCCGTTGAAACTGGGATTCATTTGTGGAGACTCTGTACATTTCAGTCCGCAACGTATAGGTCTAGTCCGAACCATGAAGACATTAGGTTATTTACACCTCGCACAGAGACGTTAAGACATTCTTCCCGTGGCCGACCGGTGTGGCCGTGCGGTTCTAGGCGCTTCAGTCTGGAACCGCGTGACCGCTACGGTCGCAGGTTCGAATCCTGCCTCGGGCATGGGTGTGTTTGATGTCCTTAGGTTGGTTAGGTTTAAGTAGTTCTAAGTTCTAGGGGACTGATGACCTCAGATGTTAAGTCCCATAGTGCTCAGAGCCATTTGAACCATTCTTCCCGTGCCCCATATGTGAGCAGCAAGGGAAGAAACCTTAATATTAGGTATGATACTAAGTACCGTCTGCTGTGCATTGAACAGTGATTTGCATAGTATGAACATAGATATGTATATACAACATACTGGCTGGAGATCTCCACGGGTCGGGCGGCTGGCCGCGCGGGTTAGCCGCCCGGTCTCAGGTGCTTTGTCATGGTTCGTGCAGCTCCCCCCGTCGGAGGTTCGAGTCCTCCCTCGGGGATGGGTGTGTGTGTTGTCCTTAGCGTAAGTTAGATTAAGTAGTATTTAGGCTTAGGGACCAATGACCTCAGCAGTTTGGTCCCGTAGAACGTACTACAAATTTCCAAATGAAAAAAAAATTCCAACTTCAGATACGAAAATTAAAGCCTTTTCTTTACATATATACGTGAGTCAAAACATGTTTGATGTAGGTAGAAGCGAAATTCGTACACCCGGACGCCGCTGTACGATTCCTTGCATTCTTTCATTACAAAAATGTCCGATCCATACTTTTGGTAGAAAAATTGGCTTCAAGGAAAGGCAACTTGGCAACACTGTAATTGCAGGTATGACAATATCTTCATTCAGGTCTGTCTGGCTCTATCCCACAGTTGCGGCAGTGGGCAGTGTTCCTCGTTAGAATAATCGAGTTCGAGGGTTCGTTTGGGAGTGTAGTTGTAATTTTTTAATTTCTAATTTTATACTGCGTGATATTCTATCTATGCTTCTTAGATATTAAACAGAAATTGCAACACACCTCATACGAAAAGCTCGCAATTATTTGATACTAATACAGAAATGAGAGTACAACCGTTTTATTATTCGACCTTAAAGAAATATTTTGCTTTTGAACGTTTACTGTTCTCCTCAAGGCACTAAACACCCGCAGCTTTCTGGTCCATCGTCCCATATCTTCAGTTATAACCATTCCTACAAACCTAAAAAAAAAAAAAAAATACCACAGCTCTGCTTTTTAGGGTTCCGTACCTCAGTCGGTAAAAGCGCAACCCTTACAGGGTTGCTTTGCTGTCCGTCTCTCTATCTGCTTGTCTTTCTATCCGACTGATAAGAAAAACATTTTTTCTCAGGAACGGGCAGAAGCATCAAGCTGAAATTTATGCCACATACTGAGACCTATGGTCCTTTGGCGGTGCAAAAACTTTAAGCTTCTAAATCAGTTCATTCAAAAGATACGGCGATTTGTGTCACATATTTTGATACTTGCAAACTCACACATCAAAACATACACAGGGTATTTCCTGTTGACCTAGAATCATGAAATCTGGTTAAAAACAAGTTTTCACAGTACAAGCACAGGGAAAAAGCCAGTAAATTCTTAATTTGTAATTATATTGCACAAAAATGTTTCATTTGTCATTTTATGTGCAACTTCAAACTTAAAATTAAAACATTCTCGAAACTCTTGAAATTTTCAGGATCAGTATCCTGCCAGTGTCGTCAATATGCAAAAAGCGTTGAAATTCTCTATTCCTGTGACGGATGAACTGTCTATACGCGTATAAACAATTAAGTTTGTAAGGAACCCTCAGAGCGCAAGTTCTAATTACACACGGATCGAAGTGGCGCAGTGGTTAGTACACTGGACTCGCTTTCAGGAGGACGACGGATCAAACCCACGTCCGGCCATCCTGATTTAGGTTTCCCGTGATTTCCCTAAATCACTACAGGCAAATTCCTGGATGGTTCCTTTGAAAGGGCACGGCCGACTTCCTTCCCCATCCTTCTCTAATTCGCTACGACCGATGACCTCGCTGTTTAGTCCTCTCCCCCAAATCAACCAACCAACCTCATCGCACCTGACCAATTTTTTTTTGTTTTTTTGTTTTTTTTTTCAGTCTTTGGAAATGAATGTTATTTAATAAAAGGCAGAATAGACCAGCAAGCATTTACATCTACAGTTATACTCCGCAAGTCACCGAGCGGTACCACTGTCATTAACTCCCTTTCCTGTTCCAGTCGCGTGTGGTTCGCGGGAAGAACGACTGCCGGAAAGCCTCTGCGCGCTCGAATCTCTCTAGTCTTACATTCGTGATCTCCTCGGGAGGTATAAGTAGGGGGAAGCAAAATATTCGATACCTCATCCAGAAACGCACCCTCTCGAAACCTGGACAGCAAGCTACACCGCGATGCAGAGCGCCTCTCTTGCAGAGTCTGCCATTTGAGTTTGCTAAACAGCTCCGTAACGCTATCACGCTTATCAAATAACCCTGTGACGAAACGTGCCGCTCTTCTTTGGATCTTCTCTATCTCTTCTGTCAACCCGACCTGGTACGGATCCCACATTGATGAGCAATACTCAAGTATAGGTCGAACAAGTGTTTTGTAAGCCACCTCCTTTGTTGATGGACTACATTTTCTAAGGACTCTCCCAATGAATCTCAACCTGGTACCCGCCTTACCAACAGTTAATTTTATATGATCATTCCACTTCAAATCGTTCCGTACGCATACTCCCAGATATTTTACAGAAGTAATTGCTCCCAGTGTTTGTTCCGCTATCATATAATCATACAATAAAGGATCCTTCTTTCTATGTATTCGCAATACATAACATTTGTCTATGTTAAGGGTCAGTTGCGATTCCCTGCACCAAATGCCTATCCGCTGCAGATCTTCGTGCATTTCGCAGCGATTTTCTAATGCTGTAACTTCTCTGTGTACTACAGCATCATCCGCGAAAAGCCGCCTGGAACTTCCCACACTATCTACTAGGTCATTTATATATATTGTGAAAAGCAATGGTCCCATAACACTCCCCTGTGATACGCCAGAGGTTACTTTAAAAGTCTGTAGACGTCTCTCCATTGAGAACAACATGCTGTGTTCTGTTTGCTAAAAACTCTTCAATCCAGCCACACAGCTGATCTGATATTCCGGAGGCTCTTACTTTATCAGGCGACAGTGGGGAACTGCATCGGGGGGTTAGTGCCTTGAAGAGAACAGAGTAAACGTTTAGAAGCAAAATAAGTCTTTAAAAGACGAAAAACTGCATCGGGGGGTTAGTGCCTTGAAGAGAACAGGGTAAACGTTTAAAACAAAATACGTTTTTAAAAGTCGAATAATAAAACCATTTTACTCTCATTTTTGTATTAGTATCGTATAATTGCGAGCTTCCTCTATAAGCTGTACTGCAGTTACTTTACAAAACTTAAGAATCACAGATACAATATCAAACAGTATAACATTACAAAAAAAGAAAATTACAATTAGACCCCCAAACGAACTCTGGAACATTCTAATGAGAAATGCTTCTCACTGCCGCAACTGCGTGGCAGAGGTAGAGAGGCCTGAATGAAGATATTATCGTACTTGCGATTACAATGTTACCAAGTTGCCTATCTGTGACGTCGATTTTCTGTCAAAAATATGCGTGGAGCGAAATTTTGTTAGTCAGTCTTGTACTGCTAATATGTAAGAAATCGCGCTGTCATGGCGGGGTGCACGAATATTGGTCCACCCTGTATGTCGCTTGAGGCAAGTACCGGTATGATTCCTTCGAGAAGGAAAAGACTTTCTCCTTCCTTTTCGTTGTCTTATCCGTGCTTGTATAGTGTCTTGTAATTAGCGTGTCACTGACCTTCATCTCTCTTTCCCTCTCTTCAGAGGAAGTGATCAATGTTATCTCTGTTGTGCTGACCGACCTTTTACCTAGCTTAAGCAATGGAATCGTAACCAAGAGGATCTGGTTTAAACTACTCCGCAGCCATCCTGATACGGGTTTTGATTAGTTTCGCTTAGTCATGAAGTTAATGCTGACGTTATTTCTCCATTCGGGTCGCTCGTCAGTTATCCTCTTCCTTTCAGAATAACATCTGCACACTACGTCATCAACGATGTGCATAACACTCGCTAGCAAACCGGCAGTACCTCGCGACTGCTAAATATGTGTGGAAACTGGATATATCTACTGATCAGAGGCCTCACTGGGAATTGGGTCAGGACGCAAATTTCGGCTCCTAATTGCGATTTCGCCCACTTTGAAGGTATGGAACTCGATATTATAATATATCATATACAATATGAATGAAAAATACTCTGTTTTCGTTTTTGGTTTTTATTGTTTGAATGCTTTTTCTAAATTTTTTGTACACAATATAACACCACCTCAGAATGTGCAGTTTTCGTTTTTCCGATGCGGCGTACTAAGAGTAAGAACTGGGCTTCTCAACTACCAGTTCATTAAAGGGCAACATACAATTGACCATTTAAAACGCGCTAACTGTTTAATTGCCCTACAATCGTTGATAAAAACCAATTGCGAGGAATAAAACAACACATTTTCACAGAACATCTCTAAACATATATTGTTTTGTATAGAATTGTTGTTTAAATATTATTTGTCCAATGTTCTAATGGTATAGACAATAGTTTTAGTTTTTTGGATACTGTGTGGTAAGAGTTAGTGAAAGGACACATACCATTCTCCATGGTACAAAAACTCTGATCGTAAATCAATTCCAATGTCTCTAAATGTTCGACCTCGAGCCTTCTTTATCATTACCGCAGATGAAACTTTGATTTGTTTAAATTTGAACGGGTAAATCGGTTGGCATCATTGGTGAAGGGGGTATGACAGGGACCGCTCCTGCTGCTCGACCTGTGAGAACAGTAGCTTCTATAGCATTGCTTTGCATAGTTTCAATCTGCCATCGGCTAGCATTAGAAAGTTTTGTATACTTCAGACGCTATTTTCCACCTTTCGGTTTTAACGGAAACATGAACACTGTTGTCAAAAATATATATAGCCTATGTACCTCTGAATATTTATCTCATATAAAAATGTAAATTAAATCAGTCAGGCACTTACCTAGATTTTTGCAAAACAACGTTACCCCATTATATATAAGTACAGAAATGTAGATCTTCACCTTCTCAAGTAAACCCTTTACTGTCACCGTCTTGTCAAGTACAGATTCAAATAATGACTCATATCTAAATAACTATCTAAATAAGTATCAATACCCTCTATTAAAACACCAGTACACCGCCCCCGTCCCTAATCACTTCCGTTTCCTTAAAGAATCAAATTCTTAAGTGTAAAACAGCTTCAAACATCTCATTACTCTACAAATGAGTTGAGGTTGACGTTGCGTTTGAAGACACAAAATCCCAATTACGTTGGTTTAATTTATAAGCTGTAAGTGAGAGTAGTTTAAAAAAGTATCAAACTGTGTTTAAAGTTAGTTGAAAATCGCTAAGAAATCTCATTACAAAACGCTCCATGAGTATAGTCTGAGTAATTTGCAGTTCATTAGCTAATTTTTCTACGTGTCTCAATGTTTCTGACGTCATGTCCCGTTGTGGTATAATTTTGCAGATACATTCAGTGATATAAGTGGATACTGTCTGTAAAATCTGTTGCAAATAGATTTACTAATAAAGAAACAGTAAATTAAAACATTATGCCTGATGCTGAATCTTCACTGCATGAAAAGCAAAGTATGCAATAAACCTTTCTTCAGTTTATTGTCTTGTGTGGGTTAAGTAGTATATCAGTGGTGAACCTGGCCCACTGTGCCTAGAAATTCCATATAGTACTATCCATAACCTGAAAAATCTAAGACAACTGATGGCAGGAAGTTCAAAAATGCAGGATGGCACTGGCAAGAAATGTAAAATTACAAGATTTTGGGAAATTTTTAACAATTCACAAATTTTTTAAAAATAAAAAAGAAATGTTTTTAAAAAGTCAGATTCGAGATGGTGGGATTACCCAGTTGTGCTATGCGCCACCTCTTCCTCTCCAAGCTTTCTGTTTCCCCCTGCCATTACCTATCCGTAGCCAATATAATTTCCCGTCCCATTCCCTTTCCCTAGCCAGTGTAATATTAAAATTGGGTGTAGTATTTTACTGAATGTCAAAATGAGGTAGTCACTTGAATTTCATAAAAATGGCACTAGTTTCAAAGATGCTTATGTAAAATGATGCCATGTACAATATTTCCAGTGTCGAAAAAATATAGTCTTTACTTGAACTGATGACATGGAGAAAGATATTTGACTCTCAATTTCATAAATTGGCACCATCACACTCACACACGCGCAGGCACTCACATACCCGCCCACTACTGCACAATGTCCCATCTTTGTATTTAGTATAGTGTCTCATCATTAAATTTCGTCTCAGATGAGTATGTTACTGTAAAAGTAAGACGACTGGTAAATCTTACATTTAACTAGTGAAACCTAAGACTTACCATCATGGTGTGGTAAAAGTCTGAAATTTCTTTTTGTATGCATAGATTACGATCTTTTACCAATAGACGTTGGTAAATCTTAGGATGTACCAATACCAACTGGTAAAACCGTAATCATAAGAAAACAATCTCAGCAATTTATTGAAATAGTTTGTATTGATTGTAAATTTATGTATCTTATACATTCTTGCCTTCCAATGTGATTATAATGAGCCAGATTTGGAACCAAGTAGATAAAATTCGTCATCATGAATATTTATCACTACTGCTATTATAGATTATGCTTCAGAATTTGTCCTGTCTACAACCGGTACTTTAATTCTCACATTCTGCCCAACTGAAGGTTTTGGAATTGTCTTACATGAACCTGCAATTCAATACCTTCTTTGGCAGCTTTTCGGACCGTTACACTCTATTAACACCGTTGAAAGTTGTCAGCGTCTCGTCACAACCGTCAGCTGGTGCCAGTGTCTCGTTGTTAACTGTGGTCAAATTATGTGTCTCTGGTGCTTCCTCACCTGCTGCAGCCGCACTTTCTACCTCTGTTGCTTCTATTCCAGAAGATGATTCTCTGGCATCAGTTCCTTGGCCGTCGTTTTCAGTTTCCTGTGGGTTAGTGGAAGTGGTGTTTCCAAGTCATCTTCAGTGTTTATATTTTTTATTAAATCACGTGGAACAGCTAAGGTTGCAATGCCCATTTTCATTGGAACCCCAAACACGGCTTCATATGGTGAACATCTGATCCCTTCAAGATAAGCCCATTTTTCATTGCTTGCACATAGTCTTTATATTATCCCACAACCCACATAAGCTTTGAATGACTTGCTTACAAAACTCTCGACCATTATCAGAATGAAGGATACTTGGGGTATCAAAGATGGTAAAATGTCCAAAAGATACGCTACTTCATCAGCCCTTTTTGAAGTTAGCATGCGGAGGATAACAAATTCTGTCAAGTGATCTTGGTATACAAGTATGAACTTCGATTTATTGTCTGGATTTGCCTGCAAGTCGATTAAGTCAATTTGCGATCGTGAATTCATTTCACTGCGTACGTTAGGTTTCAGTACATCACCCCTTTTCAATGTTTTTTTGCTTTTTCTGACGTGGTTCACATAATCTCAAATAAGTAACGATTGATTCAACAGTCACATCCTTGTACTTAACGATTCAGTTCCACAATCATCCGTGTTCGGCCACCATGTCCTATAGCAATGTGGGTCTCATGTAGTACGTCAAACAGTTCATCAAAACGAACGTAATGACGAATTTCTTCTTTTCCAGCAGACACCGGTGTGCTTCGAGTTTCTCTTCACCTCCGATGTTGAGAACATCATATCGTTTCATACGTGTGTAGTGAAAAGATTTTTTTTAGAACGATTTTTGCAGTTTCACTTCATTTAACACAATATTATATTGCTCAGCAATTACATAAAAATTATTGTCCTTCTTATTCACTGATTCACTTAAAAGTTCGTAAAACCTGCTACGCATAACATCACTCATTCTGATGCAAAGCTGCAGAAGAAACACCACTAAAATGAGTCGCAAAGATGACTGTACACACGATGCTCGACACTGTCTGAAACTATGCAGCGGTGAGTGGACTGAGAACGCGTAATTGCCAACAAAGAAACTTATCTGAACACAAAACTGGCAACAATGAAACTTGTCCGAATTTGCTCGACAGAGGTGAAGTTTTCGATCCGGCTTTTACCAGTTTGCATTGGTAAATTCTAATAAGGGAACCTCCCCATCGCACCCCCCTCAGATTTAGTTATAACTTGGCACAGTGGATAGGCCTTGATAAACTGAACACAAATCAATTGAGAAAACAGGAAGAAGTTGTGTGGAACTGTGAAAAAATAAGCAAAATATACAAACTGAGTAGTCCATGGGCTACATAGGCAACATCAAGGAAAACGTGAGCTCAGAAGTGCCGTGGTCCCGTGGAAGCGTGAGCAGCTGCAGAAGGATAGGTCCTTGGTTCAAGTCTTCCCACGAGTGAAAATTTTACTTTCTTTATTTTAGCATAGTTATTATCTGTCCGCTCGTTCATTGACGTCTCTGTTCACTGTAATAAGTTTAGTGTCTGTGTTTTGCGACCGCATCGCAAAAGCGTGCGATTAGTAGACGAAAGGACGTGCCTCTCCAATCGGAACCGAAAACATTTTAACGTAAGGTCATAGGTCAACTGATTCCTCCACAGGAAAACACATCTGATATATTCTATACGACACTGGTGACGGCATGTGCGTCACATGACAGGAATATGTTGTCGACCCACCTAACTTGTACACTTGGCGAATGGGTGAAAAGATTCTTCTACCTTGCCCGATTTAGATTTTCTTGTGGATGTGATAATCACTCCCAAAAAAGTGATGAAAACATAAGAGTTTGTCACATAAACTGAAAATAAAAAATTAAACTTTTCTCTCTATGGAAGATTTGAACCAAGGACTTTTCGTTCCGCAGCAGCTCACGTTACCACGAGACCACGGCGCTCCTGCGGTCCCTGTGTCCTTGATGTTGCTTATCTACCCCTGAACTACTCAGTTTGTATATTTTGCTTATTTTTTCACAGTTCCACACACCTTCTTCCTGTTTTCTCAGTTGATCTGTGTTCAGTTTTTTAAGGCCTATCCACTGTGCCAACTTATAACTAAATCTGAGGGGGGTGCGATGGGGAGGTTGCCTTGTAAGATTTAGCAATGTCTTTTGGTAAAAGATCGAAACCTATGCATATAATAAGAAATTTCGGACTTTTAGCACACCTCGATGGTAAATCTTAGGTTTCTTTTCTATTTCGCTCTTTCTTCCACCTATTCCTCGTCATTAAATTTCAACTGATAGGTGTGCACATAACTTTTTTTTCTTTATTGTGATTTCATTCCCCTGCCACATATGGGCAAGGGAGGGCTGTCAGCGGCACAATCCGCCGCTCTTCAGCCGAGTGACATGACAATTAAAACAAGAATAAAATGATACATACATAAGGCGATGAAAAAGGGGAACATAAATGAGAAAATGGAGGTAAAAATACGCTGACATGGAGACATTCATGGGGGACAGTTAAAAGAGCCACCAGAAAGTTAAAAAACACAGTTAGCGATTCTTAAAACACAGAGAAGACACTGAATGCGCATGCACAGGTTAAAAGTCGGCCACAGTATTAAAAACACTCCAGAACAACACACTTAAAACTCACTTAGAGCTCACATGACGAAGAATAAAACTGCCAGGTGGGACCTGCCGAGGGAAAGGTCAGAGAGGATGGAAAAGGAGGGGAGAGGAAGGGGCAGCAGGGGAAGTGGCAGTATGAAGAGAGGAGAGATGAAGTGGGAAGACAGGGCAGGAGGGACTGCAGAGACACTGAAAGGGGGCGCAAGAGAGGGTGGGGGAGTAGGAGGGGAAGCCGCTCAGCAGGAGGGAGGGGGAGGAGAGGGAGCTCTGAGGAGGAGGCAGGAAGATGGGATTAAAGTTGGTAGGAAGGGTAGATGTTAGGGTGAAGCTCATCATCCGGGAGGGGTAGGTGGTGGAAGTTGCGTTGGGAAAGGAGATGGAGGGTGTGGAGTTGGAGAGAGGGTGGGACACAACGGTAAAGGGGCAGCAACTGGTTGCGAGTGGAGAGGAAGGGAGACACCAGGGGGTGAGGGGGATCAAGGTGGCGCCCAATATATAATGTGCGGATGTGTTCAAGGAAAAGGAGAAGGTAGGGGAAGGGGATGAGGTCATAGAGGATGCACGTGGGGGATGGAAGGCGGATGCAGAAGATGAGGCGGAGTGCATGGCGTTCGAGGATTTGGAGGGCTTTATAGAACCAGGGAGGGGCGGAAATCCAAGCTACGCTGGCATAACAGAGGATGAGGTGGATCAAGGATTTGTAGGTGTGAAGGACCCCACGTCTGGCCAGACAGGAGTTTCAGGAGGCGGAGGCGGTTGTGAGCTTTGTGTTGGATGGTAAGGAGATGGGGAGTCCAGGTGAGGTGACGGTCGAGTGTGAGGCCAAGGTATTTGAGGGTAGGAGTGAGGTGGATAGGATGGCCATAAATGGTGAGGTAGAAATCATGGAGGCGGAAGGAGTGGGTGGTGCAGCCTATGATGATCGCCTGGGTCTTGGAGGGATTGATACAGAGGAACCACTGGTTGCACCAAGCGGTGAATTGGTCAACGTGGGTTTGGAGGATACATTGGGACCGTTGAAGGGTAGGATAAAGGGCTAGGAAGGCGGTGTCATCAGCAAACTAGAGAAGATGAACTGGTGGGGGAGGTTTGGGCATATCAGCAGTGTACAGGAGATAGAGGAGAGGGGAAAGGACAGAACCTTGGGGCACGCCGGCAGAGGGACAGGAAGTGTGGGAGTTGGAATTGTGGATAGTCATATAGGAGGGGCGATGGGAGAGGAAGGAAGCAACGAGACAGACGAAGTTGATGGGGAGAGCATAGGTCTGGAGTTTGAAGAGGAGCCTGGGATGTCAGACACGGTCGTAGGCGTTCTGCAGATCAAGGGAAACAACGATAGTGGAGCGACGGGAGAAGTTAGAGGGAAAGAAGATTGGTAAGGTTAAGGAGCTGGTTGTCGGCGGAGAAGGAAGGCCAGAAACCACATTGGGTAAGGGGAAGGAGGTGGTGCTGGTAAAGGTGGCGGTGAATACGGTGAGAGGATGGCCTCAAAGACCTTACTGAACATGGAGGTGAGGCAGATGGGACGATAGGAAGAGGTATCAGAGGAGGCTTTGTTAGGTTTAGGGAACAGCAGGACACAGGAGGTCTTCCACTGGTAGGGGTAAAATCCAGTGGACAGGAGGACATTGTACGGGGTAGCAAGGACAGACAGGAAGGATTGGGGGGGGGGATTCGTTGAGGTGGCGGTAGGTGACGCCATCATGACCAGGGCCAGTGTTACGTTTGGAGTGGAGGACAAGGGTGATGTCTTGTGCGGTGATGAGAGTGTTGATGTCTGAGGGGGGTGCACATAACCACAAATACATTACATGCAATATTTCCACATCTGTTTCATCTCTCTATAATGCTTACTTTAGTGAGGTAATAACATTATATTACAGAGAGAACGGAAGGAAAAGACTATCAAACCAAAAGTTCTATGGATATAATTTGTACCAGAATGTTTTTAAATTTTCATACAATAAAATACTGCCACACGAATTGGAAACATATGGATTTAATGTGCATTCTACTTTGTCTTCAACACTTTTTAGAACATGACATATTATAAACAATATGTTCTTACAATTTAAGTAAATATTTGAGATATATCAATTATCTAACGAAGTTTTACTCCTGCATCTGCCATAATACAATCGAAATGCACTAAATTGCATTTTGGGGGCAAACTGTATACAACATGAGTAATACATCCATAACATAACAATTAATCAGTTTGTTTGAAGCAGAAACAGTTCAGAGTAATAAGTACTCATACCTATCACACACTTCATAAATGACAAAGCGTTCAGAATCTGCAAAGCGGTGCCTCATAAGCAAGTATATTCATTTCTGAAAAAAACAATGGTGCCATATACAAAACCAATTAATTCATATTTGAGGATTAAACATGCATCTGAATTAAACTTGGAGTCACCACTAACTACCTTTATAGGTATAATATTAACATCTCTTGTAATTCCAGTGGCTGGTACTACATGAATACGAACTGACATTTTATATATGGTTTCTCTCCCAGGCGCTGTGTTGGTTTTCAGCCTGAAGACTGGTTTGATGTTGCTCTCCACGCTACTCTATCCTGTGCAATCCTTCTTCATCTCTGAGTAACTACTACAGTCTGTATCCTTCAGATTCTGCTTTGTGTATTCATCTCTTGGTCTCCCTCCACGATTTTTACGCCCACCCCCTCCACGCACATTTCTCTCCAGTACTAAATTGGTTACCCGTTGATGTCTCACAATATGTCCTACCAGCCGATCTCTTCTTCTAGTCACGTTGTGCCACAAATTTATTTTCTCCCGAGTTCTGTTCAGTTCTTCCTCATTAGTTACGTGATTTAGCCATCTAATCTTCAGCATTCTTCTGTAGCACCACATTTCAAAAGCTTCTATTCTCTTATTGTCTAAGATGTTTATTGGTCATGTTTCATATGACATGGCTACACTCCATACAAATACTTTCAGAGAATAGTTCCTGACACATAAATCTATTCTAGATGTTAACAAATTTCCCTTCTTTAGAAATGCTTTTCTTGCCGTTGGCAGTCTACATTTTATCTCCTCTGTTTCGGCCATGGTCAGTTATTTTGCTGCCCAAATAGCAAAACTCATCTACTACTTTAACCGTCTAGTTTCCCAATCCAATTCCCTTAACATCATCTGATTTAATTCAGCTGCATTCCATTACCCTTTTATTTCTTCTTCTCTCTGGACTTTAATTCCTCGTCGAACTTTTTCTTTCGGCTTCTTCACTGTTTGCTCATTATACAGATTGAATAACATCGGGGAGAGGCTACAACCCTGTCTCACTTCCTTCTCTACCACTGCTTTCCTCGACTCTTATAACTACCTCTTGGTTTCTGTGCAAGCCGTTATTAGCCCTGTATTTTACGCCTGTTATCCTCAGAATTTCAGAGAGCTGTCCAGTCAACATTGTCAAAAGCTTTCTCTATGTCTACAAATGCTATAAACGTAGGTTTCTCTTTGCTTAACCTATCTTCTGTGAGAAGACGTAGAGTCAGTATTGCCTCACTTGTTCCTACATTTCTCCGGAATCCAAACTGATTTTTCTCCGAGGTCGGCTTCTGTCAGTTTTTCCATTCTTCTGCAAAGTATTTCGTTTTAGTATTTTGCAGCCTTGACCTATTAAATTGATAGTTTGGTAATTTTCATACTTGCCAGCACCAGCTTTTTTGCAATTGGAATTATTATATTCTTCTTGAAGTCTGAGGGTATTTCGCCTGTCTCATAAATCTTGCTCACCGAATGGAAGAGTTTTGTCGTGGCTGGCTCTCCCAAGGCTGTCAGTAGTTTTAACGAATATTATCTGCTCCTGGGCCCTTGTTTCTAGCCGGCCGTGGTGGCCGAGCGGTTCTAGGCGCTACAATCTAGAACCACACGATCGCTGCGGTCGCAGGTTCGAATCCTGCCTCAGGTATGGATGTGTGTGATGTCCTTAGGTTAGTTAGGTTTAAGAAGTTCTAAGTTCTAGGAGACTGATGACCTCAGATGTTAAGTCCCATAGCGCTCAGAGCCATTTGATTTGAACCTTGTTTCTACTTAGGTCTTTCTCTGCTCTGTCAAATTCTCCACGCAGTGCCATACCTCCCATCTCATCTTCATCTATGTCCTCTTCCATTTTTATAATATTGCCCTCAAGTACATCTCCCTTGAACAGACCCTCCACATACTCCTCCCACTTTGTAGCTTTCCCTTTTCTGCTTAACTGGTTTTCCATCTAAGCTTTCCATATTCAAGGAGGTAGTTAATTTTTGTCGAAAGGTCTCTTTAATTTCCCTGTGAGTGGTATCTATCTTCCCACTAGATATATGCTTCTAAATTGTTACATTTTTTCTCTAGGCATTCTTGCTTAGCCATTTTGCGCTTCCTGTCGATCTCATTTTTTAGACGTTTGTATTCCCTTTCTCCTGCTTCATTTATTGCATTTTTGTATTTTCTCCTTTCACAATTAAAATCAAAATTTCTTGTGTTACTCAGATATTTCTACTAGCTCTCATCTTTTTACCCACTTGATCCTCTGGTGCCTTCACTATTTCCTTTCTGAAAGCTACCCATTCGTCTTCTACTGTATTCCTTTCCCCTGTTCTTGTCAATGTTTTCCTAATGCTCCCTCTGAAGCTCTCAACAATCTTCCCTTGGCATAATTGAAAAAATTACGTATTACTATTTGCGAAATCAACTGTTGTTCTGTTCTTCGCTCTTCCACAATAAACCATCCACATTGTGTCACTGTTGATAGTCAAGTTCACCAACACTGATGGTCGAGACTTTTGATGACAGACATATTTTGCAGTCTTTGACGTAACAAAGCGCCGCCACTCCAAATTTGGTGCTGAAACATAGTACCCATCTCGTGTCAGTAGTCTTTCAGTGCGAAGTGCGCTTGTGCCCAAACCCAGATGCCTCAAATTCTGTAACATGTAAGCAGAGGAACACCTGCTTTTATTATAGCAAGTAACTGATAAGTAAAATACATAGCTTCTATTAGTAGTATTGACTGAGGAGATAAAAGCCAAAGGATAGCGATGCACACATATACAGATGGCGGTAGTATTGCATACACAAGCTATAAAATGGCAGCCATTTGTACTCACAAGGGAACCTCCCCATCGCACCCCCCTCAGATTTAGTTATAAGTTGGCAGAGTGGATAGGCCTTGAAAAACTGAACACAGATCAATCGAGAAAACAGGAAGAAGTTGTGTGGAACTATGAAAAAATAAGCAAAATATACAAACTGAGTAGTCCATGTGCATGATAGGCAACACCAAGGCTAATGTTAGGAGCGCCGTGGTCCCGTGGTTAGCGTGAGCAGCTGCCGAACGAGAAGCCCGTGGTTCAAGTCTCCCATACAGCGAAAATTTTACTTTCTTTATTTTCGCAAAGTTATGATCTGTCCGTTCGTGCATTGACGTCTCTGTTCGCTGTAATAAGTTTAGTGTCTGTGTTTTGCGACCGCACCGCAAAACCGTGCCATTAGTAGACGAAAGGACGTGCCTCTCCAATGGGAACCGAAAACATTTGATCGCAAGGTCATAGGTCAACCGTTTCCTCCACAGGAAAACACGTCTGATATATTCTATACGACACTGGTGACGGCATGTGCGTCACATAACAGGAATATGTTGTCCACCCACCTATTGTACACTCCGCGAATGGGTAAAAAGATTCTTCTACTCTGCGCGATTTAGATTTTCTTGTGGATGTGATAATCACTCCCAAAAAAGTAATGAAAACATAAGAGTTTGTCACATAAACTGAAAATAAAAAAATAAAATCTTCACACGAGGGAAGATTTGAACCAAGGACCTCTCGTGGCAGAACTGCTCACGCTAACCACGGGACTAGGTCTTTCCGGAGCTCATCTCATCCTTGTTTTGCCTATGACGCGCATGGACTACTCAGTTTGTACATTTTGCTTAATTTTTCATAGTTCCACACAACTTGTTCCTGTTTTCTCGATTGATCTGTGTTCAGTTTTTCAAGGTCTATCCACTGTGCCAACTTATAACTTAATCTGAGAGGGGTGCGATGGGGAGGTTCCCTTGCCAGGTGATTCAAGTGAAAAGGTTTCCCACACTGCGGGAATTAATAAACCTTGAATGCGGAACAGTAGTTTGAGGTAGACGCATGGAACGTTCCATTGGGAAAAAATTTAGGGAACTGAATATTCTGATATCCGTAGTGTCAGGAGTGTGCTGAGAATATCAAATTTCAGGCACTACCTCTCACTACGGGAGACGCACTCGCCGACGGTCTTCAATTAATGACGTTTGCGTAGAGTTATTAGTGCTAACAGACAAACAATATTGTGTGAAGTGACCGCAGAAATCAATGTGGAACGTACGACGAGCGTATCCGGTACGACACTGCGGCAATAATTGGCGTTAACGGTTTATGGCCACAGATGACCAGCGAGAGCGCCTTTGCTAACAGTACGACACTGCCCGCAGGGCCTCTCCTGGGCTCGTGACCATGTCGGTTGGAACCTAGAAGACTGGAAAACCGTGGCCTGGTCAGATGAGTCCCCATTTCAGCTGATGCTAGGGTTCGAGTGCTGCTCAGACCCCACACAGGCATGTATCGAAGTTGTCAACAAGACACTGTGGAAACTGATGGTGGCTCCATAACGGTGTGGCCTATGTTTACATGAACTGAATGTGTTCTAAGATCCAGCTGAACCGATCTTTGACTGGAAATCGTTAATTTTGGTACTTGGACAGCATTTGCAGCCATTCATGGACTTCATATTCCCGAACAGCGATTTTCATGGACTTCATATTCCCGGCCAACAATTCAACTCATATGCAAGACAATGCACTCTGTCACCGGGCCACAGTTGTTCGCGATCGGCTTGAAGAACATACTGGACAGTTCGAGCAAATGATTTTGCCACTCAAATCGTCAGACATGAACACCATTGAACATTTATGGGGCATAATCGAGAGGTCAGTTCATGGAATAAATCCTGCACTGCCAACACTTTCACAACTACGGACGGCTATAGAGGCAACATGGCTCACAAGGGAACCTCCCCATCGCACCCCCTTCAGATTTAGTTATAAGTTGGCACAGTGGATAGGCCTTGAAAAACTGAAAACAGATCAATTGAGAAAACAGGAAGAAGTTGTGTGGAACTGTGAAAAAATAAGCAAAATATACAAACTGAGTAGTTCATCGGAAGATAGGTAACATCAAGGACACTGGGACCGCAGGAGCGCCGTGGTCTCGTGGTAATGTGAGCAGCTGCGGAACGAAAGGTCCTTGGTTCACATCTTCCATAGAGTGAAAAGTTTAATTTTTTATTTTCAGTTTATGTGACAAACTCTTATGTTTTTCATCACTTTTTTGGGAGTGATTATCACATCCACAAGAAAATCTAAATCGGGCATGGTAGAAGAATTTTTTCACCCATTCGCCAAGTGTACAAGTTAGGTGGGTCGACAACATATTCCTGTCATGTGACGCACATGCCGTCACCAGTTTCGTATAGAATATATCAGACGTGTTTTCCAGTGGAGGAATCGGTTGACCTATGACCTTGCGATCAAATGTTTTCGGTTCCCATTGGAGAAGCACGTCCTTTCGTCTACTAATCGCACGGTTTTGCGATGCGGTCGCAAAACACAGACACTAAACTTATTACAGTGAACAGAGACGTCAATAAACGAACGGACAGATAATAACTATGCAAAAATAAAGAAAGTAAAATATTTACTTGAGGAGAGACTTGAACCAAGAACCTCTCTTTGAGCAGCTGCTCACGCTGCCACGGGACCACAGCGCTGCTTATCTTATATTGTCCAAGATGTGGCATATATTTTTTCACAGTTCCACACAATTTCTTCCTGTTTTCTCAATTGATCTGTGTTCAGTTTATCAAGGCCTATCCACTGTGCCAACTTATAACTAAATCTGTGGGGGGGGGGGGGGGGGGGGGTGCGAAGGGGAGGTTCCCTTGTCAGTGTTTCTGCAGGGAACTTCCAACGACTTGTTGAGTCCATGCCACGTTGAGCTGCTGCACTACGTCGGACCAAAAAATGGCTCTGAGCACTATGGGACTTAACATCTGAGGTCATCAGTCCCTTAGACTTAGAACTGCTTAAACCTAACTAACCTAAGGACAGCACACACATCCATGCCCGAGGCAGGATTCGAACCTGCAACCGTAGCAGCAGCACGGTTCCAGACTGTAGCATCTAGAACCGCTGGGCCACAGCGTCGGGCTACGCCGGACAAAACAAGATCCGACACGATACTCATATAGACTTTAGACTTCTACCCTTCATCAATGTAACTTCTCACATCTGACATCTATCACTGGTTGCTGTTTACCTCCAACTTCCCAACAGTACTTCCATCGCTGCTGGCGGCTAACTTCCAACTGCCCAACAGTACTGGCGATTAACTTCCAACGAGTCCGACCAGCCACAGAGACTCTTACAAAGAAAGCGCAGTCAGAGATCCAATGCAAAGCGCTACCCAGCGCTGCCAATCACAGAAGCAGCCCACTTACATGTGTTGTAATCTGCACGTGCTCTCGAAAAGGCATATTCTGAAGTACAGTTTACTGGGGTGGCGTAACGGAAAGCGAGATGCCGAGTTAGAATATCACACCCTTCTAAGCTGCAGGAGACGGACAAACATACGGAAACACTCAAAAACATAACACATTACCATGCCTAATACGGTGTAGGAAAACCGTTGGCATTAGAAACAACTTACAGTCATCTCTGAAACAGATGTCCTGAATGGTTTTAAAAGGGAATCTTATATCATTCTTCCTGTAAAACAGTAGCGAGTTCAGGTAACTTCTATCCAAAGTAGACGACAGAGGCTCAATAATAATGACTGGTGGATGTTGGCCAGCGGAGACGCGACACTTTGTCCTCGTGATCACAAAACCAGTTATGAATGCTGAGAGCTGGGTGACTGTGTGAGCAGAGGCCATGTAGTTTGGGACAGAGCATCATTATTGGGGAACAGGTATTGTAGCGTGGGATGGACCTGATGAGCAATAATGGTGACATAAACCTCGGCACTAATACGACTTCGCAGTGTTACCATGAAGCCCACGATAAGGCTCCCCAAACAGTTGCGGAGACCCCATCATGTTTAACTCTTGGGAGGTAAGCTCGGTCAGAAGTCGGAAACATGTGAAACAAGACTCATTCGACCAAATGACTTTCTTCCATTGCTCCATGGTCCATGGTCCTCGCTTTCCCTTATGCCACCCCAGTAAACTGTACTTCAAAATATGCGTTTTCGAGAGCATGTGCAGATTACAACACATAGTGAACGGTGTCAATTGCTTCGGCATCGCGTTTTCTCATAATGGGCATTTGCATCACTTATGGGCGGATTTGGAATTCCAGCTCGCCCGCAATTCGTTGCTTCTGGAGCTCCCAACCTGCTGTTTTGGCGCTGATAGGATTCGCTAGTACGATGTTCAATCCTGCAGTGACTTTTGCAGCTGTCGTCCTCAGAGTTTTTGTCACAATTCTCATCAGCGAGCTTTCGTCACGATCACTCAGTACACTGATGAGGTAACGGGCAAGTTGTGGCGCCCTGGAAATATTCTATATTCGGAATTGGGGCGGCCGCACTGGCCGCTGGGCAAGCCGGGGCCATGGCGCAACCATATGGTGCTGAACGTTAGCTGAGCAAGAGGGGTAGCACCAGCGCGTGGTCCACGCCGCGTGGCTGGGAATTCCATGTAGACGCTGTGACGACGACGGTGCTTTGTGTCGACGAAAGAGATTTGTATGCCGAGAGTGCCAAAGATGTGAAACTTTAATGGCAGACATTTCACAGTTCATATAGAAATTAAGACGAGGGCTAGTAGAAATCCTTGGGTAACAGAAGAAATATTGAATTTAATTGATGAAAGGAGAAAATATAAAAACGCAGTAAATGAAGCAGGCAAAAAGGAATACAAGCTTCTCAAAAATGAGATCGACAGCAAGTGCAAAATGGCTAAGCAGGGATGCCTAGAGGACAAATGTAAGGATGTAGAGGCATATCTCACTAGGGGTAAGATAGACACTGCCTACAGGAAAATTAAAGAGACCTTTTGAGAAAGGAGAACCACTTGCATGAATATCAAGAGCTTTGATGGAAACCCAGTTCTAAGCAGAGAAGGGAAAGCAGAAAGGTGGAAGGAGTATCTAGAGGGTCTATACAAGGGCGATGTACTTGAGGACAATATTGTGGAAATGGAAGAGGATGTAGATGAAGATGAAATGGGAGATATGATATTGCGTGAAGAGTTTGACAGAGCACTGAAAGACCTGAGTCGAAACAAGGCCCCGGGAGTAGACAACATTCCATTAGAACTACCGACAGCCTTGGGAGAGCCAGTCCTGACAAAACTTTACCATCTGGTGAGCAGGATGTATGAGACAGGCGAAATATCCTCAGACTTCAAGAAGAATATAATAATTCCAATCCCAAAGAAAGCAGGTGTTGACAGATGTGAAAATTACCGAACTATCAGTTTAATAAGTCACAGCTGCAAAATACTAACGCGAATTCTTTACAGACGAATGGAAAAACTTATAGAAGCCGACCTCGGGGAAGATCAGTTTGGATTCCGTAGAAATATTGGAACACATGAGGCAATACTGACCCTACGACTTATCTTAGAAGAAAGATTAAGGATAGGCAAACCTACGTTTGTAGCATTTGTAGACTTAGAGAAAGCTTTTGACAATGTTGATTAGAATACTCTCTTTAAAATTCTGAAGGTGGCAGGGGTAAAATACGGGGAGCGAAAGGCTATTTACAATCTGTACAGAAACCAGATGGCAGTTATAAGAGCGAGGGGCATGAAAGGGAAGCAGTGGTTGGAGAGAGTGAGACAGGGCTGTAGCCTATCCCCGATGTTATTCAATCTGTATATTGAGCAAGCAGTAAAGGAAACAAAAGAAAAATTCGGAGCAGGTATTAAAATCCATGGAGAAGAAATAAAAACTTTGAGGTTCGCCGATGACATTGTAATTCTGTCAGAGACACCAAAGGACTTGGAAGAGCAGTTGAACGGTATGGATAGTGTCTTGAAAGGAGGGTATAAGATGAACATCAACAAAAGCAAAACGAGGATAATGGAATGTAGTTGAATGAAGTCGGGTGATGCTGAGGGAATTAGATTAGGAAATGAGACACGTAAAGTAGTAAAGGAGTTTTGCTATTTGGGGAGCAAAATAACTGATGATGGTCGAAGTAGAGAGGATATAAAATGTAGACTGGCAATGCCAAGGAAAACGTTTCCGAAGAAGAAAAATTTGTTAACATCGAGTGTAGATTTATATGTCAGGAAGTCGTTTCTGAAAGTATTTGTATGGAGTGTAGCCATGTATGGAAGTGAAACGTGGACGATAAATAGTTTGGACAAGAAGAGAGTAGAAGCTTTCGAAATGTGGTGCTACAGAAGAATGCTGAAGATTAGGTGGGTAGATCACATGACTAATGAGGAGGTATTGAATAGAATTGGGGAGAAGAGGAGTTTGTGGCACAACTTGACTAGAAGAAGGGATGAGTTATTAGGACATGTTCTGAGGCATCAAGGGGTCACCAATTTGGTACTGGAGGGCAGCGTGGAGGGTAAAAATCGTAGAGGGAGACCAAGAGATGAATACACTAAGCAGATTCAGAAGGATGTAGGTTGCAGTAAGTACTGGGAGATGAAAAAGCTTGCAGATGATAGAGTAGCATGGAGAGCTGCATCAAACCAGTCTCAGGACTGAAGATCACAACAATAACAACATAGAAATTAATAGTAGCCAGATGAATCATGATACCTCAAAAAGAAACGTGTACATTACGATTATTTGCACGACGATTGTGATGGTGTATTCAAATTTTTTATGTCTTTATTAGTTTACAGTTTAGTATTTGACTGTAAATTATGCAAGTACCACCCAGCAACGAATTTCTCAAATCCAAACGGTTCATCCGATTTCCTCGGTCGACGTGTCTTTAGAAAGCTATTAGTGTAGACCCAAATTTGTATAAATTACAGGCATGTAATATGAGTAATTGGAGGTCAATGTTGCCGATTACTATCGATCGCGTCAGGCCATAAGTACACAGTTACACGAAAAAAAAAAGGTAGCAGCATGCTTATAAATATAACTATTCATCTATGTCTCTGTTTATATCCGATATATACCATTCATGAAGAAATTGGATAAATTTACTGTGTTTCAGAAAGCACAGAGACATCAAGCTACTGACCTACCTTTTGTTCTATTCCTTTGATATGTGTTTATCTAATTTGTTTATGTTTCTAATAATGTGTGTTAGAGCGTGTTTATGGACCAGCTGTAGGAATACTTATTTAATTTCAAGTTATTTAAATGTAAATCCAGGATTTCGAATGTGTTTCATTATGTTTGTGTGGATACGTTGGCTTGGAGACATGGAGGGAGCGCTCTAGCCAATCACAGCGCTCGTTACTAAGAGAGACCTATGGTGGTTAGGAAAGACTAGTAGTGTGGAGTTTTCGCGCGTGGTCGCAGTGGACATAAATATTTCGGAGTGCCGACCTGTGCTCTTGTGTGATTTCTGTGGCTTCTGCAGTGAAGACGTAGTATGCGTTCAGAAGTGAATATCTCGCGAGCTATGTTGTTGTTCATAACTAATTACGTGAAGTAGGAATCTATTGTTTCCCCGCTATTCAACTTATATTTTATTTTATTGTTGGACCATCGACACCAATAAGTGTTTTGCAGAAATATACCGCATTCTCAAAAGTACTTCTACTATTGTACTCATCATTTAAAGTCGTTAAGATAGTACCTGCAGATTTTAATTGCAATCTTTCATTTATAAATTTATATGTTACATTCATGATTCCCATTTGCCGAGTGATAGAAACCTTCGACCATTCTATTCATGTGCGTATACTTATTGTATACTGTAGACGCAGCAGTATTTGGCCTGTAATGCGGCAACTACGTATCCCAGCCCCTAGACAACGAAACCAGCCAAAACTTTAAATATTTCAACGTTGAGTCGGAGGGTATGTAGTTGTGGGCTGCCACCAACATTTCATTCATTTTTTTATATTTGAAAGCCCGCAACACACTGATGTCCGCGTTGTGACTTAGCAGATGATGTTTTTCCGCTTTCCCTGTATGCGGTATAAAACTTCGATATGGTGTGTCTTGAAACACCAAACACTTCAGCTGTTTTGGATACGGAAACACCTATCAGGGACGCAACCACCAGAAGAGCACCAATAATTCGCCGACGTTCACAATTCACTTAGATCCGACATAAAGCACTCAGAACTAAACAGAATTCTGTTCTGATTACGACTTTCACTGGCAAAGGATTGAGAACATTGCACAGTTGCTGTTTGTGGTTAAATACAATGCAACCTGCATTTATGTTTATGCATGGATCTTTCGCGGCGTTTCCATATTTCTGTCGATCCCCTTTATAACGATGCGACATTGAAAACTTCAAGGTGCAACATCCAGCTTGTATTCTTACCCTCCCACACATCACCATTAACGTTCTCGTTCTTTGCACAAATTTTGAAAACTTCTAGAGGAGTACTATTACAAAAGAACGTTTTTTACTTATATTATCTCGTTGTTGTTGCTGGCTCAAAGTCTTGTGTCTAGGAGTACATTCTTGCTGCTGGAAATTTTAATTTGACGTTGCGGGTTCCTGAAGACGAAATAACTGATGAAGAGTTGCCTGTTGCTATGAATATCTTTTTATTTTATCCCGTTCTTCTAAATCACACCGACTTTATAATTTCCACATTCATAAAACCAATAATTACATTGTTGTTGACAAAAGTATGAAAACGTCTACTTCCATCTGAGGCCTGCCCACTACCACCAACTTTCTGCGGTACTCACAATTTCCAAAGAGCTTACAGAGGAAAAGAGTCTACAAACTTTCTCGACAGAACAAGAATCTTTACAACATTATATCATTACTTCACAAATAAATCCAGAAACAAATTTAATAATTATCGTTTGATTGCGCAATTAATAATATGAATTTTAAGAGTGCCAGAAGTTTTGTAATTTAAATTGTTCTTAAAGAAGATTAATTTTAACTTTTAATACATATCGATTGTACCACATTAATTTCCTTTTTATGGATCTTAGCCTGAATTATAATACATCATATACAAAATTATACGAATTCTTTTGTGAAACAGCCGAGGTAATGTTCACCTATACGAGATTCGAGATTAATCCTGGTATTGGTTATTTCTATATTTAAAAAAAGGCGATGTTAGAGGTTCAAAATGGTTCAAATGGCTCTAAGGACTATGGGACTAAGGTCATCACACACATCCATGCCCGAGACAGGATTCGAAGCTGCGACCGTAGCAGCAGCGCGGTTCCAGACTGAAGCGCCTAGAACGGCTCGGCCACAGCGGTTGGCAATGTTAGAGGAGGATGATTCATTATAAGCTTCAAACACAACAAGCTACCACTGGTTATGGCTAGCATGTACCGTGGAGAGTACAAAATCCGACATAATTCGGGAATGAATAACGGTAAGCCAGAAATGAAAGAAACGACTGTTTTTCTCGTATTTATTATGCGCTGTATCCAAGGTGACAGTTCAACCACGTTGTTAATATTGTGCCACAGGTTTTCCCCTTTCCACATCTCATACTAGTCGACTTTAAACTTCAGTTTTTCAATCTTTGTTCTAGCGGGGCCGTTCCACAGCTGTGGACCACTCTCTATTACGACAACATTCTGTAAAGGCTTACATTCTCTTTGACTGCAGGTCAGCCATGCGGGATTAGCCGAGCGGTCTAAGGCGCTGCAGTCATGGACTGCACGGCTGATCCCGGCGGAGGTTTGAGTCCTCCCTCGGGCATGGGTGTGTGTGTTTATCCTTAGGATAATTTAGGTTAAGTAGTGTGTAAGCTTAGGGACTGATGACCTTAGCAGTTAAGTCCCATAAGATTTCACAAACATTTGAACTTTTTTTTTTTTTTTTTTAACTGCAGGGCAGTGCTGAAACTAACTGCTGCTGAATTCACAGTAACTCCATTCGCGCTTGTCAGCATAAAACCTACTGTACTGTAGAATCACAATCATTTCTAGAATTACATTTGAATTTTGAAATTAACCAGAAGTGTATACTCCAGATTCCAGGAGTGGACAACTGCACTTCTTGCCCCTTCCCAATTCCCCTACCCACTCCAGATGACTATGCTTCCGCGAGTACTTGAACTCTGCCCTTGGGGGCTATTCCAATAACGCCACAACATTAGTTCCCAAAACGCACGTGCTGAACTGTTTGTTATTGCCGGTAGTACGTAAATAAGAGTAGATACGGACCAGGCACCAATATCGGCTGGCCTTTATCAACGGTTCGTAGAATTGTGTCCGACTATGCCGCACGTTTCAGTTCACGAAACGTGTCCGCCTGTAGCGTGTGTTGATTCTCTCAGTTCTCAGAAGGCGGCTGTTATCTCCGAGTCACGTTCTGGCGTCAGGCAAATCGCTTTCCGATACGCGAGTAAAATAGAATGTTTTGTGTCAGATTCACGAAGGAGATGCTCCGAATTACGAACTTTGGTGATCTCTACAACTCTCTCCTCGTGCGTAGCTGGCGCTGATTTGTGTTACAGTGTCGCAAGAGTCGATCTTTCCTCACAGCTGATTTCTCCTTTTTTTTCATTGTGTTTAGCTCTTGTGATGAAGTCGAAAAACGACATGTCTTTTACGGAAGAAGCGGGTGGTTTCTGCACTAGTGAAAGCTGCAGATCTGTTGCCAGTGCCCTCAAATGCTCGATTTCTGGGGAGTTCTAAAGATTTTTCTGTGCCCTTTTATTTTATCGCAAAATACGTGCGTTCGGCTATTCTGTCCGTAGATGTTGCGAAAATCGTAAAAAAGCACCTCAAGTGGCAAAAAAATAGTTGCAAGCAAGGAATACGTTAGCAGCTGTAAGAAACGACACGTATTTCGCGCCCTTGTTTCATCTTACCATACATGAAACTCTCGCTAGCCTGCGACACTTATGTTGCCGTTTATTAGTACGCTATCGAGATATTTACAAACTTATCTTGCCTTTACTACAGTGGAATGATTCTCAGTGTCAGAAACAAAAAACATTAATGTTAAACGTCAATTATCGATGCACCAAAGTATGTTATAGGGATACGGAGACAGGAATTCGAGAGCGTAGGTTCAGCCACTGTGACGATTCCCCTTGTCAGCAGTAGAATGTTAAAATTATGTGGCGATAGGCACGACTCCCTTGGCTTCTGCTTGTTGAGCCTTCCGGCAGCCCATAGAAGCTGTACTCCATAGAAACCATGTCCCCAAAACTCTACTACATGAAGTTAAACTGGCGTTTCAGGAAGCTTTCTGACTCAATACTATCTGTTACAGACGATCACACGATATCAACAATTGTAAAGAAGTGATCCTCCACCCCTCTCGATGGCGGGGAGGCTTGCGTGCCTCAGCGACAAAGGTATCCGTACTGTAGATGCAAACACAACGGATGGGTATGTGTTGAGAGACCAGACAAACGTGTGGTTACTGAAGAGGGGCAGCATCTTTTTCAGTCGTTGCAGGGTAACAGTCTGGGTGATTGAGATATCTGAGGTTCCAACTTCAACCAAAACGGCCTTGTTCTGCTGGTACTGCGAACGGCCGAGAGCAAGGGTAAACTACAGCCGTAATTTTTTCCGAGGACGTGCAGCTCTACTGAAACTGCTATATGGTTAAATAATGATGGCGTCCCCTTGAACAAAATATTCTGAAGGTGAAGCAATCCCTCATTCAGATCTCCAGGCGGGTCCTACTCAGGAGAATGTCGTCGTCAGGACAAACAAAACTGGCGTTCTGCGGATCGGAAAGTGGAATGATAAGATCCCTTAATTGAGCAGGTCGGTTAGGAAATTCAAAATGGGAAATAGTTTAAAATTAGATATAATTAATGAAGTACAGTGGCAGGTGAAGCAGGACTGGTCAGGTGATTCGGGGCTATAAATACAAAATCACATACGGATAATGCTGGAGCGGTTTTAATAATGAATAAGAAAATAGGAATGTGGGTAAGCTACTATGAACAGCACAGTGAACGTATTATCGTAGCCAAGACAGACAGGAAACCCACATGACCACGTAGTGCAAGTTTATATGCCATCTAGCTCTGCAGCTGATGAAGAGATTGATGTATGATGAGATAAAAGGAGGACGACGGTTCAATCCCGCGTCCGGCCATCCTGATTTAGGTTTTCCGTGATTTCCCTAAATCGCTCCAGGCAAATGCCGGGATGGTTCCTGTGAAAGGGCACGGCCGACCTCCTTCCCAATCCTTCCCTAATCCGATGAGACCGATGACCACGCTGTCTGGTCTCCTTCCCCAAACCAACCAACCAAGATAAAAGGAGTTATTCAGATAGTTAATGGAGATGAAAATTTAACATTGTGGGAGACTAGAATTCGATAGTAGGAGAAGGAAAAATAGTAGGTGAGAATGGACTGGGGGAAAGGAATGAAAGAAGCAGCCTGGTAGAATTTTGCACACGGCGTAAATTAATCATAGCTAGCACATGATTTAGGAATCGTGACAGAAATGTGTATAAATGGAAGAGACCTGAAGACACTGGATGTTTGTAGATTGGTTGTATAATGCTGAGACAGATTTCAGGACCAGTTTTTAAGTTCTTTCTTCTTTATTCGTGTCAGAAGTACACTAAAATGAACACATATACAATACATACAAAGAAAACTGTACAGTATTCACCCAGAATTGGCCAACTTTAATAGCATTGGGTACTAGAGACGTTAAGACCTTCATGTTATAGCTGGTTGGGCATGCGTTACATCTGAAGAGATACCGGGTTGTCTGCAATTCACCGCATTCGCACAGTGTTGTGTTGGCAGTTGGGAGTTCCATTTAGGGAGATTGCCCCTTGATCTTGCATTTCGGTCCGTAGTCTGTTCAAGGACTTCCAGATGACCCACTTCTCCGTGTGTCCGTGCGGCAGGGATTCTTGTGGTGTCATCCAGTTTGACAGGTGTTGGCATCTTTCTTTCCGCTTGGTGAATCGGGTAGACGCAGCTGATCCTTCTAAGGGCTGTGAAGTTGTTAGGAAACTCTTCCAGGACTTCGGTCTTGGCTTGGCAAGTAGATGACCAAAGAGTGGATTTGAGGTCACTGTACTGATTTTAAGTTGTAAGACGTTTGCAGGGGCAGATGTAGACTAACCACAATTTGAAACTTACTGGCAGATTAAAACTGTGTGCCGGACCGAGACTCGAAATCGGGACCTTTGCCTTTCGCGGGCAAGTGCTCTACCATCTGAGCTACTCAAGCACGACTCACGCCCCGCCCTCACAGCTTTACTTCTGCCAGTACCTCGTCTCCTACGTTCCAAACTTTACAGAAGCTCTCCTGCGAGCCTTGCAGAACTAGCACTCCTGAAAGAAAGGATATTGCGGAGACACTGCTTAGCCACAGCCTAGGGGATGTTTCCAGAATGAGATTTTCACTCTGCAGCGGAAGGTCCCGAGTTCGAGTCTCGGTCCGGCACACAGTTTTAATTTTCCAGGAAGTTTCATATCAGCGTACACTCCGCTGCAGTGAAAATCTCATTCTGGAGCAATTATCAATGCTAAAAATACAAGAAGTAAACAGCGCGTAGTACACAAAAATTCAGCAATCCAGCAATCCGAGTTTGCTTCACTGGAAATCCCTATATGAGTTTGAGCCCAGTGAGCACGGCGCATGCACGTGTTAACCACGCCAGGTTGGCTGTCAGTCCACAGAGCGTGGCTCCGGTCAAAGTGTACGGCCTGCCATGTCAAACTCGTCGCTAGTCGCATCCGATGACCAGTTCGACTCAGGGCCGCACTGGGACGCAGTGTAAGAGCGGTACTACGAAAAATTACAACGAAAACAATTTGTGGTTCAGTATTGAAATGCAGAATCCCTTATGTTGGGTGGTTATCCTTAAAGTGCAGCTACTCACAGAGCTCCTGGGTAGACTGTGATTATCATATGGCAGCGAAACTTGCTGGATATGTCAATGCCTTAACGCGGATTCGATTTACGCTGGAAAAAAAATTAGTTGCAATTGTAGTCACCAGGTGTAAGTCTGGCGCTATATCTACATCTACATCATACTCAGCAAGCCACCTAATGTTGTGTGGTAGTGGGTATTTCTGGTGCCACTAATTGATCCTCCTACCCTGTTCCAGTCGTGAATGGCCAGTGGGAAGAATGGTTGTCGGTAAGCCTCTATATTGGCTCTAATTTCTCGAATTATCGTCGCGGTCATTATGCGAGATGTATGTGTGAGGGAATAATAAGTTTCCGACTCTTCTCGCAAAGTGCTCTCTCGAAATTTCAATAGTAAACCTCTCCGTGGTGCACAACGCCTCTCTTGTAACATCTGCAGACAGAGTTTAAGCATCTCTATAACGCATGTACCAAAGTCCTGTGACGAAACGCGCCGCTCTTCGTTGGATCATCTCTATCTCCGCTGTCAGTCCTACCTGGTAAGGACCTCATAGTGATGAACAGTACTTAAGCATTGGTCGAACAAGCGCCTTATAAGCTACTTCCCTCGTGGTTTAGTTACATTTCCTTAAGATTCTTCCTTCGAATCTTACTCTAGTATTCACCTTTCCAACTATTTGTTTTATATGGTTATTCCAATTAAGGCAGCTCTAGATAGTTACTCATGCGCTAGACACTGGTCCCAGCAGTTTCTAGTCAACTGTGTACTTCTACAGTAGTGGATTTCTACTCCTATGTATGCGGAATGTGTTATACTTCCTTACGGCCAGGATCAGCTGTCAGAGCTTGTACAATTCACCAGTTCTCTGTAGGTCATTCTGCAAATCGACACTGTCTTCTGGCGTTTTCCAGATGCGTGGCCTGGAAGATCACCTGATCTGAATCCATGGGACTTTTGGTGAGCTGGCGTAAGCTGTGGCCAGCACACCGGTCGACAAAGATGTAGCGCAAAGAGCGATAATGGGCCAGAGACACACCAGCAAGCAACACGCCGCCAACGCAACTATCGACCGCTTGTACTTCGGCCGCCTCCACTGATCAGAGGGCCTCATTGTCTCACGCTCTAGTTTGGCGTGTGTCAGTTCGATCACAGAGCGGGTGTATTTCATCCCAGGCTATGACAGGGACCATAGTGACTTGCAGCGAGACTTAAAGTTTGTAATAGCAAGATTGCCGATACTGTCTGCAAGAGGGCTATTCAGATGAGCTTCTACCACGGACACGGACTCTATTAAAGTTAAGTATCCAGGTCAAGTAAATAAAGAACCGTATTTATCCACGTGTGCGTTTGTGTTCTAGAAAAAGGATACCGGCCACCCACAATAACATCCTCTCCCTTGCTTCCCTGCATTACAAGACTCTACATTTGGCCCTGGGGATATCTAGAAGAACGCGTTTACCAATGACACATTCGGTCTTTACCTGATCTGAAGGTCAGTATACAAGAAAAAGTCACTCAGATTCCAATGGAACTGTTGGGAGCAATTTTTGATCACGTCGTTTACGAATGGAGCACTTCGTCGACGTGTCCTGTGCTCATACTGAACAAACTGCGTAAGTGGCGGTTAATATTAAAGTCAAAGTCACGCTGTTTTCTCTTGTTTGACAATTTCTCCCCAAGTATGTGTGGAAACATTGCTATTTAGTCTCTTGCATTCGCAACACTAGATTTGCGCCTGGTGGCCAAAACTGGAACTAATTTGTATTCAGCATAAATCGATCCCCCATTACGCATTAGAATATCTTCCAAGTTTCGCTGCCATATGAGAATTACAGCTCACACTGCACCTCTGTGAGTAGCTAATTGTAACCACTCAGTACGTAATTGCACAAGTACTAGGCGTAATTTGGGTGTATGGGTTTATTTGGCAAAGTTTTTCAGTAGCAGCACGTATGAATTAAGCTAACATTCACATCACGCTCTCTCGAATCAGATCCCCAGTGGCGCCTAATCAAATTCGTTTAAGTTCATTTGATAAAACAGGACTTCTAGCAGTTTGAAATCCGTTCGATTCCGCGAAAAATTTCTTCCATGCCGCATTTCATCCAAAGGAGGACCCATATTATGTCGAATATTGTTATCCGAACATTGAGGTCGCTCTAAGAGATACCTGTTACTTATGATCTCGAACAGAGGAGAAAAAGATCGTTTTCAATATTGAAGTTGATTAATAAGAGGCTTCGAACTTCCGTGTTAGAAGACGGACACTACTTTCTGACAGCACTAAGTACTGAAAATGATATTTTGAGGCATCTTCTAAAGGAACCGTACGAGCTTCCCATCGGCGATTTGATTCATACTGACAGGGTGTGCAGGACACGACTAGGATTTCAACGTGATATGTAAACAAGAAGACGCAACCCTAAACAGTTTTCGAGAAAATCGAGTATGAAAATTTAAGGGGTAGTTATATATTTCGTATGGTCACTAATATTCAAGGATTCAGCAGTCGAGCGACTAAGCGCTCAGCTTCATAAGTGCGAGGTCTCTTGATGGAATGTCGTTGTCGGTACATTTATTTTCCATTCTGACGTTATTCTAACAACAGATACTCATGGAACGCGATAATTATTGTTTATCACGTTTCTATCATCTATCCGGGAAGTGCTCGACGTATTACAAATTACACTTGTCACAAATGCATATACAATAGCATAAATAAAATGACTATACTGACTGGATAGAAACTTCTTGTGTATATTTTGTTTATTTCCAATTTGCTTACGATTTTTTTCTTTTTTTTCAGGATAAAGATTATGAAAATAATAAATGAATCACTAAATATTGATAATTTACGCAGTCATAATAAATAAGATATTAAGATTAAGTGGGAATGAAAACAAAAGGAACAGAGTTGCCAGCAGGGTTATTCTATCCAAAAACTTCGCACTTTTGAAACTAAGCGCTTACTGTCTCAGGAGCAGACTCTTCGAATATTAGCCATCCTACAAAATATTAAGCACGCGTAAAATTTTCAATCTCGATTTTCTCGAAAGCGGATTAGAGTTACGTCTTTATGTTTACATATGTTCCACTCCTAGTCGTGTGCTACATGTCCTGTTAACACGAATCAGATCGGTGAGGGGACGATCCTTCGGTCCCCTTGTAGGTTATGAAGATATTACAAGTAGTTTCATTAGTATGAAGTGAAAGTGCTTAGCAATTAGCGAATAAGACTGCTTAAAGATTCCATTTTGAGCGTTATTATTAGGGAAAATATTGTATGTGAACTCAGAAGAGGTAAAATTTGCTCGGTTGAAAAAATGATTCTGTTACCTTGCATTTCCCCAACAAGCAAATTCGCTGATAGTAACACTACGTTTTTCTTGAAAATGAAGATACTGACTTCTGATTGGGCACTTCGGTTTATTGGCAGAATTTTAAGAAAGAGTGGTTCACCTGTAAAGAAGACCGAGTATAGGACGCTGGTGCAACCTATTCCTGAGTACTGTTCGAGCGTTTGGGACCCGTACCATGTCGGATTGAAGGAAGACGTCGAAGCAATTCCGAAGTGGGATGGAAGATTTGTTACCGGTAGGTTCGAAGAACACCCAAGTGTTACCGAGATGCTTCGGGAACTCATTTGGGAATCCCTGGAGGGAAGGCCACGTTCTTTTCGAGAAACACCATTAATAAAATTTAGAGAACCACACTTGACGCTGACTGCCGAACGATTCTACTGCCGCCGGCTGCGGTGGTCTAGAACCGTCCAGAACCGCGAGACTGCTACGGTCGCATTTTCGAATCCTGCCTTGGACATGGATGTGTGTGATGTCCTTAGGTTAGTTAGGTTTAAGTAGTTCTAGGGGACTGATGACCACAGATGTTAAGTGCCATAGTGCTCAGAGCCATTTGAACCATTTGATTCTACTGCCGGCAACATACATTGCGCCGAAGGAAGACGAAGATATGATTCGAGAAATTAGGGCTCATGCAGAGGCAATAGACAGTCGTTTTACCTTCGCTGTATTTACGAGTGGAACAGGAAAGGAAATAACCAATAGTGGTACAGAGTACCCTCCACCACACACCGTACGATGGCTTGTGGAGTATCTGTGTAGATGTAAATGTAGACACGAATCTAAGCGTTGTTCTTTTTTAAGAAAAAACAATTGTTCACAGTGATGTTAATAATTTGTGTTGATTAATTTAATGATTTCAGTTCTTTTAATTTTTTATTGTTACTGATTTATTACATTACAAGTTTTACACAAGAATTTAATAAATTAATCTGCAAACCTTAAACGGAGCGTTATCAGTTTTAATTCGATAATTGCTCGTAAACGCTATTTTGCAGGTTAGTTGCCAGAAAATATTCCGTGGTACGACCCGCACCACATATTCAGACTTACCAACCTCTTTGGAGCCTCTTTAGTGTCATTAGCATGTATCAATCTAATCTTCTTCCAATAGCTGCTAGGTTTTTCAAATAATTAACACAACACAGTTCATTTTTATTCTTTCAGTTCACTCATATTTACTGTTACTAAACAGTTCAGATGAACAATTTGTTATTATTGTGGTCCATATTTCGCAACACAGATGTATAAGTTACACTTCGTAAAAGTGATTTGGTAAAATGTTTACACAGAACTTCAAAAATGGCTCTGAGCACTATGGGACTTAACATCTGAGGTCAACAGTCCCCTAGAACTTAGAACTACTTAAACCTATCTAACGTAAGGACATCACACACATCCGTGCCCGAGGCAGGATTCGAACCTGCGACCGTAGCGGTCGCGCGGTTCCAGACTGAAGCGCCTAGAACCGCTCGGCCACAGCGGCCGGCTTACACAGAACTGACGTACAAGTTTGACTGACAGATGTTCGCTTTTCAACTATCGGCTATAAACTGAAAATTACAGGACTGATGGTGCCGTAAAAAAGACGTTAGAAATTACGTGGAGGTTTGCGAGTTCACTGTTGGACCCTGACCGACTGCTTGTATACGATGCTTATTGATAGAAGAGCATATTACAGAAATTACAAAATGGTGAAATAGAAGACTATTATATTTTAGACATTAACATAAATGCTAAAGTTGAAACTACAAAAATACTGTAGACAGCGAAGAAAATTTCCTTAAGCTAATCCATTCAATTGGAAGATGCCAGATTAATAGGTGCTTGAGCCGCGGCCGGCTCGCGCTGATGCTGTTTTTTCTTTTTGGCATTTTCTCACCATCGAGTGGCACCTTACTGCTCCCTCAGTTACTACCTGAACGAGCTGCTCACTTGCCTCCACCAGTGGCAGCAGCAACGTTTATCGATACTAGTACTGCTGTACATCTTTGGTGTGACCACTGTATTTTCCGTATGGTGGTGTGTGTGTGTAGTCGGTCGCTTGCAACAGAGCAGCGAGGAGGTCTCCGCAGCGTGTGGTCAGGCTGGGGCCACTGGCGGTTTGCACGCACAGTCAGATTTGTGAGGCACTAGCTGCGAGAGCTGCAAAGTTCGTCGGCCACCGAACCTGCATACTGGAGTTGAGTAATCAGTTAACCTGTTACGAAACCTCAAGTGCTGTGACGTCTCTTCGTTCATTGCCTGGCCTTGCTTCCTGGACTGTTCCCACAACCAGCAACGTATGGTGTGCTGGAGTTGGCAAATTTTGCAGCCTTCTTCCTGTACGGTGTTTAACTATTGAAATGATGGTAACTTATTAGTGAAGTGCACCAGCGGTATCTCCCGCCTTGTGGCCTTTGACGTTCCAGTTACCTGCCCTGGTCGTTAGCGTAGCTTTCCGGCAGTGTGTTGATGCTGTCCGGCATGGCGTGTAGTTCGACAGCTTGAGTTGTTCTCCTTCTTTTTCTTTGAGTGGTTATTGTGGCTTGACTGTGTTTACATGCCAATTACCAAGGGGTAGTGCTGTTGCGATCTTTGTCCTCGGTGATATTTTCGGTTGTCATGCCGTTGGTTGGGTGGAAGGGAATTGATTAGGTTGTTGGTTAATTCTTCAGCTGTCGATAGGTCGCGCTACCACCCGATCATTTAGTGTTACGCTTGGCTGCCTGTCTCACCTAACCTGTTGTTGGAGTTTCCTCCCCGGGCCGACCATTGGAACACTTCTGAGCACCACTGTTCTGTTGTTTGGCATTGTGATTTTCTTTTGTCTCAAGTACTGTGTGAGGCCTTCAGCTGTGTATTAATTTAGTTTGTTTTAATGTTCAGTGTATGGCCTTCAGCCGAACCTTATGTGAAATAGTTTAAGATTAGGCCTTCAGGTTACTTAAATTAAAATTTGATAGGTCTTTGTCTAAAACCTTTCAAAATTTCCTTACTGGAGTTCTTGTTATCCAGGCCTTAAGCCCTCAGTTCCTCTATTTGGTAACTAAGGCCTTCAGCCGTGTATATTCCTTAACGCAATTTTAATAACTTGTGTTCTGGCCTTCAGCCGTATTGTTTCTGAATTCTTTTAATGGCATGTCTGCTCAAGTGTTTTTATCAAGTTTGTATGTTTGTGCAACTAGCAGCAACTAATTTGGGCCCCTTTCCACAACCTGATTCGCTCTGTCCTTCGAAACCAGATTTCAGTGCTATTCTTTGAGGGGAGAAGTTTAACAAGCACGGGGATTTGCAATGTTTGCCAAAACTTTCCTACAGTGTGAAATTTTCTGCTTGAAATAATTACCAAACTAACAAGTAAAACTATACACTTCTGGAAGCACAAAAACCGGAGCTATAAAATTATAGCATGTAGTTTTGGAAAGAATTCCATCTTAGCGTTGGAATAACCTGAAAGAAGCAAATTTTTAATCCGAATACCTTTTGAAATATTAAGTGCTTAGAAAAAGTTTGCTTTAAAGAGGCGAATGAAACTCCGTCAGAACAGGTCGCAGAAGAGCCCGCCGGCACGTGGGCGCCACACCGCTCTCCCGGCTGTTGTCAGTTTCCCTGACCGCAGCTGCTACTTTTCAGTAAAGCAGCTCCTCAGCTGACCTCACAATGGCTGGTGCAGCCTGCTTGCCAACAGCGCTCAGTAGAACGAGACAGACACCCATCCAAGTGTTAACCAAGCCTGACGGAAATCGGTGTTACCACTGCGGCAAGGTCGTTATCAAAGAGGAGAACTGGGGCTTTCAAATGAGCTATGTTTATCTAGGAATTTTTAGCGGGATGGACTTTTGAAGAGTACGTGGTATACAGATATAGAAAATTATAAGAATTTCTTTAAATAAATTGTTTCCACGTGGGCTATTACACTGGTGTTATCAGCAGCGGGCACATTATACTAAAAATAATAAAATTTAGTGAAATACTGCATGACTGAGAATTTGACAACTTCATTTTCTACATACACTGAAATGCCAAAGAAACTGATGTAGGTATGCGTATTCAAATACAGAGATACGAAAACAGGCAGAAAAAAGCGCCTATATAAGACAACAAGCGTGTGGTGCAGTTGCTAGATCGGTTGCTCCTGTTACAATGGCAGGTTATCGAAATTTAAGTGAGTTTGTACGTGGTGTTATAGTCGGCGCACGAACGTTGGGACACAACATCTCCGAGGTAGCGATGAGGTGGCCATTACTCCGAACGATCATTTCACGAGTGTACCGTGAATATCAGGAATCCGGTAGAACATCAAATCTCCGACATCGCTGTGGCCGGAAAAAGATCCTGCAAGAACAGGTCCAACGACAGCTGAAGAGAAACGTTCAACGAGGCAGAAGTGAGATCTTTCCGCAAATAGCTGCAGATTTCAGTGCTGGGCCATCAAGTGTCAGCGTGTACACAATTCAACGAAACATAATCGATATGTGCTTTCGGAGCGGCGGAGCCAGTTGTGTACCCTTGATGACTGCACGACGCAAAGCTTTACGCCTCGCCTGGGCCCATCAACATTGGACTGTCGAAGACTGGAAACATGTTGTCCGGTCGGGCGAGTCTCGTTTCAAATTGTATCGATCGGATGGACGTGTACGGGTATGAATCTATGGACCCTGCATGCCAGCAGGGGATTGTTCAAGCTGGTGGAGACTGGTGTGTGACGTGTGCAGTTGGACTCATGTGGGACCTCTCATACGTCTGGATACGACTCTGACAGGTGACACGTATGTAACCATCCTGTCTGATCACCTGCATCCATTCATGTCCAGTGTGTATTCAGAGGGACTTGGGCGATTCCAGTAAGATAATGCGACACCCCAGACATTCAGAATTGCTACGGAGTGGCTCCAGGAACACTCTTCTGAGCTTGAACACTTCCGCTGGCCACCAAACTCCCCAGACATGAACATTATTGAGCATATCTGGGATGACTTGCAACGGGCTGTTCAGAAGAGATCTCCATCCCCTCGTACTCTTCAGGATTCATGGTGTCAGCTCCCTCCAGCACTACTTCAGACGTTAGTCGAGTCTAAGCCATTTCGTGTTGCGGCACTTCTTCGTGCTCGCGGGGCCCTACACGATATTAGGCAGGTGTACCAGTTTTTTGTCTCTTCAGTGTAATTACAGTACAGGCATTACTGAAAAAAAGAGATACGAAAAGAAAATTCGCATCAGGAGTGGTGTAAGAGCAAATAGGATAATTCCATCTTCTTCTGCTACAGGTTCTATAGATCCGTTCTTGCTTCTAGATTTCTGTTGCAGACTGGAACTGAGCCGTCCCTACCCTTTCTCGCCAGCCGCTGCACCACTACGACCGCACAGTGTTATCTGAAATACATACAGTCAGCTGTAGTAGCGTTTGCGGAATTGCTCGGTTGACCTTGAACCGTAGTGCAGTGTCGCGAGGGCAGCGCCAGATAACACGGCGGTCGCGGTCGCGGTCGCACTACGCTGACGCATCGTTGTTTCGGTCACAATGCAGCTGATAGACAGGCGACGACAGCAGTCATTCCGTTACGTAATAACACTGTGATGTGTCGAGATGTAATAGCAGAGCGGTTGCGCAAACTCGATTTATTGGTTCCTTCTTTTTAAAGCTCTCTAGCGGATACACGTTCTGACTGCAGCCGATGCATTTCCCAGCCGAATCGATAGAATTGTCGCAGTGGTTACTACACTGCAGGATTGAAATCCTCGTCTGAGTTTTTTAGGTTTCCTATGGCCCTTCCTTATCGATCAAGGCGAATGCCGGGATCGTTCCCTCGAAATGGACTTCGCCCATTTCTTCCCCATCTTTGCCTCTCATCACCTTATCGTCAACAGTACGTTAAAACCATGTTGCAACAGTTTCAATCAGTAATTACTAACTATTGCTACAAATGCGTATGAGATCTTTTAGGGAACTCCAAAGGGTAGGTACAAGTGAAAATTACAAGTGCAATTTCACTTGCTTGTTTATTTTTTGTCGTGAGTCTTATGACAATAACACCTTAACAGACTGTTTATGTTGAAATATCTGTCCTTGATCAGAGTGCAAATTTGCAAATAAATGCTGGCGGCTGTGGTCGAACGTTTCGAAGGTTCGAATCCTGCCTCGGGCATTCATGTGTGTGGTGTCCTTCGGTTAGTTAGGTTTACATAGTTCTAAGTCTAGGGGATTGATGACCTCAGATGTTAAGTCCCGTTTGCAAGTAAATCAGTTCTAATTGTACTCCTAAAGGCACAGTGTATGGGGTAGCGCAAACTGGAGTTTTAAATAATTTAACTACTCAGGAGGATGTCATCATCTGAGAAACGAAACAGCCATTCTACGGATCGGAGCGTGGAATGTTAGATCCCTTAATCGGGCTAGTGGATTAGCAAATTTAAAAGGGGAAATGGATAAGTTGAAGTTAGATGTGGTGGGAATTAGTGCAGTTCGGTGGCAGTACGAACAGGACTTATGGTCATTTGAATACAGGATTATAAATACAAAATCAAATAGAGGCAAGGCAGGAGTAGGTTTAATAATGAATAAGAAAACAGGAATGCGGGTAAGCTACAGTGAACAGCACAGTGGAAGCGTTATCACATGAAAGATACACAGAAAGCCCATACCGACCACAGTAGTACAAGTTTATATGCCAACCAGCTACAGAGATGATGAAGAGATTGAAGAAATGTATGTTAAGATAAAAGAAATTAATTAGATAGTTAAGGGAGGTGAAAATTTAATTGTGATAGTACGAAAAGGAAGATAAGGAAAAATAGTATACGAATGTGGTTTGGGGGAAAGGAATCAAGGAAGAAGCCGTCTGGTAGAATTATGCACAGAGCATAATTTAATCGAAACTAATACTTGGTTTAAGAATTTTGAAAGAAGGTTGTATACGTGGAAGAGACCAGGGGACACAGGAAGATTTCAGATTGACTATGTCATTATAAGACAGATTTCGAAACCAGATTTTAAGTTGTAGGATATTCCCAGGGGCAGATGTGGACTCTGACCACAGTTTATTGGTTAACTGAAAAACTTGCAAAAAACTAGGAGATGGGACCTGGGTAAGTTGAAAGAACCAGACGTTGTTGAGAGTTTCAGACGGAGCATTAGTCAACGGTTGATTACGATACGGGAAAGGAGTACAGTAGAAGAAGAATAAGTAGCTTTAAGGGATGAAATAGTGAAGGCAGCAGAGGATCAAACAGGTAAAAAGACAAGGCTTAGTGAAAATTCTTGGATAAGACTGAATTTAATTGCTGAAAGGAGAAAATATAAAAATGTAGCAAATAAAGGAGACTAAAGGGAATACAAACGTCTAAAAAAATGAATTTGACAGGAAATGCAAAACGGCTAAGCAGGAATGTCTAGAGGACAAATGCAAGGATTTGAAAGCATATTTTACCAGGGGACAGATACACCGTCTACAGGAAAATTAAAGAGGCCTTTGGAGGAAAAAGAAGTAGCTGTATCAGTATCAAGAGATCAGATGAAAAACCAGTGTTAAGCAAAGAAGGGAAACCTGAAACTTGGAAGGAATATATAGATGGTCTATACAAGGGAGGTGAATTTGAAAGCAATGTTATAGTAAGTGAAGTGGACGCAGATGAAGATGAAACTGGAGACACGATACTACGAGAAGAATTTGACAGAGATCTGAAGGATCAAAGTCGAAACAAGGCCCCGGGGGGATAGATGATATCCCGTTAGATCTACTGATAGTCTTGGGAGAGCCAGCCATGACCAAACTCTGCTCTCCGGTGTGCAAGATGTATGAGACAGGCTCAGATTTCAAGAAGATTATAATAATTCCAATTCCAAAGAAAGCAGGCGTTGACAGGTGTGAAGATGACCGAACTGTCGATTAATAAGTTATGGTTGCAAAATACTAACACGAATACTTTAGAGAAGAATGGAAGAACTGGTGGAAACCGATCTCGGGGAATATTGGATTGGATTTCGGAGAATTTTAGGAACGCGTGAGGGAATACTCATCCTACGTCTTATCTTAGAAGATACGTTTATAGCATTTGCAGACTTACAGAAATCTTTTGACAATATTGACTGTAATATTCTCGTCGAAATTATGAAGCCAGCAGGGATAAAATACAGGGCGTGAAAGGCTAGTTACAACTTTCACGGAACCCAGACGGCGGTTGTAAGAGTCGACTGGCATGAAAGGGAGCAGTTGTTGAGCAGGGTGTGAGACAGGGTTGTAGCCTATCCCTGATATTATTCAGTTTGTACAGTGAGCAATCAGTAAAGAAAACAAAGAAAAATCTGGAGGAGGAATTTAAGTTCAGGGCGAAGAAATAAAAATTTTGGTTTTTGCCGATGATACTGTAATTCCGTCAGAGACAGCAAAAGACTTGGAAGAGCAGTTGAAAGGAATGAGCAGTGCCTTGAAATGAGGATGTGAGATAAACATCAACAAAAGCAAAACGAGTATAATGAAATATAGTCTAAATTATATCAGGCGATGCTGAGGGAATTAGATTAGGAAAATAGACACATAAAGTAGTAGAAGAGTTTTGTTAGTTGGACAGCAGAATAAGTGATGATGGCTGAAGTAGAGGGTATATAAAATGTAGACTGGCAATGGCAATTATAGTATTCCTGAGGAAGAGAAATTTGTTTACATCGAGTACAGATTTAAGTGCCAGGAAGTCTTTTCTGAAGGTATTTGTCCGGAATGTAGCCATATATGGAAGTGAAATATGGACGATAAACAGATTAAACAAGAAAGGAATAGAAGATTTGGACGTGTGATGCTACAGAAGAATCCTGAAGGTATGATGGGTAGATCACGTAACTAATGAGGACGTACTCAGTAGAAATGAGGAGACTAAAAATTTGTTGCACAAGTTGACTAAAATAAGAGATCGCTTGATAGGACGCATTCTGAGACATCAAGGGATCACTGAATACTGGAGAGAAGTGTGAGTGGTAAAAACCGTAGAGTGAGACCAAGAGATGAATAGAGTTAGCAGATTCAGAAGGGTGTAGGTTGTAGCAGTTATTCAGAGATGAAGAGGCCTGCACAGGATGGTGTAGCGTGAAGAGCTACATCAAATCAGTGTTAGTACTGAAGACCACAACAACAACAAATAATTTGAATTCATTTTGTAGGTTACACAGGTGATTAAACCTTCTCCCAAAAGACTAATGAATTTGCATGATATTTTGTTGATAACCCGCGAAACATGGGTCTGGAGGTCACTTTGACGATGAAAGACTTTCGAAAAACTTTGACGATGAAAGACTTTCCTGTAGCAAGCTGTCTTTCAAGTAGATGAGGTTTTTTTTCAGGAATGATTTTATCATACATGTTAGAAATAAGTAATTACGTGATTTAAGAATCTCGTATTCGGCAACGGCCTGGCCGCAGTGGATACACCGGCTCCCGTGAGATCACAGAAGCTAAGCGCTGTTGGACGTGGCCTGCACTTGGATGGGTGACCATCCAGCCGCCATGCGTTGTCATTTTTCGGGGTGCACTCAGCCTCGTGATGCCAAATGAGGAGCTACTCGACCGAATCGTAGCGGCTTCGGTTAAGAATACCGTCATAACGGCCGGGAGAGCGGTGTGCTGACCCTATGGCCCTCCCATCCGCATCCTCCTCTGACGATGACACGGCGGTCGGATGGTCCCGGTAGGCCACTCGTGGCCTCAAGACGGAGTGCTTTTTTCTTTAAGAATCTCATAATATCAGAGAGAAAGGTCAAGACAGTAACCCATTTTTCATCAGCGCTGGCTGCATCTGTCCTCTCATTTCCATAAATAGAGCAATTTCTTTCCCAATAGCAAGGGATATCTTGCGAACTTCGCTTCTAATAAGTCATCGTACCTCACAACGATATAACATGTCATTATATGCTTCTTCCAGATCTTACAAAAATTTCTTGAAATGCATGTAATTGACACCATAGCGCCTTAGAAAATGCACGTATTGTATCACGACCTTTTAAGTATCACCATTTGCGCTCTTTCTGCTCCAAGGGCCTCCTAGTGGACGAAACAGGTCACAACGTACTTTAATTATCTTTCCCAAAATCAGTTTCCTTTTTTCTTTCATACGAGACACAAAACCATGCTAAATTCCAATCATCAGTGGCGTTACATCTTTCGCCACATAACAGAACCTTTCACAAGGAAAAAACATATTCTAATTGCATCACACAGTACCCAAGGTACATCGCTAACCACGGTTGTCTATTCCATAGGTGTCAGATTTACTACCTGCTTGAAGACCTTGAATTTCGAGTCACCACCCCATGAAAATATTGCAATCTTTGCATGGTCTGTTACCTTGGTGGTTTCAGCAAGTATGAATGAAGTAACAAAAATCGGATCTCTATCTTTGTCTGTTTTCCAGACCTGCACCCTTGTCTCCGATCCGACGAGAAACTGTTTACTAAAATATTCAGCCGGCCGCGGTGGTCACGCTGTTCTAGGCGCTCAGTCCGGAACCGCGCGACTGCTACGGTCGCAGGTTCGAATCCTGCCTCGGGCATAGATGTGTGTGATGTCGTTAGGTTAGTTATGTTTAAGTAGTTCTAAGTTCTAGGGGACTGATGACCACAGATGTTAAGTCCCATAGTGCTTAGAGCCATTTGAACCATAAAATAATCAAGGGTTTGAAGCCGCGTCAAGTGGTTAACTGCCCACGAGCTTTCGGCAGAAATCTCCACTGCCATTGCAAAGTGGTTGACCTTCGTCTGAATGCCGCTGCCGTGCTTATATAGCCGCAACACCGACAGTGACGTCACTGGTGCCCAGTCCCGCACCCATATATGGCAATGCTTTGGTGACACGACTGCCGCGGCCGCTTCAGTTTCCCAATCATAGGGCCCCAGGCCGTACTCAGCTGCAACCCACGTTCGATATTTTGATCGCCAATGCTTCATTTATTACGCTATCCCATTGGTCCGTTTAATAAGTCGAATGCAATTCGCTGTCCGTTTCCCAACGCATGCTTCGGGCTGCAGCTGATTTTTCTGGATACCATAGGTGGAAACACTTTCAAGTTCTGTGCGGCGCTGTACAATAGTGGGGACAGTCTGACCAATTTAAGACTGCCAACAACCACAAGGTATTTTGTATATTCCAAGTGTTCTGAGGCCTAAATCGTGTTTCACAGGCTTCATTAGCTGCCAGATCTTTGCTGGGGGTCTGAAGAATGTGTCGATTTTATATATCTTCAGGAGACGGCTCGGTGAAGAGAGTATTATGATTAGTTTTGATGTGGTTTTCCCCTATTCGCAAGTGACTTTTTAGTCTTACCGTCGCGGTTGTCTGACGACACCATTGTGTATTTATTGAAACGCATGCTGGCGTCATTGTATTTTTTACGTGGTGCAGAATATTTCAACCAGACAGATGGCGTCGCAGTGGGGAGCCTATTAGCTCCAGTTGTAACCGTCCTCTTTATGGAACAATTTGAGGACATCGCTTGGACACGGCTCCTGCAAAGCCCAGTTGTTTGTGTGGGTACATCGACGATAGCTTCGTCATATGGCCTCATGGAGAAGAAACTGGAGAAGTTCCCAGGACGCATCAACAGAATCCACGACCACATTAAGTTCACGGTAGAAGTAAATGATGGTTCCTTCTGTTCCTGGATGACCTTGTCCGCCGTAAAACCAATGGGTGTCTCGGTCACAGTGTTTACCGCAACCTCACCCACACGGATCGGTATCTGCACGCCGCAAGCTACCACCATCCAGCACAGAAACGATCTGTTCTGAGGACCTTAGCACATCGAGCTGAAACCGGCTTAGACGCCGACACCCTGCCGACGGAACTAGGCCACTTACGTAAAGTTTTCAAGGAAAACGGTTAAAATAGCACACAAAGCAGTTACATCTAAGCCACGAAAGCAGAAGGCCTCCAAAGAAGACACGAAGAAGATAACGTTTTTACCGTTGGGAATCTCAATAACGGGGAACAGTGTTTTTACCTTTTTGTAGCCCAACAACATAAAATCGACGTAGTCTTCGCGCACCCAGTGAAGATCCGGCGATTAATGAAGCCTGTGGAAGACAAAAAAATGGTTCAAATGGCTCTGAGCACTATGGGACTTAACTTCTAAGGCCATCAGTCCCCTAGAACTTAAAACTACTTAAACCTAACTAACCTAAGGACATCACACACATCCATGTCCGACGCAGGATTCGAACCTGCGACCGTAGCGGTCGCGCGGTTCCAGACTGTAGCGCCTAGAACCGCTCGGCCACTCCGGCCGGCTTGTGGAAGACAATTTTGGTCTCAGAACATATGGAATATACAGAATACCTTGTGGATGAGGGCGGTTTTATGTCGGTCAGACTATCCGCATTACTGAACAGCGCCGCATAGAACATGAAAGGTTTTACCGCCTATACTATCCCGAGCCGGCCACTGTGTCCGAGCGGTTCTAGGCGCTTCAGTCTGGAACCGCGCTGCTGCTACGGTCGCAGGTTCGAATCCTGCCTCGGGCATGAATGTGTTTGATGTCCTTAGGTTACTTAGGTTTAAGTAGTTCTAAGTCTAGGGGACTGATGACATCGGATGTTAAGTCCCATAGTTCTTAGAGCCATTTGAACCATACTATCCCGAAAAATCAGCTGTAGCGCAGCATGCTGTGGAAAACGGGCAAGTGGTTGCGTTCCACTATAGTTCTATTATTAAACGGACCAACTGTTTCTGGGATAGCGTAATAAGTGAAGCAATAGAGATCAAAATGTCAGACGTTGAATAAACAAGGTGGATTGCAGCCGAGTACAATCTGGGATCCTGTGATTGGAGAGTTGAAGCGGACGCTTCAGTCGCGCCACCAAAATATTACCACTTGTAGTGCGGAACTGGGCCCCAGTGACGTCACTGTCGCCGGCGTGGCTATACAGGGTGTTACAAAAAGGTACGGCCAAACTTTCAGGAAACATTCCTCACACACAAATAAAGAAAAGATGTTATGTGGACATGTGTCCGGAAACGCTTAATTTCCATGTTAGAGCTCATTTTAGTTTCGTCAGTATGTACTGTACTTCCTCGATTCACCGCCAGGTGGCCCAATTGAAGGAAGGTAATGTTGACTTCGGTGCTTGTGTTGACACGCGACTCATTGCTCTACAGTACTAGCATCAAGCACATCAGTACGTAGCATCAACAGGTTAGTGTTCATCACGAACGTGGTTTTGCAGTCAGTGCAATGTTTACAAATGCGGAGTTGGCAGATGCCCATTTGATGAATGGATTAGCACGGGGCAATAGCCGTGGCGCGGTACGTTTGTATCGAGACAGATTTCCAGAACGAAGGTGTCCCGACAGGAAGACGTTGGAAGCAATTGATCAGTGTCTTAGGGAGCACGGAACATTCCAGCCTATGACTCGCGACTGGGGAAGACCTAGAACGACGAGGACACCTGCAATGGACGAGGCAATTCTTCGTGCAGTTGACGATAACCGTAATGTCAGCGTCAGAGAAGTTGCTGCTGTACAAAGTAACGTTGACCACGTCACTGTATGGTGAGTGCTACGGGAGAACCAGTTGTTTCCGTACCATGTACAGCGTGTGCAGGCACTATCAGCAGCTGATTGGCCTCCACAGGTACACTTCTGCGAATGGTTCATCCAACAATGTTTCAATCCTCATTTCAGTGCAAATGTTCTCTTTACGGATGAGGCTTCATTCCAACGTGATCAAATTGTAAATTTTCACAATCAACATGTGTGGGCTGACGAGAATCCGCAAGCAATTGTGCAATCACGTCATCAACACAGATTTTCTGTGAACGTTTGGGCAGGCATTGTTGGTGATGTCTTGATTGGGCCCCATGTTCTTCCACCTACGCTCAATGGAGCACGTTATCATGATTTCATACGGGATACTCTACCTGTGCTGCTAGAACATGTGCCTTTACAAGTACGACACAACATGTGGTTCATGGACGATGGAGCTCCTGCACATTTCAGTCGAAGTGTTCGTACGCTTCTCAACAACAGATTCGGTGACCGATGGATTGGTAGAGTCGGACCAATTCCATGGCCTCCACGCTCTCCTGACCTCAACCCTATTGACTTTCATTTATGGGGGCATTTGAAAGCTCTGTCTACGCAACGCCGGTACCAAATGTAGATACTCTTCGTGCTCGTATTGTGGACGGCTGTGATACAATACGCCATTCTCCAGGGCTGCATCAGCGCATCAGGGATTCCATGCATCAGCGCATCAGGGATTCCATGCGACGGAGGGTGGATGCATGTATCCTCGCTAACGGAGGTCATTTTGAACATTTCCTGTAACAAAGTGTTTGAAGTCGCGCTGGTACGTTCTGTTTCTGTGTGTTTCCATTCCATGATTAATGTGATTTGAAGAAAAGTAATAAAATGAGCTCTAACATGGAAAGTAAGCGTTTCCGGACACATGTCCACATAACATATTTTCTTTCTTTGTGTATAAGGAATGTTTCCTGAAGAGATTGGCCGTACCTTTTTGTAACACCCTGTATAAGCACGGCAGCGGCATTCATATGACAGTCAACCTCTTGACAATGGCAGAAGAGATCTCTGCCGAAAGCTCGTGGGCAGTTAACCACTTGACGCGGCTTCAAATCCGAGAATATTCTACTAATGGGTACCGGCGCGAGAGCATGCATTCGTTCATGAGAAACTGTTTGCTTGGAGAGCGAAACTCCTTCAAATTTCTGTATCTGTCCTGGCGTTAGGCACTCAAAGTGCGTCAGCAAACACAATTTGAACAGGAGCCCCGTATGGGAAATGTTGCACCACTTCTTGCAATAATGAATGTAGCTTTACCGCCTGATAGTAATGCGGCATCAGGTAAATATTCCTTCATCTCAGTAATCTAAAATTAGTTGCATGAAACGCATGTGGTAATTGAAACTGATACACATGGAGACCAGGTCTACGTTATGAAGTTTTTCCGTCTCAATCTCTGCCTTTCAGTGTCACAAGTAGCTGCTTCCATGCATCGCTGACCAACTCATCAAAGTGCGGAGCATGAAAGGACACGTAGAGGCGCTGAGTATTATGCTTGTCACTGAGTTAAGCATCTTAGGCGCACTAGACACTGAGGCAACCCACCTTTTTCAACAAATAAAGATTGTCCATCCCAACAAAGGGAACATGGGAATGGGCTGTTTCGAAAAGTCGTCGTTACAGCGACATTCACTGAGAGGTGCGAAGCGTTAATAAATTAGGTGTGCAACGCCCCAGGGCAGCGCGCAAAAGAAAGTAGGACCGGCTGACGGGTTGCCTAACCCACATTGCGCCTGCCAGTGGCCGAGTTGACGGGCGACGGTGTGCGCCCATGATGGATGGGACAGCGTTGGAACAGCCCATATTGGGACGCTGTGTATCTTAAGACGTTTCTGCAAATATCTCGTTACCAAATCACGTTATCTTAAAGTTTTTTGTCCGAGCCTCGAGAGCTCAAGTATCCGCGCTTGACAATAAGATGTAAAAGTTTTATGGGCCCTAGCTCGGATGTGGCTCTCTGTTTCAACGTAGAAAGGCTGCATGTAAATGGTCCATCATCTTAACAAACGCCCTATTATCTTGTCCTTTCTTTTATCAATGATCCCTTCATTTCTTATCTCATGAGTTCACTTCACTTTCGGCATTCTTCTGTAACAGCACATCTCAAACACCTCGATTCTTTTCCTTTCCAGTTTTCCTCTAGTCCTTGTGTCAATAGTAAGACCAAAATCCGAAAATGAACATTGGGGACAAATGCGAGGGTATCGCATTGCTGTTCTTGGTACGTTTCCAGTAGAAACGGTTTTCTGTCGCCTATCTGTCCTTTTTGGGAGTGTCAAGTGTGTATTATTGTTGTGTGGATCACTATGATGAGTGCTTGTACAGTGCAGTGTTGTGTTACGTTAACAAGGGTGAAGGAAAGGGTGAGGCTGAAACCCCAGTAATGGCACCCAGTCTATTCCTCTCGAATTGCAGCGAGTGGAGAGCTGAGCTTAACGTCCCCGTCCGACGGACGGATCTCCATCAGAAGTTCCAATTGCTCACACTTTAAGAGGTAACACAGAGATGTTACACGGATTCATAATGTGTTATGCTAAGTCATTTGGGCAGCACAACCCTATTCAGATCTCACATCACAAGCCAAGAGATCATCTACATAGCTGTCTAGTTCCTTTCTCAGCCTCAAATCTTAATAATCGTATCTACTACTTTGTCCAAGAATACTTTTATAACAAACCTCGCAATCACCTCTTTGCATGTTTGCGTAAGGAGTCCTGCCATTGAGAACAAATACCAGTACAGTTACAACTGTTCACAAAATACAGAGTGTTGTAAAAAGATTTAGTAATTTGTACTACTTAACCTGTTATCTTCAGTCGACGTATTGCGACGTCCTTCTTGGCTCTGTAACTAGAACCATGATAATTCTGCTTACTTGAGGATATTCAGGTTTTAGTTTAAAATACGTGCGTGAAATATCTTGTTCAAAATGGCTCAAGTCCCCTAGACTCAGAACTACTTAAACCTAACTAGTCTAAGGACATCACACACATCCATGCCCGAGGCAGGATTCGAACCTGCGACCGTAGCAGGCGCGCGGTTCCAGACTGAAGCGCCTAGAACCGCTCGGGCACAGCGGCCGGCGTATAACTTGTGTTAGGCACTTTATTCTCCATACAGGACATTTAATTGTCAGCTTTTTGACACAGCACGATTTTAACATTCAGATTCGTCTGAACCCCAGAATACGACACGACACAAACAGTACAGCAACTTCCCGCCAACATCCAACTTCCTACCACTAGTCAAGAAAGATAAAGGTTACACGAAAGAAACTATTCTACTTAACAAATGAGTTACTTACCGATAATCTTTAGTTTTGGGATTTCGTAATTAATAAAATGACGGAAAATGTATATACAGTTGGATAACCAAATTTTGAAATAAATCCAATATATGAAGAATAATTAAGTTATTTGAAAAATATTAAAATTAATATTACAAGAATTGCCCAGAAAGTAATCCACCACATTTTTTTTCAGCCGAAAATAACGCTACGAATGCGAAACGTTAACTTGAAATCTCCTGAGTGGGCGCGCCAAGTTTCCGTCATTTCCGACAGATTGCGTAACTGCGGGACGGTTTCAAAATGGCGTCTGTAGGTGATGTACGTTACAAGTAACGTGCCGTCATTGAATTTCTCAGTGTAGAGAAACAAACTGTAGGGAATATTCACAAACGTGTGTGCAAAGTCTATGGGGCATCTGCTGTCGAAAGAGGTACAGTTAGTCGCTGGACAACAGGAGTTGGTTCGGCGGAGCTCCACGATTTGCAGTGGTCGGAGAGACCATCCATGGTTATCATACCCGACACATCTGACCTAGCCCCCTCGCACTTCCACTTGTTTGGGCTATTAAAGGATGCTATTCGTGAATTCGACTCACACAGTGAAGCACTGGCTCCGCCACCCGCCACCAGGACGAGGATTGATTCCAAAAGGCCATACAGCCTTTGTTTAGCACCGGAGGAAGGTCATAGAACGGGATGGAGATTACGTGGAAAAATAGGGTGTGTAGAAAAAACACCGTTCTTTCGTGTGTGTAATTCTCATTATGTTCAATAAAGAAAATTTGAAGAAAAAAATGGGATGCATTACTTTCTGGGCAACCCTCGTATATACGTTAATTCATTTTTGAACACATGCTCTGCATACAAATGTACAAAACTATTATAGTTATGTCATTAAAACTTTTTGAAATGTAAAACTACAATTTGAACTTATTTGTATCTCTTATAATAAATTTATGGAGGGTGTCGAATAATCCACTCCATAACGCAAGATTAGCCACTGAGCAGTTCCATTACAAGCCCAAATGGCGCATTGTCTTGGGAGAATGTTGCATGTATGTAACTACGTACCTAAGGGATCTGACGTTTGTACAATATATCAAACACATAATGAAAGGTTTGCAAACGTGTTTTATAATAAAAAGACAAAGCACATTTCTATTTATTTCTACATCCTCTTTCAATTCCACAAATTTAATGAGTTTCATTTGCTGAACCTGTCTGTGATATTTCACTTCTAATCGTTCTGCTCGTTGTATCTGTAGCGTTCCCCCGGCCGGTGTGGGCGAACGGTTCTAGACCCTTCAGCCTGGAGCCGCGCGACCGCTTCGGTCGCAGGTTCGAATCCTGCCTCGGGCATGGATGTGTGTGATGTCCTTAGGTTAGTTAGGTTTAAGTAGTTCTAAGTTCTAGGGGACCAATAACCTCAGATGTTGAGTCCGATAGTACTCAGAGCCATTTGAACCATTGTAGCGTTCCTACTGCTGCATTTAGCACTACTGTGGTCGTAAATACATCGCTATTTCTCTACTAGACCAACAAAATGAACAGTAAACTGAACATCGCCTCTCTTTTGCCTGTATACAAAGACAACCGCACAAGCAAAGCAGAAACGTTCGCAAACTGTCGCTAGCACGGGCGTTGCGAGAGGCAAAATGAAGTAGGCCGCATTAGTCTTACAGTGCCGTGGCATGGCACGCGTCCCATATGCTCCTTGCATGTCTGAAGTTTGCCACGCCAGGCGTCACTCGTTCTGATGGGCATCCTGTCTAATGGACCACCGTATAGTCAAATTCTCCTGCACACGTTCTCGGAAATGTGTTTGACACAGTCATCTTGAAAGGGTCCTGTAGTCCCCTTTCAGTATTTTATTTACTTTCCAGGGATACAAAACTCTCTGGCAGGCATGAGTGAATTAATGTGGTGTGTTTCATGTTGTTATACGGTGGTTTAGTCTGCTACAGAGAATCAGCGGTAGTCGTACAGAATGGCCAACTCCTGTAGTTTTCAGGTAAGCAAAGAAGTTTGCTCTCCTTGCGTGAAAGTTACCGGTGTTAGCTCGGTGGCGGAAGCCTCATCTCTAGGTTTTCCTGGCCACGGAATCGCGTGGTAGACGTTGGAGCGTGTGAGACGGTTAGTCTGCTTCCAGCGCGCCGAGGGTCTGCAGCCGAGTTCCCTTCGAAGGAGGGTGAGATGGTTTAACAGCGTCGCGCGTTGTCTCGTAGCGAGAGGGGAGCTTTTAGCTTTTGGTCTCGCATCTCGTCTTATAAAGATTGTTTAACCTTGTTGCAGCAAGGAATGCAAGGCTTCTGCAGATATTCAGTTTGATTCCTAATGCAGACTTTGATCCGTAAGAAGAATGTAACATAAAGGTGTTGCATACACAAGAAGTGCACCCTCGGTTCAGTGTGAGCGTTTGTCTGCCTGCAACTGCGTCTGTATAGGTTCTAATCTTTCCTGAACCTTAATAATTTTGCCTCTTCGTGAATTTTCTTTGTCTCATTTATCTAATGTCCGTTGGAAGCCATCCACGTGGTTTAATATTAGAGTTTGTTGGCCCACTGCCATCCCCCTTTGTCCATTCTGAAAAATGTTAATTGTTCGCGGCTGCGTTGTTTAATGTGATTAAAACTTGGCCACGGTATGTATAAATTGTCTCTCCGCAAACCACGTGGGCATACGAGTGTGTTGTGAATCGTGTACCGTTTCAGAAGAAATTTTACTTATTTACCAGGCAACAGCAGATGTGTAGATGCATGACATCAATGTTTTAAGGAATGAATAATTTTGCCACCAATCTTATCCTGCGTACCGGTGTTACATCTCTGTTACCTACGCCATTTACCTTGTAGTTTCCTTGTTAGCCCATCCATAGCGTTTCCATGCGCAGAGGCCCAGTAATTAGTGTTCCCTTTTTATTTAAAACAAATTCTTTAGAATAGATGTTGTTTTCAGGAGTGCTGCTCAAGCTGCTCTTGTGCACAGTGTTCAAGCATCATTTACTTTAATATTTGATTCACTTGAACTATGCCTGGACCAAACTAGTAATTACGTCCCATTCTTTATGAGTGATGGCGCAATGAATGTTCTTTTATGAGTCTTTTTTCTTAGGATTAAATTAATTAATTTTCCGATGCAGCCGAACCCTTAATCTGTCGTTTGGCTAGAGGCGGTGGCGACCCAATCTTTTACGTTGATTTCTATGTCAGATATTTTCTTATTCAAAATGAGATTCACGTAACTTACACATAACGCCAATTTTTTCCGCAACTTACTCATAGTGACCATGACGCAAGCTAACTTACAAGCTACCATGTTCCAGTCTGTTATAATAAGACAAGCTCGCCGATTGTGAACATAAGTTGCAGATTTAATCGACTCATTGAATATTAGTGGCCTGGTTACGTATGTATAAAGACTGACGTATCGAATTTCTACAAGAGGAGTATACTGGAGTGCTTTTTTATGCCCTCAGATCCAAATCAGTAAGGCCTAGAAATCGCCTAAAAGTGCTTCTATTTTTGCTGTGGAGATTGTGGTAATTTTGCTAGCAATTAAGTCTGTGTCTTCAACTTCCTTCCTAAAGGTATAAATCGTGTCAGGCTCCAAGAGTGTTCTTAAAAGTATTCAACTCCGAAGATGAAACTACAAACCATTATATTTTGTACGTGGTATTGGAATACATTCGCTGTAAACGGAGACGTCAAGGGATAGCGTTTGTAATTAGAAATCAAAACGGTCTCGGTCCCAGATTCGAAGCCGACGAACGCTTAAATTTTGAATAAACATCATCAGTATTGGAGGCCGAACACTTCCGACCTAAGAAGTCACTCTCATTCTTGCAACGACCTTGTCAAAGAGGGCGGAGAAGCGGACAGTGGTTCAGGGCACACTCTTTCCCTTGGGGTGTAAAATGCCCCTAAACGCGGAAGAATCAGCAATGGTCAACGGCATGAGGATATAGAAGGCAATGGAAGCCATTGCAACAACGACACATAACGTCTATCCACAAGGCATGTGGCTGTCTTTTGGTCTCACGATATTTCTCCATCGACAAGATTTCGCAACAGTCCCCCGTTCCGATCTCGCGGAGGAGACTGCCAAGGGGAAGGTGACCACGAGAAAAAGACTGAATAACCAACGTAGGGATAACGTTCTACGAGTCGGGTCGTGGAATGCCACAAGTTTGAACGTGGTAGGGAAGCTAGAAACTCTGAAAAGGGAAATGCAAATGCCCAATCTAGACATAGTGGGCGTCAGAGAAGCGAAATGGACAGAAGTCAAGGATTTCTGGTCAGTTGAGTACTGGGTAATATCAACAGCAGCAGAAAATGGTATAACGGGAGTAGGATTTGTTATGAATAACAAGGTAAGGCAAAGGGTGAAGTACTGCCAACAGTTCAGTGATAGGGTTGTTCTTATCAGAATCGACAGTAAACCGACACCGACAACGACAGTTCAGGTATACATTCCGACGTCGCAAGCCGAAGATGAAGAGATAGAGAAAGCATATGAGGATATTGGACGGGTAATTCAGTACTTAAAGGGAGATGAAAATCTAATAGTCATGGGGGATTTGAGTGTGGTTGTAGGGGAAGGAGTAGAAGAAAGGGTTACTGGAGAATGTGGGCTTGGCGCTAGGAATGAGAGAAGAAAAAGAGTAATTGAGTTCTGCAATAAATTTCAGCTAGGATTATTGATTCCCTGTTCAAGAATCACAAGAGGAGAAGGCATACTTGGAAAAGACCGGGAGATACGGGAAAATTTCAGTTAGATTACATCGTGGTCAGACTGACTCCTAAATTAGATACTGGATTGTGAGGCGTACACGGGAGCAGATATAGACATAGATCACAACTCAGTAGTGATGAAAAGTAGCCAGAAGTTTAAGCCAGTAGTCAGGAAGAATCAATACCCAAAGGAGTGGGATACAGAAGTACTAAGGAATGAAGAGATACGCTTGAAGTTCTCTGAGGCTACAGATACAGCAATAAGGAATAGCTCAGTAGGCAGTACCGTTGAAGAGGAACGGACATCTCTAAAAAGAGCAATCACAACAGCTGGAAAGAAAAACATAGGTAAAAAGAAGGTAATTGCGAGGAAACAATGGATAACAGAAGAAATACTTCAGTTGATATTCGAAAGAAAAAAGTACAAAAATTTTCTGGGAAATTGAGGAATACAGAAATACAAGTTGCTGAGGAATGAAATAAACAGGAAGTGCAGGGAAGCTACGACGAAATGGCTGCAGGAAGAATGTGGAGAAATCGAAAAAGATATGATTGTCAGAAAGATTGACTCACCATGTAGGAAATTCAAAATACCGTTCGGCGAAATTAAAAGCAGGGTTGGTAACATTAAGAATGCAACGGGAATTCCACTGTTAAATGTAGAGAAGAGAGAGAAGAGAGCGGATAGGTAGAAAGAGTACATTGAAGGCCTCTGTGAGGGGGAAGATTTGTCTGATGTGATAGAAGAAGAAACAGGAGTCGATTTAGAAGAAATAGGATATCCAGTATTAGAATCAGAATTTAAGAGGCTTAGGAGGACTTAAGAACAAATAAGGCAGTAGGGGTAGATAATGTTTCATTAGAATTTCTAAAATCATTGGGGGAAGTGGCAACAATATGATTATTCATGTCAGTGTGAGAATGTACGAGACTAGCGATACACTATCAGACTTTCGGAAGAACGTCATCAGCACAGTTCCAATGGTTGCAAGAGCTGACAAGTGCGAGAATTATCGCACAATCAGCTTAACAGCTCATTCATGTGAGTTGCTGACAAAAATAATACACAAAAGAATGGAAAGAAAATTGTGAGTATGTTAGATGACTATCAGTTTGGCTACAGGAAAGGTAAAGGCGCCAGAGAGGTAGTTCTAACGTTGTTGATAATGGAAGCAAGACTGAAGAAAAATCATGGAAACCTACATATTTATATCTTTCGATAAATGTTTAATACTACTCCTGCTACTTCTAATAATAATAATGATAATAATAATAATAATAATATAATAATATAATAATAATAATTATAGTAATATAATAATAATAATAATAGTCAGGATAAAGTTGACATTATACCAATTATACTTTCAACTACAGGAGTCATACCACGCAATATCCACCAGTACATCAACGCAATACAGCTACAGCCAAACTTATATATACAACTACAGAAATCTATAATTATTGATGCATGTTCAATTACCCGAAAGTTCCCAAATGCAATGTAACATATACCGTACAGTTAAAAGGAAGTCACGCTTGATCAAGGTCCGCGTCACTTTCCATTTTTAACCAGAAATAACGTCTGAGAAAAGGATAATAATAATAATAATAATAATAAAGATAATAATGCCATTGTTATTAGCATTTGTCTGTTTTATAGTACAACTTTTCTAATTTATCATTTTCAAAGTTCAGGAAATTTAGTGACACGGTCTCTGTGTGCGTCATTAACTTGGAAGTGCTATCGAGCGAAAATTAAATAGAAATAAAAATTAAAACAAGACTCAGAAAAGCGATCTGGGACTTAGTATTTGACTTTGACATATAATAGGGTAATCAGGAATACCGCCTTTTCAGTATCATAACGGTAATGACTATTTCTAACGTCTCTAATATTAAAAATACTTGCATGTCTGAGCCTATTACCTTGTAAGTCGCAGGATCACACAGAGTCGGGGAGGACAGGAAAGTGTTTGAGGTAAAGGAGAAGAAGGGAGGGTGGACAGATGAAGTCATTGACATGCCGCTAGTCAGTAACACAAATACAGTGTAAGAGTTGTCGCTGTTGGTTGGAAGTGTTCAGAGATATCTCTCGGGTTTTTCTGGCATGTGCGACAGTAAACACGTGAATCTGGTGGGTCGATGAGCTCTTGCCACATCACGAGACGCGAAGTGAGATTGTTATTCCAAGGCCGAGCAAAGACCGGAGCACCCGCGCCTGACCCAGGGGTCACACTGGGTCCTTCGCAGTGGACGTACATTGGGTAACACAGAAACCAGCGATGACAAGTTTTCTGTTCTTAAGGTGGCCTCACACGTAACTGCAGATGTCCTGTAAATTGAGTTCAGTGAAATTTGTTTCCAAAAAAGGTCGAGGTAAGCTCCACTAAGTCCCCCTGCCGAACTCAGCCTCTTGACCGCCAGGTAGAAGAGCCGATGACCCTTGCGTGGTGTACTGATGAAGAGGACTAGAAATGTTCCAACAAGAACTGTAATGTCAAATTTCCTATAATCGGAAATAATAGCAATTTATTTTATTGACTAACGCGAAAAACCAATCAAAAGTTGCAAATTTTACTTTTCGTTATTCACCCGATGACTAGTTTCGGGCAGGGACCCATTTTCAGATCATCATAACACAGTCAAAAATTGTATTTCCGAAAATACAAAAACATGTCAAAAATGTGCAAACGAACAGTTGCAGATGGATGCGCTGTAACAGTTCGTTTGCACATTTTTGACATGTTTGTTGGAGTGATACGGGACGTCCGGATACGACTCTGACAGGTGACACGTACGTTAGCATCCTGTCTGATCACCTGCAACCGTTCATGTCCATTGTGCATTCCGACGGATTCGGGCAATTCCAGCGGGACAATGGGACACCCCACACGTCCAGAATTTCTACAGAGTGGCTCCAGGAACACTCTTCCGAGTTTAAACACTTCCGTTGGCCACCAAACTCCCCAGACATGAACATTATTGAGCATATCTCGGATACCGTGCAACGCGCTGTTCAGAAAAGATTTCCACCCCCTCGTACTCTTACGGCCCTGCAGGATTCATGGCGTGAATCCCCTCCGGCACTACTTCAGACATTAGTCGAGGCCAAGGCACGTATCGTTGCGGCACTTCTGCGTGCTCGCGGGGGCCCTACACGATATTAGGCGGATGTACCAGTCTCTTTGGCTCTTCAGTGTATATCCACAGCTGCAAGAATGACAATCATGCATGAGTAAGCATTCCGTGCGAGGTTGTTTGTGTATGGGATACTTTTGCGCAGCTACGATTTGACATTAAAATGTTAGTTTTGTGCATAAGTTCGTAGCGTTTTTCGATAAGTTTAATGAACACAGCTGACACATATTACAGAGACTTTAGTCATCAGTAATTTTTTATACTTCACTATTTACAACAGTCTACCAACGCAGGGGCAATTTTTCGATTCAGCGACTGTACAAATCACGTGGGTTTGAGTCGATAAACTCGTCGAGACATGTTTGTAGCGCATTTGCCTCCGGAAAGGAAGGTACATATGGTATAACTGTGGATCCACAACGGATGGATACATTTAGCGTTCCACACATCGCGAGGTAGAGGCTGTTTGTGAGCCGAGGAAGAAAGCCCTTTCCAGTCAGCCGGCTGAACTTACCTCTCGGGGCCTCACAGCCGATAGTGCCATACAACCCTTTCTTTCTGTTTTCCACTGTCTTCGTGCGCAAGTGAAATCAGTATGGATTTGTTAACCTGTGTTTCGCGAACTGAACCATTATTCTCGGTTGGACGCACTTCGTTGGATTACAGATCACGACTGTGACTTGCGTGATTATATAGTGTCACAAGGAGTTTACGTGATTTGGCGAATGTTGTTGATTACGGTGAGGGTGCGAGAAACGAAAGGATGAAATTCGGTGCAGAGAAAATCCCACGCAAGAAATTTTAAAGTTTATAGCTGTCGAAATAAGATACCGATTTTTTTTAAAATTAGACGGTATAGTTATTTCCTGTGGAACTGGAATGAGACTTCGAAGAGGACCTCAGTGAAATTGGATCTTGATCAAACAGTAACAAGATGACAGCGCCGAAAGCTACTCTCCCACTGTCAGGAGACGAGGTCTGTGATAATGTAGTTGAGTCAAGACATAACGTACATTTAACACGTACACTTTCAAAATATAAGGGGACAGCATGATTTTCGACTGTTTATTTGTCGGTTTCATTTAATCATTCGGTGTGAGGTATTTTGATGTGTGCAGCTTAGTTGCGTAAAGGTAACAAGTAAGCCAGCTAGTGGTGTGAGAAACAGCTTGTATAAAGTTCTAATATTATTGTGTTTTCGCTCGTATGAAAGCTGTGAGTACCCTTGGAAAGGCATTCACCTAGCTGTGTATTACATGATCAACTTATGAGATGAGACCTATTCTTTGAAAGACATTTGTTTTACATAATTTACGTAACTGTATAGATGCGCATCTAGCGCGAACGCTTATACATCGATTGCGCAGTCAAAGAAACATTTTAACAGAAGCTGAACTGAGCGTTTCGCTTCGATCTATATACAAAAAACCTTTGTAGATATTCAGATTTTATCGTACTTCTGCTTGTAATGTGAAAGCGTAAAGAAGGTCGTCTTTAAGCCACAAAAGTGAGCGGTCTTGCCAGCGTGCAGACAACAGTTATTAATTAATAAAATTGAAGTACTTTATGTTCGATACTGTAAATCTGCAAGTTATTGTTATGAAGGTGTTGAACGGTGCAAGAATTGTCTTTAACGAAGGAGAAAAGTAATGCTTGTAATTTGTGACAAAAACGTGAACCAAGGAGACAGCACAGGGCAGGCTGAAATCTGATCGTACCATGCAGTCAGAAAATTAAAATTACTTATGTAAGTTATAGTGTTTATAAATAAGCCCTAATTGCTTGTGAGAATTATTTGAATATATTTAGTGTTTACCAGATTTCTTATTGTATTCTTTTCCTTTATTTTTTTTCCTCCATGCCATTATTTTTATAAATGTCAAATAGGCTTTACTACAGCAGAGAAACTGCGGCATACTGGTCGTAGACAGAAGGCCACTCCTTGTCTTCTGTACAACTCATAGCTGCCCCATTTACACTCCTGGAAATGGAAAAAAGAACACATTGACACCGGTGTGTCAGACCCACCATACTTGCTCCGGACACTGCGAGAGGGCTGTACAAGCAATGATCACACGCACGGCACAGCGGACACACCAGGAACCGCGGTGTTGGCCGTCGAATGGCGCTAGCTGCGCAGCATTTGTGCACCGCCGCCGTCAGTGTCAGCCAGTTTGCCGTGGCATACGGAGCTCCATCGCAGTCTTTAACACTGGTAGCATGCCGCGACAGCGTGGACGTGAACCGTATGTGCAGTTGACGGACTTTGAGCGAGGGCGTATAGTGGGCATGCGGGAGGCCGGGTGGACGTACCGCCGAATTGCTCAACACGTGGGGCGTGAGGTCTCCACAGTACATCGATGTTGTCGCCAGTGGTCGGCGGAAGGTGCACGTGCCCGTCGACCTGGGACCGGACCGCAGCGACGCACGGATGCACGCCAAGACCGTAGGATCCTACGCAGTGCCGTAGGGGACCGCACCGCCACTTCCCAGCAAATTAGGGACACTGTTGCTCCTGGGGTATCGGCGAGGACCATTCGCAACCGTCTCCATGAAGCTGGGCTACGGTCCCGCACACCGTTAGGCCGTCTTCCGCTCACGCCCCAACATCGTGCAGCCCGCCTCCAGTGGTGTCGCGACAGGCGTGAATGGAGGGACGAATGGAGACGTGTCGTCTTCAGCGATGAGAGTCGCTTCTGCCTTGGTGCCAATGATGGTCGTATGCGTGTTTGGCGCCGTGCAGGTGAGCGCCACAATCAGGACTGCATACGACCGAGGTACACAGGGCCAACACCCGGCATCATGGTGTGGGGAGCGATCTCCTACACTGGCCGTACACCACTGGTGATCGTCGAGGGGACACTGAATAGTGCACGGTACATCCAAACCGTCATCGAACCCATCGTTCTACCATTCCTAGACCGGCAAGGGAACTTGCTGTTCCAACAGGACAATGCACGTCCGCATGTATCCCGTGCCACCCAACGTGCTCTAGAAGGTGTAAGTCAACTACCATGTCCAGCAAGATCTCCGGATCTGTCCCCCATTGAGCATGTTTGGGACTGGATGAAGCGTTGTCTCATGCGGTCTGCACGTCCAGCACGAACGCTGGTCCAACTGAGGCGCCAGGTGGAAATGGCATGGCAAGCCGTTCCACAGGACTACATCCAGCATCTCTACGATCGTCTCCATGGGAGAATAGCAGCCTGCATTGCTGCGAAAGGCGGATATACACTGTACTAGTGCCGACATTGTGCATGCTCTGTTGCCTGTGTCTATGTGCCTGTGGCTCTGTCAGTGTGATCATGTGATGTATCTGACCCCAGGAATGTGTCAATAAAGTTTCCCCTTCCTGGGACAATGAATTCACGGTGTTCTAATTTCAATTTCCAGGAGTGTATTTATGATTTCGTTTAGAAATGCAATTTTTTTTATTGTTCATTGTTAAAGGTCCCTTAAGTAATTATAAAATTCATACTGATTACGTAAAGGAATCCGGGTTTTTCTTTTCCAAATAATAGAAACCTTTGCGTAATCAAAAACTAGTCTCCTTCTGACAACGATCAGGAGCCGACCAGAAGACGGACGTCTTCGACAGCTTTCGTGTTTCGTGTGGCAAAGCTGTGCCAAACAGCTAACACGACACACGACATTCTAGTATGAAACACACACACACACACACACACACACACACACACACACACACATATATATATATATATATATATATATATATATATATATATATATATATATATATGAATTAAACAACATAGAAATAGTAGAATATGTAAGAAACGGAAACAAAAGTACATTCATGTTCAGAGGAAAAAAAAAACAGAACACCTTGAAGTGGCTGCATTCGCGCAAGACGTTCAGCGCCAACTCAAGATCTTATGATGTGGGGTGCTATTGGATACAACCACAAATCACAGTTGGCGCGTGTCTAGGGCACTGTGATCAGTGACCTGACGTCCTGCGACTCGTAGCAATTTTGGAAATTTTGGAAATTTGTGGTAAGGTCTTATGGAACCAAACTGCTGAGGTCATCGGTCCGTAAGCTTACACACTGCTTAAACTAACTTACGCTATGAACAACACACACAGCCATGCCTGAGGGAGGACTCGAACCTCCTACGGGGGAGCCGCACGGACCGTGACAAGGCGCTCAAGACCGCGCGGCGACCCGTAGCCACACCCCTTCTGCACACCACATCATTCACCATTTTTCAGCAAGACAATGCATGACAACATGTTTCTGCACGAACTCGTGCCTTCTTCGTGTCACGGGATGTCAGCCTGTTGCCCTAGTCCGCCAGATCACCAGACGTGTCGCCAATCGCAAATGTGTGGATGTGGTGAAACGACGCGTGCAGTGCTGTGACCCAACGCCGACCACCGCAGATGAACTTTGGAACCAGGTGAACGTTGCATGTACAATGACTGTACCACAGGACGCCAATCGCATCTTATATGGGTCGATGCCATCACGCGTGAAACAAGTTATCAGGGCCCATGGCGGACCCTGTGCATACTGGGCAACAGGACACGTGCTGAACGTTTCTGCAGAACATACTAATATACATGTCCTGTGAATATGAAAGTGCCAGTTCTAGTTGTTCAAGGTGTTCTGTTTTTTTTTCTGAATATGAGAGTATTTAAACATTTTACTCCTATTATGTCTGTAAGAGAACTGCTCCGGTTAACCAGAGACTTTATTTATTGTACCAGCATCGGCAGTAATAGTCGGTGGCACCAAAGAAGGAGACACGATATTTGCACAGCTTCCAGATTCTTTCTCCATGTTTCAAAAGAGGAGACGTACGATTAATGGGAAGAGCAGTGGCAAATATCGCAGAAGAAAAAGAGCTTTTCGTTCGTTTCGGTCCAAAACCGTGGTACAGTCAGAAAAAACTTCCAAGGAGATACGTAAGATCAATCATTAGAATAAGTTTGAGACATGCATGTTTCCCTGCACGCCTGTACAGCATCGCAGTGATAGACTTTCCAGAATACTGTGAACGTTCAGAAGGCTACGGATACCTTGATCATTTCATTTTGGGATGCTCCAAACATACCCCACATTAAAATAAACTGTGGGAAAACTCTGCAAAAATGAAGATTCAAATGGCTCTGAGCACTATGGGACGTAACTTCTGAGGTCATCAGTCCCCTAGAACTTAGAACTACTTAAATCTAACTAATCTAAGGACATCACACACATCCATACCCGAGGCAGGATTCTAACCTGCAACCGTAGCGGTCGCGCAGTTCCAGACTGTAGCGCCTAGAACCGCTCGGCACTCTAGCCGGCAATGAAGATTCCCTTGCCAACAAACATTAACACTTTAATGTGCGACAACAACCTCAAAAACAATAGTTTAATAAGACGTTACCAACAGGAAGTGGACACGAAGCTCTGATATATAAAATACTGAACATCTAGTTTTATATATGTACAAAAGTAGACGTCTATTTCAAGTTTAATTGCAGCCACTGACCTAGCAGCTGTAATGGCTTATTGTTTTCTACAAAAAGTCATTAAATGGATTTAACAAAATAGTCTGTGGACGGCTGGCGATGTTGTAGTGTATGCTTCTTAAAATGAAGTGGTATGGAAACATATTACCTGGAAAAAAGCGTGGACTGCCGTAATTGCGGAAGCGATGTACTTATGAGGGAAGAAGGAATTATTTCCCTGGATGACGATATGTAAATGCACCGAGGCGATGCCACTAAAATTAGGGAATGTACACATTAATATTGCATCGAACCAGCTAAGTTTGTCAAGAAATATTGTCAAATACCGCTTCAAACTGAATATTTGTGTTCATTACTGTATAAATATATGAAATTTGATGAACTCGCTTTCTTTCATTCCATAACCTACCTGTATAAAGAGCAGTACTTTAATTTTGGCACTTAAAGACGATGAAAGTAACTTAGTGAAAATATATAGCCATTGCAGAAAAGTAGAACATTTCATTAACTGCACGGTATATGAACCAGTGCTACAGTATGTTATGTCATTCTACAACTGTATGTACTTGCAGTATAATCGTTATAACGTGGAGTTGGGTAGTCCTCTACACTCACAGGATTATTGAATAATAAATCCCGATGGCCGCGTCATAGGTCGCAGAAATTTCTACCCTACCGTACCAAATGTAACCAGACACCTAACTCAGGTTCACTTCGTGTGTTTATTAATACGATTGTCATCTCTAATGCTCAAAATGTAAACCTTAAGCATTGCTACATGGTGCAAAGCTATTCGTGACAGAGAATGCTGCACGATGAATTTCATCTGGGCTTATCGCACCACACGCCTGTGTTATCCGGCAATTCATATCTTCGGGAGTCGTGGGTGTTTGGTTGTAGCCCTCTTGTTTCAATATTTCCCTACAGATAAAAGTCCAAGTTGCTAAGTCTGGTGAACGTGCAGGCCCTTTCGTGTTCCCGGAACGACCATTCTACCACTCTCCAAACGTTCTGTTAAGAAGGTATGTAATTACCAATCCGGAATGGACGAAACGTCCGTCATGTTGGAACCATACAGACTGTCTTATGGCAAGTACGATGTATTGCAGTAATTGAAGCTGCATATCCGTGAGGAACTGTTGGTAATTGTGTCTGTTTAAAATCCCATCAATAAAACAGGGACCAGTGGTGGATTCTTGAAAAGTCCCACTCGTTGTTTATCCACTTCTCTCAGCTTCAGTCCAGAAGTGCAAGTAATAAAGATGCATTTGCATGGTTTGTAAACGATGCTTCGTCCGTAAACGGAATCATGCTTGAAATTGTCGCATCACCTTGCAATATTCGTTGACATTATCCACATCTACAAACATATTGCGCAAGACATCATACAGTGCATGACGGAGGGTGCTTTGTGCCACAAATAGTCATTCTGTTTCCTGTCCCATTCGCCAAAGGAGCGAGGGAAAAAGTGCGTCTAGGCCGAGCGGTTCTAGGCGCTTCAGTCCGGAACCGCGATGCTGCTGCGGTCGCAGGTTCGAATCCTGCCTCGGGCATGGCTGTGTGTGATGTCCTTAGCATAGCTGGGTTTAAGTAGTTCTAAGTTTAGGGGACTGATGACCTCAGATGTTAAGTCCCATGGTCATTACAGCCATTTCAACCACTTTTGAAGAGCGTCTATATGCCTACTTAAGAGTACAGATTCCTCTTATCTTGTGTACGCTGCCCTTACGCGAAATCTACGTTCGTTTCAGTAGAATCATTATTCAGTCTGCCGCAAATGCCTGTTCTCTGAATTTTTTCAGTAGTGTTTCGCGTAAAGAAGTAATCTTCCCTCCTGGGATTCTCATTTGAGTTCACGAAGCATCTCCTCAGCACTCGCCTATTGATCGAATCTACCCGTAATATGTCTAGCAGCACGCCTCTGAACTGCTTCGGTGTCTTCCTTTTCTTCGACTTGATGGGGATCCCAAATACTGGAGCAGAACTCATGAATGGGTCACACTTGTGTTTTATACGCGTTCTCCTTTATAAATGAGCTACACTTTCCAAAATTTTCCGAATAAATCGAACTTAACTATTATTTTTCTACATTTCCAGCATGATGCCATTCATCACCCCAAATGGAAAGCCCTTCTCCATCATCCTATAGTCTATTATAATAGGTCAACGACGCCACTCTGCCATTGTCTATAGACCTACTAAAATATCAGCAAATACGGGGGTTGGTACTTAAATAGTGGCAACCATTTATTCGCAACCGATACAAAAGAGATACAAGTTTGCACCTGTTACTGTCCTTCAAAGTAGTCACCAGAGTTGCGTAGAACCCGTTGCCAGCGATGTGGAAGGCGTGGTATACCGTTAGCAGAGCCTGTTCTGTTGATGATGCGAATGGAGCGGTCTACTGCCTGTCGAATCTCTGGAACAGTTCTGAAGCGAATGCCACGAAGTGGCTCCTTCATATTCGAAATCAAATCAAACTCACAAAAACTTAAGTCCGGGGAGTACGGTTGATGGTACAGTACGTCCCAGTCCCATCGATCGAACAAAGCAGCTACAGCTTGCGCTGAATGCACCCGCGCATTGTCGTGCAAAATGATGGGTGGGTTGCGCAGAAAGTGTCGCCGCTTCTTTCGCAAAGCTGGTCACAGGTGATGCTACAAAAATGAATAGTAATACTGTGCATTGACGGTCTGCCGTGGAGGAACGTAATGTGTTAGCATAACAGTACCAAAGTCGCACGCGAGAATCATCGTAACTTTCACCATACTGGGACTCTGGAGCACCACCTGCGACCAGCTTTGTGAAAGAAAGGGCGACACTTTCTGCGGCAACCCACCCATCATTTTGCACGACAATGCGCGGGCACATACAGAGCAAGCAGTGGCTGCTCTGTTCGGTCAATGGGAGTGGGAAGTACTGTACCATCCACCATACTCTCCGGACTTATGACCTTGTGACATTAATTTGATTCCAAATATGAAGGAACCACTCCGTGGCATTTGCTTCAGAACTGTTCCAGAGATTCGACAGGCAGTAGACCGCTTCATTCGCACCATCAACAGAACAGGCTCTGCTAACGGTATACTACGCCTTTCACTTCGCTGGCAACGGGTTCTACACAACGCTGCTGACTACTTTGAGGGACAGTAACAGGTGCAAACATGTAACTCTTTTGTATAGGTTGTGAATAAATAGTTGCCACTATTTAAGATCCAACCCTCGTAGTCGCAGACTGCTTTTCCCACTATCCGTCAGGTCACTCATGTAAACGGAAAACGAGCGCTGCTTTCGCACTTTCCTGGGGCACTCCTAACTATCTCTCATGAAGACTCGCCGCCCAGACTACGTGCTGGGTTCTGTTACTGAAGAAGTCTTTGATCCGCTCATATACATACACTCCTGGAAATTGAAATAAGAACACCGTGAATTCATTGTCCCAGGAAGGGGAAACTTTATTGACACATTCCTGGGGTCAGATACATCACATGATCACACTGACAGAACCACAGGCACATAGACACAGGCAACAGAGCATGCACAATGTCGGCACTAGTACAGTGTATATCCACCTTTCGCAGCAATGCAGGCTGCTATTCTCCCATGGAGACGATCGTAGAGATGCTGGATGTAGTCCTGTGGAACGGCTTGCCATGCCATTTCCACCTGGCGCCTCAGTTGGACCAGCGTTCGTGCTGGACGTGCAGACCGCGTGAGACAACGCTTCATCCAGTCCCAAACATGCTCAATGGGGGACAGATACGGAGATCTTGCTGGCCAGGGTAGTTGACTTACACCTTCTAGAGCACGTTGGGTGGCACGGGATACATGCGGACGTGCATTGTCCTGTTGGAACAGCAAGTTCCCTTGCCGGTCTAGGAATGGCAGAACGATGAGTTCGATGACGGTTTGGATGTACCGTGCACTATTCAGTGTCCCCTCGACCATCACCAGTGGTGAACGGCCAGTGTAGGAGATCGCTCCCCACACCATGATGCCGGGTGTTGGCCCTGTGTGCCTCGGTCGTATGCAGTCCTGATTGTGGCGCTCACCTGCACGGCGCCAAACACGCATACGACCATCATTGGCACCAAGGCAGAAGCGACTCTCATCGCTGAAGACGACACGTCTCCATTCGTCCCTCCATTCACGCCTGTCGCGACACCACTGGAGGCGGGCTGCACGATGTTGGGGCGTGAGCGGAAGACGGCCTAACGGTGTGCGGGACCGTAGCCCAGCTTCATGGAGACGGTTGCTAATGGTCCTCGCCGATACCCCAGGAGCAACAGTGTCCCTAATTTGCTGGGAAGTGGCGGTGCGGTCCCCTACCTCACTGCGTAGGATCCTACGGTCTTGGCGTGCATCCGTGCGTCGCTGCGGTCCGGTCCCAGGTCGACGGGCACGTGCACCTTCCGCCGACCACTGGCGACAACATCGATGTACTGTGGAGACCTCACGCCCGTGTTGAGCAATTCGGCGGTACGTCCACCCGGCCTCCCTCATGCCCACTATACGCCCTCGCTCAAAGTCCGTCAACTGCACATACGGTTCACGTCAACGCTGTCGCGGCATGCTACCAGTGTTAAAGACTGCGATGGAGCTCCGTATGCCACGGCAAACTGTCTGACACTGACGGCGGCGGTGCACAAATGCTGCGCAGCTAGCGCCATTCGACGGCCAACACCGCGGTTCCTGGTGTGTCCGCTGTGCCGTGCGTGTGATCATTGCTTGTACAGCCCTATCGCAGTGTCCGGAGCAAGTATGGTGGGTCTGACACACCGGTGTCAATGTGTTCTTTTTTCCATTTCCAGGAGTGTATATGGGAAACTATTCCGATAGCCGGCGGCTGTGGCCGAGCGGTTCTAGGCGCTTCAGTCTCGAGCCGCGTGACCGTTACGGTCGCAGGTTCGAATCCTGCCTCGGGCATGGATGTGTGTGATGTCCTTAGGTTAGTTAGGTTTAAGTAGTTGTAAATCTAGGGGACTGATGACCTGAGATGTTAAGTCCCATAGTGGTTAGAGCCATTTGAACCATTTTTTATTCCGTATGCTCGGACCTTCATTAACAGACGTCTGTGGGGCAATTTGTCAAACGTTTTCCGTAAATCTAGGAATATGGCATCTGCCTGTTGCCCTTCATCCATGATTCACAGGATACTCTTCTGGAAAATGGCAAGCTGAGTTTCGCGCGAGTGAAATCCCAGCTGTCGACGCAAGATTTTCTACCTCAAGGAGTTTTATTATATTCTAACTCAGAATGTGCTCAAGGATTCTGCAGCAAAGCGATGTTAGGATATTGGTCTGTAATGTTGCGGGTCCGTGTTTTACCCTTCTTATAGACAGGAATCACCTTCGCCTTTTTCCGGTCGCTTGGGACTTCGCAGTTGACGAGAAATTCGCGATAAATGCAAGCTAAGTAAGGGTCTACTGTTGAATAAGTTTTGTGAAATCGAATTGGGATTCCATCCGGACCTGGCAGCTTATTTGTTTTCAACTTTTTCAGCTGCTATTCCTTTGCCTGTTTTTATGGGTATTTCTGTGAGATTCGTATGGGATTATGTGTGACGGTCAACCTATGGTATGTCTGTACAATAATGTTTTAAATATGAAATTTAAAAGTTTTGGTTTCCTTTTCTGTGTTTTACTGACACATCAGACTGGTCGACGAGTTACTAGATTGATGCATTCAACCCGATTAGTGATTTTGAGCGGGACCAAAATTTTATCTGGTTCTCGTAAATACCTTACGCTAACGTTTTATGACTGTGGAAGTTCTTGTATGCGTCGCTCATTGATATTTTTATACACGAACGATTTGTTACCAACTACTACCTGACGACATTTTTATATCGGGAGTACAACAATCTCCACTTCCTCAGCGTTTCCCGAATTTTGTTATTAACCCACGGTGTGTCTTTTCCGTCCTTAATCCATTTACTCGGCCCTTCTCCACAGTGTGATTTACAATCAGTTTAAACTTTGCCCATATTTCCTGTACGTCCATCATACTGGCACTAAATGTTTTTTATTCATTGTCTAAGTAAGATGCTAACGACAGTTTATCTGCCATTTCCAGCATAAAGCCTTTTTGATCGATTTGTTGACTTCTGCAATCGTCGTCGTTATGATGACATCATGATCATTAATCCCTGTCTGTATAGTGACATTGTCGGTAAGGTCAGGACTGTTTGTAGCTACAAGATCTAAGGAATTTGCATTGCATGTCGGCTGTTCAGAACTTCATCGAAATACTGTATGAATCGATAGACATCCCGGTCTATTATACTCGGTAGGTTAAAAGTCGCTGAGCTAATATTGCATGATCGTGGTACGCCCGGGCTACTGAGCGGAGACTTTCTTTGAATGATTGTGCAACTGTTTTTGAATGATTGTGCAACTGTTACGGCAGAGTCGGGTACCAGTACGAGGTGCATTCAAGTTCTAAGGCCTCCGATTTTTTTTTCTCCGGACTGGAAAGAGATAGAAACATGCGCATTGTTTTAAAATGAGGCCGCGTTCATTGTCAATACGTCCCAGAGATGGCAGCACCGTACGGCAGATGGAATTTTACCGCCAGCGGCGAGAATGAGAACTGTTTTAAATACTTAAAATGGCGACGTTTTCCTTACTTGAACAGCGTCCAATCATTCGTTTTCTGAATTTGCGTGGTGTGAAACCAATTGAAATTCATCGACAGTTGAAGGAGACATGTGGTGATGGAGTTATGGATGTGTCGAAAGTGCGTTTGTGGGTGCAACAGTTTAATGAAGACAGAACATCGTGTGACAACAAACCGAAACAACCTTGGGCTCGCACAAGCCGGTCTGATGACATGATCGAGAAAGTGGAGAGAATTGTTTTGAGGGATCGCCGAATGACTGTTGAACAGATCGCCTCCAGAGTTGGCATTTCTGTGGGTTCTGTGCAGACAATCCTGCATGGCGACCTGAAAATGCGAAAAGTGTCATCCAGGTGGGTGCCACGAATGCTGACGGACGACCACATGGCTGCCCGTGTGGCATGTTGCCAAGCAATGTTGACGCGCAAAGACAGCATGAATAGGACTTTCTTTTCGTCGGTTGTGACAATGGATGAGACGTGGATGCCATTTTTCAATCCAGAAACAAAGCGCCAGTCAGCTCAATGGAAGCACACAGATTCACCGCCACCAAAAAAATTTCGGATAACCGCCTGTGCTGAAAAAATGGTGTCGATGTTCTGGGACAGCGAGGGCGTAATCCTTACCCATTGCGTTCCAAAGGGCACTAAGGTAACAGATGCATCCTACGAAAATGTTTTGAAGAACAAATTCCTTCCTGCACTGCAACAAAAACGTCCGGGAAGGGCTGCGCGTGTGCTGTTTCACCAAGACAATGCACCCGCACATCGAGCTGACGTTACGCAACAGTGTCTTCGTGATAACAACTTTGAAGTGATTCCTCATGCTCCCTACTCACCTGACCTGGCTCCTAGTGACTTTTGGCTTTTTTCAACAATGAAAGACATTCTCCGTGGCCGCACATTCACCAGCCGTGCTGCTATTGCCTCAGCGATTTTCCGGTGGTCAAAACAGACTCCTAAAGAAGCCTTCGCCGCTGCCATGGAATCATGGCGCCAGCGTTGTGAAAAATGTGTACGTGTACAGGGCGATTACGTCGAAAAGTAACGCCAGTTTCATCAATTTCGGGTGAGTAGTTAATTAGAAAAAAAATCGGAGGCCTTAGAACTTGAATGCACCTCGTAAAAACATCTGATGGTTGAGTTCATCTAGGCCAGTCACTCGTGTTCAGATAACTTTGCAGTCAGACTCAATTTCACCCTCGGTAGACACAACATTTCTGTCGACTGCAATGAATGACTTCTCCTCCTCTGGCGTCTAACCTGTCTTTTCGATATACATTTCATGTCTCGTTAAATATTTCGGAGCTTGCCGCTTCGAATTTCATTCAGCTCTCAGCTACAAATGTAATTTGAACGCGACTGTATTGCTGGAGGGGCGTAAATACAGAAATTATTATTTTTTTCGAACGCTTCGGCAATTTACTGTTAAAATTTTGACATTTAAAGTGTGTTTGCTTTGTACGAGACCTGATTTTGCTCTCTGCATATCGACTGGCGAGAGTTGATCAGAGGGCCTCTAACTAACGCATAGCTTAAAAAAATCTCGTCGGCACTCCACAAGTACTCCGTTGCCCGAGGTAGCTGTTTCTTTCATGCAGTGCACCCCTAACCTGTCAGGACGAGTCCCACAATTCTGCACTCCATAATGCAGGTCCAGAAATCTGCAGTCATCACCGTCACAAAATCGACAGAATCTCGACTCCAAATCAAAGGACCCCGTTCAGCTGTGTAAATCTTGAGTTCTACTAGCACCATGCGTGCAAGGCTAACAACTCCGGAATCCGCCTTTACGAACTGAAGATGGCTTCAGAATCCAAGCGCCAGGCGTCACTGGTGTCAACTTAAGCCTGACTCTCACAAACTTCGAAACGCTGTTGCAAACAGTCTACGATGTGGTTGATGCTAGCGTGACGTTTCTCCCGGTGCGGTCTTGCTTCCGCCTTACCGTAGCGATTTCCCTCTCCGTATGTACAGACCGTGCTGCTCTGTTCCTGGTTGGTATACCGGGCAACAGTCTCTCAGTGCTGCCGTCAGTGCCCACACTATAGTGCGGCGGCAAAAGCAGTGAAGTGGAGACACTAGTACGGACGGAACATTTGCCCTTGCCTTGCAGCTCCCTTAGATTGTTTTCAGACGACGCTGTGATTTACCGTCTAGTAAAATCATCAGACGATCAATTCCAATTACAAAATGATCTAGAGAGAATTTCTGCATGATTCGAAAAGTGGCAATTGGCACTAAACAAAGAAAAGTGCGAGGTCATCCACATGGGTACTGAAAGAAATCCAATAAATTTTGGGTGTACGATAAATCGCACAAATCTAAGGGCTGTCAGTTCGACTAAATACCTAGGAATTACAATTACGAGCAACTTAAATTGGAAAGACCGCATAGATAATATTGTGGGGAAGGCGAAACAAAGACTGCGCTTTGTTGGCAGAACACTTAGAAGATGCGACAACTAAAGAGACAGCCTACACTACACTTGTCCATCCTCTGCTGGAATATTGCTGTGCGGTGTGGGATCATTACCAGGTATGATTGATGGAGGACATCGAAAAAGTGCAAAGAAGGGCAGCTCGTTTCGTGTTATCGCACAGTAGGGGTGAGAGTGTCACTGGTATGATACGCGAGTTGGGGTGGCAGTCACTGAAACAAAGGCGGTTTTCTTTGCGGCGAGATCTATTTACGAAATTTCAATCACCAACTTTCTCATCCGAATGCGTAAATATTTTGTTGACACCCAACTACGTAGGGAGAAATGATCATCATAATGAAATAAGAGAAATCAGAGCTCGAACGAAAAGATTTAGGTGTTCCTTTTTCCCAAACGCCATTCGAGAGTGGATGGTAGAGAAGTAGTAATAGTTAATTATGTGATGTGTTTGTGGGAAGACTGTTAGACACAGAGAAAAAACAGCAAAAACACTGAAGTGGGTATCGAAGAACCCTCTGTCAGGCACTTAGGTGTGAATTGCAGAGTAACGAAGTAGATGTAGATCATTCATCCTTCAACAACGCCTCACAAGCATATCTGCACTTCTTGCGGGTGATCCTGTCTCCTCTGTTGAAAGAGGTGGTGCCTCTGGTGGTATGAAGGGTACTGCGGCTACTACACGATGGTGTTCCAGCTCACTTCCAGATGTCCGATTAGAGACACCTTGACGTCTGCCCCACCCGATGGATGGGGCGAAGTGGTTCAGTCGCAGGACGCGCCCAGTCGCCAGAACTCAGTCCTTTCGATTCCTAGCAGTGAGGGCACCTGAAACGAGTTGTGTCTGCAAAGCTCATCCCACACGTGCAGCCACTGTAACTATGCATTCATGTTGCCTGTTGCAAACTGATACATTTGAACATGTGCGTCAGTTGCTGCCGCATCATGTTTGCTTGTACTTACAAGGGAACATCCCCATCGCACCCCCCTCAGATTTAGTTATAAGTTGGCACAGTGGACAGGCCTTGAAAGACTAAACACAGATCAATCGAGAAAACAGGAAGAAGTTGTGTGTAACTATGAAAAAAAAGCAAAATACACTCCTGGAAATTGAAATAAGAACACCGTGAATTCATTGTCCCAGGAAGGGGAAACTTTATTGACACATTCCTGGGGTCAGATACATCACATGATCACACTGACAGAACCACAGGCACATAGACACAGGCAACAGAGCATGAACAATGTCGGCACTAGTACAGTGTATATCCACCTTTCGCAGCAATGCAGGCTGCTATTCTCCCATGGAGACGATCGTAGAGATGCTGGATGTAGTCCTGTGGAACGGCTTGCCATGCCATTTCCACCTGGCGCCTCAGTTGGACCAGCGTTCGTGCTGGACGTGCAGACCGCGTGAGACGACGCTTCATCCAGTCCCAAACATGCTCAATGGGGGACAGATCCGGAGATCTTGCTGGCCAGGGTAGTTGACTTACACCTTCTAGAGCACGTTGGGTGGCACGGGATACATGCGGACGTGCATTGTCCTGTTGGAACAGCAAGTTCCCTTGCCGGTCTAGGAATGGTAGAACGATGGGTTCGATGACGGTTTGGATGTACCGTGCACTATTCAGTGTCCCATCGACCATCACCAGTGGTGTACGGCCAGTGTAGGAGATCGCTCCCCAGACCATGATGCCGCGTGTTGGCCCTGTGTGCCTCGGTCGTATGCAGTCCTGATTGTGGCGCTCACCTGCACGGCGCCAAACACGCATACGACCATCATTGGCACCAAGGCAGAAGCGACTCTCATCGCTGAAGACGACACGTCTCCATTCGTCCCTCCATTCACGCCTGTCGCGACACCACTGGAGGCGGGCTGCACAATGTTGGGGCGTGAGCGGAAGACGGCGTAACGGTGTGCGGGACCGTAGCCCAGCTTCATGGAGACGGTTGCGAATGGTCCTCGCCGATACCCCAGGAGCAACAGTGTCCCTAATTTGCTGGGAAGTGGCGGTGCGGTCCCCTACGGCACTGCGTAGGATCCTACGGTCTTGGCGTGCATCCGTGCGTCGCTGCGGTCCGGTCCCAGGTCGACGGGCACGTGCACCTTCCGCCGACCACTGGCGACAACATCGATGTACTGTGGAGACCTCACGCCCCACGTGTTGAGCAATTCGGCGGTACGTCCACCCGGCCTCCCGCATGCCCACTATACGCCCTCGCTCAAAGTCCGTCAACTGCACATACGGTTCACGTCAACGCTGTCGCGGCGTGCTACCAGTGTTAAAGACTGAGATGGAGCTCCGTATGCCACGGCAAACTGTCTGACACTGACGGCGGCGGTGCACAAATGCTGCGCAGCTAGCGCCATTCGACGGCCAACACCGCGGTTCCTGGTGTGTCCGCTGTGCCGTGCGTGTGATCATTGCTTGTACAGCCCTATCGCAGTGTCCGGAGCAAGTATGGTGGGTCTGACACACTGGTGTCAATGTGTTCTTTTTTCCATTTCCAGGAGTGTATACAAACTGAGTAGTCCTTGCAGGACAGGCAACATCAAGGCTAACGTCAGCTCAGGAGCGCCGTGGTCCCGCGGGAAGCGTGTGCAGCTGCCGAACGAGAGGTCCTTGGTTCAAGTCTTCCTGCAAGAGAAAAGTTTAATTTTTTATTTTCAGACAATTATTATCTGTCCGTCCGATGCGATCACTTTTTTTGGGAGTGGTTATCACATCCACAAGAAAACCTAAATCGGGCAAGGTAGAAGAATCTTTTTACCCATTCGCCAAGTGTACAAGTTAGGTGGGTCGACAACATATTCATGTAATGTGACGCACATGCCGTCACCAGTGTCGAATAGAATACATCAGACGTGTTTTCCTGTGGAGGAATCGGTTGACCTATGACCTTGCGACCAAATGTATTCGGTTACCATTAGAGAGACACGTCATTTCGTCTACTAATCGCACGGTTTTACTGTGCGGTCGCAAAACAGACACTAAACTTATTACAGTGAACAGAGACGTCAATGAACGAACGGACATATCATAACTTTGCGAAAATAAAAAAAGTAAAATTTTCACTCGAGGGAAGATTTGAACCAAGGACCTCTCATTGCTCAGCTGCTCACGCTAACTACGGGACCACGGCGCTCTTGACCTCTCATTAGCCTTGATGTTGCCTATCTTGCACATGGACTATTCAGTTTGTGTATTTTGCTTATTTTTTTCATAGTTCCACACAACTTCTTCCTGTTTTCTCGATTGATCTGTGTTCAGTTTTTCAAGATCTATCCACTGTGCCAACTTATAACTAAATCTGAGGGGGGTGCGATGGGGAGGTTCCCTTGTTAGAGATCCGTGGGGGCCACATTGAACACTTTGGCTAATGGTGGTCCCTTCATACGAGGATAATCCCAAAAGTAAGGTCTCCAATTTTTTTATAAGTACATAGATCTGTTTATCTCTACAATGATTTACATCAGTTTACAGCTTGAACATTTAGCTATTTTTCGACATAATCACCATTTCTGTGGATGCATTTTTGTAGAAGCTGTGGCAGTTTTTGTATGTCCATGTCATACCAGCTCGCCGCCATGCTGATGAAGGATGCCGCCACTGGCGTGATTGTTGCTTGGTCTCAGGTGTAAAGTAGTATGCCAAAGTTTCGTCACCCGTGACAATTGTGTTCAGAAAGTTGTCCTGTTCGGCTCCAAGGCGGCGAAGGAATGCGCGGGAAGCATCAACTCGTTGCCGCATGTGGTCCTCAGCACGCGTGACACCCATCTTGCGCACACCTCCCGGTAGTTCAATGTTTCCGTTAAAATTCTGTGGGCGGTGCTTCGGGAAACCTCAGGAATCAACGTGCAGATTTCATCCAGGGTGATCAACCGATCTTCACACATGCTTTGCTCAACCTTCAACACTGTCTCCTCAGAAACTGACGGTCTCCTGCTCCTTTGTTCGTCGTGAAATTCGGTCCGACCAGCTGCAAACTCTCTTCACCACTTAGACATTTTTGACATCCATGCACGACTCACCATACACTTCCGTCAATTGGCGACGGATTTCAATCGGCGCATTGCCCTTTGCGTTCAAAAACTAATTAACTGCGCCTAATTTGCACTTGGCGGTTAACATCCAACGGGAGCTCCATTCTCAATGGCTTCCAAACCAGGACTGAGCGCGGCGTGTGCATGTTTACACACAGCGCGTGAAGCACTTTCCATAACACTGTGACCAACGGCCACACAAACAGAGTTCTGTACATACACTCCTGGAAATTGAAATAAGAACACCGTGAATTCATTGTCCCAGGAAGGGGAAACTTTATTGACACATTCCTGGGGTCAGATACATCACATGATCACACTGACAGAACCACAGGCACATAGACACAGGCAACAGAGCATGCACAATGTCGGCACTAGTACAGTGTATATCCACCTTTCGCAGCAATGCAGGCTGCTATTCTCCCATGGAGACGATCGTAGAGATGCTGGATGTAGTCCTGTGGAACGGCTTGCCATGCCATTTCTACCTGGCGCCTCAGTTGGACCAGCGTTCGTGCTGGAAGTGCAGACCGCGTGAGACGACGCTTCATCCAGTCCCAAACATGCTCAATGGGGGACAGATCCGGAGATCTTGCTGGCCAGGGTAGTTGACTTACACCTTCTAGAGCACGTTGGGTGGCACGGGATACATGCGGACGTGCATTGTCCTGTTGGAACAGCAAGTTCCCCTGCCGGTCTAGGAATGGTAGAACGATGGGTTCGATGACGGTTTGGATGTACTGTGCACTATTCAGTGTCCCCTCGACGATCACCAGTGGTGTACGGCCAGTGTAGGAGATCGCTCCCCACACCATGATGCCGCGTGTTGGCCCTGTGTGCCTCGGTCGTATGCAGTCCTGATTGTGGCGCTCACCTGCACGGCGCCAAACACGCATACGACCATCATTGGCACCAAGGCAGAAGCGACTCTCATCGCTGAAGACGACACGTCTCCATTCGTCCCTCGATTCACGCCTGTCGCGACACCACTGGAGGCGGGCTGCACGATGTTGGGGCGTGAGCGGAAGACGGCCTCACGGTGTGCGGGACCGTAGCCCAGCTTCATGGAGACGGTTGCGAATGGTCCTCGCCGATACCCCAGGAGCAACAGTGTCCCTAATTTGCTGGGAAGTGGCGGTGCGGTCCCCTACGGCACTGCGTAGGATCCTACGGTCTTGGCGTGCATCCGTGCGTCGCTGCGGTCCGGTCCCAGGTCGACGGGCACGTGCACCTTCCGCCGACCACTGGCGACAACATCGATGTACTGTGGAGACCTCACGCCCCACGTGTTGAGCTATTCGGCGGTACTTCCCACTAAACGCCCTCGCTCAAAGTCCGTCAACTGCACATACGGTTCACGTCCACGCTGTCGCGGCGTGCTACCAGTGTTAAAGACTGCGATGGAGCTCCGTATGCCACGGCAAACTGGCTGACACTGACGGCGGCGGTGCACAAATGCTGCGCAGCTAGCGCCATTCGACGACCAACACCGCGGTTCCTGGTGTGTCCGCTGTGCCGTGCGTGTGATCATTGCTTGTACAGCCCTCTCGCAGTGTCCGGAGCAAGTATGGTGGGTCTGACACACCGGTGTCAATGTGTTCTTTTTTCCATTTCCAGCAGTGTATAAAAAATAGGAGACCTTACTTTTGGGATTACCCTCGTAGCCTGTGCACTGTACAGCGATGGTGAATTAATAAATACCCTATATCACAGACACCATACATTTCTGGCCATGTCATCATGTTACCTCTTTTGCTCCTTATTATCTCGGCGACCGTTTCCTTTAGTTTGTTGTCATTTAGCAAAATCACTCTTTATAAAGGAAGATCACATAGCGCGTTTCTCACTCATAAACTGTATTTTAAAGTTGTTTTTTGTAAGAAGAAGTTATGCCTCATGTTAGAGGCAGAAACGTCTATTGGAACATGTCGGAATTCAACTGCACCAGGGACTGTGCCTATGGAGACTGATGCTCGTGTAGACCGGCATCCCACGACTGTCATGCAAAAGCGGAATCGAAGGGTTCAGGAGTGCTGTACTCAGTCAATGCCTTGCAGGCTCTAAACGGCACCACCCGACTATCACCAAAGAGTAGATATTCTAAACTCGGCCACAGCCACCCCTCGTACCTGGGTTGAGTTACAAGCTGAGGTGATAAAAGTCGTGCGATACCTCCTAATCTCGTGTCGGACCTCCTTTTGCCCGGCATAGAGAGGCAGCTCGACGTGGCATGGACTCAATAAGTCGTTGGTAGTCCTCTGCAGAAATACTGAGCCATGTTGCCTCTATAGCTGTCCGAATTGCGAAAGTGTTCCCTGTGTAGCAATTTATGCATGAACTAACCTCTCGGTTATGTCCCGTAAATGTTCGATGGGATTCGTCTCGGGAAATCTGGTTGCCCAAATCATGTGCTTGAATTGTCTCGAATGTTCTTCGAAACAGTCGTGAACGATTGTGGCCTCGAGATGGGGCATTTTCATCCATTCTAGTATCTGAACAAAACTATTTCCATCAATGATCGGTTCAGTTGAAGCAGAGGACCATTCCATTCCATGTAAACGCAGCCCACACCGTCAGCTTGGACAGTGCCTTATTGACAGTTTAGGTCCATGGCTTCGTGGAGTCTGCGCCACACTCGCACTACCATCAGCTTTTACCAGCTGAAATCGGGACTCATCTGACCAGGCTGCGGTTTTCCAGTGATCTAGGGTCCAACTGACATGGTCACGAATCCAGGAGAGGTGCTGCAGGCGATGTCGTGCTTTTAACAAAGGCACTGACATCAGTCGTCTGCTGCCATATCCCATTAACTACAACATTCGCCGCAGTGTCCTAACAGATACGTTCGTCTTATGTCCCACACTGATTTCTGCAGTTATTTCACGCATTAATGCTTGTCTGGTAGCAATGACAACTCTATGCAAACTCTGCTGCCCTCGATCGTTAAGTGAAGCCCATCAGTCTCTCCGTTGTCTATGCTAAAAGGTAATGCCTGAAATCTGGTATTCTCGGGAAGCTCTTGACACTGTAGATCTCGATATATTGAATCCCCTAACTATTTCCGAAGTGGACTGTCTGATGTGTCTAGTGATAACCACCATTCCACGTTCAAAGTCTGTTAATTCCCATATTGAGGTCACAATCACGTCAGAAACATTTTCACATGAATCATCTGAGTTCAAACGACAGCTCTGGCAATGCGCTGCACTTTTATATCTTGTGTACACGATTGTACTGCAATCTGTATATGTGCATATTGCTGTCCTATGACTTTTGTCATCTCAGTGTAGGCTTATTTGCAGTAAGACAAGTATCCACTGAATTTTTAAAATTCTCAATCTGTAACAGTTTGATAAATGTAATCCAACTACCTATTCACAAATTCATCTATGGAGTAGAGCGAACTGTCAAGCAGAAATGATTTCAATTTGTTTTCAAAATGTTAACTATCAGCCAGCGCCTTTAATTCACCAGGATGTTGGTGAAATATTTTTATTTCTATGCACTTTGTTCCCTTCTGTGCAAGAGTATGGTTAAGTTGTGGGTAGTGGTGGCAATTTCTATTCCTAGTGTCTTGTCCAGGAATGTTACTATCACTTCGAAATTGTTATTTAAACAATTGCCTTTATGAAGTCCAAGGATGGACACCAGCATGTTTCTGTACAATGAATACTTTGTACCTATTTGTGATCGCCCCCTGAAAATTACTCCATATGAATCAGCGGATGGAAGTATGTAAAGTAAGCTAATTTTCTAATGTTTCCATTACCAAAAACCAGCAATTAACCATTGAGGAAATCCTGTTGTACTTAAGATCTGTAATATGTGATTTTCAGTTTAAGTTCTGATCAATATGCACACACAGAGGTTTTACAGTCAATTTTACATATTTTCCTCCCCTTGAGCTGTACAGTTGATGCTTATGAACGATGATGTACCTTGCCTTGTAAAGAATTTAATGAACTGTGTTTGTTATAAGTTAAGTGATGGACCATTTACTGAGAACTAAACAATAATGTTGTCCATCTCCGTGGCTGAGCAGTCAGCGTAGATGGCTGCCATGTGGAGGAACCAGGTTTGATCCAGGTACTGCTAAGGATTATTCCTCAATGGAAGGACTGGTACGGGGTACACCTCGTGATGCCAATTCAGGAGCTATGTGACTGAACAGTAGCGCCTCCACAGTCTTGAAAGTCTGCAAAGTGGCTGGAAGATTTGATGTGCTGACCACATGCCCCTCCATACCAGACTCATGATGTCGCAAGGCAAAGGTGCAGTGGCTGGTAGACATCCCTTGAGCCTTCATGGCCTGAAATTGGTTTTCATGCTTTTAGTACTTTTTTAATTGGTTTTCATGCTTTTAGTACTTTTTTAATTGGTTTTCATGCTTTTAGTACTTTTGTATTCAAACAGACACACACACACACACACACACACACACACACACACACACACACACGGGGGAAAAGGGAAATACACAGTGTAGTTTTCAAAAAAGTGATTTAAAAATCTGTATTATGCAGGTTTTTAACAGGGTGGGAACTTAAACTTTGTTTAGGGCTGTTTAGAAGTCGCCATTCCTCTTCCAAAATATTAAAAATATTCCACATCCCCAGTTTACATCCCCCCCCTCCTGCACTAAAAATTATAGTACAAGTTATAATCAAACAGTGGAAAATCCAGGATGAACTGTAACTGTATTATGAAAATGAAAGTTGCTACTCACCATATAGCAGAGATGCTGAGTCGCAGATAGGCAAACAAAAAGACTGTCACAAATTAGCTTTCGGCCAGTATGGCCTTAATCAAAAATAGATGACACACACACACACACACACACACACACACACAAAACAACACACACACACACACATGCTAATGCAATTGGCTTCAGTTGCCAGAGACTGCTTTACTTTCAAGGATTCTATCACGTTTGTATTAATAATATGTCGTGTGTATGTGAGTCGCATTTGCATTTGCGTGTGTGTGGGGGAAGGGTGGGGGGGGGGGGGGGTGTCTGTCGTCTATTTTTGACAAAGGTCATAGTGGCCAAAAGCTAATTTGTGACAGTATTTTTGTTGTACCTAACTGAAACTCAGCATCTCCACTATATAGTACGAGTTAGTACATGAAAGTACTATGGTCACAAGCCAGCGATTAACGTTCATTTTCCTCTGGGTAGCAAATCAGGTCTTAAAAGTGTGGACATGTGGGTGCAAAATGGAGAGTCTATATAGACAGGCATCATCCATTTCCCAGTTATGACCCTGCAAAAAAGTAAACTATGTGATGTGTTTGTGGGAAGACTGTTAGACACAGAGAAAAAAACAGCAAACACACTGAAGTGGGTATTTATTAAGGTACCAATGACCACAATATCTGTCTGTACCTGTACCCCTAGCATCCTATGTATATATACTGCACCGTAATCAGTCTTGGTAGTTTTTCGATATAGTAATTATTAAAATATGTAAGAAAAATTGTTTAAATTTTTCCATTTTAGGTTATTTCTTTCCAAATATCTAGCTACTTCTCTCTGTGGTACATGACTTGTTGATTCTTACTATACATGTGTAGGTCATATGAATTCTTATTCTCATAGGGTTTTAAGTTTCTAAGATATTTCTCTAGATCTCTGTGGTTAGATAACTTCTGTACAATTAAGTTATTTATTACACTTTGCTATAGAAAAGGCAGTTTATTTTTGAGAAAAGCATGACTAGTAATAATACTGAGTCTTTTCATTTCACTGCTAACTTTGTTCTTATTTCTAAGTTTTTCCATCAATCACATTTCTTATCCAGATAAATATAACTGAACAAGAATGTTGAAGTTCCATACTAAAATGTTTTTACAGTGTATGATATCTTACAAATGCTTATGATGGAATGAACAGTACTTTGTTTAATAGAGAAAAAATGATGTATCACAATATCCAATCTGGTTTTATAAGTTCTTTTGTTGTTTGAATCGTAATTTATCACTTCAGCCTTGCACTGTCATCATTCCATAGTCAAATGATGTGCTTCAGTTTCCTTTTTTATTGCCACCAAATCCTGTCTCATGTTTTTAGCATTCCAGCATTTTGACGAAGCACTCTAATTCGTGCGTAGGCAATATCCCAGTCAAGATATACACCTATGATATGTCTTTCATGGCCAACATTGTCAGTGTAACCTTCACGTGCATGAGTCAGACGAATATTATCAAATGTCAGTATGTCACCTGGAAAAAAGAAATGCCAGAAAATATGTAAGAGGAATAATCATTATTTCTCCTGCACAGATGTCAACATCTTTTTGAATCAATATTAAAGATACAACAACTTCTCCTACCTGGTGAATTCTTCAACATAACAACATTATCTGGATGGTAAAGTGCTTTTGTGAAGGCATGATATGCTTTGTACCACGATACAGCAGTTTCCAAAGGTACATTAAAGTGAGAGTCTCTCTGTGGCTGGCTGTAATTTATTCTTATGATTTGTCCGAACATGTCTTCACTGAAAAATCGCAGATGATAACATTGATTTCCTTGCTAGCTGATGACTGATGGAAGATTATAATTATTATAATGTCAGTAAAGAGTAGCACACAACAGAATAACAGAAAACAGATTAATAAACTGCTGCATATGAAACAGTTAAAATCTATCTTACAAAAACATACATATTATAAACAATTTCTTTGTGCAACAAACAAAGGTATTTCTTGTATTAATTAATCTCAAGTTTGTGTTGCTTCTTTCTTTTGCACATTGTTTTCTTTCTTTGGCATGTTGTTATGAAATTTTAAATCCTAACCAAACAGGAAGAATCGACAGTCTCCTTCTAAATAGCAGATCTTTAGCTTTAATAAACTTCTGTGTTGTCTCTCTCTCTCTCTCTCTCTCTCTCTCTCTCTCTCTCTCTCTCTCTCTCTAGGTTCATTACAATTTGACTTATTAAGATATCCACGACTAAATACTTTCAGTCTGTTAAATGCGTTTTTTCCTTCAACAACTGATGAAACATAAAAAGTGAAATCAAATAAAATTAGCAGGACAGGTAGAGGTTTTAATTACAAAAGATAATAGGATAAGCAAATGATGATGGTAAAAATTTGATTGAATTATTTAGAGAAGATTTACATTACTTGTGGCTATATAGGCAATAACTGTGGCATTTGAGTAAACTGGAAAGTTGTAGGAAATTGTCCTAAATCATGAAATAAGAGATACAGATGTTTAACCAGGAAGAAGACATCTGTCATAAGACCTCAAAGAACAAGACTAAATACATAACAGCTTCTTTGTTAAAACAGAACTATTTTTTGTCTTCTGTATTCTGATTGGGCAAAGGGAATAATGCCCATCCATATACCCCAGAGATAAATTACAGGTCCAGAGAATGGAAGCATTCAAGGTATCCAATCAAGAATAAAATCCAGTTGATCCCACTTTCTAACAGGGTCATGCTGAATGTGTTTCGAAATGCAAAAGAAGCTTGGCTTCATTTGTGAAGGATAGTGGATGACCAGTGACATTGTGTGGCAGTTAATAGCAACTATGATCCATGGAATAAGCAAATAACTGAACTAAAATAAACTTGTGCTTCTTTGTAATAATGTAAGACCCTACACAACGATGACAACAGTAGTTCCTTTGAGGGGGCGGCCATGAAGTGTAGATCACAGATTTACTTCAGATTTTGTGCACTTCTGTAGTCAGTTATGACAACACAATGTGCAAATAGTAAGCCATACTACTTAGCCAATTTTGAGAAAATTGCAAGAGAAGTATTATGCATTTAATAAGTACTGGTGCAGTGTTACTCTGAGCCTGAAATGGCACTGATCAGGTGGTTAGTGTTCAAGTTCCATAATTGGCACATCACTAGATCAAATCCACACTCATTTCGTGTATGTTTTTTAAATGTATATCTTTTTTAAAGACTGGTCATATTATTTCACATGTATGACATTTTAAAAATAAGGTAATGAAGAAATATGTGCATTTGCATGAACTTTTATACTGTACTCTGAGAATGTGATTTTCGAAAAATTCGCTCTTATACTCTTCATTCTTGTTACTTTATTTATTTATTTTATTTTATTTATCTTCATGTTCTAGAGATCCTGATATGAGTGTATTGCTAGGATGTAGAACATGTCAGATTATTACAGTAATAACCATATCTAAATAGTCATGAGACATACAAACTAAATCATATATTAACAGATACATGAGGTTCAAGCGTTGAAACAACAACACAGTTTACAGTAGTAATAATGATTACACAAATTATAAGCCTTCATTCTAATATACATAGAATACATTCTGTCATCAGTTGATATGCCAGTGCTACATAGTCAGATCTTATAGGAATGCTTATAATTAAACACATTGTACTAATTGTTTGTTACACACTATCAAAACGTTCCTGTAAAGAATACAAAAACTATTGAAAAGATAAAGTTTCAGCAGTTTTTGGAATTTAGTGATATCCTCAATCACTGATTTAACATGAAATTGAAGTTTATTGTACACTTTTATGCTTGCTAATGTACTCCTTTCTGTACCATGCTGAGATTTTTGTATCTTTGTGAAGACCATGTTTACTACTTATATCATGATCATGATATTCACTGTTTGTTTTGCAAATTGTATGATTATTGTTGACGAAGCACATTAGGGAAAAAATGTACTGAGATGGCATGGTGAGGAACCCGAGCTTGTTTTAATAAGTTTCTGCAAGAGCATCTGGGGTGCACCCTAGACATAATTCTGATGACTCTTTTCTGTGCAATAAAGACTTTGTTTGGTTATGACTGGTTACCCCAAAATATGATGCCACATGTCGTAAGTGAATGGAAATATCCTAGGTATGCAGCTTTGTTTCCAAGTCACAAACAGAGGCAATTGAGCGAGTGGCAAATGCTGCTGAATTCAGTCTTTTACATAGGTTGCTGATGTGAACTGATAGTTCAGGTTGCTGTTTATTTGTAATGCCATGAATCTGGAAGACTCAACTCTCAATATCTCTTTGTCACCACATTTTATTTCAATATTTTCCTGTTTTTATTTGCTGTTTGTAATTGAATGAATAGACCCTTATTCACATTGTGACAGACCATTTGAGAGTAAATTAATCATTAACAAGATCTCACTGCTATGCAAGTCAACTGTCAAATGAGGCTTGTCTCTGTGTCTGCTGGTTGAAGCAACCAGGTGCAAAGTAGTTCTGGGTATCTTACCCGACTGCACATATGAGGCATTTTGCAAATCACAATAGGCATACATGTTCAACAAAAAATGTATGGGTTTGGTTATTAACATGCCAATAATTATAAATATAATATTTTTGTGACAATTAAAATTACTAAAAAGCCATATGTAGGTGTTAGCTGATTAATTCAATCCTATCCTGTGTTGGTCTCATGCCCCCTGATGAAATGGGATGACCTAGAAATGTTACTTTCTATTGTCATAAGTGGTGTTTTTCCATGTTCACTGTTACACCTAACCACTCCAGGTTGTTGCAGACCTGTTCAAGGTCTTCACCTCATGTAGTGAAGGAGAAAAAATGAGTGCATCATCCACGTGTGGAAAGCATATGAAAATTTGTACAGTCCAGAGCTGATCAATCTCTGCCACATTTGTGCCATATTTCTCAGTCTGAAAGGCATGTATAAAAATTCAAATTGCCCAAAGGGGCTAATAGCAGCAGTTTTAGAAATTTCCTCTGCTGGCATCAGTATTTGCACATATGCCTCCTTATAGTATATGACACTGAAAACTTAGGTGTCTGATAGTGAATGGGAAAAATCTGGGATGTTGTTTACAGGAAATCAATCATGGATGGTTCTGACATTAAAGGATCAAATCTCAGATAAGCAAAGGAGGGTAGAGATGTTACAACAGAGTAGAGAATTTAATGAAATACTGAGTGCTCAGAACACATTGAGTAGAGTGGAGGAATGTCCATGGAAATTAGTAGTACAGAAAGTACAAGAAAAAGTAGAATCTGCAAGCAATGTACTTAATTCTGTGTATGATATAGAAGAAAACCCTAATTAGTATCAAAAGTTGTGGGAAGAACTGGAATGAGATTCCAAATACCAGAACAATTTTAAGATATTGCCTCAGTTCAATGGGGCCTTTAAGAGGGAATTTAGAAGTCCAAGTGAGCTTAGTAAAGTGTACAATGATCATAAACCTCAGTATGATAAAAAATTTAACTCATAATGAACACGGAGATGAAGATTTGAGACTGGGGTTCACTGATAGGTGTGAGAGTATGCTTGCCAGTAGAGATAATCATGTGTGTTCTGGATTTAAATTCTGTAGTAATATCTATGTAAACATCAATGAGTATTTAAAAGATACTTTAACCTATGGATGTGAATTTATTAAGTTACTATGTGAACTACTGTTGGTTGGGAGAATGAAATTTATTAGCAATAGACATATGGAGTGACTTGTATTTTACACTATGTAAGTGAGATGTATGGTTTAGCAGAGAAGCAGTAAGAGACTTAAAGTGTGCGTATTCTCCTGACCCTGGAGGAGGCTAACGAATATTGTGTTTACAGCACCCAAAAGTCATTATGGATCCAAGTGCCAAGTTAAACAGTTATTAAACTGAAGGTAGGCCTAGGGTTGATTTTAAAGCTGTAAGTTGGATTTTTATGATTTTATTTATTTTCATTACTTACCTGCAGTGAAGTCAGTCTTGTGTACACACTTGTTTATTTATTGTCATAAGAAGAAAGAAGAAAGTTATCAGAGTTTAAATATTTACATAATGTAAGAAGTTTTGTTATGTTTTTAACTGTAGCAACAGAAACTTTAGTTGTTAAATAGAGTCGTTGGCTTCACACAACAGAGTGTATGATTAAAGTCAAACCAAGTTCTCACGGGCAAAATGGCCCAACTGTGTAATGTATATTACAATCACTTCATCAGGGTTGTGTATTAAATGAGTAATGAAGAAAGTAAATGTCAAACTGGCATTCATTTACACTGATGTTCAGAAAACTTGTTAGCAACATCAATTGAATGAAGGAATGAGGAAGGGAAACCACTCCCTGAAAAACATCATGACATGCAAACATGTACGCAAGATGAAACAGCTCAGTGTATCAATTGTTTGATCACTGAAGCAATGAAATTAGGCAAAGAGTAGTCAGTTGTGGGTACTTTTATAATATGACTTATGAACGTGAAGGGATGAAAGATTAAGATTTGTACATATTTACTCATTAAAGTTTTAAAAGGGGTAATATGTTCCTGCTAGAAGAAGTTAAAGTATCTAGAATAAGAACAACAATATTTTAATGTAGCATTTAGTAGTGAAGATTTTACAGATGTTACAGCACTCCCCTACAATGATCAGTGGTCTGAAATATGGTAACATCAATAATAACCTCTTTGTAATACCAGCACTGGGATACCAAATGAAAAGAAGTGTAGGCATGTATGTGAATTTAGAGGGGCATCAGAATGCAAGTAAATAGTGACCAAGAATAGCTGAAAGGCTAAGGAGCAACATCTTCATTTAAATGAATAGGGCAAAATGGTAGGATGCTTTGTACATTGGTGAGTGTTTCTGATGCCATGCACCCGATATAATGACTGTATTGGAGAGTACCCAGGCCAGGTGAATCCACAGAAGGAATGACTTGACCCTTATTAGGGAAGTAGATTTGTAAGGAACACTGGCATCTTAAATTGAAAGTTAACTAAGAAGTACCTACCCATAGAAAGTGGTGTAGAAGGAAGTAATTGTTCTCTTCATGAAGTGTTCTCCAAACTAGTACAATGCAAAGAGACTTACCTGGCTGGTGTCAAAGGAGGACAACAGCATTAACTTTACAAGTGTCTGGGATTTGAATTTAGCAATCACAGATGAAATTTACAGATTAGCATGTAGCTAAATGGGTACACAAAAATTTAAGCATTTAGTCAAAGTAGCAGTGGCTACCTTGTTTGCTTAAGAGAGCCACAGTATATGGTCATCAATGTAACGTGCCAAGGCAAAAAGATTTCATAATGTGTGTTGACAGATACAATGGAAATATACAGATAATTGGCTAAACCAACTGTAGGCATAAAGTTACAGGTATGTTAAGAGTGAGATGACTTAATAAGAAATACAGTCTCAGCAGAGTGAAATATTATGCATATGAACTGACTAAAATTACAGTGAAAGGTAATTTTCAGATGTAATGTTGAAATGGAGAGCAGAACACTCGTTCATTCTTAAAAGGAAAGTTTGTGTATGTGGAAATGTTTACAGTCATATAAACTGAGAAGTGGTTGTTGTGACATATACGAAACTATGTGATCAAAAGCAGTGCACCTGGTAAATACAAAAAAGGGCTCCAAGTAATAAAGACAGAAGTGAAAGTTACTGAATTGCAGTTGAAAGAGAAGAGCTAAGCTCTCATCTACTTTCTAAGTTATGCAATAAATGTCAGAACAGGCCAAATGGGACATTAATTGTAAATAGTGTTACAGTAAATAAAATAGCCATGTTGCAGGATGTTGTAGATAGTTAATTAAAATGGTTTACATGACACCTTTCATCTTGGTGGGCAGATATGAAGGGTGACCAGACGTTTTTATGAAATGATATGTCCCACTTCCAGGATTCTATGACAACCAAAGATGTAGTAAGCGCAGGGCATGGGGTGGGGGTGGGGGGATATTATTATGATATGTGTAGATGGGAGAACATTGTAAACCCACCACATCCACAAGATGGGGCAGCAAGCGAGTGTCTCCACCTGTTGTTGGTTGTTCATTTTGTTTTAGGGTGCAATAACAACTGGGGTCATACGTGCCCAAGTCAGAAGTATAGAATATGAAGACAGAGAGGAGATAAAAAATGACTATACATCAATCCCAATTGAGACAAGAGAAATCAGCTAAGAACAGGAAAATGGAGAAAGGGCTACAAAGGACACCATACAGAAACATAGGTCCAGAACTAAAAATTGGCCTTCGCCATATTGCTATGACAGATAAGAAGTAAACCGTGATTGACAGCCCACGCGTCATTTGCAAAAATGGCCGATAACTCAGACAGCAAACACAAGCGGGAACATAAATGGTTAAGAAATGGGCATTCCATCAGGAAGTGGTGGACAGTTAAAACTTGGGCACAATGTATACAAAGTGCTGGGGGAGCGCCACTTAATAAATGACGATGGTTTAAAAGGCAGTGCCCTATACACAACCTAATTGAAATGACCTCTTCCCAGCAGGAGGGCTGAGAGGAGGTCGTCCAAGCCACTGGGAGAGGCTTAATGATCTGGAGCTTATTCCCATATCAGGAGGACCAACGGCAGTGCCAGAGTGACACCACCTCCTGACAGATGGCAACACAGAGATCACTGGAGGGAATGCAGGAACTAGTGGGGTGAGGTACAAGGACTGCAGCCTTGGCAGTGGTGTCAGCAGCCTCATTTCCTGCCAGACTGACATGACCAGAAACCCACATAAACATCACAGTGCCTCCACCAAGAGTGAGCAAGTGACTTTTCCTGGACCCATTGCACTAGGGGGTGGGTGGTGTACAGACTATGAAGGACGCTGAGAGAGTCTGAGCAGAGGACGCAATTGAAAAGTCTGGGTTGCTGAATGTACTACATGGCCTGGTACAGGGTGAAGAGCTCAGCTGTAAATACTGAGCAGTGTGTCAGAGGTCAATATTGAAAAATTGTGACACCGATGATGAAGGCACACCCGACACCACAGTCAGTCTGAGAGCCATCAGTATACGTAAAGGTACTATCGCAAAGTTCCATGCAAACTTACAGTGCTAGAGCAAGGCTGGAGTGGTGTCCTTAGGAAGCAAATGAAGGCTAATGTTAACATGGGCTGCTGCATGAAGCCAAGGATGGGAAGGGTTCACACCCACCAGGAATTTTACAGGTAGTATGAAGTTAAGCTGCTGGAGCAAGTGCCAAAAGTGGACTCCAAGAGATAACAAAGAGAGATGCACCCTATACTAGTGGTCAAAGAAATCATCCATGCAGGATGGGTGGCCATGCATGGCAGACAAATAGCATGCATACCTGCTGAGGAGAAAGTCATGCTGATAGGACAGTGGTAGTTCAGCTGCTTCAGCATACAGACTCTTAACCAGGCTAGTGTAAAAGGCACCAGTCGCCAAATGGATGCTACAATTGTGGATAGTGTTGAAATGGTGCAAGAGGATGGACGTGCAGATGCATAAACAAAGCACCCATAGTCTAGTTTCAAATGGACAAGGGACCGGTACAAACAGATGAGGGTGGTTTAATATGCACCCCAAGAAGTACCATTGAGGACGCGTAGGACATTGAGGCATCACATATACCTGCCAGGTAAGATACATGGGAGGACCAAGAGTGTTTCCTATCGAGCATGAGGCTCAGGAATTTCGTAGTTTGAACGAACGGAAGAGCAACAGGCCCAAGATTTAAAAACAGTGAAAGAAAGCAATTCCTCCGCCAGATATTCATACAAATGGTTTTGTCAGTGGAAAAACAAAAGCTATTGTCAATGTTCCATGAGAAAAGACAATCAAGACGCCACTGAAGACCCCACTCAAGAATACAGGTCTGTGGAGAACTGCAATAGATGGCAAAATCACCAATGGAAAGGGAGCCGGAGATACCGGGTGGGAGACGGATCCTTAAAGGGTTAATGGCGATAGCAAAGTGGATATCGCTCAGGACGGAACCCTGAGGCACACGTGTTTCCTGGACAAAGGTGTCCAACAAGGAAAAATCAGTCTTTTAAACATTCCTGAAGGAAACGCGTCAGGTGGCCATGGAAGCTCCATGTGTAGAGAATATGGAGGCTACCAGTTCTCCAGCAGGTGTCATAGACCTTCTCCAAATCAAAAAACACAGCCACAGTCTGGTATTTCCACAAAAAACCATTTATGATATGAGTGGACAAAGTAATGAGCTGGTCAACTGCACAGTGGCACACTCGAAATCCACACTGTGCAGTCATTAGTAAAATGCAAGACTTGAGGCACGATACCAGCCGGGCATGATTCACACATTCCATCACCTTGGAAACACAACTGGTGAGAGAGATGGGGAGGTAGCTAGAAGGAAGGTTTTGTCCTTACCATCTTTCCTTCCGGGAAACATGCTCTGTGCCCAGATGCAACTGTACATATTATGTGCTTCAACATCTGAATGTGGACAGCGTCTAGCCCTGGGTCAGAGGATCAGGATGAACAGAGAGAATGATATAGCTCCATCATAGTAAAGGTGGCATTGTAGCACTCATGATTCTGAGAAGAGAAAGGTATCACCCGAACCTCCTCGGCTAATTTCCAATGAAGGAAGGCATGGAGATAGTAGGAAGAGCTCAAAATTTCCACAAAATGGTGACCCAAGGTGTTGGAGATAGCAGTAGGGTCAACAATGACATTGTCTGCTACTGTCAGGCCAGAAATTGGCGAATGGATTGGTCCCAGAGGGCCTTTGGAGGTTGGCCCACATGACAGAGGAAGGGGTGGAACTGTTAAAAGAACTAGTGAATGAAATCCAGTTAGCTTTTTTGCTATCCTGAAGAACGCAATGACACTTTGCACAAATTTGTTTATAATGCATGCAGTTTGCCATGGTAGGGTGGTGGTTAAAAAGGTGGAGAACACGTCTCTGCACATGAATTGTGTTGCGGCATGCCTCAGTCCACCAAGGGACTGGAATGCGACGTGGCAAAGGGGAAGTGTGAGGAATGAAATGCTCTGCAACATTAAGAAAAACATTGGTAAGATATTCCACCTGGTCAGCACAACTGGGGAAATCTTGTTCTTTGAAGATTGTCAGGGAGGAGTAAAGCCACCAGCCAGACTTAGTAAGCTCCCATTTGGGTGTGCACAGAGTTGGGGTAGGAGCCAGCAAATGTATGGGGAATGGTCACTCAAGTAGGTGTCAGAAAGAATGGACAACTCAAGATGATGGGCAAGCTGAGCAGCGCAGAAGGATAGGTGCAAATGGGAAGAGGTGTCTTAGGAGTCAGAAAGGAATGTGGGTGCCCCAGTGTTAAGGCAGAAGAGGTTAAGCTGATTATTAAGATCAGCCAAGACAGCACCTCTCTGAGAGGTTCTGCACATTAAAGTCACCTAGTAGCAGAAATGGTGGAGGTAGCTGCTCAATAAGCTGAAGGAAGTCTGCCCTTGTGACACTGAATGATGGACGGAAAAATTCAAGTGAGGGATGAAAAGGTGAACTGCAACAGCTTGAAGATGGGTAGTCTGGGAGATGGGTTGACTATGAACGTCGTCCCATATGAAGAGCGTGATGCCGCCATGAGATAGAATGCTGACCTCAGGGGGAAGGTCAAAACAAACCGGGAGGAAATGTGAAAGCTCTAAGCAGTCTTTAGGATGCAATTTTATTTCCTGAAGGGGACACTGTGGCAAATGTCTGATTGGAGGAGAGTCATGGTGGGGCAGAAATGAAGGGGTGTCACCTCAGTGGCTGCCGAGTGACAGCCTGCGAAGACTCACTGCTACAGAGTGCAGAAGCAGCAAGATCCTTCTCCATGAGGTCCACAGAAGCATCGGCTTGCTTGTGCTATCAGTCTGTGGAGTCCAACACAGAAAAATTGTTGGTGGTGCGCACCGATGACATTGAGGCCAGCCAGGCTATCATGTGGCAAAACTGTTGAACAAGATGTTCTAGATGGCAAAGGAGAGGACCGTTTGCCTTTGTTGGACTTCTTCAAGCCTTTACAGTTTTCAGAGGAAGACTCAGCTGTTGGTTGGCTGGAGAGACATAGGAAGTCTTCACAGGAGTACTTCCGTACTTTCTGGCCTACTGGTTGTGTAGCTGGTGGCTTTGCCCTTGGTACGAGAGATTGATGGCTTGTTGCAGAGCTGGACAAGGGGATGGCTATGCTACCTTGACACTGGGCAGTTTCACAACCTCAGAACTGAATTTGAGGTTGCACGTCTGTTTGGCCATGTCCTTCATGGAACAAGAGGTAGCAGAATAGAACTATAAGTTCCAGACAGGAGAACGCAAAGTTTGCAACTAGCCAATAACTTGCGAGTGACTGGGTAAGGCACTTTTTCCTTCACCTGGATCTCCTGGACAGCCTGCTCATCAAGATACATGGGACAATCCCGAGAGGAGGTGGCTTTGCCGCCATTGCAGTTGATACAGCAGGGAGAGGGAGGCGGACAATCGCCCTCGTGCACATCCCCACCACAGGTTACACAGTTGGCTGGGTGTTGACAAGAAGTTCTAGTTTGGTTTAAACGAGGGCACTGGTAGCAGCACATTGGGGTCAGAATGTATGAATGGACTGCGATAATTTCATAGCCTGCTTTGATCTTGGATGGAAGCACCACTCCATCAAATGTGACAAAAAGAGTGCGGGTGGGCACTAAGGATGAATCTATCTTTTTCATCACCTGATGGTCCGCCCCCGGTAGCTGAGCGGTCAGCGTGACAGAATGTCAATCATAAGGGCCCAGGTTCGATTCCCCACTGGGTCAGAGATTTTCTGCGCTCAGGGACTTGGTGTTGTGTTGTCCTAATCACCATCATTTCATCCCCATCGACACGCAAGTCGCTGAAGTGGCGTCAAATCGAAAGACTTGCACCCGGCGAATGGTCTACCCGATGGGAGGCCCTAGTCACACGACATTTATTTATCACCTGATGGACAGTAATGACACCCTAATCAGAGAGGTATGATTGGATTTCAGCCTCGATCAGACCTTCGAGCAGCCTAGTATAAATAATGTCACAGGAAGAATTCACAGTTCTGTGGGCCTCGACACAAGCAAGATAGCTGTGGAGGAGTGAGGCAGCCAGCAGCTGTTCTGCTTGAAAATCAGAAGTAGTCTCCAAAAGCAAAGTGTAAACGAGAGCAGGATTTCACAAGACCAGCAATTGCATCAACACCTTTCTGAATAATAAACAGATTTACGTGAAACCATGAGGAACAGTGGTGCAGCTGGAAGAGTCTTTGAATCATTAACCTCATTCCATTTACATTTTGTAGAGGCAGATTGTGAAGATGATTGGCTCTGTGAGAAAATCTCCCACTAAAAACTGTGGTCAAACTGTTCTTATGTCAGCGACGGACAATGCAGAACATTCCCAATAGCACCCCAGACATGTTCCCCAAGGGAGTGGAAAAAGAATATCAAGAGGAAAGACATGCAGCATGGAAGGGAAAAGATGCTGCAAAAGCTGGGGCCCTGTGGTGGCCAAACACAAACCTGCTAAAGAGTGGCGAGCCACCTGGGGCGGGGGGGGGGGGGGTCCACTTGCTGTGAGGGACTGCTTGCTCCCCAGTGTCAAGGCTACAAGGGATGCTGTGACGAGTGACTGTTGAACTGGCTTATGCAGTGAGACACTTCTTGTTGGCTTTTACACAATCTACACATGTTTAAGGAGATCTGTGAATAATCCGCTTGGTTATGAAAGATAATGCTGCAACAAAAAATGTGAATAGAGTAAGTTTAAAATTCAGTTGTTTATGTCATTCAAGTAGCTTGGAAGACAGTTAACGCTCTCGTTCAGCACCCATCCACACACAAGGAGACAAATTCCTTTGACGTTTGCTGGAATGTGGTTGGTTCACCTCAGCAAACATCAAGAAGGGTGACTCAAGAAATTTTATTAAATAACTCTACTGATATCAAACATAGTAGAGTTACGGATCACCCACAGGGAACGTAACATTGGTAATATACCAAAAACTATCCATCTTCCACTGCAACCTCTGCTGTTCTTCCATCAAAGAAAATTCAGTCGGGTCAGTCGAAGGTTGCACTAATGTTGTCACATGGCATTAGCGCATGCAAGAATGCTCACGGGAACTGGTTGTTTGTCATTCTCGCACTTTTGGACTTAATGGGTTGCATACAGTTTGGTGCTCTATGTACTCATTGTGACATGGTGCCCAAACTGGTGAAAGGCCCTGATAGCTTCTGATGGACTTCAATGTTCACAGTCTTGCTGTTGAGCCACGTGGTGTGTTCATCGAGTCCGCATAAAAAAAATTGCTGTCTTGAGTCACCAATGCAGGAATTCACGTAGCAGTAAGTGCGAATAATATTCAAAATAAGAGACAGCTCAACAAAGGCAACAAGTTCCAAAGCGGTACATTTGCTCATTATTTTTTGTGTTCATACTGGTGGTCACTGTCAGTGTTGGCAGCCCATGCTGCCACTAACTACTATTACCCATACAGGAGAATGAAAGGGCAGACTGAATGTTGGTAGAATGTGTTGTGCTTATCAGAACATCACATGGAAATCACTGAAATTGAATATATACCTCTTGATAGATATAGGCTAATTTCATATTACTATTAAATCAGCAAGAAGGAAGGGGGAGAGGCTATATATACTAAAAATGGAGTGCCCCAAACACATCAGGTTAATGAATATTGTGTTGAACAGTGCTTTGAATGCTCTTCCACACTATTGGATCCAGAAACACCCAAAATATTAGTACCGACATCCTGCAGCCCAATAGAGGGGAACTTCTTAAGTATCATAAAGCAACTAGAGGCAGTATTAAAAATATTATGCAAGCTCCACTCAGAAACCATATTTGTCATCTACATCTAAATACATACTTCACAAATATCTGTGAAGTGAATGTCAGAGAGAATGATTAGGGTTTCTTCCCATTCCAATTGCTTATGTACTACTACAAGAATGATTGCTTAATTGCTTCTTTGCATGTCATAATTAGTCCAACCTTCATTTCACAATTCCTACAGGAATGATACATGGAGGGCATTTTTATTTTCTAATAACAGAAAATTCATGCTGGAATAACAATATCAAAACATATCTGGAGATCAACGTGTGAATGTGTGTGTGTGTTTTGTGTTGTATACATCTGATGAAGGACTTTGATAGCTAATAATACCAAGCAGTCTTTTTTCAATGTGCCTGTGTTCCACTCAACACCTCTTCTATGTGTGAGTACCAATCCATCCTTTTCATAATGTTTATTTTCTGTCATAGAGCAATGACTGAAGAAAAGTAGAGTAGTTATTGTACAGCACTGGATTATTTTTCCACAGCAAAGTTCTCAATGAGGATTGAAAAACATAATTCAACAGACACTGATGGTCAAATACTGACAGTAAAATATGCTGACCAACATTGTTTTGATAGTAGAAGATAAGTATTGTATTGCAGAATCATAAACAATGACATCATAATGATGTTTATCAAAAAATTATGACAGGACTGCTGAAAAGAGACTTATCAAAAAGTTTAGATGAAAAATTTTATTTTTTCTTTAACGTGCACAGATGTAAAGAAAAGTAACTTGTGCTGGGAAGAGAGGTCTGTGCCTAATTCAGAGGATGAGCTAGTGGTGTAGTGAGGGGATGGGGTGGAGGGGGGGGGAGGCAAGTGGGTCTATCATGCCCCGGGTGCCACATGGAGAGGGGTGCCAAATAGTCTTCAAGACAAACAAGATTCACAGAAAATATATTATTATTAGAGCAAATTCTATATACTATATTACTACATGTGTTTCTGGAGGGGGAGGGATGCATCAGTGAAGTGTAGTCTCATATGCTGGGCACTGAAGAAGGAAGGATGGGGAGGGGGAAGAGAGCAATAAAGTGTTGTGCCCTGGGCGCCAAGGGAAGAGGTGAGGCGTGCCAATAAGTGTCATGCACCACTGAGACAAGCTGATATGAAATGTCATTACCATCAGTATTGTAACATCTCTTATCTAAAAAAGTAAAACACTGCTCACAAAAAAATAAAACACATTACTACAAAAGTGAAAATGATTTGGAACATTGTTAAATAGGAAACAAACAAAAACAGCTGTGGTAAGAGTGATAACACATGGAAATCATTGGCTACTGAACTCAATGGCTACTTTCTCATAGCTGAAAGTACTGGTGAGCAATACTGTCTCATAATTTATTACTTTCCTCAACTGAATTTTTGTTTGATATAAAAAGCTTGTACTACGCACATTCCTACGACTACCAATTCCCATGAGATTACTGAGTTATATGTCATATGGGAGCCTAAGTGGTACAGAAACAGAAGCATAATAAATGTAATATCTGACCTGAGGCTTCATACACTGACTTAAAAAATCTCATTTTGCTTTGACACTAATACTATATCACTGATTTTCTCTTGGTGACAAATTCAGTTGTTGCATTCTCTTATTATTTTTAACTTGTGCTGAGTACTTTGTGTCTCTTGACTTAGCTCAAGATACTGTATATTTAACTGCTATATGTCGTGACTGGTTCTGTTCCTGTTGTGAAAAGGTAAACAGCATGTGAGTGGTAAAGCTGTAAAAGCAGCAGCTCTTAAAAAATCATATCTTTCACATATTAAGTTGATATTTTAAAAAGAATATGATATGTATATGAGTTTCTCCTAATACAAACACAATCCTAATCACAGCATTAACAAAACAATTTTTCAAAACCTCTAAATATATTTTCTTTATGGCAAATTTTCAGAAACGAGTAGATTATTATATAACTGGATTTTCTTCTCACCAAATCACTGGTGCCCTATACAATGTGTGAAATTTAATCCCATCCTCTTCACCTATATCCAGCCATTCTACAGGAACTGTGGAAAGAAGTTTGTAGAAATCTGGATTATGCTTCTTCATATGGTTACCAACATAAAATCCATCGGTTATTAGATTTTCTCCACCAGGTCCATCTGTCTGTACCAGACAATGGAGTAGATTCAACTGAAACAGTAATGTTTACAATGACCTTTGCTTGCAGCACTATACAATGAAGTAGAAAATTGAATTATACACACAATGAATTTACAGGTTGTACAAAGGAATAATTACCCCTGGTTTGTATTCGTAGTATGGCAGGTCAGTATGCATTTGTAGTGGTGTATTGAGATATGCAGGGTTTGTTGTACCTGGTTTGTGTTTTACTTCAAATGTCTCTCTGTAAGAAGAGAAGATAGACTCAGATTATCAGTCATCATAAAGACCAACAAGTCACATTACTGAATTAATCCAATATTGTTTTTATTTGTATGAGTCAAGGAAAAATTACCCGGAAGGTGTAGATGTGTGTCAACATTATGTGTGTATGACTCTGTGTGTGTGTTTTTCTAAATCTGATGGACTTTGTCTGATAGCTTAATCTGCTTTTAAATGTGCGTGTCTGCTGCTCAATACCTCATCTACGTTGTGTTTAGCAGTTTATCCTAATTCATACTAAATTCACATATAGTACACTGTGATCTTCAGTATCTTTGCAGTAGAGATTACATGAACTAACACTGGTAGAACAGTTTAAATCTGAAGTCCATTACTAGCTACAATCCAACCAAAGAGGATGTTTCTTGTCTTTCTCCATGTATGAACCATATAATTTAGCCTCATTTGTAGTATAACGTGGAGCTAGAACTGCAATGGAACCTGGTGTTTATCACACAAAATTTCTTTTTCAGGATTAGAGATCTATCTAGCACCAGATATTGAGTATTAGTTATTTAGCTTAATAATGAAACTTAAGTACTAACAAAGGTGTCAAACCATATTATCTCATGATGGTACCTCCAAAACATTTCCAATTTCTTGCATCAAATAAGCTACACTTCCCATTACTAACATATTTTATGAATATGGCACTGGGAAGTCATAGATGGAACATAAATAATCTATGTCATAAATGTTACTGGATAAAGTGGAAACTATGATATTACCCAGTGGCTATGACCAAACATATTTCAGTGGACGTAAACAATATGATGATGGTAATGTCATATTCTTGGTCGAATATTAAAAAGAAAATAGTCACTATCAACCAGTTGTTTGACATACACTGATTTTTAAAGGCTTCCTCTAGTCTTTTCTGTGTATTACAGTCTTCAGCTACAAACATCCATGTTGCCCCAGCAAGTTGTCTAATGTCATTCATGCACCTTTAATTAGCTTTCCATCTTGGTCTTTTATTACCTCCTTCGATCCAGCATTCAACTTCCTTGGACCACCATTGGTCTTGTTGGTTCACCTCATTACATGCACTACCCACATCCATTTCACTACAGTTGTAAGAATTACACCTTTTCCTCAAGTCTTTTCCCTGCTGCATTTGTTTCTTTTTTTGCCTCACCTAGTAATTCCTATCAAGCATCTCTCCATTGGACAGCGAGTAACCCTCAATTTTTGAATGGCTTTTGCAATAGAATTCTATGTCTCATTGCTGTAGACCAGAAATGAAATTTTTGCTCTTCTGTTTACTTTTCTTGTCCAACCAGACGTTGCCTTCCACTTCTATACGTACAAAAATTTATCAAGCGATTTCATGACTTCATTGTCAGTTATTATTATTTTCTGTTTGAAGTGCTCACTGAACATCATCACAGTCTTATTATAATTGATTTTCAAGCTTACTTTCAATCTTGCTCTATTAAGTTTTTCATATACTATTGAACTTTGTCTGCACAAGCAGCAAATAGTGCAAAATCATCAACAAAGTTAACATGATATATTTCGTCTAAATTTTGTTAGTTTAATAATCAGAAATCTTACTCCAAAGCTGCTAAGAATAGTGTAATTGGTGTAGAAACTTTCTGCATGACTTCTCTTTCAGTTCAGAATTTCCCATTATGCAGATGTAGTGTAACAGAAGCTGCACCATTAATGGATACATTCTTTGGAATACTAAAACAGAGTGAATAAATTCCTTGTTTCTTGAGGGCAATTGGTTCAGATTTTGTTGATACTGAGTCAGAAGCTTCCTCAAAATCTATTATAACAGGCAAAGAAGCCATCCATAGTCATTGATCATTTATATAGTTTTCTTCCCAATCTGTAAATGGTCCACTGTCTTACATCAATTCCTACAGGCTGGATGTTGAGTGTTCAAAATCCAATGTTTTTTATGCTATTACTTGTAATGGAAATACTTTAGGATTAAAAAGCACCACATGTCAAAAAGCAGAAACATTGAGTTGTTAATAGGCATACACAAAAGAAAGAAAACTTGCTAGCTTCTGGAATTATACTTTGACGAGCTAGAATAAAATACATAAATACGCACACATGCATGCACATGCCTATCACCCATGTGGTGCCAGCTACATTAATCATGCCAGTGCTATTTTGTGCCAAGTTGCAGTGGGGTAGCATTAGGTGGGGTGGACAGAGGGAAGTGGGAAGCACAGAGGGGGCTAGAGGTCAGTGGCCAGTGACTAGGAAGTAATTGGCCAGTTTGCTAACTAGGGATGTGGGAGAGAAGGTGGCAGGTGTATGGGCTGGCACGACTGTTGATGGTGGTGGGAAGTGACACACGCTGAAGGTGATGAGGGTACATGAATTGGGAGGGCGTTTCAGGACAGACGGAGGGAGAACTGTTGGGTGGAGGGTGCAGGTAAGTCAGCTACCTGGGACTGGGGTCAGGACAATTACAGAAGCAGAGGATGTGTTGTAAGGATAACTTCCATTTCAAAAGTTCAGAGAATCTGGTGGTAAGAAGCCACATGATTCTGGCCTTAGGCCATTTTCAGTTATCTAAAACAGGAGCATTATACATTGGATACATTAGTGACACTTGTGATTTTGGTTTAAGAACAAGTCATATTTACAGATATGCTAGGTGCATTATAACTTACCTTATTCATGATTTTTACTAGTAAATTATGCCATGTATGTCATTACTCCTATGATTCCATGTTATGTTCATAAAATAAATTAGAGAAGTTTTACACTATTTTAGGAGCTTTGCAAGCTCTTATATGTAAGGCCCATGTTTTAACCTCCTTAAGACTAGGAACATCATAATTATTTTACAGAAATTTGTCAATTAACCTGCACATGCTTTTATTCTCAATTATATTTAATTATTGTTCATCACTGGTGCAAATGACTAGATGTAAATTCTTTAAAATAATTTGTAAATATTAGTTCTTTTACTGTGGGAGCATGTCATTTTTGAAGATACTGGTGTAATCTGTTGCCAGCACATTGGTTGGCAAAGATGAAGTGCAAAAATTGAATAGTAGGTGCTGGATCAAGTGCGCCTATCACAAGAGAGGCCAGAGACACATGCACAAGCAACACACTGCCTACGCCATCTTGACAGCACGTATTTAGGCTGCTGCAACTGATTGGACGGCCTCACTCAGTCAATCCCTCAGTCTTGCTCAATCATCCTGTTTGGCATCTGTCAGTTTACTTGCAGAGCGGGGTTAGGCTACGATGGTGCATAGCGACCAGATTAATGACTATAGAGGGACTAGTTTACATCAGTCTGCATGATGACTATTACTGATGAGCTTGTACCACAAACATAGACTCTATTCCAGTTAAGTAAATTTTCCAGTTCATGTAAATAAATAACAGTATTAATCCACATGTGCATTTGTGTTGTAGAAAACAGATACTGGCCACCCATAACAAAATCCTTTCCCTTGCTTCCTTGTGGTTCAAGACGCTACAACACCAATGGTGAACGATACTTAAATATAATTGAGAACAAAAGCACATGCAGGTTAATTAACAAATTTCTGTAAAATAATTATAATCTTCCTAGTGTTAAGTAGGTTAAAACATGGACCTTATGTATACCATAAAACCTCTCTAATTTATTTTATGAGTATAACATGGAGTCATAGGAGCAATGACATACATGGCATAATTGACTACTAAAAAATCATACGTAAAGTAAGTTATAATACTCCTAATATATCTACCGATATGACTTGTTCCTAAATCAAAATCAAAAGTGTCACTAATGTGTCCAATGTATAATGCTTCCGTTTTAGATAAGTGAAAATGCCCTATGGCCAAAACTGTACAATTGTACATGAAATAAAGAGAATGACAGCTGCTAGCATCATGAAATCATTCAAAAAATAATTTGTTATTTTTTATTATTTATCTTTTATTTTAAGCGCTCAGCTGTTATTGAAAAAAAATTACTTTGTTCTCCAAAGACAAATCTGGTGTATGTGTTTTGTGCTGTCTTGATATTATCAGTGTGTTTGCTCAAAGTACGATGAACTAGAGACCCACCCACCACCATACATTTCATTTATCATACATCTCCCATATAACTGCAGTCTTTAGTTCAGTACAACTAAAGAAGAGAATGATAAAAGTCTTCTGAGTTCTTTGGCAAGGATATAAAATGGTTCAGATGATTGTTAAAATACTGCCCACAGAAGTTGGGGTGAGGAAACTTGAGGTATCACAGTGCATGGCAATTCATGTATCTACTTTTAGCAAGCTGCTATCCAATGCACTAAATACAGGTTATCTCTACCAAAATGAAAGACTGTTTGGTACAATGATATGATATTAGGTATGGGGATATGAAAAATGTTACCAGTAATTTGAAACTGGTTGGTGGACATCATGATTTAGATTTGTCTCTCCCAAATGAAACAAAACAAATTCGAAACAACTGTTCCCACTGCATGACAGCAGCAGACTGCTGTCCTCTTCTTGTCAACACAGGAACTATTCATCCATGCTTTTGATAAGACCTTAAATTCTAACAAAAAATTTCTTTTACAATCAAGTATTTAAGTTATTCCATATATGGTACAGTTAGCTAACAAGAAAATAAAGCTATGTTCAAAAGGTACACTGATGAGCCAGAACATTAAGACCATCTACATAATAGCCGGTATTATCCACCTTTGGTAGGATAATAGCAGCGACATGTCATGTCATGGCATGGAAGCAATGAGGCTTTAGTAAGTCACTGGAGGGAGCTGGCACCACATCTGCACATGAAAGTCACCAAATTCCGGTAAATCCCAGGGAGGGAGGGTGCAATGATAACTGACATCATGTTCAGTCATATAACAGATGTGTTCGATTGGGTTCAGACCTGGCAGGTTGGGGGACCAGTTCATCAACTGGAACTAACCACTGTGTTCCTCAAACCACTCCAACACACTCCTGGCCTTGTGAGACGGGCATTATCTTGTTGAAAAACACTGTTTCCATTGGGAAACATGATCGTCGTGAAGGGGTGTACATAGTCTGCAACCAGTGTACAATACCCCTTTGCCATCACTGCGCCTTGCATGAGCTCCACTGCACCTATGGATGAACACAAGAATGTTCCCCAGAGTATAATGGAGCTCCCACCATCTCGCCTCCATCCTGCAGTACAGGTGCCAATGAGTTGCTCTCTTGGAAGGTGATGGCTTCCTGCCCTCCCATCGGCATGATGAAGAAGGTGTCAATTCACCAGACTGTGCAATGCTCTGCCACTGTGCCAACATCCAGTGCCAATGGTCATGCGCCCATTTCAGTTGTAGCTGCTGATGTAGTGTTAACATAGGCACATGCATGGGCTGTCAGCTGTGGAGGCCATCATTAGGAGTGTTGGGTGCACTGTGTGTTCAGACACACTTGTATTCTGCCAGCATTAAAGTCTCGATGTTAGTCCCCCACAGTTCACCTCCTGCCCTGTTTCACCAGTCTGCCCAGCCTACAACGTCTGATGTCTGTAATGAGGGATGGCCTCCCAACCACATGATGTCTGGACATGGTTTCACTTTGCTTTTGACACGTGTTGAAAACGCTCACCACAGAATCCTCGAACACCTGACAAATCATGAAGTTTCCGAAATGCTTGTATCGAGCCTCCAGGACAGCAAAATTGGTCCTTGGTCAAATTTAGATAGATTGCACACCTTTCCCATTCTACACATGGACAGCACACTCACTAAAACTACCTGTATTGTGCGTGGGTCTGACTAACAGTCATTCCTCGTAAGGTGACACTGCTCTCACCTGGATGGTTCATATTGATAGATGGTCAGTGTTCATAATGCTCTGGCTGATCAGTGTATATACTTTTCATTTTTCCAAGTGTATGAAGTACAGAAATTGGTATATATCTGGTTCTATTTTGAGAAGTTGCTTACCCATAATGTGTTTTCCGAGGAAAAGCAATTCTGTTGGCAAGTTTAGAAATTTCTTCTTTACTGCTAGGTGTCTCAGTAACTATTGCCACACCATAAACAGCTAAAGCCTCAAGCCATAATAGAAGAGATTGGTCACTGAAATGAAATTAAAAACACCAATAATACAAAAATTTCCAGTACACTGTGGTAAAGGTATCCTGATAAGATTAGAGTTTAGTCTTACATTAGATAATTGTGTCTAGTCCTAGAAATTAATAATGTGGTATGGCAATCAATTTACTTCAAATAGCAGCTCCTTATTGTTATACTATTCCCAACTAATGCCACATGCAAAAACAAGAACATTTTAAAATGCTGCATGAAATCATTTTAAGCTCTACCAAATTTTGAAATACCCTGCACCCCTATATATAGACATTTCGTTAGGGCCTTACTTTACCAGTAGGGCTAGCAATGTGCTTTGCAGTTAATGTCCAAACTTGGTTACTATTTGTTTGTGTTCTCACCATGGTCCCACTAATTATGCCTTTCATCACTGAGTCTGGTAACCACATGCTGTTTAGTATGTATCTAAACGCCTTCTTCTTCTTCTTCTTCTTCTTCTTCTTCTTCTTATTATTATTATTGACTTTTTTTTCTCAGGCTTAAGTCTGGTTAAAAATGGAACGTGACGCGGACCTCGGTCAAGCGTGACTTCCTTGTAACTGTATGGTATATGTTATATTGCATTTAGGAACTTTCGGGTAATTGAACATGTATCAATAATTACAGATTTTTGTAGTTTTATATATATGTTTGGATGTAGCTGTATTGCATTGATGTACTGGTGGATATTGTGAGGTATGACTCCTGTAGTTGATAGTATAATTGGGATAATGTCGACTTTATCCTGATGCCACATGTCCTTGACTTCCTCAGCCAGTTGGATGTATTTTTCAATTTTTTCTCCTGTTTTCTTCTGTATATTTGTTGTGTTGGGTATGGATATTTCAATTAGTTGTGTTAATTTCTTCTTTTTATTGGTGAGTATGATGTCAGGCTTGTTATGTGGTGTTGTTTTATCTGTTATAATCGTTCTGTTCCAGTATAATTTGTATTCATCATTCTCCAGTACATTTTGTGGTGTGTACTTGTATGTGGGAACGTGTTGTTTTATTAGTTTATGTTTTATGGCAAGTTGTTGATGTATTATTTTTGCTACATTGTCATGTCTTCTGGGGTATTCTGTATTTGCTAGTATTGTACATCCGCTTGTGATGTGATCTACTGTTTCTATTTGTTGTTTGCAAAGTCTGCATTTATCTGTTGTGGTATTGGGATCTTTAATAATATGCTTGCTGTAATATCTGGTGTTTATTGTTTGATCCTGTATTGCGATCATGAATCCTTCCGTCTCACTGTATATATTGCCGTTTCTTAGCCATGTGTTGGATGCGTCTTGATCTATGTGTGGCTGTGTTAGATGATACGGGTGCTTGCCGTGTAGTGTTTTCTTTTTCCAATTTACTTTCTTTGTATCTGTTGATGTTATGTGATGTAAAGGGTTGTAGAAGTGGTTATGAAATTGCAATGGTGTAGCTGATGTATTTATATGAGTGATTGCTTTGTGTATTTTGCTAGTTTCTGCTCGTTATAGAAAGAATTTTCTTAAATTGTCTACCTGTCCATAATGTAGGTTTTTTATATCTATAAATCCCCTTCCACCTTCCTTTCTGCTTAATGTGAATCTTTCTGTTGCTGAATGTATGTGATGTATTCTATATTTGTGGCATTGTGATCGTGTAAGTGTATTGAGTGCTTCTAGGTCTGTGTCACTCCATTTCACTACTCCAAATGAGTAGGTCAATACTGGTATAGCATAAGTATTTATAGCTTTTGTCTTGTTTCTTGCTGTCAATTCTGTTTTCAGTATTTTTGTTAGTCTTTGTCTATATTTTTCTTTTAGTTCTTCTTTAATATTTGTATGATCTATTCCTATTTTTTGTCTGTATCCTAGGTATTTATAGGCATCTGTTTTTTCCATCGCTTCTATGCCGTCGCTGTGGTTATCCAATATGTAATCTTCTTGTTTAGTGTGTTTGCCCTTGACTATCCTATTTTTCTTACATTTGTCTGTTCCAAAAGCCATATTTATATCATTGCTGAATACTTCTGTTATCTTTAGTAATTGGTTGAGTTGTTGATTTGTTGCTGCCAGTAGTTTTAGATCATCCATGTATAGCAAATGTGTGATTTTGTGTGGGTATGTTCCAGTAATATTGTATCCATAATTTGTATTATTTAGCATGTTGGATAGTGGGTTCAGAGCAAGACAGAACCAGAAAGGACTTAATGAGTCTCCTTGGTATATTCCACGCTTAATCTGTATTGGCTGTGATGTGATGTTATCTGAATTTGTTTGGATATTAAGTGTGGTTTTCCAGTTTTTCATTACTGTGTTTAGAAACTGTATCAATTTAGGATCTACTTTGTATATTTCCAATATCTGTAGTAACCATGAGTGGGGTACACTATCAAAGGCTTTTTGGTAATCAATGTATGCGTAGTGTAGGGACCTTTGTTTAGTTTTAGCTTGATATGTCACCTCTGTATCAATTATCAGTTGCTCTTTACATCCTCGTGCTCCTCTGCAGCAGCCTTTTTGTTCTTCATTTATAATTTTGTTCTGTGTTGTATGTGTCATTAATTTCTGTGTGATGACTGAAGTTAATATTTTGTATATTGTTGGTAGGCATGTTATGGGGCGATATTTAGCTGGGTTTGCTGTGTCTGCTTGATCTTTAGGTTTCAGATAGGTTATTCCATGTGCAAGTGTATCAGGGAATGTGTATGGGTCTGCAATGTAACTGTTAAATAACTTAGTTAGATGTGAATGTGTTGAGGTGAACTTCTTTAGCCAGTAATTTGCTATTTTATCATTTCCAGGGGCTTTCCAATTGTGTGTAGAATTAATTGCTCGGGTGACTTCATGTTGCAAAATTATCACTTCAGGCATTTGTGGTATCATCTTGTATGTGTCTGTTTCTGCTTGTATCCACCGTGCATGCCTGTTATGTTGTACCGGGTTTGACCATATGCTGCTCCAGAAGTGTTCCATGTCTGTTACGTTTGGTGGATTGTCTATTTTAATGTGTGTGTTATCCATTGTTTGGTAAAATCTCTTTTGGTTTGTGTTGAATGTTTGGTTTTGTTTCCTTCTATTTTCACTTTTTTTGTATCTTCTAAGTCGTTTGGCCAATGCTTGCAATTTCTGCTTTTTTTCATCTAATTGCTCTATTGCTTCTTGTTGTGAGATTTTTCCTAACCTTTTTCGTTTTTTGTCTGATATTTCATTTTTTATAAATTGTGTTAGCTGTCCGATGTCTTTTCTCAGTTTTTCTATTCTGATTTGTAACCTGTGTTGCCATGCTGGTTTTGTGGGTTTCTTCTGTGTGTTGGTTTGTTCTGATCTCTGCCTAGTGTGTATATTTAGTGTAGTGAGTGCTCCTATATAAACCAGTAGTTGTAACTCTTCCATAGTTGTGTTTTCATTTATTTTGTTGTGTATGATTGTGTTGATAGTTTTTATTGTTGTTTCGACTTGTGGGTTATTTGGCGGTCTATGCAAGAATGGTCTAATGTCTGTATTTGTGTCTTTGTATTCTATATATGTCAGCTGAAATTTCTCTTCTATATCTAACACGTGTGTCTCTTCGTGTTCTATTTGTGCTTGTTCTGGTGGCTGTCTTAAGATTTCGTTTTCCTCTGATTGTTTAATTGATGCGTGTTGGTCTTTGTTTGTTTGCTCTGGGATGTTTGAGTCCATTACTGTGTTTTCTTCTTCTTCTGATTGCACATTATTTTGTTCCAGTATTTGTTGTACTTGTTGTTTGATGTTTTCTAATTCTGACTGGGGTATCCTGTTATTTTTGATTATTACACGGATCTGATCAGCTAGTCGTTGTTCTGTTAAAAATTTTAATTCCGGGTATCTGGTAATAAATGTTGTGTATACTTGTGATCTGTATCCAGTTGTGTTGGTTCCTAGGTTTGTTGCTTGGTAATAACAGAACATGAGGTGTCGATTAACTTCATCTGACCATCTCATCCTCTGTCTTTGTTTTCCTTCTAGGGTGGTTGCAGGAAGCATATCCTGCAAAACACCTCTATTCGGATTTAAATCATTTTCCAGTTGGCTAGCAGTGTCGTTACCATTGTGGGCGGGCATAGGGTTCAAGCGTCGTCCCCGACCATGACGGCGCTTGTCCGAGGCTTCTTTAGTTCTGTCCTGAACCAACTAATCACACTAAAAGGGGGGTTAGCCCTATCAGTGGTTTGTTCTTTTCGTCGCCTTTTACGACTGGCAGAACATACCGGGGGCCTATTCTTTTCCCGGGCCTCCACGGGGTTTATTATTATTATTATTATTATTATTATTATTATTATTATTATATAGGGTGAAGCAAAATTCGTGCACTCGGGCTTTGCAGCGCGACTCCTCACATTCCAGCGAAAAAAAAAAATGCCTCTTACAAAATTTCGTCCAGCGAGTACATCCGGCAGAAAAAGGATATTAAAGAATGGCAATCTAGCAACACTGAAACCACATGTGTGGTAACTACCTCTGTCTGCATGTATTTGTAGTGCTGTGTAGTTGATGCAATGGATAAAGTTTTGGGTTAGCGTGCAAGAAGTCGATGCTTCGATCCTTGGTTGAGGCAAATGTTTTTTACTAGGTAAATGTAGTCCAGGTGGTATGGTATCCAGCATATTAATCACCAAAAGCAATTGTAGCAAGTCCTCTAGAAAACATTTGCACTTACATATTACAATCGTATAAATGGAAGATTGGTCAGTTTTTGAAGAAATCCTTTCCACGTAGTGGGCATGAATTTATTTGCACCACTTCATCTAGTAGATGCAAAACCTGTTTTGTTTGTAACCTCCTCCAATGGTCCCATAGATTAGTACCAACTATTATTCTTGCCTCTTTCAGGCCCATTACATTTCATTAGGGCCTTACTTTACGAGTAGGACTAGCAACGTGCTTTGCAATTAATGTCCAAACTCTGTTACTATTTGTTTGTGTTCTCACCATGGTTTCACTAATTATGCTTTTCAATATTGAGCCTGGTAACCACATGCTGTTTAGTATGTATCTAAATGCATTACTACTACTACTACTACTACTACTACGACTACTAGTACTACTACTACTACTACTACTACTATTATTATTATTATTATTCTATCGATGGGATTGTGGAAACATCACGTCTATTACTGTTCGGGAAACAGTGTAATTTGAAACCGAACATTTCACAATTAGCGGTATCAGGATGAAACATGCAGAATAATATATGTCAGAGGGGTAAAGCATGTTAGATGGAACAGCATGCAGGACTGATGGCACCGTCCACCAGACAGGGACTAGTTGCAAATGGAGTAACGCGCCCATGACAGACTTCAATGTACATGCGTACATGTGTCAAATTTTCTCATTGTAAACATCTAAACCAGTGTGGCAGATGTTTGGCATATGCAAATGATGAATATTTGGATATGCCTCTGGTCCTTGGTGAATCTGATAAATGGGCTCGTGTTGCCGCTCGTGAGTATGCTGTTAGAAATCCTCATCACTGCAATCCAGGTAATAACGTGTTTGGTCATCTGAAGCAGCGCCTTCAGAAGTCAAGTTCTCTCCTTCCACCATTGCATGACAGAGGTCATCCACGGACTCGCTGTACTCCAGCTACTGAGGAAGCTATTCTGGAGGTCATACACCAAGAACCTCAGCGAAGTACACGTAGCATAGCAAGGCAGCTACATGTCTCGCAGTGCATAGTCATTACATACTTCACGAGCATGGGCTGCACCCCTATCATTATGCTTTCACGTAACACCTGTATCCTGCAGATTGCCATCAGCAGATGCAATTCTGTGAATGGTTCCAACAACAACAGGAAGCCAACAATGACTTCGTGAACACCTTAATATGGTCAGATGAAGCAGCATTCACATGTGAGGGTCTTCAATATGTGCAGTGCTTAGCATTGGTCTGAGGTTAACCAGCACGTCACCTGCGACCTTGGATATCAAGTTCATTTTGGGCTGGAATATTGGGCGACAAGTGTTATGACCCCTACATGTTGTCTGACCAGTTGACTCCACTAAGATATCATATGTTCCTCTCAAACTAGCTGCCTGACATGCTGAAAGATGTTCAACTACATGATGGTGCACCTCCACATTCTGGAATTAATGTGCGACAGTACTTGGACAGAACATTTCCAAGGAAATAGCTCGGACGTGGAGGTCCAGTTGTATGGCCACCATGTTCACCTGACATAAATCCCCTGTATTTCTTCCTGTGGGGACACCTGAAGGAGTATCTTCTCCACCTACGAATGTGGAAGAACTGGTAGCGCGTGTTCATGCTGCTCTTGTTTCTATGTACGCAGTTTTGCTGCTAAGGGTCCAGAGCTGTATGATCCGGTGGTTTGCACAATGTGTGGACATGAAGGGGGGTTGCTTTGGGCATCTGTTGATCTGAGAATGACGTATTCAATTGTGAAGGTCACTTGCTCATTAATACAGACATTATTATTGTCACTGGTTGCTAGTGTGAGACATCTGAGTGCCCATATTACATGTTGTATAAATGACAAGTAGATGTTGTGTTACTGTGCTGTTATCATCTTTAGCATCTCAAAACTGATATTGTTTTTGTAGTTATTCTGTTCTATGACAGGTCATTTGTTTCAACTGTCTACTTCTTATTTGTCTAACCACGTATTTGTTATGTCCGCTGGGCGGAGTAGCCGCGTAGTTTGAGGCGCCATGTCATGGATTGCACGGCCCCTGCCGCCAGTGGTTCAGATTCTCCCTTGGGTGTGGGAATGTTTGTTCTTCTTAGCATAGGTTAGTGTAAGTTAGTTTAAGTAAAGAGTAAGTCTAGGGACCAATGACCTCAGCAGTTTGGTCCATTAGAAATTCACACACATTTGGACATTTTTTGTTATGTTCAGGTTTACAAGATGTTGTAAATTTAGGGTACATGTGACCTAAGAAGCAGTGTATATTATAGTATGAAATGTCAGAATGAAAGTAGCAAATATAAAATGCAATCCAACCAAGGATTGAACTATCGACTTCCTGCATGCTAACCCAAAACTCTATCTACTGCACCAACTGTACAGCCCGACTAATATGTGCTGCCAGAGGTACTTATCACACACGTGGTTACAGTGTTGCCAGATTGCCACTCTCTAACGTCCTTTTTCTGCTGTCTGTACTTGCCGGGCGAAATTTTGTGAGAGACAGTTTTTTATTGGCATGTGAGGAGTCATGCTGTGAAGCCCGAGTCAACGAATATATATATATATAAAATAGGGAAACATTCCACGCGGGAAAAATATATTTAAAAACAAAGATGATGTGACTTACCATACGAAAGTGCTGGCAGGTCGATAGAAACACAAACAGACACATACATACACACAAAATTCTAGCTTTCGCAACCGACGGTTGCTTCATCAGGAAAGAGGGAAGGAGAGGGAAAGATGAAAGGATGTGGGTTTTAAAGGAGAGAGTAAGGAGTCATTCCAATCCCGGGAGCGGAAAGACTTACCTTAGGGGGAAAAAAGGATGGGTATACACTCGGACACACACACATATCCATCCACACATATACAGACACAAGCAGACATATTAAAAGGCAAAGAGTTTGGCCCCGTGTATGTGCAGATGGATATGTGTGTGTGTGTGAGTGTATACCTGTCCTTTTTTCCCCCTAAGGTAAGATTTTTCCGCTCCCGGGATTGGAATGACTCCTTACCCTCTCCCTTAAAACCCACATCCTTTCGTATTTCCCTCTCCTTCCCTCTTTCCTGATGAGGCAACAGTTTGTTGCGAATGCTTGAATTTTGTGTGTATGTTTGTGTTTGTTTGTGTGTCTATCGACCTGCCAGCTCTTTTATATATATCAACCAATGCAGCCAACAGGGCATTAACTTAAGATTATTTGAGGAAACAGAATGAAGGGACTGTTGTCACAGTCACACGCACTTAGCAGACTCAAATTTTGTGTACTGGTGGGGTGCTCATAGACATGATCAGGGACCTTGCACCATCATCCCAGTCAACAGTATGTGGCATACCAACGTAGTTACCCATACAAGTACTGGTCATGTCTGATATTGCTTAACTTTGGTGATCTGATGAGAATTGGTGTATTCAATGAGGCAAGGAAGTTGGCTACTTACATGTGGTAAGTTTGATCCACTCAAGTCAGTTACAAAAATACAAATAATAGAAACTACTAAATAGAAGTTTTGCAATGTTCTCATAATGTGCATAGTTTTTTTTAACTCTTTCTCAATACTATTTTGATCACAGAAAATTGTTCCCTACATGTATCTGTGAAATTAATATGAAAATAATCCTGCATTCTCAGTGCATTCCAGTAAAGTGAGCTGTATCTCCAATCATGAATGGCAGCTTGTGAGTACTTTGTCTGTCAATATGTATCAAAGGGTTTACTCAAGCTTTGACTATGTGCTTATAATCACTGGGTTGTCAGTATGGAAAGTTGCCTGCCAATCTGGCAAACTCCACACCAGTGTCATTTGAACATCTAGTCACTACTGCAAGACACAAAACATTTGTAGAACTGCCTCATGGCTGCTATCTACCAACTGTGGCTTACAGGTACTCTGAGGACAATGTAACAGATCTATGCCCTGCCTTTTTTAAAGGCAACTGTAAGACCTTTGACAATGCAGACAGTACACAGCCATCTCCAGCTGCAGATATCCATTACAAACAACAATACAATAAACATGATGGGCAACAGAACACCTGGAACCGTACCTGAATTTGCAGCATCAGATTCTCTTCACCAACATGTGCAGCATTTTCAGAATGAAATTTTCACTCTGCAGCAGAGTGTGCACGGATATGAAACTTCCTGGCAGATTAAAACTGTGTGCTTGAAGTCAGGACATTTGCCTTTCACAGGCAAGTGCTCTACCAACTGAGCTACCCAAGCATGACTCATGACCCATCCTCACAGCTTCAAATTCTGCCATTACCTTGTCACCTACCTTCCAAACTTCACAGAAGCTCCTCTGCAACCCTTGCAGAACTATCACTCCTGGAAAAAGGGATACTACAGAGACTTGGCTTAGCCACAGCCAGAATGAAATTTTCACTCTGCAGCAGAGTGTGCACTGATAAAAAAACTTCTTGACAGATTAAAACAGTGTGCTGGACTGAGACTCAAAACTCCATAGAATAGAGCACTTGCCTATGACAGGCAAAGGTCCTAAGTTTGAGTCTCAGTCTGGCACACAGTTTTAATCTGCCAGGAAGTTTCATGTTCAGTGTTTGTTCGATGTTTGATGGCTGTTGCGGAGAAATGTGGAGGTGACCAGGTACCAGTGTGTCTCAAGCATGCAAATGGGCTGGTCACATTTTGGCCTGGTATCATGTGTAGCTGTTAGGTGCCTTTCATCACTGTTGAGGATAATTTACTGGCTTTGCACTATCAGAACATGGTCCTCCAACCTATAGTCCAGTTCTACAGACAGCATTTCAGTGATGGACTTGTCTTTCAAGATGATAGTACTTGAGCATGCCACACCATCTAATGAACACCTTCTTCAGGAAGGAATCAACTAAAGGGAAAGTACTGCAGTGTCTGCTCATGTGAACCAAATGGACCATGATCAGGACCACATGAAATTTGGAGTGCATCATGAAGAGAACCCTTCTCACACACTGGATGACTTCAGAAGATCCTCTGTCAAAGAGGAAGACATGCTTGAAAAGCACTGTCTTGGTAGAAGAAGGATGCAAGCGTGTTACTAATGTACAGGCTGGAGTAACACAATTTTGAATATTACCCAACAGCAGATTCTGTTTCCACAGATCTGCAGTTTTGAGCAAACTGCATTTTCTTGTTACTACCAATTTTGTGTGTGCACTGCTTCATAGTTGGTGTGTGTAGTTTGTACTTGATTCAGCCATTAGAAGCCACCCAGCTTGCTAATACAACAGCAGTTGCATGTGCAGTCTGCTGTGTTCTCTGTTGGAACTAAGGGACATATAGGCCAGAGCACAAAGCTCCACAGGCCACTTATGTATTGCTATTGTGTTGTACCCTATCATCCATGTGTGTGTACTGTCTGAGCAATAATTTATGGTGTTCATGTGTTAGAACACTTTTTGGTGATGAGTATGGCATTTGACTCCACATGTTCCACTACAGTCATTGGTGTAAGTACCATGAAGGCAGTGCTTAAGTCTCTTCCAGAGCAACAGTGTGGGCTACAGTTGCTATTTGCAGTTTAACAACTACATTGGCACAACCACTGCTGTTCCCTGCGTTCCACAATGCAGCAGAAGACTGGATGCTTTCAAAAAGTCCCCGCAGCAACATTTGCAGGGATTTAGGGTAACAGATGTAAACTTGTGAAAGGCCATTTTTTTGTCATTGATTTCACCTCACATGTATTGGTTGTTGTGTCAGCTCGCCCCCTTACAAGAACTTTCAAGTATTTCTTTTGATGTGATACGTGAGTTCCTTTCTACCTATCACTGTAAATATACTTACATTATTGCTGCCTATGTGGAGCTTTACTGCTGCCAAAAGTGGCCAAAACATGCAGCAGAACTACATGTTCTTACACATAATTGTAATTCTGTGACACATTTTCATAAGGAATGCTATGCAGATCATATGGATTGAGAAGCAATCATACATTTTGGTCCTGATAGGGAAGTTTGGAAGCAAGCACCACAATGTGAAAATCTTATTCTTATGGAAGTACTGAACATAGCACAGTCATTTAAAGTTTCACAGGCTGCAGGTAGATCCTGACTGGAAGTTTCAGAAGTCAGTTCCTCTCACACATCCCAGCCATCAGTCAGTTTTTAAGGGGATGTAGACACTCTTGCAGCAGTCCAGCAGATGTCTCAGCATCTTATAGGTAATTGTTGTTCACAACAATAGCAGTTCACATCACAGTGGTGACAGCCTCATGCTCCGCTGCCTTATGCCTTATGCCCCTATGAATGAACCCCATGTTCCAGGCAATAGGAATGTGTAATAGGTGACATACAAGAGGACACATGCTTCTGTGTATAATTCTCTTCTGAAATGATCATGGATGTGAATGGTGCATCAACAGTGACAGTATCTCCAAGCATGTCATATATGGAAGTGCATAACATTTGACAAACCATGCAGGTGGGGATGGGTGCAGCAGCAATGTTAGTGAACTCTCAAACTTATGCCGATTTGGGTTCTCCCCCTCTGGTTCCAGTATCATGGAGGTTGGCGAGTTACAACAAACAATAGATTCCCATTCTTGGACAGTTTTCTGTACTTCTGATTTACAAAGCTATGGACCATTCAGTAAAGTCCTAGTTGTGGACAATGCTTACACCAAAAATCAGTTTGGTTTAGATACTTGTAAACTTTTCAGATTCTCCATCAATGACAAAGTGCATTTGGTTTCTGATAAAGTTCCATATCAACAGTTAGAAGCTATCTGTGCCAAATTTTCCTCTCTATTTCTCCAGGACTTTGTTGTGCAACAGGATTTCAGCTCACATTATAATGAAACAGTCTGCCTGCTCCTAGTTTTTCTGGGCCCACCAAGCATCGGTAACCTTACAGGTTCAAGTCAAAGTGGAATTACATCATCTTCAAACCCTTGAGGTTATTCAAACTATTTCTTCTAGGGAATAACAGCACCACTGGTGTCGAAAAACTTACTGGTAAATTATGCATCTGCAGTGATTTTTAAAAATCTGTTAATGCACAGTCAACTGCCAATACCTACCCTTTGTTGTGCCCTGACAAGCTGTTAGCAAAATTATTGGGAGGGTCATTATTTTTCAAAGACTGACTTATCAGAGGCATATTTACTGCTGCCACTCGATAAGGAATCTAAACATCTTCTAATTATAAACACCTCATGTGGGCTTTATTAATACCAGCATTTGGCATTTGGCATGGCAAGTGCGCTAGCCGTTTTTCAATGCTTTTTAGAACAACTTATTGTGTTGGGTCCAGGCTGCATCAACTATTTAGATGACATAGTAGTGTCTGATGCCTCTATGGAGGAACATTTGTGGAACCTTTGTGCTCTATTTTCTGTTTTACTGTCTGAGTGCAATTTGGATGAGACACAGTTTTTTCAACCATCCATTATTTATTTTGGGTTTGAAGTGTTGAGTGCTGGTATTAAACCATTGCGGCAACATATTGATGCTACTGCCACATTGCCACACCTCATATCCATCAAGAAATTACAGGCATTTTTAGACAAAATTGCATACTACCACAATTTCATACCACACGTTGCTACTGTGGCACAATCAGTCCATACATTATTATGTAAAGATGTTCCTTTCCACTGGTCCCTGGCTTGTGACCAGGCATTTAAGTTGTTGAAAAAAAGCTGAGTCGACACCCTGTTTGGCCACTTTTCAGCCAGGCCAGCACCTTGCGTTAGCGCCGGGCACATCTCGGTTTGGCCTTGATGCTCTCCCTGTTCACAAGTATGCAGACAGATCTGAACATCCTATTGCATACACCTCTGAATCCTTAAATTCACTGCAACAACATTATTCTCAGACAGAGAAAATGGCTTTGACAATCGTATATGCTCTAAAAAGAATTTCATGTTTTTATATATACATGGAAGAATCCTGGAGATACTAGAAGGTATCAGATAGATTATATAATGGTAAGACAGAGATTTAGGAACCAGGTTTTAAATTGTAAGACATTTCCAGGGGCAGATGTGGACTCTGACCACAATCTATTGGTTATGAACTGTAGATTAAAACTGAAGACACTGCAAAAAGGTGGGAATTTAGGGAGATGGGACCTGGATAAACTGAAAGAACCAGAGGTTGTACAGAGTTTCAGGGAGAGCATAAGGGAACAATTGACAGGATTGGGGGAAAGAAGTACAGCAGAAGAAGAATGGGTAGCTCTGAGGGATGAAGTAGTGAAGGCAGCAGAGGATCAAGTAGGTAAAAAGAAGAGGGCTAGTAGAACTCCTTGGGTAACAGAAGAAATATTGAACTTAATTGATGAAAGGAGAAAATATAAAAATGCAGTAAATGAAGCAAGCAAAAAGGAGTACAGACATCTCAAAAATGAGATCGACAGGAAGTGCAAAATGGCTAAGCAGGGATGGCTAGAGGACAAATGTAAGGATGTAGAGGCTTATCTCACTAGTGGTAAGATAGATACTGCCTACAGGAAAATTAAAGAGACCTTTGGAGAAAAGACAACCACTTGTATGAATATCAAGAGCTCAGATGGAAACCCAGTTCTAAGCAAAGAAGGGAAAGCAGAGAGGTGGAAGGAGTATATAGAGGGTCTAGACAAGGGCGATGTACTTGAGGACAATATTATGGAAATGGAAGAGGATGTAGATGAAGACGAAATGGGAGATATGATACTGCATGAAGAGTTTGACAGAGCACTGAAAGACCTGAGTCAAAACAAGGCCCCGGGAGTAGACAACATTCCATTAGAACTACTGATGGCCTTGGGAGAGCCAGTCCTGACAAAACTTTACCATCTGGTGAGCAGGATGTATGAGACAGGCGAAATACCCTCAGACTTCAAGAAGAATATAATAATTCCAATCCCAAAGAAAGCAGGTGTTGATGGATGTGAAAATTACCGAACTATCAGTTTAATAAGACACAGCTGCAAAATACTAACGCGAATTCTTTACAAACGAATGGAAAAACTGGTAGAAGCTGACCTCAGGGAAGATCAGTTTGGATTCTGTAGAAATATTGGAACACGTGAGGCAATACTGACCTTACGACTTATCTTAGAAGAAAGATTAAGGAAAGGCAAACCTACGTTTCTAGCATTTGTAGACTTAGAAAAAGCTTTTGACAATGTTGACTGGGATACTCTCTTTCAAATTCTTAAGGTGGCAGGGGTAAAATACAGGGAGCGAAAGGCTATTTACAATTTGTACAGAAACCAGATGGCAGTTATAAGAGTCGAGGGGCATGAAAGGGAAGCAGTGGTTGGGAAGGGAGTGAGACAGGGTTGTAGCCTCTCCCCGATGTTATTCAATCTGTATATTGAGCAAGCAGTAAAGGAAACGAAAGAAAAATTCAGAGTAGGTATTAAAATCCATGGAGAAGAAATAAAAACTTTGAGGTTTGCCGATGACATTGTAATTCTATCAGAGACAGCAAAGGACTGGGAAGAGCAGTTGAATGGAATGGACAGTGTCTTGAACGGAGGATATAAGATGAACATCAACAAAAGCAAAACGACGATAATGGAATGTGGTCGAATTAAGTCGGGTGATGCTGAGGGAATTAGATTAGGAAAGGAGACACTTAAAGTAGTAAAGGAGTTTTGCTATTTGGAGAGCAAAATAACTGATGATGGTCGAAGTAGAGAGGATATAAAATGTAGACTGGCAATGGCAAGGAAAGCGTTTCTGAAGAAGAGAAATTTGTTAACATCGAGAATAGATTTAAGTGTCAGGAAGTCGTTTCTGAAAGTATTTGTATGGAGTGTAGCCATGTATGGAAGTGAAACATGGACGATAAATAGTTTGGACAGGAAGAGAAAAGAAGCTTCGGAAATGTGGTGCTACAGAAGAATGCTGAAGATTAGATGGGTAGATCACATAACTAATGATGAAGTATTGAATAGAATTAGGGAGAAGAGGAGTATGTGGCACAACTTGACAAAAAGGAGGGACCTGTTAGTAGGACATGTTCTGAGGCATCAAGGGATCACAAATTTAGCATTGGAGGGCAGCGTGGAGGGTAAAAATCGTAGATGGAGACCAAGAGATGAATACACTAAGCAGATTCAGAAGGATGTAGGTTGCAGTAAGTACTGGGAGATGAAGAAGTTTGCACAGGATAGGGTAGCATGGAGAGTTGCATCAAACCAGTCTCAGGACTGAAGACCACAACAACAACATATATAGGCCAAAGTTTCAACTGATCACAAATCACTAGTGTCTCTTTTTAACCCTTTGGACAAATCCACATATTGCTTACAGTGGTGAACTCTTTTTCTGTTACAATACAATTATGAGATAAATTTTCAACCTGTGGCACAACATGCAAATGCTGACAACTTATCGCATTAGCCAACTGGTCTGGATACTGCATTTGATAAAGAAGAATTGCTTTGTTTTTGTTTAGATGTCGAAGCTCAGAATGTTGTTTACAGTTTTCATATTACTGCCATTAAAACTGCAGCTGTGGTAGCTGTGGATCCCATTGTAAGTAAAGTTGTTTCTTTTGTGCAACACAGCTGGCTGGACAAACCTCTGGGCCTTGCTTCTGATTCTTTGAGAAATTATTTTGCATTACAAAATCATCTTTCAGTTTGGGGAGGAATGCTGCTGTTAGCTACAGAGGACACTGTTCCCCAGGTTGTAGTCCTATGGCATGAGGTTATGCATTTATTTCATGTGGACCACTGGGTTGTGTCATGTACAAGAGCGTTGGCACACAGACATGTCTTTTGGCCAGGCATTGATGGGGAAATAACATGAGTTGTTGCAGCCTGTCCACTGTGTGCCACCTGCCAGGAGGCTCTCTGTGCTTCTTTGTCACTGTGGCCAAATCCACAGCAGCTTTGAGAATGAATTCATGCAGATTTTGTGGGACCTTTTCTGAATTTCTGCTAGCTTGTTGCAATTGACACTTATTCTAAGTTTTCAAATGTGATGCCTTGTCTGTCTACTTCTGTGGTGGCAAAAATTTCGGTGTTGTCAAAAATTTTTGTGATGTAAGATCTTCTGTGTACCTCAGTTATAGACAATGGCCCCCAGTTCATATCTCAGGAATTTGCAGATTTTTGTAAAAAAAAACATGGTGTTCACCATGTCATGGCTCCTCCTCTCCACCCTCAGTTGAATGGGGAAGCAGAATGACTAGCACAAACATTTAAGATTAAAATGAAAAAGTACATTTTGGATGTGTTGGTGGACATAGTTCTTGACCAGTTCCTCAGTTCTTATAAGTTTGCTCCTCTTGACGTTAAGAGTCCGGCAGGGTTGTTGCACCGTCATCAGCCTTCATCTCTGCTACATCTGTTTCAGCTGAAGCAATGCCATCTGCCAGCACCAACGCAGCAATGCTTCCAGCTGGCGCAGCTGTTTGGACTTGTGGGTTTGGCTGCTGGCTGAAATTGGTGCCAGCAGTAATTGAGAATACCTGCGTCCAATGCCTCTGCATCATCTGTGTTGCTGGTGGGAGGGCATCACGACACGTCAAACACCTACTACCGACATGAGTGGCTGCACCACTGCTGCCCAATTTTCACTTCTGCCTCCTCTGCTGTGGGTGCCCATTCAGCTGTTGGGGCCACTGTGGGACCCCGGCTCCTGTATCGTCATAGGTGGTACCTTGCGACCACCTTCATCACAGTCAGCACTACCTGTTCTGCTGCCTTTACCGCACCCTCCTTCCCTGGGGTTGGACTCGGACATGGAAATGGACACTGCACCAGTGTCATCTATCCTACCATATCACCTCTCAGAGGAGGGCGGGCACCAGACCTTCCCACAATCATCCCATTTCTGACCGTACACATTGATGGCAGCATGCCGCATGATCAACAACCTACATTGCTCACAGAAGAAATGGACATGAGCACAGTGCTCACTTCTTTGCAAGGGAAGAGGGGTGTTGCGACTACCCATTTTGTGTGTGCAGCACTTCATAGTTTGTGTGTGAAGTTTGTGCTTGATTCGACCACATGGATTGCTAATATAACTGCAGTTGTGCGCACAGCCTGTCAGCTGCACCCCCTGTTGAAACTAATGGCTATACAGGCCAACGCAAGGCTCTGCTGGCCACTTGTGTATTGCTATTGTATTGTATCTTGTCTTCCATGTATGTGTACTGTTTGAGCAATAAATTACAGTGTTCTTGGGTAAGAACACTTCATTTTGATTATTGTGTTGTTTTTATTTATTTTAATTGAGGTGCTGAGAACCATAAGGGCCTAAAGCACACTATCATTGATTTTGAGATTGTAGCATGTATGCAGACTCCTGGAGAGTATTGATCTTATGGTGAACCAGCTTTATCTGTACCTGCAGCCCCATGTTGTATATATGAACATTCACAAAAATGTGTCTCATCAATTTCTCGGATATTAATTTGTCAGGGCCAATGTATAAACCATAGTTTTCTTGCTCTGTGGTGCTCAGTTGTTATCTGGAGTTGACAACATAATTTAGAGTCTACATCATGTGCGTAACATTAACACTCCATAATCGGAGGTGTATCAGCAGTTTTATCTAAACTTCAAGCAACAGAATATGCTTAATGGTAATGATGAAATGTGGACCATGAAGTGTTTGAATAGGTCATAACTGTGTGTGTGGTGCATTTTGTATCTGTTCTTTATTAATAATTTTGGAGAACATTTCTTGTGGAGAATGTTTTGATTGTAATTTCACATTAAATATAAACTTTACAACAGTCAAAAAACACTACTGTGACTAGCCTGTATATGAAAATTTTGTGAATGAACATTAAAAATAAATATAATTTAAATATTAATTCATATTTCATACCAAAGACAGTACATTATTTTTTCATAGGAAGTATAGGATGTTGAGAATTGGTTAAAAAACAATTTATACCTATGTGACAGATGGTTTCCCTGTAAATCTGATTTTACAAACATCTATTTTTCTCACAGTTTTGTTTCTGCATTTTGGACTCTTGTCATTCTCAGTGTCTCAGTTTTATTTATTTAAATCTTTAATAAAGATTATTTTTAATTTCTTGCTTCTGTTGAGTCTAAACCAACACATATTGACAGATATGTAGGTGGTGCAAAACTGCTTTGAACATTCTGTATGCTGTGAATATTTTGACAGCCATTAGTCTCATCACTGAGTAGTTTGTAGCACTGTAAGTGGACAAAGTTATACCACAGCGCAAATTAACAGGCATCTGCAAGACTTTTACCTACAGTGAAATCTTTAAGAGTACTGGCTCCATGTTCTGTCTTGAGTGATGGTGTTAAGACTGATTACAAATGCATAATAGTTTTTTAGCACTATATAAAATAGCATAAAAGCTTTAATTTATAATTATTTCAGGTTGAAGTAGGAGTCGTGTGTCAGTGCAAAAACTCATATTGAGCAGAGAACCTTCTGTACATAAAATTATTCCATTGGAAATTGTAGTGTACTAATACTTCGCAATGAAATTTTTGTCATTCATGATGGTAATGATTATATCAATATGGATGATGATAATAATGAAATGAATGGGAAATCATTAGGTGAGTTCCATTTCCTCAATGCCATTAACAAAAAAGTTGCATCCTCTACTACTAGTAATCATCTATTCATTATTGCTAAAAATATTATCAAATAATCTCAGACTTGAGCTACTTAGATTCTTCTTTTCTTTTGTTTCTACATCAAAGAAACAGATGTAGTCATTGTTTTAATACTTTGCATGTGGTAACTGAATACTTCTTTGTTGTTATTTATTGTAATTTATGTTTATATACACTAAGTGCTCAAAAGCTACAGGAAGGTACTGGATGCGATGGCAGTCATCGGCTGCTGAAGCCTGCACAGTGCATTTGTGTATGTACGCTCCTAGCAAAGATTAGCAGTGGTCTGATATACTGTTGCTTGCCCTGTATGTCTCTGTGGAGGTGACTGATGTCCATTCGTCAAATGCTTGTAGTCAACCTGTGTGGCACATTATACATGTGGAAACATTATTTCTGCAATACTGAAGATTCATCGTAGATACTGTTGATCTTAGAAACCCAAGTTCTTGTAATCTCCAATATGCTATGACCTATGTGTTTTGCACCAGTTATCATCCAATATTCAGAATAAGTTAATTCATAATGTGCTGCCATGTTCACAATGCATCTACCTGCAACAGACTGTTCAGATATCATGCCGCATCTAACTGCAACATTCATATATCATGTGAGGGGGGATATTCCAAAAGTAAGTTTCATCATTGTTTCTCAAATGGAAACTTGATTGCCAAAAACAATTACACCATGGCATCATGAACTATACACCTAGTATTATTTTTCAGCATAGTCACCACTGACATTGATACATTTCTCATAGCATGCACTCAATTTGAAGAACCCAGTCTGAGAAAAATCGGTGCCTTGTGATGCAAGGAATTATTGCACAGCCTGCTCTACCTCAGCATTGGTTTCAAAGTGATGTTCCAGTAGTGCGGCATTCAATACAGGCAGCAGGTGAAAGTCTGATGAGGCAAGATCAGGGTTGTAGGCTGCCTGATCCAATATCTACCATCCAAACTGATGAGTCTGGTTCTGTGTGAGTCTTACTGTATGTGGCTTTGGACAGCACAACACATTCATTCAATAGTCCTGGTCTCTCTTGTTGAATGGTGGGACAGAGTTTGATGAGAGTGTCCACAGCAGCATGCCACACTGATAGCCACTTTCTGGAGGAAATCAAGGAGAATCACATCTGTCACATCCCAGAACACTGGGTCATATCCTTTTCTGCGGAGGGAGATATTTTGAATTTTTTCCACATTGGTACACTGGGATGCTTCCATGTCACTGAGACAGCCTTGGATTCTGGGGTAAATGCACACCCACATCTCATCGTCTGTGATGATTCTGAACAGGAACTCATTTCCTTGTCATGTGTATCACATCAAGTGATCAAGACTGATTCCCATTCTCGCACTCTTGTGATCCGGGGTCAGGGTTTTGGGTCCCAACCTTGCAGACACATTTCAGTAACTCAACAAATCATGGAGCATTTGATGGGTCTGAGCATGGCCAATATGTTGTGTGGACACTACGTCCGACACCATTATGCATCTGACCACTAACAGCAGGTCAGGTACTGACCTCAGGTACTGAAAAAGTGCCAGCCAATACTGTGGGTGAAGTGGGCATGAGAACATGCTCCCAGCATCTACAAACCTTGCTCTCTTTTAGCATTTGCATGGGTATTTTGAATGGTGACATCAATATTCTTTGTGACGTGCCTTAAGCTTTTCTCATGTTTCCATTCATGGATGTGTAAGGCCATGCACTTCGACCTTCATTCATCACACTCTGCCATCTTCCTCTGAACATGCAATACCTGCAAACAACCATTCAAAGAGATGTGTCATCTTCATCATACAAGCTCTGCAGGAGTTTATGGATGATGGGCACACTAGTCCCACATGCCGATTCATACTTCCATTGGCAACCACATGTCTGTTTGCCATCATGATGTTTACTCAAATAACCTCAGGCACACCAGTCTGCTGTGACTCTCTCTTCTTTCACACTCTGCACATGGGTAATTCTTCCTCCACTAATGCCTCTTCCATTGTTGAACCAGTAACGGGTGTGGATTCATATGGCATTTGTTTGTGTGACCTGGTGTACCATCTTATCTTTCAAAAACAATGATGAAGCTTACTGTTGTATGTTGCGTATTTTTAAATAGGTTGACTGTTCCTGTGACAAAGCCACTAACTTAATAAAAGGGGATTTACAATATTTTGTTTAGAAGTTATGTAACAGCTTGTACCAAAATTTATTTTGTGAATATTTTTGATGACTTTCCTACTCACCTTGATAATATTTTTCTGGGGCTGGTAGCAGAGTTTAATTGCAAAAAGTATTTTTTAGATACACTGTATACACATTTCTTTCACAGAATGGACCTACTATTCTGTTTTTGAAGTACAGACATATTTATCAGCAAATGCGACTGAACTTTTTTTTAAGATAAACGGATGTGTCTTTCATTACAATGTCCTGGAAATTAACTCATGACATGAACTGAGCAGACATTCTATATTCAGGAATAAAATGTTTGTTTCATTAATACATAAACATTCATTTTAAAAGCAATTGCACTGACAGTAATGTTAACTAAGAATGGCAACCATATGAAAATGCAACGGCAAGTGGGCCTGTGGTTGACAGAGAAGAATGCAAAGATAGGAGCAGTTGACATATGAAAACTGCTGCCACAGTAACATAACAGCCTTCTTTGTGTGATCTATGATACTCTAAAAAACTATTAATTTGTTAATTTTATTAGCTCGTTTTGTAGCAAATTGAAAAACTCTGAACATAATTTGCCTAAAAATCATAACTTTACCTTCTCAAATTCCAACACTTTCAGATTAAAACTGTGTGCCGGACCAGGACTCGAACTCAGGGCACTTGCCCATGATAAGCAAATGCCCCGAGTTTGAGTCTCAGTCCGGTGCACAGTTTTAACCTCCACAGCAGAGTGAAAATTTCATACTGGATCCATCACTTTCATCTAGAGACATAATCGCTTCTCCCTTGTGTTAATCTTCCAATTAATTTGTGTGTTATTCACCTTTTTATGATGTCAGCAAATTTGAAATGCTTGATTATAGACTGGAACTTTTGTGTATTCCAAGTTTCCTTTGGTGCCCTGTATGTCTTGCTCAACCATTGCTTCTGTTTCTCCGAAGTGAAGTTCCTTTCTTTTAACCAGTCAAATTGAAAACTGCTGTTATGTCCGTCAGACCATTTGATATTTAAATTTCTGTCAGCCGCCTGTGGACAAATAAAATCTAAGTACTGATTTTAAAAGAAAGGCAGAGAGAACAGGAGGATATGTGAGATTACGTGCATTTCCTCCAGTTTCATAAGAAGGGGAAAGAAACAATGAGAGATTTGAAAGACTGAATTCTGAGCCATGAGAAATATGGTGGAATATGAGGAGGTGAAAACCAATAATCAAATGCCAAAAACAGAGGAGAACAATGTAAAAAACATGAGATAGTAAAACAAACAACAAAAAGAGACAGTTAACATTATAATCAGAAAGTATAATGAAGATGCACAGATACAAAGTCTAATCTATATTGTGATGGAGAAGGAGCTGTAGTAAAAGGAGGATTAGAAGAAAATAACACATAAAAAGTGGAAGAGAGTAAAAAGAAGATCAGCAAGAAAAAGTTACAAGAAGGATGCTGTAAGAATAGCTCGCAAGAAGGTTGCTTGGACAAAGAGGTGAAAGAAGCTAGAAAGTGAGACGGAAACAGGCAACAACTGGAGCAATCTGTTTTATTTTGAAGGCGATGTAATGAAAGAATCAAGTATCTGGTAAATTTAAAAATGATTCTCTGTGTTTTTCATCAAGTAACACAATATAACATTTCTCACCATATTTTGTTGAATATTTATGTTACTAGTATATGACAACATCATTTACAGTCTGCATCTGCCTACATCTGAAAAACATCGTTTAATATTTCATTCAGATCTTTTGTATACAATAATTATATTCTAGTCCAAAGTTATTGGAAAGGCACAAAATGGCATAACATTCTATTCAAGATGACCTCAGGTACTGAAAAAGTGCCAGCCAATACTGTGGATGAAGTGGGCATGAGAATATGCTCCAACATCTACAAACCTTGCTCTCTTTTAGCATTTGCATGGCTGTTTTGAATGGTGACATCAATATTCTGTGTGACATGCGTTAAGCTTTTCTCATTTGTCATCTATGCCTCAGTCAAATCCAGTTACAGTCTAGAAAAGGAAAAGCATTACAAACTTTCCTTAAAAAAGGATGTATTTGACAAAAATTTGTAGGTTGTAATAGCAGTTTTTGAAGGCCTTTGTACCAGAAACAGAACCCTGCTCTAAACCCTAGACATGAAGTTGAAGTATATATGGAAGATATTTTTCTGAGTTGCACTGTAGTTGTATAACTTACGATTCAATTGAGAATTATATTTATTACAAGCTATCCCATAGAAACTGATTAACTTTGGGCATCAAAACCTCTTGCAGAAGGAAAACAAATCTGTATGCCTCAGTCAAAAAGTCCTCAGAAAAGGAAAAACATTACAAACTTTCCTTAAAAAAGTTCTAAGAAGGGCAAAGAGTATTTTTTTTTAGTCAGAAATTGACATCTCTAATAAAAAAATTAAAACCATATGGAACATAATAAAAAGGGAAACACATAAAATCCCTGCTGCAGAAAACATCATAGAGATTAAATCACATGATACCATTAATGAAACTGTTGAAATAATTACTGACATTTTTAACAACTACTTTTTGGCATCAGCAGCCCAAACTAGAGAAACATGTTCTGTTGATGAAGCCATGTTATCCCTAAAAGAGCTATTAATAATAATAAAAAAAACAAGCAGATTAAAATGTCTCCTGTTACAGTACATAAAACTGAGAATATAATTAGAGAGATGACAAGCAAGAATTCTGTTGGTGTTGATGGTATCTCCTAAAGATTACTGAAGGAATGCTATAAGCCAATAAGCAAAATACTGTGCCATATATTCAATGAATCCTTCCAGCATGGCATTGTTCCTGAGTGACTAAAGTATGCTATTGTCAAGCCTGTCTTTAAACAAGGTGGTAAAACTGAAATTATCAACCATCAGCCTATCTCCCTTTTAATAACCTTATCTAAAATTCTAGATAAATTCTAACAAAGTGATAGAGGGGCAGGCCAGTACTCACCTCAGCTCAGTACAGCCGATAGATTCACAAAACAGAACAGAAAATTTACATTCCTAGCTTTCAGAAAAACCATGCCTCCATCCTTGCTACCCTCCCTGTTGCTTCATAACCTGGATTGTGAGTAACTGAATCCACTTTCCCTTCTTCCCTTTTTTCCCCCTCTCTCCTCCCTGATGAAGGAACGAAGTTCTGAAAACTAGGAATGTAAATTTTCTGTTCTGTTTTGTGAATCTATTGGCTGTACTGAGCTGAGGTAAGTACTGGCCAGCCCCTCTATCTCTTTGTTAGTATTTGTTTCACATCTTAATATGAGATTTTCCATTAATCATTCTTGATAAATTGGTTAACAAAAGACTTACTGACCACTTGATTCATTATCAAGTACTAAACAATAGCCAGTTTGGATTTCAACAGTGTGTATCAACAGACCAAGCTATTTTCTCCTTCACCCACCAAATCTTAGAGTCTTTTAATAATAAATTATCTCCCGTTGGTATCTTCTGTGACCTTTCTAAGGCCTTTGTTAGTGTTAACCATGAAATCCTCTTAGCAAAGGCTGAATATTATGGTATAAGTGGATCAGCTGGCTCACGGATAAATCCTGCCTAACTGTAAGAAAGTTGAATGACTCTGAGGGGCACTGTGTATCATCTAGCTGGGACTCTATTGGCTATGGTGTTCCTCAGGGCTCTGTACTTGGTCCCCCTACTCTTCCTCATCTTTATCAATGACATTCCCCTGTGTCTACCTTTAAAGCTCATTTTACTCTTTTCGCTGATGGCACCTCCATGCTCATCAAAAAAAACTCCCAACCACAACTGAAGGGATCAGCCAATATTGTCTTTAATGAAGTGCTTAATTGGTTTGAAAATAATGGGTTATCACTAAATGTTAACAAGACCCAGTTTGTTCATGTTCAAGTAAGTAGAAAAGTGGAGGATCAATTAAATATTAAATGTAATGATAGTGAGTTATTACGCGTTGAGTCATCCAAGTTCCAGGGTGTACAGCAATCTAAAATGGTCTGAACATATCTTACGTCTACTCAAAAAATTCAGCTCAGCAACATTCGTTATTTGTATTATTTCCACTGTCTGTGACTGAGACACCACAAAAACTGCTTATTTTAGTTACTTCCCTGCACTATTGTTGCATGGCATAGTTTTCTGGGGTAATCAGCCACTTTTCAAAAAAAGAGAGTTATTAGGATAATGAGTGCACTCCAGTCTAGTCTAGACATTCTTGTAGAAACCTTTTTAGAAAATTAGGGATACTGACAACTGCATGTCAATATTATCTACTCCCTGAGCAACTATACAAAACCAATGATTCAAACCAGACCCACAATACCAGGAGGAAGATGGACCTCAAATATGAATTAAAAAACCTTTGTACTGTGCAAAAAAAGAGTCCATTACATGAGTTGCAAGGTGTTCAATGCTCTCCCACCATCACTGATATCACTTGTTCATGAGCTTCCCAAATTCAAACAACAGCTCAAACACTATCTAATAGTTCCTTTCATTTGGTTGAAAATTTCAATTGTGTTAACTCTAATCGATTTTTTTTTTTAAAATTAAATCTGATGTACTTTTATACATTATGACAGTTGGAATCATTTTTAACATTATTATGTCTTTTATGTAGCTATTAAGATCTACTTTCATTTTAACTTTTTTAAATGTAATGTTGCCTATACCTAATAATGTGTATTTTGTCTTATAACTGTATCTCCTCTTGCAGGAGAATTTTTTATGTGTTCCTTTTGTATAATTTGTAACAATCTGACATGTCCCACATCCATGCAAATGTATTGCTGTATTGGATTTATGGGGTATAAATAACTAATTAAATAAATTTCCTTCATACGCCAGAGTATTGGTCATATCTAAAGGCACTGGGATGATGCACAGTAGCAAAAGAAAGTGTACCATACAATGTGGTGGCCAATAGCATCATTCCATTGGTTATGACTGTTTGGGCATTTCAGAGCATAGGTTGAAAATTTATTAATGATATTTGTGTTAATGTGTGCTTGGTTATGCCTAACTTGTTATAAGTGTGTACATTATGGATGACAACATCCAAATACCTAATATTATACAAAATGAATCAAGGATTTAGAATTTTATTCACCATAGATCATTTTACAACGATATTGGCTTTATCAAACAGGATGTAGTAGTACATACATAACAATAAAATAAACTAGTGTCACTACATTATAGAATACATTTTAAGCATGGCAGTACCAAATTAAACGAGGATGGTTTCTAAAAGTTAATGCAATAATCTATACTGTACTATAATATAATATACACGGTGAAAAGTATTTAAACCAACAAACTCTAAGAGGTTCTAGGGGACATCAAAACAAATATTTTCCCCTAGTGTCATTTTTTTCCTACGAGCAGTATTTAAACTGGTAGAGGAAGATTTCTCTGGTGGCAAATTAATTAAACCAACAAACACTTTTCCATTTTTTTATGATTAAGAGACAAAACATTAACACAACCCAATTTCAGTTACAGTAGATTTTCAAAAATGCCTCCATTGACACGTAAACTAAGTTTACACCATCGAATCATGTTCTGTCTGACACGGGCAAAAATCTCAGGAGTATCCTGAATTGTTCCTGCTGCTGCTACTACCCTGGCAACCAGATCCTCTTTCGATGTAACAGGAGTTGTGTAAACAATGTTGCGCATCTCTCCCCACACAAGGAAGTCCAGAGGAAACATATCTGGGGATCGAGCAGGTCATGGTACAGGACCACCTCTACCAATCCACGTTTCTGGGAACCGTCGGTGCAGGAATCAACACACATGATGACTCAAATGTGCCGCCGCCCCGTCATGTTGGAACCACATGCGTTGTCTATTAGGGAGCAGGACGTCTTCCAGCAATTCTGGCAATGCTCTGCTGAGAAAATTGTAATAGTGCCTGCCATTTAATGGTCTAGGTAGCACATGCATCCCAATTAAATAGTACCCAACAACACCGACCCACACATTAATGAAGAACCGCACTTGATGAGCGCTAGTAAGTGTGTCATGTGGGTTATCCTCACTCCAAACATGCAAATTGTGCATGTTGAAGACTCCATATCTGTAAACAACACAGAGGACGGAAATGTAGGATGCATTTCACACTGTTCCAGGTACCACTGCGAAAACTGTGTTCTGGGTGGATAATCAACTGGTTCCAGGTTGTAGACATGCTGTAAGTGAAATGGATGTAACAACTGCTCTTAAAGGACTGTTCTTACATTCGTCTGATTCATCCCCATGTTATGTGCAATTGCATGAGTGCTGATTGAAGGATCCTGCTCCAGATGCTGCCTGACAGCTTCCTCAAATTGCAGCATTCTTACCTGCGACGGCATCCCTGTCCAGGTAATCTGCTAAATGACCCGGTCTCACGCAGATGTTGGTACACAGCAGCAAAGTCGTATGATGCAGGATACGGTGATTAGGATATTGTTGTTGCTAAACCCACTGTGCAGCTCACTCGTTGTTGTGCGCTACGTAGTACGTACCAACCATATCAGTGTACTCACTACAGGTGTGTCACTCCATTAGTAAACAGAGACAATGCACTACTACACTGGTGGACAGCAGTTGCCTACAACTAAGAGCGTAATACGGCCTCTAACAATTGAGCAGTGTAATACGGCCTCCTCCAGTTTAAATAATCCTCACAGGAAAAAATGACATTAGGGAAAAATATTGATGTCCCCTACAACCTCCCAGAGTTTGTCAGTTTAAATACTTTTCACCCTGTAGTATTGTATTATGTATTGTATACACTATGTAATTACACATGATTAACCACTGCACACAATAATATGTTTAACTACAGACAACTTTTAAATGCTAATATCCTCCTCAGACATCTCAAAGAATTCTTTAATGTCATAGAATGGATGATCTGACAGCCAGTTGTACCACTTAATTTTAAAAAAAATATTATATCCATAGACTGAACATGAACTGACAGTTTATCAAACATTTTGAGTGGATTAACTTTGTGAGAATTTCCTGTTCTTGCTAATCTGTGGTGTGGTATGTCTAATTACCCTTAGCCCTGGTGTTGTGATCATGTATTTCCCCTCTGGCAATAAATTCTGAAATATTATTTTTAATATAGAGTAGAACACATAAATGTATAAATTTATAATTGTGAGTATTTTGAGTCTGGAGAAAAGATGACAACAGTGCTCCCTATGACCTCTTTTACATGTTATGTGTAAGACTTTTTTTGTAATTTGAAGATTTTCTTGATGTGAGGGAAGTGCCCCCATATAATCAGACCCTATGAAATATGTGACTGGAATAGCCCAAAGTACATTACCAGAAGGTACTCCAAGATCACTACCTCCCTTAGTTTCAAGATAAGATATGCCACCCATGATATTTTTTGCATACGTGGTTGACATGTTCCTTCCAATAGAGTTTTGAGTCAATGTGAATACCTAAGAGTTTTACTGACTTATTGCCCACTTCATTTGATATTCCCATTAAAAGTTGTTGGGATTTATCAGGATTGCACAGGAGCTTATTGGTTGCCAACCAGTCCATGGGCCTTCTCAAGTGTTTCTTTTTTTAGGCTATTTAGATCTGAAATGTTCTGATGTGTGGTAGGTAGTGTTGTATTGTCAGCAAAACATACGACAGGGTAGGCTAAGGTTTTAGGTAAATCATTAATAACTACAATGAAGAAGAAGGGTCCAAGGATAGACCCTTGTGGTACACCTGTGCTGATATCCATTATAGAAGAATTTACACTTCTGACTGAAACAAATTGTTTTTGGTTACTTAAATAAGAATTTATCACAGCTAAAGTGCTCCCTCTCAGCCCATAAAACTCTAGTTTCCCCAGTAGTACTTCAACAGAAAAAAAAGGTTCAAATGGCTCTGAGCACTATGGGACTTAACTTCTGAGGTCATCGGTCCCCTAGAACTTAGAACTACTTAAACCTAACTAACCTAAAGACATCACACACATCCGTGCCCGAGGCAGGATTCGAACCTGCGACCGTAGCGGTCGCCTGGTTCCTGACTGTAGTGCCTAGAACTGCTCAGCCACCCCGGCTGGCCAACAGGAATGCAATCTAAAGCTTTGCTTAGGTCACATAATACCAGTGATACCATGGTATTGTTTTCAAAAGCTATTACAGTTTGGTCAATGATTTCCGAGATGGCCCCTGTTGTTTTTTCCCCTTGCAAAAACCAAACTGAATGCTACATAGGATATTGTGTTTTTCAAAGAAGCTGCTTATTTGTGTGTTTATCAGTGCCTCAAATATCTTTTGGAATATTGGAACAATGGAGACTGGTCTGTAGCTATGGGGAAGATGTTTTTCCCCTTTTTCAAAAACTGGAACAACTTTTGATATTTTAAGTGCATCTGGAAAAAAACTACAAATTCCACACATTTATTAAAAATAAAAGCTAATGGTTTGGCAACTGAATGAATTGTGTTTTTAATTATCTTATTTGATAACCAGTAAGTCCATCCTTTTAGAACCTGAAAATTTGGATACACCTTTTATAACATCAGCAGGTATGACAGGCATCCATTGAAATACCAAGTTAACAGGCAGTGGTGTTCCTACAAGGTGCATTGCAGATGAAATTGTTGCTTTAATACTGTTACTTATTTCTTTAACTGAGTTTAAAAAGTACTGATTTAATTCCTCAGATTCAAACAGAGCTGTTTCTGTGCAGTTTGGTGTATTCTCGTGTTATTATTTGCAATGCTGCCTTGTTTTTATTGGGAGCCCTTTCTGTATAGTTTTCCACTGTTTGCTTTTTTGCCAGAAGTAGTTTAGCTTTGTAGAATTTTTTGCATTTCAGATATGACCTACGAATGTTCACGCTCTGTTCTGCCCCTTGGTTAGAGGTTCACTTATGCATCTGGTGCAGCATATGCCTGTTTCCTCTAATTTCTGCTAGCTCTTCTGTAAACCAGTTCAGACTTTTCTTTCTAATTTCACTTGCATATCTTATTCTTTTTACTGGTGAGCAAGAATACTGTAAATCTGTGTACTTTTTAAAGAAGTTATCAAAGGTAATTTCAGCTTCCCTTTTCCAAGATTGACAATTTATATATAAAGTCCCAATCTGCACTTCCTAATCTATCAACAAACATACTTACGTACTCTTCCTTTTGCCCTTGTTCCATTACTACTTTATGTTCTTCAATTTTAACTGGTTGCCTCTTACAGAGTGCAAGGAGTAGTGGCTGATGATCTGCCACAATAACTGTTATTTATTTCATTGTAAGGCTTTCAAGAGAAACATTAACTGAGTTCACATGTGGAAATAGACAAGGATTGCTAGTTGCTAGAAGAGAGAAGCATGACATAAGATTAAGAGAGAAGGCAGGTGGAAGAACAGATGATATAATTATTCTCTGTCTGTATCTGTAAATTGCTCATACACCTTTGTGTATTTATTATACTTTAGCTGCTCCCCTTCTGTCCAAAATCATGGCCTGGATTTCATAATAATGGTTATGATGGGTTGTCAAGACTGCACAATTATTTACCCAAAGACAAGCTTTTCACAGGGACAGGAGTTCAATTCTCCTTCAAAGCAACCAGATAAGGTTTTTCTTGGTTACCCTGAACTGGGAAAGGCAAATACTAGTATGGTTTCTTTTCTCATCCCTCCCCAGTCTCTACTAGTAGCCTTCACCATTTGTAATGACCATGTCACTGATTTAGCACTAAACATTAATCTTCTTTGCATCTTTTATTCTGTTGAGGTAGTTCATTATTTGGCAAATTTTCAGTCATGTGACATTCATAACTGAGATCATCTCATTCTTACTAAAATCTGTTTAAAATTTTCAAAATGATATTGATAACATGTAGCAATTTTTTGGTTTCTGTTTGAGTGATGATCAGCACCTTTGAACTGGTCTTAAAATTTTAAGAAGATCCTTCAACTTATCCTTACCTCCACACTGAGTGGATGTACATCTACATCAAAATTTCTCCAGTGGATAAGTCGCGAATGCATATGAGGACTAAAACATGCAGAGCATTGGCAGTTGTCCCTCAGCCAAGTTGTAGGAAACTTGTGCTGATCACCTTCTGGGAACTGTACTGACACCACCTCCCCATGGACCAATGCTGTAGCTTTACTCTGCAAACAAAATTCAGGAACAGCTTTAATTTAACATTTATTACTGACTAAACTGTTTTCAAGAAATTGTGTATTGTTGTTTGTAGTTATTTTTGTGTCTGATGCAGAAAATCCTTTCAGAAATATTGAAATAGTATATGTAATGTGTATTATATATTATAAGCATTTTATAGATTTACATTTCAGAACTTAAGAATAACAGTGTGATTTTGTTGACATCAGGGTACGGCAGCTTGTGATTATCTCAAACTACTTACAAGAGAGAATTACCTTCTTGTCACAGTTAATGGTGTAACTGAGGTACCATATAGCTTAGATAAAATTATGGTGGTCATACAAAACAGTTATTTCGATTATGCAACAGAATCTATACTTTGCATACATAAATAATTAATGTCACATTGTGTAATATTCTGACACAAATAAATATATAAGACTGTGGTACCAATCGGGAGAGCAAATAGTGACTGAAATGTATCACTTAGTGATCGCCTCTGGACAACATGGTGACTACAGTCATAGACTACAATTGCCATTTTGCTCTGGTCTTTGTTGAGAGAACACGTAGTGAAGAGGTATCTAGAACTTCATCTAGCTATAATTTCTGGTGCCCCTTCAATGTCAGGGAGACGTGAATTTCCACTATAGCAGTGCCTTTGCACTTCTCATGCTACCCAAAACATTCTCCAAGATGTTTCCCAGCCCTCCTGGTCACCAAGATCGTTAGACCTTCCCTTTCTTGGGCTTACAGGGAACACAATAGGACAAATTTGATTGGTTCACATTTCCAGCAACATCTTGAGACCAGCTGTGATAAACAGTGGAAAGGAAATGGGAAACTAGCTCACAACATAAGTTTTGACACCTCTGTTATCGGTGGTATATACAGTTATTGAACTGCACTGTAGCTACAGTGGGGTATTTACAGATAATGAAATTATTGTCCAAGATAGTCTGTTGCCATGTTTATGAATCTTTGATCGTAGTCATACACAGTGTTCACTGACCTGTATAATAAGTTTTATTCTCTGTCTAGATTGCCTATATTTGTAAAATTGATTTTGCAAATATATTCAATCCAAATGGATAGTAAAACCTATTGTACAACATCTGATGTGAATTTTCTGTCATAAGAGACAATACTGCTATGTCAATTTTTGCGAAAACTTCATTTCCAAAGTGCTAGTGCATCACAGTGTTTTTTATCCATTTTGTACCAGTCCAGTAAGTAGAAAAAGACAACAACTAATTTAGCCAAGCCACTAGACTTAAAGGTCTGTACAGATATTCTGTTTATCTTGTTCTGGTATACAGCAACAAATTCAGTAACAAGAAAATGAAGAAGAAAGATAGAATGCATACCATGATAAGCATACAAATGTGACTGTTACACATGATAACTGAACACTGAATGTTTCATGTACTCCTTAGTCTCTAGTATCTAACTGAAAAGATAACACTCTTCTTGTCAAACTGAGCTTTATGTAAATTGAAATCACATTGGTTACATATATGTTATTTAAAGTGTAAGAAATGTGTGAGTCCCTGGGATTGAATCATATCCTTACCTCTCCTGTGTGGCCCTTTTATAGCAAATGCACATGTGGCCTTTGTACTTTTTTTCTGTTAAAGTGAAATTTTAGAACCGACTGGAAAAAAAGATGTTTATCACAGGGCACATGACCAGTAATGCATCATGGAGAGTCAGACATCTTCCATATTTATGCCTATAAAAATGTGTTGACTAAATGAGTGAACATTGATGTGGATCAAAACAACATCTGCACTGAGCATCCCATGCATCTTGCCTGAATGGTGCACTGCAATTTCCATGACTGGAAAATTAAAACTAATAGTTCATTTCTATGTAATGTTGCACCTGTTCTACCAGGTTGTTGTTGATGAGGGATGAACGCACATTGTGTTCTTTACCATGGACATTTTATTAACATTCAGAAAGTTGCCTGCACCAACAGCTCAGTATGTCTGTTCATGGCATTCTTCTATACACTAGAAAAAAGATATGTTAATTTTTGATCAGTGCTACATTACTTGTCCCCAGACCTCTTCTCACAATGGCAGTATCAGGGATCTTGGAAACAATTATTACAAGTGATCACAAAACACCAACTGTTCCACACAATAGCTATGTCCTACATCTCCACACTTGGGGTACACTGCCTCCCCTTGTGCAATACAGGGTGTCCCAAGAGGACTGAACGGTCAATATTTAGGCACAAACGACAGGAATGACCACTGGAAGCAACAAATTCTAGTAAACATGGGCTCTAAAATGTATATCCTATCTTCTTCATCGTTGGTACTTTTTTTATAAATGTCTGCTTGTGTCTGTGTATGTGCGGATGGATATGTGTGTGTGTGCGAGTGTACCTGTCCTTTTTTCCCCCTAAGGTAAGTCTTTCTGCTCCCGGGATTGGAATGACTCCTTACCCTCTCCCTTAAAACCCACATCCTTTTGTCTTTCCCTCTCCTTCCCTCTTTCCTGATGAAGCAACTGTTGGTTGCGAAAGCTTGAATTTTGTGTGTATGTTTGTGTTTGTTTGTGTGTCTATCAACCTGCCAAAGAATCATTTGAGATAGAGAAGAAGGCAAAAACAGGAATCAACTAGATCAAGAGAAAGTGACTGAACTGATCATAGCAAACAAAAGTTATCACTATTGTTTTTATGTCTGACATTACCATGAAGTAAAACATATCTGGTGAGCACCCCAGCACCATCTATTGATGATTACATAACAGACTTCCCACTTTTTATGATAAATGTCTACTGTTTCAATCCAAAACAAATAAATAACTCCCTGAAGTTTACATTTGATGGTTGTTACAGTTAGGTTCATCATTATAAGCACTTCTGTGACTTGTACACACCTTGCAACTACATAAAAGCTATATACTTCTAAAGAAACTAAATAAAAATGGCATGATGAATTGTTGTATTAACGGTATTAAAATTTATTTTTCCTGGGTATAAGTACTGGAAATGAGATGTGTGTTACAATGTAACTTAATGAGGACAATCAACTAATTACACACAATATTAGATATACATGTCTTGTTAACAACACTGTGTTGATAGCTTAAAATTTCTAGCAATGAAGCTAGGGAAAAGGCCTACTTGAAATGTGATCCAATTCGATCAGAAATCAGTGTCAATAGAATAACATTTACCAAACATGTTTTACAGTATGCTGGACACAACATTATGCAGAAATGGCAATAAAGCTAACAGTAGCTCTACAAGGTACAACTCAGTGCTCAGTTGTTAAGTGCCCGACTACAAATCTGGGGTCCAATCACCAATTAGCTGTAGGATTTTTTTCTGTTATTTAAATCTGCTTCACTTCTGGTAATGATGTGCAAGGTTTAAAAATGGCAAGTTGTTCCATAGATTGCAGTCCATGTTAAACTGCAGGCCTTGCAATAGCAGACTGCATAAGTCATGACAATTCCCCTAATATACCTCCACAGTCTTTCTCCTCTGTGTTCCATTACTCAACTTCTTGTGGTTTGCTGGTTCTAGCTGCGAACTCACGAATCATGTTAGACTTATTGCTGACATCATGTAAGGTCAGGCTGTGAATGGATGCCTTTACCTGAGCTGGACTGTTAACAGACAAGCCAGATGCCCATCCATGTGCACTTAAAAGTATCCTGTGTTAAACACAGTTATCTTACAACTTCTGGAATTCCTTGTCATTTTTGAGACACTTTAGTTTTCCTGCTACTTTATTCATTTTCACATGTGCAAAAGGATATGTAGCACCTTTCTTAGAGCCCTCAAAGGGAGAATGAGTAAAGAGTTAATAACTTAGCAGTAGTTTCCACACTATTGAGTGTCTAGCATGTTCTTCCTGAATAAAAAAGATTTTTAAGAAATACAATCCGAAGTGAAATTCACCAGAACAGTGAAAAGTTGCAGGTCAGAAGATAAAAATTGTCGAGTTTCTCGACAAAAAATTATTTTTTACATAAAGTCCGTTAGTCGTAAATTTGGAGTAATTAATATTTTGTCTTTTTTGGACACCAGGTGACAGTTATGAAAACAAATATTTTATCTCCGATCTTTGGCAATTAGCTCTGCGAACATAAATTTCTAAAGGATTACCATAGTAGTTATTGTTGAATGACGAAAGGGAGAATTAGTACCTTGTTCTTTAATTATTTTTTAGCACTGCAGATATTAAATTTCAATATGCTCTAAGCACAATTCAAATATCATTATGGATACTACATTATATGCCGTAGTAATAATATTTCATTAAATGGTGCTTTCTTAAAATGGCGGCTGAATGCACATGAAAGACATTCTAGCTTATTCGATTAATGAACCAGACCTAATCTCTGATATTGCCTGTGACCCCGCAGAGAGGAAGACAATTGAAAGTCCAAAGAGTAAAAAAAAGCAAATCGTTGTCTCGTTAGAAGTGGACAACGTACTTTACACATGTATTTTATCGGATAAGATGTTAAAAAGAAAATGAAATGTTACAGGATACTTACAGAAAAGCTAAACTAGGAGTGCAACCAGAGGCAAGAGAACCGCACAAAACAAAATGGTACGGAAGCAATGCGCTCAACAAATGTCAGACACATGCAGTCTCACGCAAGTGCTGCACTAAAGCACTTCAGTGATAAAATTTAAGGCGGGCCGAGTACACATGACTGTTCAGCCTAAACATGGAGAGGAGGAGGCCTATCTGCTAGAGAGTGAGTTTAGAACAGACAAGAAAGTCATCTCAGTTCCAAAGTCGTGTTTTGAGTGGCCTCTGGAGTTGCACCACTGCGAATTCAGCTTTTGGAACATAAACTCTTTATCACTGTGAATCTAACGCATCGGTTCTCAAATCACCCTAAAGGAGAGTTGTGGGACGAATGCGATTACTACAGCCTTATCTTCCTGACGTCAGTGCGGTGTTGAATTATGGAAAATATTCTTTCCTTGTATTACGGAGACAAAATTTTCTTTGTAGGAATTAACATGTATGGATTTAGCAATCACCAATCATGTGAAACTCAGCTATCTCTCCTCATGACGAGAGGGGTATAAACAGCAGAGCCTTAGTTAATGCCACGTTTCGTTATTTCCGGAGAGCCTTGTATATGGTTCTGCTCCACTGTCTAGTAAACTAATATGTGCTTACTGATTATTGGAAAACGTGGATTAGATTGAAGCTGGAGGCTTCCTAGCAGAGAGAACCCAATAGCTTACATTGTTTCTGACACACAGAACCCAAATTTTTATGTAATACTACTTGGGTACCCAGTGTTGCCTGAGTATGTTTTTATTCCTATCTTCTCTTATTCCATCTCTTCCTTACCCCTCTCTCTGTCCATCACCTCCTCTTCCCTTTCTTTGTCCATCTCCTCCATCTCCTTCCTTTCTCTGTCCATTTCCTCCTCTACCCTCTATCTGCCCATTTCCCCCTCCCCTATCTCTGTCCATCTCTTCCTCATCCTATCTGTGCCTGTCTCCTCACTTTCGCTGTCTGTCCATCTCTTCATCCTCCATTCTCTCTCTACATTATCACACTCTCCCCAACAGGAGGCTGGTGGTTCTCACCCCTACAGTATTTCTTTCCAGATTGTAACTAACATGTGTACCAAATTTGATTGAAATCGTTCCAAGGGTTAGGATGAGCTTTTCTTATCATGGCTTTGCTTGCATATGTACATGTCAAAAATATTCCCCACATATTTCATGTGCATTTGTACACATATTTCACCAATATGTCTAGCGAATTTCGCCCTGCAGTTTCATTTCCACGCAGTTTAATGTTTATGACGTTGTACACCCTGAACTACGTGCTGTACAATGATATAATTTTGCAGGTACACCCAGTGGTATATGTGGCTGCTGTCTGCGGAATGTGTTCTCAATGGTAATTAGTGGTAAAGAAGTAACAAAATAAAGCTTAATGCAAGATGCAGCAGTTTTTCACAAATCTCAGTGTTTATGACGTTATATCTCCTTAACTACTTGTAGTAAAACGGTAAATTTTTCTAGGTGCATTCAGCGGTATATGTGGATGCTGTATGCGAAATGTGCTGCGAATAGTGTTATTAGCAAAGAAGTAATAAATTAAAACGTCGTGAATGATGGGGCAGTTTTCGCGCATCTCAGCATTTGACGTCATATCTCCTAAACTGTGTGCCGTACAATGATATATTTTTGTAGGGACATTAAGCGGCAAATGTGGCTACTGTCTGCGAAAAGTGTTGCGAATGGAGTAACTAGCAAGGCAGTAATAAATTTAAACGCCTTGCACGATGCGGTAGTTTTTAACGCATTCAATGTTTATGCCGTATCTCCTGAACGAAGTGTCGTACAGTGATATAATTTTTCCGGTACATTCAGTGGTGTATGTGAATACTGCCTGCTAAGTGTGTTACAAATATAGTTAGTTGTAAAGAAGTAATAAATTTAAACGTCATGCTTCATACTGCAGTTTTACTGCATGAACAGCGAAAATGTAGTAAACAAGAAACTTTTTTCCTTTCATTATTTGTGGGGGTCGTCAGCGAGAAAAAGTTTCGTAAAGGTTTGAAATTATGTGAAAGTTTGTTGCAGATCTCTAAGTGCCCTCATTCTCAACTACTGGATGAAAAGTGTGTTCTCGCGTTGTGGAATGAACTGTTTTTTCACCCCTACCCCTTTGATAGGTGGATGGTTCTTACCCCCGCAATGATTTTTTCCAGACAGAAGATAATATGTGAACCAAGTCTGGTTGAAACCGGTCCACCGTGCATCCATTTTTATAATGTGGATTAACACGCAAAATATGTACATAGGTACTTACGTAATGAAAACGGGTAAAATATGTAAGAAAACATCTAATGTTACGAAAATATTTTTCCGAGTTGAAGAATGCTTTTGCCTGGTTATTCCTGCTTTCTATTCTCTTTCTGCTTTCTATTAGAAGTTACTTGCTCCATAAGTAAGTAAATTTTTGTAAACTCTCTGTTGGTATCCACCCATTGTAGATATTTACCCTTCTATACCAGTTTTGTTCAAAACTAAAGTCCGGGATTGCTTTGCGTTTTCTTTTTTCTTTTCAGTACTGTCCATAATTTGACTAGCATGTCTTTTAACTACTCCTCACTTTCTACCAAAACTGTTGGACCATTTGCGAGTGTAAACATGTCTCTTCCTCTTCTTGGCTATCCGCTTCTACGAGTACTTCCTTGTAATGTCTAATACTTTCTGGGTCTAATAACTGAGTTACTGGTCATAATGTTCGTCCGAGTCTTACAGTCCTCCTTTCTTTGACTTATTACCCATGCTTTCCAAGCCCCATTACAGCCACTTTTTCGTACAAATGCCAAATAACTCTGCTATCTTTGTATTTTAGTACAGTTCTTATATGTATCTCGTGAATGTATTCTCATGTCACACTTCCGCAGGTCGACAATAGCAGCTTTATCCTTATGCATTCCTCTTCTTCCTTCTGTAGGTATAGGCGTTTGCCTGTTTCACCGTCGTGACTGAAATTATCGGTCTTTCTACCTTTTTTTTTGATTTTTCCTAAAGATCATCTGCCCACTGGGTAATAATTCATTATGAATTCTGGTATTCTGTCGCTTCCACTGTTGTGGTGCGGTCCCTCTAATAGTTCCTGTATTCTTTAATCTGCTCGTTTAACCTTTTCACTCCCATTTATTCTCTGATGTCAGAAGTCTTCGTCGTGTCGGGTACGATGCACACAGCTACTCTCCTTAGGAATCACATCTCCGAGTAGAATAAATTCCTTTCGTTGAGTCATAAATGTAATAAATTAACTTACTGCCTGAGTATGTCATCAGTGTAAATATTAAAAAGAATCGGAGACAAACTGCTTCAAATTTGTCCTAGTCTTAAATTTTCCATTTCCTGCAATGGCGATTTAGTACTGATTCTCCTGTTCCTCTGTCTCTTCAAAAACCGAACTAGTGTCTGCTGAGGATTACGCTTGACGTATGAGTAGAGTTGTAAAACTCCTGTAGGCTATCGTAGACTGTCGAAGTAAGCGTGGACTACGGTACTTTTCCTACTAGCTTTCGTCAGTTAAGATGGTATCCGCGTAGCCTGTACGTTAGGTGTGTTGCATACCTATGGGCGTTACCTCATGACGACGACTTTCTTTGCGTATGCGATCAGTGCCTTGCTAGATTCCCCTAAAAACCAGAAGCAGTGAACCGTCTAGAAAATGAGTGAGGATATATAAAGGACTGGGTAACCTACGCAACACTTCTGTTCTACATTGTTATCCTCCTGTCTGTTACTTAAAATTAAACAGTATTTATAGCAAAATTGAAACTGTCAATGTTTAATTCAAGTCTTATTCGAAAATCGTTGATTTGTAAAGTGAAACGGATGTAGTCGTAAAAGTAAAGAAAAGAATACATACTTATCATATAGCGCTAGAAAATACAATTTCCTCACCAAAAAGATAAAATAAAAAACCTCAAAACACTAATATATCTAACATCGCATCAATACTTCATCAAACTTCGATAAAACATATTTCTGTTGTTCATAAACAACTTTCGCATTTATAAATAATAACATGAAATTCTTGCCTTTGATCATCATGAAGAACGCTCTGCTGAATACAAAATAACAACAATAATTGCATGTAAACTGACTTGCATCAAAAGTAATTGCTTTCGTTACCCAAAAGGGCAGAATTTACGTGAGCAACCAATTTTTATTAGCTATAAAATACAATTTATATTTAGTAAGGAAATAAAATACACAACGGACTAACACTAAATGAAGTGCGGTCCTAATTAAGTGCAAAACAAACAACCAAACAACAAAAATAGAAAGAGAAATCGTCGACTTCCAATTTCTCTCACACACATTCATTTATGTTTCTTTCCCTACCAATACTACAGACAATGCTACCATTTAGAATGTGATTTACACCGATCAGTCAGAACATTATGACCAACGACCCACTATCGATATAAACCCGTCCAGGTGATGGCAGCGTCACCTGGCGAGGAACGCCTGCTAGTCAGACACACGTACGGTGCGTGTAGTATCAGTGAGTGTGCTGTCCGTGTGTAGAATGGGGAAGGCGCGCGATCCATCTGAGTTTGACCGAGTGCAGATTGAGATGGGCCGGAAGCTTGGAACAAGAATTTCGGAAACTGCACGACTTGTCGGGTGTTAGAGGAGAGCTGTTGCAAGTGTCTTCAACACGTGCCACAAAACCAAGGTGGAACTACGTCCACACGTCGTGGACTTCATCGGCCACCCCTCATTACAAATGTCGGACGTCATGGGCTGGGCTGACTGGTAAAACACGACAGACAGCGAAATGTTGCAAAACTTACATCAGACTTTAATGCTGGGCACAGCACAAATGTGTCTCAGCACACAGTGCGCCGAACGCTCCTAACGATGGGCCTCCGTAGTCTACGACCCATGCATGTGTCAGTGTTAACACCACGACATCGGCCACTGCGACTGAAATAGGCACGTGACTATCGACACAGCACGTTGGCGCAGTGGGAGAGCATTGCATGGGGTGAAGAATCCCAGTCCCTTCTTCATCGTGCCGACGGGGCTGCGCGAATCCGTCGTTTGCCAGGGGAACACCTCCTTCACACCTTTACTGTGGGGTAGAGACATGCTCTCGGGAACATCCACGTTGGCACCCATGGGTTCAGTGGAGCTCATGCAAGGAACCATGACGGCCAAGGAGTAACGTGCACTGCTTGCAGACCACGTACTCCCCTTCATGGCGATGAAGTTTCCCTTCGGTAGTGGCATTTTTCAACGAGATAATGCCCGATGTCACAAGGCCAGGAGTGTGGTGGAGTGGTTCGAGGAAAACAGTGGTGAGCTTCAATTGTTGTGCTGGTGCCCCAACTCGTCAGATCGGAACCAGGTCAACACATGTGGGATGTGACTGCACGTGGCGTCAGAGCTCATCGCACCCTCCTCGGAATTTACATGAGTTAGGTGACTCGTGTGTGCTGATGTATCAACTCCCTTCATCGACCTACCAACGCCTCACTGCTTCCATCCCATGACGCGTCGCCACTGTTATCCGTACCGAAGGTGGACATACCGGCTATTAGGCAGCTCAATTATTCAAAACCAGTCTTAATCGCATTTATTATTATTATACCGCCAACCGGTTTCAACCCGACGTAGGGGTCATCCTCTGGGAGTTTACACTGCGGAATTATACGAGGGTGGTTCAGAAAGTAACCTCCGATTGGTCACAGTGCGGGTTGTGGGGGGAGTAGCGACGCCATCTGTGTGTTCACGCACTCAACAGGTCAGTCGGCATCAAGCCGTGGTCGAGTGAACGTCGTACCTGCGCTAGTTTAGTTTTTGTGGCAGTTTGAAATGTGTGCTGCAATAGAAAACCCCGCCAAATGTGAAGTGCGTGCTGTCATAAGGTTTTTTACAGCCAAAGGATATTCTGCAGCAGCTATTCATCGTGAGCTTTGTGCCGTGTACAGACCAAGAGTTATGAGTGAAGGAGTTGTCCGTGAATGGGTACGTTTATTTAAAAGTGGACGAGAAAACGTTCATGATGAAGAGAGGAGTGGTAGACCATCATTGGTGACTGACGAACTCGTTCAGACAGTTGATGCAAAAGTTCGTGAAAATCGACGTTTCTCAATGTCGGAGTTGTCTACTGGTTTTCCACAGATTTCTAAGACTCTCTTGTACGATATAGTGACAGCAAGATTGGGTTACCGTAAGTTCTGTGCACGATGGGTGCCCAAAATTCTTACCGACCACCACAAAACTCAAAGAATGGCCTCTGCATTAGACTTTCTGTCACGTTATGAGGACGAAGGAGAACCATTGTTAAACAGAATCGTGACCCGTGACGAAACCTGGATTAAGTACGTGAACCCTGAGACAAAAGAACACGGGTCACAGCGGTTTGATGACGACGAAGAGCTCAAAGATGCGGTCACAGGCTGGCTCCAGGCACAAGCGGGTGATTTTTATGCAGAAGGAATTTCAAAGCTTGTGAAGAGATACGATAAGTGCCTCAATCGCTATGGAGACTATGTAGAAAAATAGTGCAAAGATGTAGTTGTAAGATGTATATATTAAAATATTTTTATTTAACTTGGTGTATTTTTTTAAATCAACCGGAGGTTACTTTCTGAACGGCCCTCGTATATATCCGTAAGAAACAGGGACGAAGTAGTGAAGGCAGCAGAGCATCAAGTAGGTATAAAGACGAGGGCTAGTAGAAATCCTAGGGTAACAGAAGAAAAATTGAATTTAATTCATGAAAGGAGAAAATATAAAAATGCAGTAAATGAAGCAGGCAAAAAGGAATACAAACGTCTCAAAAATGAGATCGACAGGAAGTGCAAAATGGCTAAGCAGGCATGGCTAGAAGACAAATGTAAGGATGTAAAGGCTTATCTCACTAGGGGTAAGATACAGTCTACAGGAAAATTAAAGAGACCTTTGGAGAACGGACAATCACTTGCATGAATATCAAGAGCTCAGATGGAAACCCAGTTCTAAGCAAAGAGGGGAAAGCAGAAAGGTGGAAGGAGTATATAGAGGGTCTATACAAGGGCAATGTACTTGAGGACAATATTATGGAAATGGAAGAGGATGTAGATGAAGATGAAATGGGAGATATGATACTGCGTGAAGAGTTTGACAGAGCAATGAAAGACCTGAGTCGAAACAAGGCCCCGGGAGTAGACAACATTCCATTAGAACTACTGACAGCCTTGGGAGAGCCAGTCCTGACAAAACTCTGCCATCTGGTGAACAAGATGTACGAGTCAAGCGAAATACCCTCAGACTCAAAGAAGAATATAATAATTCCAATCCCAAATAAAGCAGGTGTTGACAGATGTGAAAATTACCGAACTATCAGTTCAATAAGTCACAGCTGCAAAATACTAACGCGAATTATTTACAGACAAATGGAAAAACTGGTAGAAGCTGACCTCGGGGAAGATCAGTTTGGATTCTGTAGAAATGTTGGAACACGCGAGGCAATGCTGACCTTACGACTTATCTTAGAAGGAAGATTAAGGAAAGGCAAACCTACGTTTCTAGCATTTGTAGATTTAGAGAAAGCTGTTGGCAATGTTGACTGGAGTACTCTCTTCCAAATTCTAAAGGTGGCGGGGGTAAAATACAGGGAGCGAAAGGCTATTTACAATTTGTACAGAAACCAGATGCCAGTTATAAGAGTCGAGGGGCATGAAAGGGAAGCATTGGTTAGGAAAGGAGTGAGACAGGGTTGTAGCCTCTCCCCGATGTTATTCAATCTGTATATTGAGCAAGCAGTGAAGGAAACAAAAGAAAAATTCGGAGTAGCTATTAAAATCCAGGGAGAAGAAATAAAAACTTTGAGGTTCGCCGATGACATTGTAATTCTGTCAGAGACAGCAAAGGACTTGCAAGAGCAGTTGAAAGGAATGGACAGTGTCTTGAAAGGAGGATATAAGATGAACATCAACAAAAGCAAAACGAGGATAATGGAATGTAGTCGAATGAAGTCGGGTGATGCTGAGGGAATTAGATTAGGAAAGGAGACACTTAAAGTAGTAAAGGAGTTTTGCTATTTGTGGAGCAAAATAACTGATTGTGGTCGAAGTAGAGAGGATATAAAATGTAAGACTGGCAATGGCAAGGAAAGCATTTCTGAAGAAGAAAAATTTAACATCGAGTGTAGATTTAAATGGCAGGAAGTCGTTTCTGAAAGTATTTGTATGGAGTGTAGCCATGTATGGAAGTGAAACGTGGACGATAAATAGTTTAGACAAGAAGAGAATAGAAGCTTTCGAAATGTGGTGCTACAGAAGAATGCTGAAGATTAGATGGGTAGATCACATAACTAATGAGGAGGTATTGAATAGAATTGGAGAGAAGAGGGGCTTGTGGCACAACTTGACTAGAAGAAGCGATCGGTTGGTAGGACATGTTCTGAGACATCGAGGGATCACCAATTTAGTATTGGAGGGCAGCGTGGAGGGTAAAAATCGAGGGAGACCAAGAGATGAATACACTAAGCAGATTCAGAAGGATGTAGGCTGCAGTAGGTATTGGGAGATGAAGAAGTTTGCACAGGATAGTGTAGCATGGAGAGCTGCATCAAACCAGTCTCAGGACTGAAGACCACAACAACAACAACAACAACAAATCTAAAGATAGGATAGAAGTTTACGACACATTTGTAGTACCCATTATAGGAATTAAAGTATTAAAATAATAAAAGGAAAAGTAGCATCATTGTGTACAAAAAACATTTTCGAATAGCTCGAAAATTTTTTTTTAGGTAGGTGGTCATAATGTTCTGGCTGATCAGTGTATGTAGTGTATCAACACTACCGAACGGTGGTATTGGTAGAGTGTAACTCTACTTATTAGCCACCCTTCCTAAATTGACGGAAGCACGGTCGTAACGCGAAGAGTGTGTGGCGGTGTGCGCAGCCTATGCACGCTATCTGCTGGTCCCGCGAGGCGCGTTCTCCCGTCGTCCCGTCCGGTCCCTATTGAGTGCGTCCCTCCCACTCCCGCTTGCCGTCTTATCTGGGTCGCGCTCGTTCCGCTCGCCACAGCCTCTTAAAAGCTGGCCGAGAAAGTTTGTCAGCTTTCGTGAGCCCGTAGCTGCTTCCGGCTGCGCTGCCGTGAAATATTTCGGGCTCGCGGGTCCTCTGCTTCTTTGTGTTTTAACTACTCTGGCGGGAGTGGAAAGTGTTATACTCCGTCAACACCTTGACCAGTCGCTGCCTAACTGATACTCCAGTATTTTCATACCTGTGGGATATCTTGATTAAAATTGCATCCTCATGTGAGTTCATTTTCAGCACAGAAAGATGTCCTACCTGTTTATTGTTATGGTCTTCAGTCCAGAGACTGGTTTGATGCTGCTGTCCATTCTTCTCTATCCAGTGCAAGCTTCATCATCTCCCAGTACCTACTACAGCCTACATCCTTCTGAATCTGTTTAGTGTATTCATCTCTTGGTCTGTCTCTACGATTATTACCCTCCACGCTGCCTCCCCAATATTACATTGGTGATCCCTTTACGCTTCAGAATATGCCCTACCAACCGATCCCTTCTTCTAGTCGTGCCACAAATTTCTCTTCTCCACTATTCTATTCAATACCTCCTCATTAGTTATGTGGTCTACCCATCTAATATTCAACATTCTTCTGAAGCACCAAATTTCAAAAGCTTCTATTCTCTTCTTGTCCAAACTATTTATCGTCCATGTTTCATATCCATACATGGCTACACTCCATACAAATACTTTCAGAAACGACTTCCTGACACTTAAATCAATACTCGATGTTAACAAATTTCTCTTCTTCAGAAACGCTTTCCTTGCCATTGCCAGTGTACATTTTACATCCTCTCTACTTCGACCATCATCAGTTATTTTGCTCCCCAAATAGCAAAACTCCTATACTACTTTCATTTCCTAATCTAATTCCCTCAGCATCACCCGACTTAATTCAACTACATTCCAATATCCTCGTTTTTCTTTTGTTGATGTTCATCTTATGTCCTCCTTTCAAGACACTGTGCATTCCATTCAACTGCTCTTCCAGGTCCTTTGCTGTCTCTGACAGAATTACAATGTAATCGGCGAACCTCAAAGTTTATAAGTCTTCTCCATGGATTTTAATTCCTACTTCGAATTTTTGTTTTATTTCCTTTACTGCTAGATGTGAAGAATGATGTACAGTAAGTCTTAGGTTGGTGCATAAGTCCGTAGCGTTTCTCCACAAGTTTAACAAACACAACGGATACGCATAACAGAGACTTTAGTCATCAATAATATATTCTCGTTTACTATTTGCAACAATCTGCCAACGTTGGGGCAGCTTTTAGATTCTACGATTGTAGAAATCACCTGGTTTTGAGACGAATTTCATCTGGAAAGGAAGTTAGTTGAAGGTTATTCGATAGCGAGCGGAAAACATGAAAATCTGAGGGCGCAAGATTAGTTGAATAAGATGGGTGCGGGATGACTTTCCAATCCAACTCCTCTATATGCTAGCGGGCGTTATCGTGAAGCAGCATCACTTAACGCCGTCTTCCTGGTCGTTGTTCTTGGATTGAGTCTGCAGGTCGTCTCAGTTGTTGACAATAAATGTCAGCAGTGGTGGTTACACCTCAGGGAAATAATGCGTAGTACAAAAAACAGTTTCTGTCCCACCAGATCCATAACATTATCTTTTGTACACTCATGCTGATAAATTAAGGATAATTGCAGAATGTGGTGCCACACAACGTGGCACTACACAAAACTGGCGCTAATAGCATAGGCACATAGGGAACACACACGACACATATCTGTAAGTCCACGGTATTGACGATAAGTTGAGAAAAACGTCCCGAAACACATCTGCTACAAAACGCCACTGTTTCCTGCACATGCACCCCGACATCAATATGGGATATGATCACCATGCACACGTACACAGGCCGCACTCTGGATCAGGTGGTCGAGAAGCTGCTGGGGCATAGCCTCCCATTCTTGAACCAGTGCCTGTCGGAGTTCCTAAAGTGTCCTAGGGGTTTGAAGGCGTGCAGCGATACGTCGACCGACAGCATCCCAGACGGCCTCGATCGGGTTTTAGATCTGGAGAACAGGGAGACTACTCCATTCGCCTGATATCTTCTGTTTCAAGTACTCCTCCACGATGGCAGCTCGGTGGGGCCGTGTGTCATCACCTCTGAAAAGGCGGATATACTGGTTCAAAATGACGTCCCAACACACCTGACCTGTTACAGTTCCTGTGTCAAAGACATGCAGGTGCGTACGTGCACCAATCAGAATCCCACCCCACATCACGACCTCCATACAGGTCCCTTTGAAGGACATTAATGGGTTGGTATCTGGTTCCTGGTTCACGCTAGATGAAAACCCGACGAGAATCACTGTTCAGACTATACCTGGACTCGTCTGTGAACATAACCGGGGGCCTCTGTTCCAATGACTATGTACTGTGTTCTTGACACCAGGCTTTATGGGCTCTCCTGTAACCAGAGGTCAGTGGAATGCACCTTGTAGGTCTCCGGGTGAATAAACCATGTCTGTTCAGTCGTCGATAGATTGTGTGTCTGGAAACAACTGTTCCAGTGGCTGCGGTAACGTCCTGAGCAAGACTACCTGCAGTACTCCGTCTGCGAGCACTTGTGGTGAGATATCGGTCTTCTTGTGGTGTTGTACACTGTGGACATCCCGTATTGTAGCGTCTGGACACATTTCCTGTCTATTGGAATCGTTGCCATAATCTTGAGATCACACTTTGTGGCACACGGAGGGCCCGTGCTACGACCTGCTGTGTTTGACCAGCCTCCAATCGCCTTGGTATTCTACCCCTCATAACGTCATCAGGATGTGTTCTCCGAGCCATTTTCAACACACAGTCACCATTAGCACGTCTGAAAACGTCTGCACACTTACTCGCTGCACCGTACTCTGACATGCCCCAACACACCTCTGCGTATGACTGTGTCAGCGCCACCGTGCGACGACCGCAGGTCAAATGCACCGCATGGTCATACCCTGAGGTGATTTAAATCCGCAAAATGCCCACCAGAGCGTTGTTTCACTAAGTACCAACATTATCCTTAATTTATGAGCATGAGTGTAGATGCGCGCAGGTCTTTGTGCGGGGAGCTGCTTCGTTTGCACTCAACCAAACCTCTATTTTCCTATATCTGCAGTGACGATGCAGGAAGGAAATGATTAGGGTTGTTCAGTAGCCAATTGACGATGATGGAGAGATACACATATGGCTACTCAATTTTTTTTTTGTGATTTTGGCTTACAGATTTCCCGTGACATAAAAATATCGCACGATCGTGGAATGATCACAGTTCATCACATTTACTGTCCGCCCCCCGGTAGCTGAGTGGTCAGCGCGACAGAATGTCAAACCTAAGGGCCCGGGTTCGATTCCCGGCTGTGTTGGAGATTTCTCCGCTCAGGGTGTCGTGTTGTTCTAAGCATCATCATTTCATCCGAATTGACGCGCAAGTCGCCAATGTGGCGTCAAATCGAAAGACATGCACCCGCCGAACGGTCTACCCGACGGGAGGCCCTAGTCAAATGGTTCAAATGGCTCTGAGCACTATGGGACTTAACAGCTATGGTCATCAGTCCCCTAGAACTTAGAACTACTTAAACCTAACTAACCTAAGAACATCACACAACACCCAGTCATCACGAGGCAGAGAAAATCCCGGGAGGCCCTAGTCACACGACATTTACATTTACATCACATTTGCTGGTTCTCGAGTACACTAACGTAGATCATTGTTGACTGATGCCTTTAAACGATCTTCATCAAACCCTGAAAGTCTTCCTGAACTTGGAGAGTCACTAATGTCAGAAGAATCCTCCTTGAAACGAGGAAACCATTTTCTTGGCTTACTCTGATAGTGATAATGTGTGGGAAATCTTATGGGACTTAACAGCTAAGGTCATCAGTCCCTAAGGTTACACGCTACTTAACCTAAATTATCCTAAGGACAAACACACACACCCATGCCCGAGGGAGGACTCGAACCTCCACCGCGACCAGCCGCACGGTCCATGACTGCAGCGCCCAGACCGCTCGGCTAATCTCGCGCGGCCTGGCTTACTCTGTCCAGTGGCATTATGCCCATACACAGCGCAAATGGTTGTGGCTGCCTCCGCTGCTGTCATCCCTCTACTGAATTTAAAGAGAAGAGTATGCCGGAAATGTTCCGATTTCTCCACTTGGCGCTCCGTTTTCTTGCGTCCACAGCTCCACCCACTGTCTCCAAATGACAAACTTACAATAAGAATTACAAGTTAAAAAAAGGAAAATCGGTAAATAATCCCATAGCAACCGAAATACCAACATGCAAAACGGAAACGCTATGGACTTATGCAAGAACCTAATTCATGATGGGTGTCGGGTGTATCTAACGTAACTGGAGCTTTTCAGCTGCAGATCGGAACTCGCAAGTGGGATGCCTCAGACACGGCTAACCAATTCGGCTCATATTTGGCGGGTCGCTTGTGTGCAACCTAAAATGAGAGACTAAGATAAACTCATGTTCAGAAAAAACAGAACACCTTGAACGACTAGAGATAGGAGGTTCATATTCACAGAACTTGTACATTAGTATGTTCTGTAGAAATGATTAGCATCTGAACCAAGTCGGCTCGCGAGTTCGAGGTCAACATCGATATCGCGGCGCAACACCATCCACCAGTAAAATCTGTCTGTGGCTCTCGTTGTCACTATAAACCGAAGTTAATGGATCAATGTAACGAGCGGCTGTGCAGAATAGCTCGCAGACGTATGCGCGAACTGTACCGTCAAATCAGTGAGTTTGAAAGAGCGCGCATTATTGACACGGGAGAACGTAATGCATCCATCCGGGAAATTGCTACTCGTATGGGATAAAGTGTTTCGGCAGGGCGTTGGGCGTGTGTAGAATGGTTCACGAAAGGCTGTAGAACACGCCAAGATAGGTCAGGTCGCACCACCCAGACTCTCTCCCCCCCCCCCCCCCCCCTCTCCCTACACCTCATCCGAATGGCATTGCAGGACAGATGACAGATCTACATCCTCTTCGGCTCTGGAGCAACTTTGGAACAGTGTAACACATCGAACACGATCAGCGGTGACAGTCCGTAGTAGTTCATTATGGCATGTGTTATGCGCGTCGTCCACTTCTCCCCCTGCCTTTGACGAATGTGCAGAAACATGCTAGACTGCTCTGGTGTATGGAACGACGTCACGGGGTACAGGAATGGCATCATCTACATCGACTTGATTACTCTGCTATTCACAATAAAGTGCCTGGCATAGGGTTCAATGAACCACCTTCAAGCTGTCTCTCTCTACCGTTCCACTCTCGAACGGCACGCGGGAAAAACGAGCATTTAAATTTTTATGTGCGACCCCTGTTTTCTCTTATTTTATCGTGATGATCATTTCTCCCTATGCAGGTGGGTGCCAACAAAATGTTTTCGCAATCGGAGGAGAAAACTGGCGACTGAAATTTCATGAGCAGATCCCGTCGCAACGAAAAACGTCTTTGTTTTAATGATTGCCACTCCAATTCACGTATCATGTCTGTGACACTATCTCCCCTGTTTCCCGATAACGAGCTGCCCTGCTTTATACTTTTTCGATGTCTTCCGCGAGCCCCACCTGATGCGAATCCCACACCGCACAGCAGTACTCCAGAATAGGGCGGACAAGCGTGATGTAAGCAGTCTCTTTAGTAGACCTGTTGCACCTTCTAAGTGTTCTGCGAATGAATCGCAGTCTTTGGTTTGCTCTACCCACAATGTTATTTATGTGATCGTTCCAATTTAGGTTATTTGTAATTGTAATCCCTAAGTATTTAGTTGAAATTACAGCCCTCAGATTTGTGTGACTTCTCGCGTAATCGAAATTTAGCTGATTTCTTTTAGTACTCTTGTGAATAACTCCACACTTTTCCTTATTCAGGGTCTACTGTCACTTTTCGCACCATACAGGTATCTTGTCTAAATCATTTTGCAAGTCGTTTTGATCATCTGATGACTTTGCAAGACGGTAAATGACAGTATCATCTGCAAACAATCTAAGGCGGCTACTCAGATTGTCTCCTATGTTAATATAGATCAGGACCAATGGAGGGCCCATAACACTTCACTGGGGAACGCCGGATATTACTTCTGTTTTACTCGATGGTTTTCCGTCTATTACTATGAACTGTGACCTTTCTGACAGGAAATCACGAATGCAGTCGCACAACTGAGGTGATATTCCATAGCCACGCATTTTGGTTAAAAGTCGCTTGTGAGGAACGGTGTCGAAAGCCTTCTGGAAATCTAAAAATATAGAATCAATTTGACATCCCCTGTCGATAGCACTTATTACTTCATGAGAATAACGAGCTGGTTGTATTTCACAAGAATGATATTTTCTGAAACCATGCTGACTATGTGTCAATAAATCGTTTTCTTCGAGGTACTTCATAATGTTCGAATACAGTATATGTTCCAAAACCCTACTGCAAATCGACGTTAGTGATATATGCCTGTAATTCAGCGGATTACTCCTACTTCCCTTTTTGGGTATTGGTGTGACTTGAGCAATTTTCCAGTCTTTAGGTACGGATCTTTCTGTGAGCGAGTGGTTGTATATAATTGTTAAATGTGGAGCTATTTTATCAGCATACTCTGAGAGGACCCTGGCTGCTATACAATCTGGACCGGAGGCCTTGCCTTTATTAAATGATTTAAGCTGCTTCGTTACTCCGTGGATATCTACTTCTATATTTCTCATCTTGGCAGTTGTTCTTGATTGGAATTCAGGAATATTTACTTCGTCTTCTTTGGTGAAGGAGTTACGGAAAACCGTGTTTAGTAACTCTGCTTTAGTGGCACTGTCATCAGTGACTTCACCGTTGTTATCGCGCAGTGAAGGTTCAAAATGGCTCTGAGCACTATGCGATTTAACTTCTGAGGTCATCAGTCGCCTAGAACTTAGAACTAATTAAACCTAACTAACCGAAGGACATCACACACATCCATGCCCGAGGCAGGATTCGAACCTGCGACCGGAGCGGTCGCTCGGCTCCAGACTGTAGCGCCTAGAACCGCTTGCCACTCCAGCCGGCTGCGCAGTGAAGGTATTGATTGCATCTTGCCAGTGGTGTGCTTTATGTATGACCAGAATCTCTTTGGGTTTTCTGCCAGATTTCGAGACAGAATTTCGTTGTGAAATTATTAAAAGCATCTCGCACTGAAGTACGCGTCATATTTCGAACTTCTGTAAAACTTTGCCAATCTTGGGGTTTTGCGTTCTTTTAAATTTGGAATCAAATGGTGTTTTCGGTCGAATCCGGGCTCTGCTTGTTTGAGACTGATGGCCACACTTTGGTTCGCCACATATAGAGGAAGCGGCAACACAGTGACTGCATTCGCACAAGACGTCTCAAGGCCTTATGTTGTGGGGATGCTACTGGGCACACGCACAAATCACAGTTGGTGCGTGTCCGGGGCAACTTGGCCAAAATGACCGGCGTGAATGACGTCTTGCGACCTGTTGCCACACCCTTTCTGCGCAACTCCCCAGACGCCAATTTTCAGAAAGACAATGCACGCCCACGTGTTGTTGCACGAACACGTGCATTCTTAGTGTCATAGGATGTAAGGCTTTTTACTCTGGCTCGCCAGTCACCGAAGTTGTCGCCAGTCGAAAATGTATGGGAAATGGTGAAACGATGGTGCAGAACTGTGACCCAGTGCCAACCATCACAGATGAACATTGGAATCAGGTGAATGCAGCAGGGATGGCTATACCATAGGATGCCACTCGCGCCCTATACGCATCGATATCATTACACATGGAACAAGTTACCAGGGCCCATGGTGGACTGGACAATAGGACACATGCTGAACGGAGGTAACTGAAATGCTATTCATTTCTCCAGAACATACGAATGTACATGTCCTGTGAACATGAACGTCCTATCTCTAGTCGTTCAAGGTGCTCTGTTTTTTTTCTGAACATGAGTGTATTATCACCCCTCGCTTTTGAGAAAACCACACCTAAGTTCATGACCTGCAATCGACTCAATACTGATGAGGTTGACAAATAATTCAAAACTGGGCATCTTACGTAGTCGTATATGGGGGACAGCACATGCATTGTTTCACAGAAATCGAGGAAAGAAATTATTACAACTACCGCTTCTGTACGCAAACAGTAAATGTAGCGACCAAGGCATCTGGCTGGGAAACAGAGGACCTGTGTTCGAATCTCAAGTCCGTTCCTTTTTTCATTTGTATTTTCCGTTTCGAAATAAATAGGAATAGGAGGGTTCATAAGGTAGGTAATTCAGCAAGGAATAATAACAAGAAAGGCAAATAAATTTGTCAAACTATTTTGATTAAAAAATTAAAATTTTGATTCTGGATGCATGAAAACAGTTCCGAGAAGAAGCTGCGAAGACGAGCATTCGACGCACGTTATCGCATAAGTGAGGAAAACTAATCATTGCCGCAGTTGTTAGTACACATAAAATAACGCATTCGTTCACAGTGCGGTGTTTCATCACAACGTCTGAATAATTTTTGCCATCACAACGTCTGAATAATTTTTGCCTAAAATTTCCCTGTGCTTATAAGAAACTAATGATTAATTTGATCTTGGGATATAGAAGCGGTCTATCGCTTAACCATCTCGTTAATAAATGTTTACGTCACTTGATCCAAATCCTATAAGTTTGTAAATTAAATTTATGAAACATATCGTGAGAAAATTTTAAAAGCATACGTTGCTCATACAAGTTTTGTCTGACATAGGATTCCTGGAGGGGGCAAACAGATAGCGTCATGCACTCCTGGGTAATGGTCTCAGAAAGGATGGGTAACACTCATCTAGGTATTAAGCGTCATTTTGTACTTTCGTTTCATATCGCTTTGCCAACGTTGACTAACAACTTTACGCTTGCAGTTATAGTTATTCAGGGAGCGCGAAATACTTCGAGAAGCGAAGCGGAGGCCGGAGTTGCAATTTGTATTAAGCACTGTAATGATTCGAGAATTTCTGTGTAAATTCTAGAACCACTCAGCCTTTTACCGTCTTGAACACACGATATTCTGGATATGAGTGTGGGATGGTAGAATCCTACCTACTGAGCGTGACATGTTTGTGTGTGCAGATTTAAAATTAGTCACGGGAAGAAAGTAGACGCGGAAGTCGGACGGCACCGACAAGTACCTGTCGGGCAATCCATAGATGTTTTAGTGAGTGTATAAGGAAGAACCATGGAGTTTACATGCAGGTCTGTGCTTATTGTGTCATTGACTATTGTTATTAAAACAAGAACAGTTGCAAAGGTACTTTTGTAGACTCTTGACACAACCTTGTTAGAGGCAAGACTCATTTTGTGATTCATGCTAAGAAAGGTCATGGTATCTAAGCCAACTTTCTTTTTACTGTAACTCAATTTGTTTCTAACGTCCAACTGTACGAGAGACTTACAGGAAGTTATATATTCAAGTGGAAAGAGAGATATTTATTGTGTAATGATGTAAAATACATCGTTAGTTGACGAAAAGTAAAGTTTGTACGTCTACTTATTTCATAAGTAGGAGTAGTTTAAAAATTCCTGTACCTAGCGTTATTCGATGGAGAAGTAGTCAAGAGGGTTTCCAGCAGCCAGCTGTTCAGTAGAGAAGAGTGGCTGCAAGTTCCAAGGAAGTCATCTCATAAAGAAGTGGAAGTTGGTTTGGGGGAATAAGTTTGTATGTCTACTTATTTCATAAGTAGAAAGAGTCTAAAAATTCCTGTACCTAGCGTTATTCGACGGAGAAGAAGTCAAGAGGGTTTCCAGCAGCCGACTATTCAATAAAGAAGAGTGGCCGCAAATTCCAAGTAAGTCATGTCGTAAAGAAGTGGAAGGTGGTTTGGGGGAATAAGCCGAAATAACCCGGATCCACACTCACACTTTAAGTCATCAGAACGTTAGCGTATGAAAACAAACATAAGACCATTGACACCCTCCAATATTGCAGTGAGCTGCAATTTGGAACTTGTGCTGTACAATCATGGAAGTTCATACAATATACTGGGCTCCATCTGGCTATATTGAGTTATTTATGAAACAACTATACGTATTATTAAAGTTTTAACTTCTAAACAGAATGAAATGAAGTGAAATTTCAATTTCAATGTTTAGAGCAAACCTGCTATACAGCTACACTCAAGTCCCTCGTCATTTCACGTAATTAAACTCTCCCTCACACATGAGGGTCACTCGAAAAGAAATGTACACTATTTTTATTTCAAATCCATCTTTTATTCTGCATGTCTGAAAGTTTTACAGTGTGTAGATACATCCTTTAGGAAGAATATTTTCATTTCTTCACATAATTTCCATCCCTCTCAACTTCTTACGCCATCTGGGAACCAGCGCCTGTATACCCGCACGGTAAAATTCTGGACCAACCTGTTGGAGCCACTGTTTGGCAGCGTGCACAAGGGAGTCATCATCTTCAAACATTGTTCTACGAAGAGAGTCTTTCAGTTTCCCAAAGAGATAATAGCCACATGAAACCAGGTCAGAACTGTAAGGCGGGTGTTTCAGTGTTGTCCATCCGCGTTTTGTGATCTCTTCCATGGTTTTTTGACTCACATATGACCGTGCATTGTCGTGCAACAGCAAAACATCCTGCTTTTGCCGATGTGGTCGAACACGACTCAGTCGAGCTTGAAGTCTCTTCAGAATTTATGGTAGTTCCACTTGGCATGACGTCCACAGGCAAGAGTCCTTCAGAATCGAAAATAACCGTAGCCGTAACTTTTCCAACAGAAGGTGTGGTTTTGAATTTTGTTTTCTTGGGTGAATTTGCATGATGCCACAGATTGCCTCTTCGTCTCTGGTGAAAAATGATGGAGCCATGTTTCATCACCTGTCACAATTCTTCCAAGAAATTCATCTCCACCATTCTCGTACTGTTCCAAAAGTTCGCTGCATACCGTTTTTCTTGTTTCTTTGTTAGCCACTATCAACATCCTGGGAACCCACCTGGCACAAACCTTTTTTAACGCCAACACTTTCAGTATTCTGCAAACACTTCCTTCCCCTATCCCAACGTAGCGTGACAATTCGTTCACTGTGATGCGTCTATCAGCAGTCACCAGTTCGTTAACTCTCTGCACATTGTCTGGGGTGTGTGCAGTACGAGGCCTGCCACTGCGAGGACAATCCTCATTGTTGCCATACCCGCTTTCATCACGTATGGAAATGGAAGAGGATGTAGATGAAGATGAAATGAGCGATATGATACTGCGTGAAGAGTTTGACAGAGCACTGAAAGACCTAAGTCGAAACAAGGCCCTGGGAGTAGACAACATTCCATTAGAACTACTGACAGCCTTGGCAGAGTCAGTCCTGACAAAACTCAACCATCTGGTGAACAAGATGTATGAGACAGGCGAAATTCCCTCAGACTTCAAGAAGAATATAATAATACAAATCCAAAAGAAAGCAGGAGTGGACAGATATGAAAATTACCGAACTATCAGTTTAATAAGTCACAGCTGCAAAATACTAACGCGAAATCTTTATAGACGAATGGAAAAAGTGGTAGAAGACGACCTTGGGGAAGATCAGTTTGGACTCCGTAGAAATGTTGGAACACGTGAGGCAATACTGATCCTACAACTTATCTTAGAAGAAAGATTAAGGAAAGACAAACCTACGTTTCTAGCATTTGCAGACTTAGAGAAAGCTTTTGACAATGTTGACTGGAATATTCTCTTTCAAATTCGGAAGGTGGCGGGGGTAAAATACAGGGAGCGAAAGGCTATTTACAATTCGTACAGGAAGCAGATGGCAGTTATAAGAGTCGAGGGGTATGAAAGGGAAGCAGTGGTTGGGAAGGGAGTGAGACAGGGTTGTAGCCTCTCCCCGGTGCTATACAATCTGTATATTGAGCAAGCAGTAAAGGAAACAAAAGAAAAGTTCGGAGTAGGCGTTAAAATCCATGGAGAAGAAATAAAAACTTTGAGGTTCGCCGATGACATAGTAATTCTGGCAGAGACAGCAAAGGACTTGCAAGAGCAGTTGAACGGAATGGACAGTGTCTTGAAAGGAGGGTATAAGATGAACATCAACAAAAGTCAGGTGATGCTGAGGTAACTGGATTAGGAAATGAGACACTTAAAGTAGTAAAGGAGTTTTGCTATTTGGGGAACAAAATAACTGATGATGGTCGAAGTATAGAGGATATAAAATGTAGACTGGCAATGGCAAGGAAAGCGTTTCTTAAGAAGAGAAATTTTTTAACATCGAGTATTGATTTAAGTGTCAGGAAGTCGTTTCTGAAAGTATTTGTATGGAGTGTGGCCATATATTGAAGTGAAACATGGACGATAAATTCACTCCTGGAAATTGAAATAAGAACACCGTGAATTCATTGTCCCAGGAAGGGGAAACTTTATTGACACATTCCTGGGGTCAGATACATCACATGATCACACTGACAGAACCACAGGCACATAGACACAGGCAACAGAGCATGCACAATGTCGGCACTAGTACAGTGTATATCCACCTTTCGCAGCAATGCAGGCTGCTATTCTCCCATGGAGACGATCGTAGAGATGCTGGATGTAGTCCTGTGGAACGGCTTGCCATGCCATTTCCACCTGGCGCCTCAGTTGGACCAGCGTTCGTGCTGGACGTGCAGACCGCGTGAGACGACGCTTCATCCAGTCCCAAACATGCTCAATGGGGGACAGATCCGGAGATCTTGCTGGGCAGCGTAGTTGACTTACACCTTCTAGAGCACGTTGGGTGGCACGGGATACATGCGGACGTGCATTGTCCTGTTGGAACAGCAAGTTCCCTTGCCGGTCTAGGAACGGTAGAACGATGGGTTCGATGACGGTTTGGATGTACCGTGTACTATTCAGTGTCCCGTCGACGATCACCAGTGGTGTACGGCCAGTGTAGGAGATCGCTCCCCACACCATGATGCCGGGTGTTGGCCCTGTGTGCCTCAGTCGTATGCAGTCCTGATTGTGGCGCTCACCTGCACGGCGCCAAACACGCATACGACCATCATTGGCACCAAGGCAGAAGCGACTCTCATCGCTGAAGACGACACGTCTCCATTCGTCCCTCCATTCACGCCTGTCGCGACACCACTGGAGGCGGGCTGCACGATGTTGGTGCGTGAGCGGAAGACGGCCTAATGGTGTGCGGGACCGTAGCCCAGCTTCATGGAGACGGTTGCGAATGGTCCTCGCCGATACCCCAGGAGCAACAGTGTCCCTAATTTGCTGGGAAGTGGCGGTGCGGTCCCCTACGGCACTGCGTAGGATCCTACGGTCTTGGCGTGCATCCGTGCGTCGCTGCAGTCCGGTCCCAGGTCGACGGGCACGTGCACCTTCCGCCGACCACTGGCGACAACATCGATGTACTGTGGAGACCTCACGCCCCACGTGTTGAGCAATTCGGCGGTACGTCCACCCGGCCTCCCGCATGCCCACTATACGCCCTCGCTCAAAGTCCGTCAACTGCACATACGGTTCACGTCCACGCTGTTGCGGCATGCTACCAGTGTTAAAGACTGCGATGGAGCTCCGTATGCCACGGCAAACTGGCTGACACTGACGGCGGCGGTGCACAAATGCTGCGCAGCTAGCGCCATTCTACGGCCAACACCGATGTTCCTGGTGTGTCCGCTGTGCTGTGCGTGTGATCATTGCTTGTACAGCCCTCTCGCAGTGTCCGGAGCAAGTATGGTGGGTCTGACACACCGGTGTCAATGTGTTCTTTTTTCCATTCCAGGAGTGTAGTTTGGGCAAGAAGAGAATAGAAGCTTTCGAAATGTGGTGCTACGAAGAATGTTGACTAGAAGAAGGGATCGGTTGGTAGGACATGTTGTGAGGCATCAAGGGATCCTCAATTTAGTACTGGAGGGCAGTGTGGAGGGTAAAAATCGTAGAGGGAGACCAAGAGATGAATACACTAAGCAGATTCAGAAGGATGTAGGCTGCAGTAGGTACTGGGAGATGAAGAAGCTTACACAGTATAGAGTAGCATCGAGAGCTGCATCAAACCAGTCTCAGGACTGAAGGCCACAACAACAACAACCTGCTTGCCCACCGAGTAACTGTACTGCGATCGACAGCAGCATCTCCATACACCTTTTTCAACCTCTTGTGGATGTTTCCCACTGTCTCGTTTTCACAGCACAGGAATTCTATGACAGCACGTTGCTTTTGACAAAAGTCGAGTGTAGCAGCCATCTTGAAGACATGCTGTGACAGCGCCACTCACGGGAACAAGTTGAACTAAGTTTGAAAACAAAAGGGAAGGATGTATCTACACACTGTAAAACTTTCACACATGCAGAATGAAAACTGTATTTTTTACAAAAATAGTGTGCATTTCTTTTGGAGTGACCCTCGTAGATTGTAACTAGAGGTACTGAAAGCAGCAGTACTTTTATTGACTACATTTCTCAGACACATCCAGACGGCAAAAACATTGTGTAAATACACTAGCTGAACAAAAGCACCCAGACACGCCTACGTAACTCGAAACTGAGCTGTAGATGTCAAGAGAGGCGGATCCGCTAGTACAAAAGGAGGCAGGGAGTATTGTGCTGTCAGTAGAGGAGCAGAAACAGCAGAATGGGTCGGTAGGGAGTTTAAACATGGCCTTTTCATTGGATATCAGCTGAATAACAAAATTCATCAGGAGCATTTCAGATTATCAAACCGTCTAAAGGCGCACAAGTCGACTGGTGGTAAGCTCACTGTGAGGTGGAAACGTGAAGGATCAGACACTGCTAAACCAATATCAGGCAGGTGCCACTGGCCAGTGGACGAGTGAGAATTAGTGGTATAAGTGATTATTACGCTATAACCTACGTTAATCGGATAGAAGGTGTAAGTGGGTTGCTTCTGTGTTGGCAGCGCTGTGTAGCGCTTTGCATTGGGTCTCTGACTGTACTTTCTTTGTAAGAGACTCTGTGGCTGGTCAAACTCGTTGTTGGAAGTTAATCGCCAGTATTGTTGGGCCGTTGGAAGTTAGTCGCCAGCAGTGATGGAAGTACTGTTGGGCAGTTGGAGGTGAACAGCCAGCAGTACTGGATGTTGGAAGTGAGAAGTTAGCATTGAGGGAGGGTAGAGGGCCGAAGTGTTAGCGTAGGCTAACGATCTGTACATGTTCAACTTGGAGACTGAATATTATTTATGATTATATACCTTTGTACTAGATGTCAATGACGATTTACTCTACTGGCCATTAAAATTGCTACACCAAGAAGAAATGCAGATGATAAACGGGTATTCATTGGACAAATATATTATACTAGAACTGACATGTGATTACATTTTCACGCAATTTGGGTGCATAGATCCTGAGAAATCAGTACCCAGAACAACGACCTCGGGCCGTAATAACGGCCTTGATACGCCTGGGCATTGAGTCTAACAGAGCTTGGATGGCGTGTACAAGTACAGCTGCTCATGCAGGTTCAACACTATACCACAGTTCATCAAGAATAGTGACTGCTGCATTGTGACGAGCCAGTTGGTCGGCCACCATTGACCAGACGTTTTCAGTTGGTGAGAGATCTGGAGAACGTGCTGTCCAGGGCAGCAGTCGAACATTTTCTGTATCCAGAAAGGCCCGTACAGGACCTGCAACATGCGGTCGTGCATTATCCTGCTGAAATGTAGCGTTTCGCAGGGATCGAATGAAGGGTAGAGCCACGGGTCGTAATACATCTGAAATGTAACGTCCACTGTTCAAAGTGCCGTCAATGCGAACAAGATGTGACCGAGACGTGTAACCAATGGCATCCCATACCATCACGCCGGGTCATACGCCTGTGTGGCGATGACGAATACACGCTTCCAATATGCGTTCACCGCGATGTCACCAAAGACGGATGCGACCATCATGATGCTGTAAACAGAACATGGATTCATCCGAAAAAATGACGTTTTGCCATTCATGCACCCAAGTTCGCTGTGGTGTACACCATCGCAGGCGCTCCTGTCTGTCATGCAGCGTCAAGGGTAACCGCAGCCGTGGTCTCCGAGCTGATAGTCCATGCTGCTGCAAACGTCGTCGAACTGTTGGTGCAGATGGTTGTTGTCTTGCAGACGTCCCCATCTGTTGACTCTGGGATCGAGCCGTGGCTGCACGATCCGTTACAGCCACGCGGATAAGATGCCTGTCATCTCGACTGTTAGTGATACGAGGCCGTTGGGATCCAGCACGGCGTTCCGTATTACCCTCCTGAAACCACCGATTCCATATTCTGCTAACAGTCAGTGGCTCTCGACCAACGCGATTAGCAATGTCGCGATACGATAAATCGCAATCGCAATGGACTACAATCCGACCTTTAACAAAGTCGGAAACGTGATAGTACGCATTTCTCCACCTTACACGAGGCATCACAACAACGTTTCACGAGGCAACGGGGTCAACTGCTTTTTGTGTATGAGAAATCGGTTGGAAACTTTCCTCATGTCAGCACGTTGTAGGTGTCGCCACCGGCGCCAACGTTGTGTGAATGCTCTGAAAAACTAATCATTTGCATATCACAGCATCTTCTTCCTGTCGGTTAAATTTTGCGTCTGTAGCACGTCATCTTCGTGGTGTAGCAATTTTAATGGCCAGTAGTGTATATTCGTGTCTGAACTGGATTTCATTCCGACCTGAACTCAATGGAACACCTCTGGGACGAACTAGAACGTCGACTACGCTCCAGAATCACGCTCCAGCATCGATACCTTACCTTGTTTTAGGTCTTCAGGAAGAACGGTCTGTATCCTCATTGGATGTATCCCCAGCAGAATTTAAGCCAGCATAAAGGCGAAGAGTGGTCACACCCCTCATTAATGTCCACTAGCAGGTGTTCGGATACTTTTGATATGATAGTACACTTGCAGCTATAAGACCAATGAATGAAAAGGAACTGACGACTAATAAAGGAGACACGAACTGTATTAGCACTTCGGAAAGATATACGTAACCAGCTTGGCGTCAATGAAAACTGTGATGTATTGTCTAGCGCAGTCGTCAACGCTGAGCATGTTGAATATAGCGGGCTGCTGAACGTTCAGAAACTATGCTACTTCTGCATTCCGTGCATGTGCCTCAACATTGTAAGCGCGATCACAGCGCGCTCCAGCGGCAGATATCGGCTGTATCCGGCTCACAAATCACACAGTTTACAAATTGGATGGGCGTAAAATTACTGCGTTAGTGCTCTAAAACACATATTTCCCTTGTCCATAGGTTAGTCACATTGTTCTCTCTTTAGTACACACAAACAAAACTATCAGTATCCACGAACATTGTTTAAGGCAAAAAGAAAAGCACCATATCCAATCAGTAAAGGCATCGGCTTATAAAAATTCAATTACAAATAGAGCGATCCTAATTCTCACGTCAGACAAAAATTATTTCATCATTCTCACTAATTAGTTAAACCGTAATGCGTAATGTCATTCTTACTCGATCATTGTTCTTATTCAGTAACAGAATCTTTCCAGCATGTGAAATACAAAACTTGAAACATGAAAGTGCAATATATTGCAGTGGTCCCCAACGTTTCTTAGATTATTACCCCTGAGAGCTTTCAGACATTAGCTAGTACCCCCCCCCCTCTCCTATTGACGGCCCCCCCCCCCTCTCTCCCTCTTTAGCACCTAATTAAACTGTAGAACGAAAGAATTTTGTTGGAGCACTAACTTTTAACATTATGAAAAGTGATTGATATTTAGTTTTGTGTGTGTGTGTGTGTGTGTGTGTGTGTGTGTGTGTGTGTGTGTTAGAATTAATGACGAATGAATTCGTTGTGCATCGCAAGTGCTACCCACAACTCCTTCTCAGATAAGAAAGCTGTCTGTCCACTGTGAGGTTGGACGCTTGTTACAAAACACGCCTGCCCTGCAGTACTCACCTCCATTGCGGCACTTCCTTGACCTGCACACTGAAACACCATTTAAAACCAACCAAGCTAAAACGTGTGCACTATACTTACTGTTCGTAAATCACTTGATTGCTCTGCACTCCTTACTTCGGAACTGGCCGAAACTGGGAGTCTACAGCCTGTTAATGTTCTGTGTCTAACTACTCTAATAATGATACTAATCATATAAATAATAATAATAATAATAATAAAACTATTCACAGCACTACAGTAGCCTTTATCTAGTTACTGCTGTGTGGTGCTGTCAATTAATTCATTTATCTGTTTGGGAAGCGACAAAGGAAGCCATTTAGTCTACATCTATATCTACATCCATACTCCGCAAGCCACCTGACGATGTGTGGCGGAGGGTACTTTGAGTACCTCTATCGGTTCTCCCTTCTATTCCAGTCTCGTATTGTTCGTGGAAAGAAGGATTGTCGGTATGCTTCTGTGTGGGCTCTAATCTCTCTGATTTTATCCTCATGGTCTCTTCGCGAGATATACGCAGGAGGGAGAAGTATACTGCTTGACTCCTCGGTGAAGATATGTTCTCGAAACTTCAACAGAAGCCCGTACCGAGCTACTGAGCGTCTCTCCTGCAGAGTCTTCCACTGTAGTTTATCTATCATCTCCGTAAGGCTTTCGCGATTACTAAATGATCTTGTAACGAAGCGCGCTGCTCTCCGTTGGATCTTCTATATCTCTATCAACCCCATCTGGTACGGATCCCACACTGGTGAGCAATATTCAAGCAGTGGGCGAACAAGTGTACTGTAACCTACTTCCTTTGTTTTCGGATTGCTGGACTGCTGGAGGTACAATTTACAATGTCTCACTTTTATCATCGGCAATGTACGGGACGAAGAACAACATATGAGTGTAGTGGACTATGGGAGGAAACTGTAACCTCCACCGCATTAACGCTACTAATTCAGAGAAAGTAATTATTGATAACTTATATGATCAATATTAGTCTTACAAAATTATAATAATAGTAATGATTTGTTTCGTGACTGAAGGGGTAATTACCCCTAGGTTGGGAACCACTCCTCTACAGTAACCAGCAGCTCCCAAGAAAAGCGTCTCAAAGTTAGTTTAATAAATTCCAATTCATGTTTTTTTCATTAAATTTTTGCCAGCCTTCGTGGAGGTACGGTGATTAAATGCCGCTGCTACTGCACATACCAGTTCCCACTGCGTAGCAGAACTCGGTACAGTGGCGTTCGTAATCGGTAAGCACGCGACAGCATGCGTATGTTCCAAAACGCCGTACATAAAAACGGGATTTTCCGGCGCTCGTATCTCGGGTTTTATTGGTGACAAAAAGGGCGTCAAGTATTTTGGATAGCCATTGGGCTACGGACCATTTGTATATCTAATAAAAGGATCATGTTAGCATTACTATCCTGCAGAAAAGAGTATATGTATGAATATTACCCACTTTGTCCTCGATAGGCAAATGGAACAAATCGGTTGGTTCTTTTTGTATTTGATGTGGTCTACGGTGGGCTTGATGGGACTTATGGAAGCATCGTTAGTTCATGGGCGGTTCCCCGAAAAGACCCAAAAAAGGGTTTTTTCTATGTTTTCGCCGTCATCAGGGGACCAAAACCCAGCCAAAGGTTCCAAGACGTTTATGCACAGCAAATGACTGAAATTTTTACGAAAGGTTCCCAAGATCCCAATTTCTAACAGCCTTAAAAATTTCCTTGATCTCTCTATCGTTTGCAAGATACAGATGTTCAAAGCATATGGTACTCTATTTCTACACGTAAAATCCTGTACGAGGCGAAATCTAAATAATAAATAACCGCAGCAAATTGCTCAATTTTTAACGGTATATTCCATAGGCATATACCTAAAAGAGCCATCGCCCAGTTTTAAAGAGCTTTATCCGTTATCGAGAAACACTTCAATAACTGGATAGGGAATCCCCGCCGCGGACTCTGAGACGGCTATAGGCGGCAAATTTTTACGATGTATTCGTAAGATCACTATCTAGAGGAACCTTGAAAATTTGCTTCGTACCTTTATCGGTTTCGGAGAGTCAGAGGTTCAAAGTTACACTACTCATACACGTAAAATACGCACGGAAAATCCGGTGTGAGGTGAAAGAGTAAAAAGTACTTTTCCTGTAAAGTGTCTCCGTTATCATATGGGAACCTCATGTTGTAGAACTGAAGCATATGCAAAATGTTTTGCACGTAAAATCAGGTCTGAGCTGTAAAATTAGTTTTCTGTTATTTCACTTTCACATAAGTAAATTATATAAATTTCACTGACCAAAAAATTCCTTTTCATATGTGTTACATGCCCTGCTGCAACAGGGAAAAGAAGGGAACCACCGGAAAAACACTCCTATCGTAACACAAAAAAGGCGAATGTGCTCCTATGTATTTAAAAGACATTGACTGAAAAGTGGGGTGCCAACTGCTCAGCACCTTTAAAAATTCACCCAAAAATGTTGGCATGCGAACATATTCGCGCTTTTTTAGGCTGAGAGAGAAAAGACGGTGGCAATGGCAAAGCGCCGGAAAAGTAATAAATACCGGAAGATAGTACACAGTGGTTGTGGTATAGAAAGAGTGAAAGAGAGAATGTCTGTGCGGGAGAGAGGTGCACAGTGAAAGAACAGTGCTACGAAAAGAGTGAGGCAGACAGTGCCGCGGCAGAGGGAGGGGGGGGGGGGTCAATAAAAACAGAGAGAAAGTGGTAGTGAGTATGAGCAAGTGATAATGAGAGAAAGAGTATATGACAATGACAACGAGGAACAGAGATCTATAGGAAGGTGCTGATTGCTGCAAAAAAGACATTTAATGACAACATAATATATAATGCAGAGAATAAAAGCAAAGCTGTCTGGCATGTTATAAAAAAGGAAACAGGGAGAAGCAACTAACGCAGAATAACATACTGCTAAGGGTAGGGGATAAAGTAATAAATGATCCACAGCACTTAGCAAACTATGTAAACGAGCACCTTTCAAGTATTGCAGAGAAGTTACAGCAAAAATTCCCCCAAACAAATATAACACCTGTAAATAATGTTGCACTAAATACAATGATGTTACTTCCAACCAAACAGACTGAAGTCAGTAAAACAATTCAAAAACTAAAAAATAAAAAGTCAGCAGGCTTATATGAAGTACCAATGTGTGTACTGAAACAGTGCACAGGGATTATACAAGGCCCCTTAACATATATAATAAATGAATCCTTCACATCAGGGACATTTCCAGAGCAGTTAAAACAGGCGAGAGTTGTACCTTTGCTTAAGAAAGGTAATGCAGAAAATTACCGGCCCATTTTCCTGCCGTTAGCATTCTCAAAAATAATAGAAGCAATTATGAAAGATAGATTAATGAATTACCTGAATAAATAGCATCTTTTAAGCAAATCACAGTTTGGTTTCCGAAGTGGCAAAAATACGGATTCAGCCATAGTAGAATTCACAAAAGTTGTACTTGATGCTCTTGATAAAGATGAGTGTGTCACAGGCATATTTTTGGATCTTTCTAAGGCCTTTGATACAGTCGGCCACAAGATTCTATTAAATAAATTAGAAGCATTAGGAATAAGAGGGGTAGCTTAATAACTGGTTTCGATCATACCTAACAGATTGGGTACAAAGAGTAGAGATAACACAAAATTCAAATAGACCTAAACATTTAGTAAAACACTTATCAGAACCAAAATACATTAATATAGGGGTTCCTCAAGGTAGCATATTAAGACCAATACTGTTCATGATATACATCAATACTTTCCCAGTAGAGTTACTCACGATGAAAAAATTCTCTTAGCTGATGACAGCAATATTATAGTTACTGTGAAAACAAGAGAACTCCTTGCCGAGAAAGCAAATGAAACTCTGAAGGAAGTTTATGATTGGTCAATAAGTAATAAAGTGACATTGAACATAAAGAAAACTAATGCCATGAATTTCAGTTTGAAGAGGAAAAATGACAATGTTAAATTAAATGTAGATGGCACCTCTATAGACTGTGTACCAAATGCAAAATTTCTAGGAATGAATATTGATTCTCGGTTGAAGTGGTGTGAACACACAAAGGTACTTGCAAACAGAATGTCATCAGCATGTTATGCCCTTAGAATCCTATCATCAGTGTGTAACATGCAGTGTCTTTTAGGTACATATTATTCATATGTACATCCAATTCTGAGCTATGGCATTCTTTTTTGGGGAACAAATGCACAAAATATGAACACAATTTTCGAACTCCAGAAAAGAGGCATAAGAATAATAACCAAAAATACTAGTCGAGCTCATTGTAAAGATCTGTTCAGACCGCTGGGGATTTTAACTGCTCCATGTGAATACATTTACCAATCAGTTGCACACATCAAAAATAACATTGGTAATTACTGAACAAACAGCTCTGACTATGACCATGCAACAAGAGATAGAGTCAACTTACATTTATCAAGAAAAAATTAACATAAAAGTCAAAACAGCATCATCTACCAAGTAATAAAACTCTATAATAAATTACCAAAAGAGATGAAAGAAATGGCAATAATACACTTATTTAAAAAGGCAGCTAAAAAGTACCTGTTATGTGATACATTTTATGCATTGAAGGATTACTTAGCTAAAACAGAGTAGGGGTTTGACAAAAAATGTTATACGAAGGAATAATAATAATGAGTGTGATGATTATAAAATATCCAACATTCCAGATAACACCTTCACTTAACGTTTTTTTTCCTTCTTTTTTTCCTTTCCCGTAGTAGTTATCCCCAAGCTATGCATAGCACAATACTAACACCCCTTCCTCCTTCTGAGCTCAGTGATCTCACTCATTATTGAGGGATGCTGACTCAGTTTTTCAGGACAGTAAATCGGAAGTTGCAGTACATAAAATGTCCCGGAGATCACCAGTGTGTGTGTGTGTGTGTGTGTGTGTGTGTGTGTGTGTGTGTGTGTGTGTGTGTAGTGAGTGAAGTGTTATCAAATAATGTATGTATAGTGTGTGCAGTGACTGATAGTGAGATATGAGAGAACAATGTGGTATTACATTATTTAATAAGTTATTTGTAAAAAAGTACTGTATACCAGGAGTAAATCTAATGATTGTCTCTAACTAAAAGTCTGTAAATATATGTGTATACGAATTAGCTTATTTTAAATTGATCTAAATTTGTAAATACTTTGACATGTCCTATACCCTTGTAAAAAGAGATCTACAGATGAATAAAGCTACTACCACTACTACTACTACTACTACTACTACTACTACAGATAGTGACAGTGAGAAGGGACAGTAGCAGTAGGAAGGGAGGGATGGATGAGAAATTAGCAGTAAGAGAGAGACGGTGAGTGAGACGTGTGTGTGTGTAGTGAGCAAAGTGTTATCAAACAATGTATGTATAGTGTGTGCAGTGACTGACAGCGAGATAAGAGTAAACAATGTGGCATTACATTATTTAATAAGTTATTTGTAAAAAAAAGTACTGTATACCAGGAGTAAATCTAATGATTGTCTCTAACTAGAAGTCTGTAAATATATGTGTATACGAATTAACTTATTTTAAATTGATCTAAATTTGTAAATACTTTGGCATGTCCTATACCCTCGTAAAAAGAGATCTACAGATGAATAAAGATACTACTACTACTAGAGATAGTGACAGTGAGAAGGGACAGTAGAAGTAGGAAGGAAGGGATGAGATATTAGCAGTAAGAGAGAGAAAGAGAGAGGCGGTGAGTGACACGAGACTGTAGTAGCAGGACAGTACGCAGGAGACAATGACAGAGAGACACAAAGAGATAATGACACTGAATTGGCCTGAATGAGTGAGTGAGAGAAAGGGCAACTGGGAGTGATTATGAGATACTTACACCGATGAACTAGAGGATTTGAACGGGTTACAGTTAGGCCGGTATTACACTATCAAATTTCTTTGTCCAATATCTTTGTCCAATATCTTTGTCAAAGATATTTGATAGTGTAATAGGGACTTTGTCAAATGTCGTCCAATATTTGATCAAATCTAGGGCCTCGCTGTATATTTGATCAAAGAAACCGCTTGTCTTCTGTTCACTGCAATGTGACATGTTACCACATGGAGCGCTAGCATCGCTGTAGCGTTCTGTCGTCTGTAGTGTTTTTATAACCATTGCCGGTAAATACAATTGGTGTGTGCGGACAACTACAAAATTAATAGAGATGTCTGAAGCTGATGAGGCGCTTTACAACGTGAGGCACCCTGAATACAAAAATAGATTAAGAAGATTGGAGACCTAACTTGACCTAACCTAACCTAACCTAACCTAACCTTACCTAACATAACCCTTTCCTGTAGCAAGGAATCGGAGTGTTATAATGAGCCTGTCTTCTGAAGATGTAGCAGTTCTTAAGTGAATATTGTGCTTTGTGATAGGAGGATACACTTCATTGAGCACATACAGAAATGTATGCTCATCCATTCTTAAGTAATTGATGTACGACTTGACGTCTTCCACTGTAAGCTCACGTAACAAGTTTTGTTGAATGCTTTTATCGTGTCGTCGTAAAACCTACGGCTTCACCCAGATTAGATTAGTTTTTCGTTCCATTGATCCGTTCCGAGGAGATCCTCGTGGATGTGGAACATGTCGATTTTTTTAAGCTGAAATAACAATACTAATAGTATGAATAAATACAATACATCATTTGTTTTAATATTAAAAATTTCGCCAATGGAGTAGAAGGAGTTGGCCAGTAGTAAATCTTTCAGGCTCCTTTTAAACTGATCTTTATTTCTAACTAAATTTTTTATGTTTGCTGGCAAATTATTGAAGATGAGTGTTCCTGAGTAGTGGACCCCTTTTTGAACTAAATTAAGTGCTTTTAAGTCCTTGTGCAGATCATTTTTGTTCCTGGTATTGTATGTATGAACTGAGTTGTTTGTTGGAAAAAGAGATATATTATTTACGACAAATTTCATTAAGAAGTAAATATACTGAGAGGCAGTAGTTAGTATACCCAGTTCTTTGAAGAGGTTTCTGCAGGAGGTCCGTGAATTTACTCCACAAATAATACGTATTACACGCTTTTGGACCTTGAAAACTTTTGTTTGACTTCAAGATTTACCCCCAAAATATTATCCCATATGACATTATGGAATGAAAGTATGCAAGCTTTTTCATTTTGATGTTGCCTGTGTCTGCTAACACTCGAATTGCTAATACAGATTTGTTAAGGCCTTTCTGCAGTTCTGTGGAGTGCTCCTCCCAACTGAATTTATTATCAAGTTGTAATCCCAGGACTTTTAAGACTGTCAACCTCGTATGTATGGTTCCATTTTTCCCCCCACTTCTTTTCCGCATGTGCACACAATGCAATTGGAGTACGTAGAACTGCTGCGGTTAAATAACAAGTTGTTGTCAGCCATCTTGAACTTTGACGAAAAATTTGATGACAGTGTAATACCCCTTCTAGCGCTACGTCAAAGATCTTTGTCAAATATATTGGACGGAATATTGGATCACATCTTTGATCAAATCTTTGACAAAGAAATTTGATAGTGTAATACCGGCCTTAGGGCAGCTTGTGGGAGACTGAGGTGAGCTGCAAGTTAAAAATAGCGCGAATATGTTCGCATGCCAAAATTTTTGGGAAACATTTTAAAGGTGCTGAAGAAGATAGAATGAGGAAGCTGGTTCCCCACTTTTCAGAGTCTTCTATATAAAGAAGAACATATTCGGATTTTCTGTGCTCCGGCAGGAGCACTTATTCTAGTGGTACTTGTTGAAATTGGTAGGTGAATCGCTCGTGTGTGCCGGGTTCGAAGCAAGGTGATTGTTCTGGCGATCCGTCGCTCGTCTGTGGGTTGCGTAAGAAACCTCTCAGTTGATTTTCCTCTCCATTCAGTCGGCCGTTATGAATGCGGCCGTTTGAGATGCATCGAAATGTTTGATGCTGCGTTCCGTTCAGTCAAGTGTGACTCGAGCTTTAAACCTCTGCTCACCGCACTTGACACGGCACAGAGACAGGCGTAGGAGAACTTATATTAGCTGCTCACTGTATGGGAACAGATCACTAGGAGCGATAAGGCGCTGTTTTTTAAAGCTGGCGAGCAGTGACGTGGGCCATCGGAATGTGTGGAGAGGTACGGCGATGCGGGTCGAGAATGACGCGCGAGTAACGGCTCCGTTTCCGGCCCGCGCACTAAAGCCGACTTTCGATCGTCAACGTTGAGCGTGCTGCGTATAGCGGGCTGCTGAATGTTCAGAAACGATGCTACTTCTGCATTCCGTGCATGTGCCTCAACATTGTAAGCGCAATCGCAGCGCGTTCCAGGGCAGTTGTCGGTTGTATACGGATTGCAAGTCACACTGTTTACAAACTGGATTTGCGTAAAATTACTGCGGTAGTTCTCTAAAACACATATTTCCCTTGTCCATAGCTTAGTCACATTGTCCTCTCTTTAGTATACACAGAACTTCCAGTATCCACGAACATGGTTCAAGGCAAAAAGAAAAGTACCATATCCAGTCAATAAGGGCATCGGCTTATAAAAATTCCGTTACAAATAGTGCGGTGCAAATTATTACAGTTCTCACGTCAGATAAAAATTATTTCATCATTCTCACTTTTTAGTGTAACCGTAATGTCATTGTTACTCGATCATTGCTCTTATTCAGTAACAGAATCTTTACAACATGTGAAATACAAAACTTGAAACATGAAAGTGCAAAATATTGCAAGTAGTGCAAGTTGTCTAGCAGATATAGCCAATCCAACAAACTCACTCTTATATTTACATAACACCGGATATTACAGAAAATTCTTCTATGAAACAAATAAAGTATCAGAACCTATTACAAAACTCAATTATCAGTAAAATAAAAAAAAAATGTATTAAGAGGGACGCGAACCAGCAATCCATCTCTGCCCATCTGCTCATTACTCTTCACCTCCCACAAGTTTACGACCGAACTTTCCATCTTACCATCTCCTAAAAGCTTTAATCGCAGGTATGTTATTAACTGACATTTAATTACAACAAATTGTACGACGAGAAAGCCCTTCGAGATCTACCGACGACGCTCATATCAGGAGCGTCAACGACTGACTGTCCGAGAGATTGCAGAAACATCTAACATTTCAGTTGGATTCGGTCATGAAATCCTGACACAGCATCTTGGAATGCGTAGTGTTGCCGCCAATTTCGTTCCACGACTCATGTGTCTAGACCAGAAAGACCATCGCCTCGCAAACTGCGAAGAGCTTTCGGATCGCGCAAATGAGAACGAGATGTTCCTTAAGAGAATTGTAACTGGTGATGAGAGGTGGGTCTACGGTTATGATGCTGACACCAAGATACAACCTGTACAATGGATCGGGAAAGATTCTTCAAGACCAGAAAAAGCTGGTCGGATCAGATCATATGTCAAGGCCATGCTGATAGTTTTCTTTGACTTTGTAGGATTGATTCATCATGAATTCACGCCACAGGGACAAACTGTTAAACGATGATACTATTGGAATACGTTGCTATGCCTGCGAGAAAATGTGAGAAGGAAATGGCCTGATAAGTCGCGAGACAACTCATGGCTCTTGCATCACGATAACGCACCCGCGCATTCAACCCTTTTGGTTAGTGACTATTGCACAAAAAACGAAATCACTGAGGTGCCTCATGCTCCGTACTCTACAGACCTGGCCCTTGTGGACTTTTTTTGTTTCCAAAATTGAAAACACAGTTGAATGGACGAAGATTTGCAACGATAGACGAGATAAGAGAAAATTCGCACACGACGCTTTGCGCGATCCAGCAAGAGGCGTACGAAGACTGCTTCCGGACATGGAGACGGCGTTGGGGGTAGTGTGTCAATTGTGGAGGATAGTATTTCGAAGGAGACGATGTACAATAAGGTAACTTTAAAAAATTTTGTTGACAAAGTCCCGGAATTTCTTGAACAGACCTCGTATACACAGTAATGTATTATACACAAATGCTAAAATCCTATTTGTAAAGCATATTGCAAATAAGAACTTTTTGTAGAAGTGTATAAACACTTATTACAGAAAAATCAGTATAGTTTTCATATGTTAAAGAACAACTCTCAAATTTGTAATTCTAAATGAAATGGAAACAAATGTACGATCTGGTTTTCAGGTATCTATGTAAGAGCTATCTAGTGGCTGCCAATTATTTGCATGCCTTAACCTACGTTTCTAGCATTTGTAGACTTTAGAGAAAGCTGTTGACAATGTTGGCTGGAATACTCTCATTTAAACTTCGAAGGTGGCAGGGGTAAAATACACGGAGCGAAAGGCTATTTACCATTTGTATAGAAACCAGATGGCAGTTATAAGAGTCGAGGGGCATGAAAGCGAAGCAGTGGTTGGGAAGGGAGTGAGACAGGGTTGTAGCCTATCCCCGATGTTATTCAATCTGTATATTGAGCAAGCAGTAAAGGAAACAAAAAAAAAAATTCGGAGTAGGCGTTAAAATCCATGGAGAAGAAATAAAAACTTTGAGGTTCGCCGATGACATTGTAATTCTGTCAGAGACTGCAAAGGACTTGGAAGAGCAGTTGAACGGAATGGACAGTGTCTTGAAAGGAGGGTATAAGATGAACATAAACAAAAGCAAAACGACGATAATGGAATGTAGTCGAATTAAGTCGGGTGATGCTAAGGGAATTGGATTAGGAAATGAGACACTTAAAGTAGTAAAGGAGTTTTGCTATTTGTGGAGCAAAATAACTGATTGTGGTCGAATTAGAGAGGATATAAAATGTAGACTGGCAATGGCAAGGAAAGCGTTTCTGAAGAAGAGAAATTTGTTAACATCGATAATGATTTAACTGTCAGGAAGTCGTTTCTGAAAGTATTTGTATGGAGTGTGGCCATGTAGGGAAGTGAAACATGGGCGATAAATAGTTTTGACAAGAAGAGAACAGAAGCTTTCGAAATGTGGTGCTACAGAAGAATGCTGAAGATTAGATGGGTAGATCACATAACTAATGAGGAGGTATTGACTAGAATTGGGGAGAAGAGAAATTTGTGGCACTACTTGACTAGAAGAAGGGATCGGTTGGTCGGACATATTCTGTGGCATCAAGGGATCACCAGTTTAGTATTAGAGGGCAGCGTGGAGGGTAAAAATTGTAGAGGGAGACCAAGAGATGAATACACTAAACAGATTCAGAAGGATGTAGGCTACAGTAGGTACTGGGAGATGAAGAAGCTTGCACAGGATAGAGTAGCATGGAGAGCTGAACATATGTTCATTACTGTCAGTCCGCTGAACTGTGTACTTCAAAGAATGTGGATAGATGATGTATTTAACTCGTCACGTAAAGTTAATTAGTTGTTGTGTTACGAAATTCAAGACCTAACAAGCCTCATTAGTATGGCATGTGTATGGACATCCCTAGTGGCAAAAGTTGCTTCTGAACTATATTGTTTTTAGTTGTCATATTACCACCTTGAGCTGCGGGTAAAATACTTTATTTAGATATCTAGTTTCTATAGTCTGACCATCACCATGTTTGTGAAAGCAGCCGCAGCTTCATGTTACGTGAAATATAAAATCGTTATCGCCAGGTGATAAAACATTGAATAATACACTGTTATCACATCGTATATAAATTACGTTGTCAGTCTATAAAAACTGTGCCAGGTGGGTGTACACATTCGTGATAAAACTGTAATCGGTGTTAACGCTGTGAACAGATTCGTACCACACAGAGGCGACTCAACAGGTGATCTTCCGAGCAGTTTTTATGGTCTGACGACGTAATTTATATTACGATATGATAACAGTATTATTCACGGTTTTGTTACTTGACGAGAACGATTTTATATTTCACCTAAAATGATGCTGTGAATACTTTTATGAACGTGATGATGTCAGACGTCTGAAACTGGTTGTGTAAACGAAATATTTTGCCAGCAGCTCAAAGCGGTAACACATTTTTCAAATACATAAGAGCTTGGGTCACCATCTCCTGGAACCTATTTTCATTTTTAACAAACCTCTGTTGAATGTGCTACACATCATCCACTACAACGTCAACACCGTATGTGTGATACAGTCATAATGGAACAAGATGTATAACAACAAGTATTTTGAAGGTATGAAAATGTTGGATTTATATTTCATCATTTATAATGGAAAATATAAATAATCATTGTACACGTACTCTATGTAGATGCATTACTTTACAGAACAGAAGATGACAGTCTTAACTTTGAAACCTGCCATCAGAAATAAATAGTACTGAATGTGATCTTGGTTATTAAAAGTTTCCTCAAATGCTGTGGTCAAAGTTCAAATGAGTCTGAGCACTATGCTGTGGTCAGTTTCCCATTACTTAGGGCTGTCCGAATGGTCTGACCAGAAAGTGTGCGGAGTCTAAGACGTATTAGTGATTGACGCTGTACGTGTTGCTGGCCAGAGTTGGCCGTAACGAGTGAGAGAAGAGGAAGGGTCCGCAGAGTCTAATTTTGCTCGCTGTGCTCCAACGTCGGAAGCGTAACCATCGCTAAGTGGCACGAGACGGCCTGCAGTGAAAGCAGCCCCAGGTCCAGTGGCGGGACGGGCCGTGAAAAAAGACAGCCGGCCAACTTTCCCGTCTGAAGCTGCCTGCACCGGTCTGGCCGAGGGAACACCCACTGCCGCGCACCGCTGGAGCCGCGGCCTGGGATCTGCCGTATTCGCCGAGAAACACTGTTCGCATCTGCAGTTCCTCTATCCGTTCCACATCCGCAAATCTTCTACCCGTATCTGCAATTCTTCAACCGCTCACGCGGATGTTAAAATTTTCTAATCAACAATAAGATTGGAATACCAAAAACGAATCACTCAAGTTAAAAAAAAGTGTAACACGTGGATGGGGTCTTTCTCTACTACTGTTCAATCTCTACAGGGTGAAAAATATTTAAACCGACAAACTCTGGGAGTTTGTAGGGGACATCAAAACAAATATTTTTCCCTAATGTCATTTTTTCCTATGAGGATTATTTAAACGGGTGGAGGCCGTATTACGCTCTTCAGTTGTTAGAGGCCGTATTATGATCTTCAGTTGTTAGAGGGCGTATTACGCTCTTCAGTTGTAGGCAACTGCTGTCCACCAGTGTAGTAGTGCATTGTCTGTGTTTACTAATGGAGCAATATACCTGGAGCGAGTACACTGATATGGTTGGTGCGTACTACGTAGCGCACCACAACAGACGAGCTGAAAAGCGGGTTTATCAACAACAATATCCTAATCGCCGTATCCCGCATCATACGATCTTTGCTGCTGTGTACCAAAGTCTGCGTGAGACCGGGTCATTTAGCAGATTACCTGGACGGGGACGCCGTCGCACAGTAAGAACGCTGCAAGTTGAGGAAGCTGTCTTGTAGCATGTGGAGGACATGGGGACGAATCAAACGAATGTAAGAACAGTCCTTCGAGAGCAATTGTTACGTCCATTTCACTTACAGCGTGTCCACAATCTGGAACCAGTTGATTATCCACCCAGAGCACATATTTCGCAGTGGCACCTGGAAAAGTGTGAATGCATCCTACATTTCCATCCTCTGTATTGTTTACCGATGAAGCAACGTTCAGGTATGATGGAGTCTTCAACATGTACAACTCGCATGTTTGGATTAAGGATAACCCACATGCCACAGTAACTAGCGCTCATCAAATGCGGTTCTTCGTTAATGTGTGGGTCGGTGTTGTTGGGGACTGTTTAATGGGCAGTATCTGCTACCTAGGCCATTAAATGGCAGGCACTATTACAATTTTATCTCCAGTGCATTGCCAGAATTGCTGGAAGACGTCCCGCTCCCTACAAGACAACGCATGTGGTTCCAATATGACGGGGCGCCAGCACATTTCTGTCGCCGTGTGCGTCGATTCCTGGACCGACGGTTCCCAGAAACGTGGATTGGCAGAGGTGGTCCTGTACCATGGCCTGCTCGATCCCCAGATATGTCCCCTCTGGACTTTTTTGTGTGGGGAGAGATGCACAACCTTGTTTATGCAACTCCTGTTGCATCAGAAGAGGATCTGATTGCCCCGATAGTAGCAGCAGCAGTAACAGTTCAGGATACTCCTGTGGTTTCTGTCCGTGTCAGACAGAACATGATCCGACGGAGTAACTTTTGTTTACGTATCAATGAAGTCATTTTTGAAAACCTACTGTAACTGTAATTGGGTTGTGTTAAGGTGTTGTCTCTTGGTCATAAAAAAATGTAAAAGTGTTTGTTGGTTTAATTAATTTGCCGCCAGAGAAATCTTCCTCTACCGGTTTAAATACTCGTCATAGGAAAAAAAGATTTTAGGGAAAAATATTTGTTTTGATGTCCCCTACAACCTCCCCGAGTTTGTCGGTTTAAATACTTTTCACCCTGTATATCGAGGAAACAATGCAATGACGGAGATGAGAGAAACGTTCAGTGATGATATTAAAATTCAGAGTAAAAAGATATCAATTGCAAGGTTAACTGATGACAGTGCTATCCTCAATGAAAGCGATGAAGAATTACGCGACAAACTGAGTGGAACGAAAGTCTACCGAGCACAGAATATGGATCGAGGGTAGACCGAAGAGAGACGAAAGTAATGAGGCGTAGCAGAAATGAGACTGGTGAGAAACTTACTAACATCAAGCTGAGGGACCACGGAGTAGAAGATGTGAAGGAATTCTGCTGACTTGGAAGCCATAATGCACAACAGGTGAAGCAAGGAGAACATAAAAAGCAGACTGGCATAGGCGAAGAAGGAGTTCATATTCACAGCAAGTCTACTAGTATTAAACACAGGCCTTCATCTGAGGAGAAAATTTCTGGGAAAGTATTTCTGGAGCACAGGAATGTGAAGTAGTGACTTAAGGACTGTGGGAAAAGCGGAACAGAACAGGATGTGGTGCTATAAAAAGATGATGAAAATCAGGTGAAATAGTATGATAAGGAATGAGGAGGTTCCCTCAGAAACGGCGAAGCAAGGAACATGGAGATCACTGACAAGAAGGGACAGGATGATAGGACATATGAAAATGCTTCTATGCCACTAGAGGCAGGTGTAGAGGGCACAAAATATAGGGGAAGACAGAGGTTGGAATAGATCCAACAAATAATTGTGGACGTAGCGTGAAAAAGCTACTTTGAGATGAACACGAATTCGTCGCGGAGGCTCATCGTACCAATCAAAAGACTGATGACCCATAAAAATAAATGAAATAAAAATAAGGGAGTTTGCGCTTGGCCTGACTTTTCGTTCTTTGAGGCCGCAAATGGTAATTTATATTCCACATAGTAAATACACAGAGCACGGTAAAGACCACATTATAATATAGCCTGTCACATTCTTGATACGTCCGGTGAGTTACAGTTTTCAGCAGTAATGACTGAAAACGGGTGTAGGAATGTTTCTACGGAACATTTCGTCAACATCACAAACAAAGTTAAATGTAGGCGTTAAAAGTTGTCAAATATTTTGCAGTCACATATATGTGAGGCACTTCGTTTATTAAGTGTGCCTTACACTGAAGATTCAAAGAAGTTGGTACACCTGCCTAATATCATTTACCGCCCCCTCGAGCACGCAGAAGTGCCGCAGAACGACGTGACACGGGCTCGACTAAAGTCTGAAGTAGTGCTGGAAGGAACTGACACCATGAAGCCTGCAGGGCTGTCCATAAATCCATAAGAGTACGAGGGCTGGAGATCTCTTCTGAGCAGTAAACTGCAAGGCATCCCAGATACGCTCAATAATGGTCATGTCTCAGGAGTTTGGTGGCCAGCGGAAGTGTTTAAGCTCAGTAGAGTGTTCCTGGAGCATTTCTGCACGTGTGACGTGTCGCACTGACGTGCTGGAATTGCCCAAGTCCGTCGTAATGCACAATGAACATGAATGAATGCAGGGGATCACACAGGATGCTTACATACGTGTCACCTGTCAGTCGTATCTAGACGTTTCAACGGTTCCGTATCACTCCAACTGCATACTTCCCACACCATCACAGAGCCTCTACCACCTTGAACAGTCCCCTGCAAACATGCAGAGTCCATGGATTCATGAGGTTGTCTCCATACCCGTACACTCCATGCGCTCGATATAATTTGAAACGAGAGTCATCCGACCAGACAACATGTTTCCCGTCACCAACAGTCCAATGTCGGTGTTGACGAGCCCAGGCGAGGCGTTAAGCTTTGTGTCGTGCAGTCATCAAGGGTTTCGTTGAACAGTTCGCACGATGACACTTGTTGATGGTCCAGCATTGAAATCTACAGCAATTTGCGGAAGGGTTGCACTTCTGTCACATTGAACGATTCTCATTCTCTTCAGTCGTCGTTGGTCCCGTTCTTGCAGGATCTTTTTCCGGCCGCAGCGATGTCGGAGATTTTGTATTTTACCGGATTCCTGATATTCACGCTAGACTCGTGAAATGGTTGTACGGGAAAATCCCCACTTCATCGCTACTTGGGACACTTAAATCTTGATAACGTCCCATTGGATCAGCAGTAACCGATCTAACAACTGCGCCAGACACTTGTTGTTTGATATAGGCGTTGCCAACCGCAGCGCCGTGTTCTGCCTGTTTACCTATCTCTGTATTTGAATACGCATACCTACATCAGTTTCTTTGGTGCTTCAGTGTTAAGTAACCATAATATTAAATCATGTTAACATGTAAAATATCTCAATGTAATAGGCGTTGCATTGTGTACTTGAAACTATATTTAAATACAAACGTTAAGAGGCTATCTGATTTTCACCATAGTTAATTTACGTCGTATGTCAAACACAAACCGAACATGTAGCGAAGGGTGCAAAGGGTAGACTGTCCTAGAACACGTCGCTTTGTGCAGCTCTTTGTATCTCATAAAATCACTGATGCCTGTCGATACTGGGCGGAACAAAGTGGCATTTTGTTGCCGTTCCGTCTGGTGTCAACATACCAACGGTTCTGTTCCGTTGACGTTAGTCCGCAGCTCGTGGTCGTGCGGAAGCGTTCTCGCTTCCCGCGCCCGGGTTCGATTCCCGGCGGGGTCAGGGATTTTCTCTGCCTCGTGATGACTGGGTGTTGTGCGATGTCCTTAGGTTAGTTAGGTTTAAGTATTTCTAAGTTCTAGGAGACTGATGACCATAGATGTTGAATCCCATAGTGCTCAGAGTCATTTTAAACATTTTTTAGTTGACGTTAAGTGTGAACCTTTACTTGGCTAAGCAAACTAAAGACCTGGAAGATGAGTGGGGGATATATAATATCTTCGCAAAAGCATTCGGACGGCTGCCGAGAATTCTTCCGAGTTGTATGGCCGTGGTCCATGGAACTCTTCTATCCCTGACGTTTCGTCCAAAGCTACGGGACTTCTTCGGAGGTGCTCCTGGTTGTGCTGAGTCTTGCCGACTGACAAGTCGGACGACGAAGAAGGGTCTGAGTCTAAACACCGTGAAAAGTGGGCGTGGTCTGGATTTCTCGTGATAGCAGAGATAAACCTTGTCAAGGATAAAATATAACTATCGATCATAGTACGTCAAAGATAAAAGCTTCTCATCGATTCTGTAGCGCCACTGTCCATATATCGCTGAGTTTCATAGCTTCTTTTCTGTTAAAATCATCCCCATGTTTATGTATTTCGATGGCTTCTCTATATAGCCGTGGATAATAGTTCGCCATAGTACATAAAACTTCAGTTTCCGAAAATTTCACTACGTGATCACCTGACTGAAGAGTATGATCCGCCACGGCTGTCTTGTCTGTTTTCCCTAGTCGGCAAAGACTTTTAAGTTCCTTCAACCGTGTATTCACACTTCCCTCTGTAGTTCAAATGTAGACCCTACCACATGTACATAGAATCTTTTATCACCACTTGCAGACAGAGGGGACATTTATCCTTAACGGAACGAAGTGCTTGGCCTATTTTCTTAGTTGATCTGAAAATCGGTCGAACGTTATGTTTCCTTAAAATCTTGCCGATTTGATCAGTTACTTTTTTAATGAAGGGTAGAGAAACCATGTTCTTCTATCGCTGTAACCTATCGTTGTCCTTAGGCCTCCCGTTATTCGGTCGCAAAACTCTTATTTCCTTACTAGAATACCCATTCTTCTCAAAAGCCTGCTTTAGATGTTTTAACTCGGCGCCCAGGTATTCCGGTGCACAAATCCTTTTAGCTCTGTCCACTAGACTTTTATTTGCACCTCTTTTCTGTTGTGGATGATGATTGGAATCCTTATGCAAGTATCTGTCGGGGTGAGTAACCTTCCGAAAGACTTTATGTTTCAAGCTGCCATCAGTCTGTCTCATAACGAAGACATCCAAGAAGGATATTGCATTGTCTTTCTCCATTTCCATGTGCAAGATCCCCTCGTTTCTAAACTGATACTGTTATTAGTCAGCTTAGCGGCGAGTCCGTAGAGGGTGGTATATGTGACGTACGGTATAACTGGTCAGCATTTACACCCGGAATTTGCGAGTGTAAGTCGGACCTTCCTTGATCCGCCTTGGTGGGTCGTGTTGTCGGATTTCTTCCTACCTGTACGCGGTGCAGCTTTCGTAAATGTCGTTCCGTGCAGATTCTTCATTGACACATTGGATGTCTGTCGGCGGAAGCTAATTATCTGAAATTGCTGTCGATTAACTTTGGCGTATCTATTTACTCGAAATTAACATTCAGAATGCCGTAATATCACTTTCATTCCTATCAGATCAATAATGAAACACAAGTGTCACAAACTACTCGTAACCGAGAGCATGGCTACCATTGAACAAGACAGGAAGAGCTATTAACGCCGACTGCCGACTTTGGCGCGCAGTCCGTATCTCTTACTAGTTTCGTCACAGTTCGTGGATTTCCGATCAAGTTCGTACTTACTAAGATATGCATTTGTTAATGAACGGGTGTGAATTTTAACGAGGCAAAATTATGATAAATAGTTTTAAACATCCAGAGGCCCCTCCTAGTATTCATGTTGTCATAAATGACTTTAATTATTAAATATAAATAAACGAAATTGGTGACGGGCGTGAAGATGGCGGTACTTCCCGTCATGTGTATTTCCCAGGCTGAAGCTTGTTGCTACGGTCCAGCGCCGAGCCCCACCCCACTACGCGCGACATATGGTCGCTTCGTCACCTAGCCAGCCAGCGTGGGAAATGCTCTCCGACTCATAGCCGGCTACGGACTACAGCATTTCCTAACTATCGTGAATACATCAATAAGAGACAATAATTTATTAAAACTGGTAAAAATGTCTTCCTCGCGTAAGAGGTACCTTACACATGGTAAACTGGATTTTAGGATTTATACTATTTAAATAACAGAAGGATTCCTCTAAAGCTTTTTTGCCATGTGACCAAACCACAAATGTATCATCCACGTATAGATTCTCGGCAGCTGAAACATCCGGTCGTGAAAGCCTTCATTGTACGATTATCTGGATGGCCCTACGTAGAACAGATTTCACCACTAGATGTCACTAGAGGTGGATCAGGCAGTATTAAAGATGGCGGGTAGTATTGTGTTGTCAGTAGAGAAGCAGTGACAACAGAATGGAGCGGTCAGGAGAGCTCACTGACTTCGAACTTGGACAAGTCATTGGATGTCAACTAAATACCAGATTCATCTGGGACATTTCAACCGTTCTAAAACTGCCCATGTCGTCTGCTGCTGAAGTAACTGTGAGGTGGAAATGCGAACGAACAGCTAAACCAATACCAGGCAGAGCTGAACCGTCGAGCACTGCGGAGGGCCATTGCAAAAAATCGCATGGAATCAGTGGAAGGAATCAGTCGAGAGTCCCAAAGTGCTACCAGCAGTGCAGCCAGCACAATGACTGTAGTTAGGGAGATAAAAAGATGGGGTACAATGCCCAAGCGGCTATTCATAAGCCACATTCTCAGTACTCAGTGCTAAGCGACGCTCGAGGTGGTGTAAAGAGCGAAGCGACAGGTCAGTGGATTACTGGAAACTTGTGACATCGAGTGATGAATTATGCTATACCCTGTGGCGATCAGATACAAGGGTTTGGGTTCGGTAAATGCCTCGAGATATTACCTGACACCATGTGTCGTGGCAACAGTGAAGCACGGAGTAGGTGGTGTTGCGTGTGCCGGTGGGTTTCTGGCGCCAGGCGATATCGATTCTTACTTTCATTTTTGATCGTTCTCCCTGTGCCTTGTTCTCTTTGCGTCTTTGAGGCAGGCTATTTATAGTGGCGCGCGTGCGCAAGTCGAGCAGAGTGGGTCAGTGGATGACTGGAAACTTGTGACATCGAGTGATGAATTATGCTATACCCTGTGGCGATCAGATACAAGGGTTTGGGTTCGGTGAATGCCTCGAGATGTTATCCGACATCATGTGTCGTGGCAACAGTGAAGCACGGAGTAGGTGGTGTTGCGTGTGCCGGTGGGTTTCTGGCGCCAGGCGATATCGATTCTCACTTCCATTTTTGATCGTTCTCCCTGTGCCTTGTTCTCTTTGCGTCTTTGAGACAGGCTATTTATAGCGGCGCGTGTGTGCAAGTCGAGCAGAGTGGGTCCGCGCATGAGCCGAGTCAGTCTGTGACGTGACGTGCTTTCGATGTTGTCGTTGTGGGGAGTTGGCGACACCGTGTCACGTGACACGGCCGTATGCCGTGACAACCAGTTGAGTTGGCCAGTGGCGATCAGGATTTGCTAATACCTCGAGAGCCATGTGGATGGATGGCGTGTGAATTTCACCTGAAGAAGAAAAAATTAATCGCCAAGCTTTTGTGGTGGGTTCCTCCTTCTACATATAGTGAATATTATTGGATACTTAAGGACTGGTGACTGTTGCAGTTGCTCGTGCTAGTGGCCACCAAAACATTCACTGCACTGGTTGCGAGACGAGTTATGTTCTGGAACGGCCATGAAATTATGTTACTAAAGTGGCTAGAAATAGCGCCTCGCATTTGTAAGATTTAGTGCTTAATGGCACGTTGAAGGTAGCTGGTTCTCCTGAACGTCATTTCTTAATTTAGTTATAGATTTAGAATTTTCTGGTTTTACGAATTAGTGGTAGTTGTTGTTTCTTAATAATTTCTTGTGTGTATTTAAGTGATATCAGTTTCTATTACAATTTCAAATACCTATCCGAAGGTTGATTGTCACGTTAAGTACTGCACGTTTGATTTATGTGGTGTCAACCATTCGACAAAGACAGATTACCTTACGTCATTGGGTGTGAACTGGCACATCTTTTCATGTAGTATCTAGATTTATTTATTTATTTATTTTTTGATCAAAGGAAACTAAGCTCATTTATTCTGTTCATTGGTTAACTTGTAATATGTTTATATTAAGGTATTGCTTTTCTATATATATTTGTGTAACTTGTATATACTACAGTGTGATTGCCGCTCATCTTTTCCTGTTTTCAGAAACGTGTATAGTGGTCGAAGCAAGCAAACCTCGCCCCCGAGCTTGCAGTGTGACGGAAATCGGAAATCTCAGTAGTTGAACTCAGGGCCGACCGGACCCCGTTAACGCACGGTTTCTATATTCCATTCAACGAGAGGCTTCTTTTAGGCAGAAGATTTCCTACTGCCCAAAATTGAGTGTAAGTTCACCCTTTCGATCGTGTGTTTGTGAAATCTTAATGGATTAACGTTTGCTCGCGGCCATCACATGTTCATCAAATTGACGTTTTGCATAAAATCTAGAATTTTCCGGATGTTGAGTGTAGTAGAATGCTAAGTGTAAACAGAACAATTAATAGTACCCTACAGGTCAGATAGCATGAAACGAATTTTATGTTTCCAGTAAGTGTAAAACTGAGTCAGAAAGGCGACAGCCGACATTGTAAACATTTGGTTATCTGTTGTTACCGGCACGTAAAGGCGCCGTTGTCACAAATGTGACGGTTAATATTGTAAATACTAACTACAAACTAGTTGTTTTACTGGTATACAAGGTTAGAGTGTGCAGTCGCCACACCATTACGCCATGGGGGTGGTTCTCGTGGTTATTGTGCCCTCCCGTTATTACGCTTACGAAAGGATATGAACACATTTTGCAGCGTTGTGTATTGAGTACCGTAGAGGGAAAGTTCTGAGAGGACGATTGTTTTCATTAGCATGACAAGGTACCCAGTCGCAAATCAGCATTCGTGAGGAAATGGTTTGTGGAAAATAACAGTCCTGAAGCGGACTAGCCTACCCAGAGTCCCGTCCTGAGCCCAACGGAACTCCTTTGGGATGAGTTAGAACGTCACCGTCGCTCCACACCGCAGCGTCCAACATCGTTACCTTGTCTGGTTTCGGCTCTTGAGGAAGAATTGGATGTCATTCCTCCACAAGCATTCAGACACTCCACTGAAAGTGTCCCTATCAGAGTTCAAGCCTTCATAAAGTTCAGTAACAGCTGTCATCAGATCAGTAGTGTATGGCATCAAATAGTGCATGGGACAAGCGTAATACCTACAGGCTACGGGAAGAATACACACTACTGGCCATTAAAATTGCTACACCTCGAAGATGACGAGCTTCAGGCGCGAAATTTAACCGACAGAAAGAAGATACAGTGATATGCAAATGATTAGCTTTTCAGAGCATTCACACAAGGTTGGCGCCGGTGGCGACACCTACAACGTGCTGACATGAGGAAAGTTTCCAACCGATTTCTCATACACAGACAGCAGTTGACCGCCGTTGCCTGGTGAAACGTTGTTGTGATGCCTCGTGTAAGGAGGAGAAATGCGTACCAGCGTACCATCACGTTTCCGACTTTGATAAAGGTCGGATTGTAGCCTATCGCGATTGCTGTTTATCGTATCGCCACATTGCCACTCGCATTGGTCGAGATCCAATGACTGTTAGCAGAATATGGAATCGGTGGGTTCAGGAGGGTAATACGGAACCCCATGCTGGATCCCAACGGCCTCGTGTCACTAGCAGTCGAGGTGACAGGCATCTTATCCGCATGGCTGTAACGGATCGTGCAGCCACGTCTCGACCCGTGAGTCAACAGATGGCGACGTTTGCAAGACAACACCCATCTGCACGAACAGTTCGACGACGTCTGCAGCAGCATGGACTATCAGCTTGGAGACCGTGGCTGCGGTTACGCTGCATCACAGACAGGAGCGCCTGAGATGGTGTACTAAAAGACGAACCTGGGTGCACGAATGACAAAACGTCATTTTTTCGGATGAATCCAGGTTCTGTTTACAGCATCACGGTGGTCGTATCCGTGTTTGGCGACATCGCGGTGAATGCACATTGGAAGCGTGTATTCGTCATCGCCATGCTGGCGTATCACCCGGCGCGATGGTATGGGGTGCCATTGGTTACACGTCTCGGTCACCTCTTGTTCGCATTGACGGCACTCTGAACAGTGGACGTTACATTTCAGATGTGTTACGATCCGTGGCTCTACCCTTCATTCGATCCCTGCGAAACCCTACGTTTCAGCAGGATAATGCACGACCGCATGTTGCAGGTCCTGTACGGTCCTTTCTGGATACAGAAAATGTTCGACTGCTGCCCTGGCCAGCACATTCTCCAGATCTCTCACCAACTGAAAACGTCTGGTCAATGGTGGCCGAGCAACAGGCTCGTCACAATACGCCAGTCACTACTCTTGATGAATTGTGGTATCGTGTTGAAGCTGCGTGTGCAGCTGTACCTGTACACGCCATCCAAGCTCTGTTTGACTCAATGCCCAGGCGTATCAAGGCCGTTATTACGGCCAGAGGTGGTTGTTCTGGGTACTGATTTCTCAGGATCTATGCACCCAAATTGTGTGAAAATGTAATCACATGTCAGTTCTAGTATAATATATTTGTCCTACGAACACCCGTTAATCATCTGCATTTCTTTTTGGTGTAGCAATTTTAATGGCCAGTAGTGTACAATCCCAGTACCAGAGAAGCCCGGTTTGAGCATTTCCGAATCAACAGCTTAAAAAACCATGGATACAAAAGTTGGAAGATTTTTCTGATTTCTCGGTCCTGTGCGTCACGCCATTCATGCCAAGTAGCAACAAATAAATCATATAAAGCGCTGCACTTAACAGACTTTTCTTTCTCAAACTGCGATATAACTTACTTTACAACAGATTGCATCTGATTGTAAAAGAGATATTTAGCATACAAGAACTTGAAAATGATAATGGACTTCTACCAACATGTATTATACTTTCTCTTCCCCATCCACAATAGCCGGCCGGGGTGGCCAAGCGGTTAAAGGCGCTACAGTCTGGAACCGCGCGACCGCTACGGTCGCAGGTTCGAATCCTGCCTCGGGCATGGATGTGTGTGATGTCCTTAGGTTAGTTAGGTTTAAGAAGTTCTAAGTTCTAGGGGACTGATGACCTTAGAAGTTAAGTCCCATAGTGCTCAGAGCCATTTGAACCATCCACAATATCGTCTTCGAGTTTGTTCCCTTTGTATAGTTCTTCTTTACATTCGTTCCGCATTTTAGCCTACAGTTCTGTACCTAGCCGCCTCTCTCTTCTTGTACGGTTTATTTCATTTTCCGAAGATATCAACTGGGTCTTGTCTTTTCACTTTTTTTTTCCTTTGATGCTGTATACATGATATTACACCCATCAGAACGTAGTGAGTGGCTGATAATCCGTAGGTCAAGGCCCCAGACACGTCAAAATCAATCAGTTATGACTCAATAGAGGCAGTACATTTCTTATGTCAAACTACTCTGCAAACACTCCTGGAAGAATTGCGAAAGTTTGCTACTAGAATTATTGTACACCTAATATCATATCGAGTATTGTGTTGTACAGTGTTGTTAAAACTAACAACAGTCTCGTGGTGGCTTCTTGCGTTACACAAAACGGTTTAGCCCCCAAGCTTCCAGCATTTTTTTGCGAATTGCAAGCAGCTGGAATCGCATCAAGTGGTTTCACTTCACCTTCTCATGGATCCAAAAAGACAGTGGGGTTCATTACTAAAGATCTGAGTAGCGAGGTATGCTGATGTGTCCTGCACTGAAGTTCGTGAAAGGAAATCTCCATGCAAACATCAGGTGGAGTTAGAACGGCACCACTGACACATTAACTGGCAGAACTTTATCATCTCTTTCTGCAGCAGCGAATCGTAAGAGTGGTGTGGCGTTAATACCTTGGTGGTGAGAAGTCTTCTGGAGGCCAAATTAGCGGACAAACTGCGCAAAGCGCCGAGAACAGGTGCTCGCAACATATTCGTCAACTCTGAAACACAGTAATACAAGGACCATTTTAAGTTTTTTACAAATATAAAGAAAAAATAATCTTTGATACAAACCGTTGTGTTGTTCTTCATAATAGTCACCTTTCAAATTTATACAATTTAGCATGGGTTCGAACCAGTAATGTTCTGAAAATATTTTTTCCCTTGTGATGTTGGTGCCACACAACGTGGTTTTGGAAGCATTCAACAATTTCTCCAGATGTTGCAAATTGCAGTCAAGGTATTTTTTGATTGACATATGGGAACAAATAGAGACATTTATACTATGTTTTACCTTCATCAAATAGTGTTTGACATTCTGCACAACAGCTGCCATTGTGACGATGACGAACGATGCGACGTTTTCGTTTATCTTTCCTGATTTCATCGATGAGCAAACTGTCGCATCACGTTCAGAATTAATCGTTCCACGATCCTGTACAGCGACGGTCGCGAAATTTCCAGTGTAACCAAATTGAAAAAGCCATCATTTATTTGGAAGTGCTTCGCGAAGGGATCTCTTTTGTTGGTTTTGTTTCATCTTGGAACATGAAGCAGCTGATTGCTGCTACAGCGTAGGAAAAATCTGAATCGATGTGGGCACAAAGACAAATATTGCTCTTTGGTCGCCCATCTGTAAGCAAGACATACTAACGATGTCTTCTGCCGTTACTCAGAAGCGAAACCATTGCCTGCATTTATGACCAAATACGAATAAATAATAACGTGCACGCACTGTATAGTGCCGGCCGCTGTGGCCGAGCGGTTCTAGGCGCTTCAGTCTGGAACCGCGCGACCGCTACGGTCGCAGGTTCGAATCCTGCCTCGGGCATGGATGTGTGTGATGTCCTTAGGTTAGTTAGGTTTAATTAGTTCTAACTTCTAGGGGACTGCTGACCTCAGATGGTAAGTCCCATAGTGCTCAGAGCCATTTGAGCCGTTTTGAACACTGTGTTTTGTGTGTTATTGACAAAATACAAATCTGCAATGCATACCTGCGCTGGTGAATGAGATTAATATCAAAATTACCTAAACAGGTCAGCAAGTATTACGTCAGTAATATCAGAAATTGAGTCCGCCTTCATGCAAAACACCTTGTTATTCGTTTATTTCTTTATTCTCCCAAATTAGTTTCGGCGACAAATATCACCATCATCAGTGGTTTTTTTTTAATCTAACACATGCAGAAAATAGCATGGTTATACACAGTAGCACATTATTACATTCTTACTATTCCTTTTTTGAAATATAGTTTTCTATGGATACGTTCATACTACCTTATTTATTGTATGTTACAGCATGTTTTAAGAATTATTGTCGCTGTTTGCGGCATATTTTCTGTGCGCTTTTTTCCTGTTGCTACAGTTTTCATAGCCTTTATCTCCACATGCGATACACTTCTCGCGACACACGCGAACAGCAAGATGCGTAATATTCTGGATCAGAAACAAAGTGCGAAAGTTTTGTTTTTCTGTGTATAAAACTTGCTACATATCATCCAACGAACGTGTCAAGATGTGCACACACGTTTCTCTTCTTCAAAATGTTCTGGGGAATGTCCTGCATACTTCATTTACAGATGTTGCTCCATTGTGCTTTGTCACAAGACGCCGTTGACGCTCTATGGCCGCACGTCAACTACTTAACATTGCCTGCTGACAACAACTGGTCGAATGCACATCTTTTCTTAACAGTACAGCTCTCGCCGCAGTTATTGCGCTTACGTCGTGTACACGCCAGGAATAAAATCAATCTCGGAACGTTTCCGACCGACGCTGTACTCAAGGTTTGTCTCCTATTACTATGCTGCATACGTATTATGCACTTCCTTAGTCGAATTTTTTGCACATTTATTTGCAGTAATTGACACTAGGCTGTTTTTGTGTTTCGCTCAAATTGTGCAGTATCAATCGCGAACAGATCACTTTTACAGCTAAAAATGCACCCAAAATCGGAATTATTCCGTATTCGACACTCCTAAGGGTGCCTCTGTCTCCCTGACTAAGTCACATGCCGAGTATCTTCGTCATGTGGAGCACAGCTTCGATGTTTTTCTGGAAAAACTGAATTTTCTCGACTTGCACGAAATTTGTAATCTGGAAACGGGAAACGGTAAACTTGAGAAATGTCAAAATGTAAGAAAACAAAGAAGCCCGACAGATCCGCGTTACAAATAATTTTCTTGGAAGGAATGCAGATTATGACATCATAAGTGTTCGAGAAATTCGATAATTTTGGAATTAAAAAAAAATACAAAAATGGAAATTTAGTTGAACGATGTAAGTGTCATGCTTCACTTCCAAGGAGCCGCCCGGGGTGGCCAAGCGGTTCTAGGCGCTACAGTCTGGAGTTGCGCGACCGCTACGGTCGCAGGTTCGAATCCTGCCTCGGGCATGGATGTGTGTGACGTCCTTAGGTTAGATAGGTTTAAGTAGTTCTAAGCTCTAGGGGACTGATGACATCAGCAGTTAAGTCCCATAGTGGTCAGAGCCACTTTGAACTTCCAAGGAATCACTGAATGTGCACAGCATCACCTCACTTATTTCTGAGCAGTAACGAAGAAAACAACAATGACATCACTAACGCAACGAGAAACAAAACACTTTAAATTCCTCTTCAAGAAAACTGACCACGACTAATAGCTCCTTTTTTTTCAGTACTTATTTGTTGGTCAATGGAAAACGAGGAATATTTCGAAGGAGGGAAGATCGCGCAGTTTCATATCTAAAACTATACGACATTTTGTTTTATTTCATTTGCTGCACAATACGTAGTTAAATTCTGATGATTTCAGATTACATTACTTGGTCGTGGCTCCTTTTAAGTAACAGCGGTTACTTTGTTGTATACTGCTTTCCTTCAATTCTTAGCTCAATGTTATTATTTATGATTCTTTTTTCGTTTATTATAAAGCGTTAGACACTAGAGCCGACCAGGGTGGCCGAGCGGTTCTAGACGCTACAGTCTGCAACCGAGCGACTACTGGGGTCACAGGTTCGAATCCTGCCTCGGGCATGGATATGTGTGATGTCCTTAGGTTAGTTAGGTTTAAGTAGTTCTAAGTTCTAGGGGACTGATGACCTCAGCAGTTAAGTCCCATAGTGCTCAGAGCCATTTTTTTGTTAGATGCTAGAGGTCTTCGTCGAGAATAACTGAAATGAGATAAAGTGTAGGTGAAGGTGCGGTAAAATGGCCACTCTAAGGAAAATTGAATTTACACCAAACCATGGTTACTGATACAAGTTTGCCACTTACATATTTTGAAAATTCGTGTTAAAGGGAACCCAACAAATATTGTTAAGCGACAAAGACAATAATATATAGAAATTGTACGCATTTTTCTGAAGCCTTGCATAGTGACCACTTTCTCCGGCCGTAATGTGCAGTGCCCTCGCAATGGGGTAGCATTTTGGTTACTCTGATTTCCAGACATATTTATGTGCATCTTGATTCACTAGCATCTGAAACAAAACCAAACGACCGCAGCAGACTGTTTTCATTCGCATTTCCGAATTAGGCCAAACATAACAGAATAGAGACGGTTTTTAATGATATAGCTTAATTAACTTAAAATCGCCCAAAAGGGTTAGGACAACGGATGAAAGTATATAAATGTATTTAGAAGTAGTGATATACGGCAAAAACTATTTTTTTGGGGGGGGGGGGGGGGTGGGGTGGTTAAGACTGCTCACGTTTCCCGACGAGTAGTGTGGGTTTTTCCCCCGAACGATCGGCATGTCGGCGTTAATCGTCCACATATGAAACTCTCAAATCGCGGAGAAGTAACAAGGAACTAGATTTGTAGCCAAAAAGGTTTATTTAAACACTTACGTTGTAAGAGTCCCGCATGGTTCAAAAAAGAAGGAACAGATGTCAACTGTTTGTTACTGACAAGATATAAAAGACAGAAAAACGTTGTGCATGTCACTGGGTATAGAATAAGGTCCAACCTTTTCACACAGCTGCGCTCTTGTTTGTAGCAACATGACAACTACACCACGAGAGAAATCATGTTGTGAGATGGAATTTGAACGAAGTCAGTCTGTTCCTCAAGTTCAACGTGCATTCCGCCGTCGGTTTCGCAAGGAACCGCTTCTGGACAATCAGGTCTATGACTGGCATACAAAATTGTTGGAGGTTGGTTGCATATGCAAAGGGAAGAGTAGTGTCCGTCACGCACGTCTGATGAAAATGTCGAGTTTATCCGAGATGCCTTCACATGGAATCCTTGGAAGTCCATAACACGGGCAAGCCAGAAATTCAACTACCTCCAGCAATAGTGTGGCGTGTTTTGAAACGACGCCTGCAAATGAAGCCTTACAAGTTGCAGTTACTGCAGCAACTGCGTCTCGGCGACCGTAAGAGAAGGTGCGAATTTTGCATTTCAGTTCTCCAAGATATGACAGAGAAACTTTTTCCGAACTAAACATTGGACGAATCGACGTTTCAAAAAAATGGCTCTGAGCACTATGGGACTTAACTTCTAAGGTCATCAGTCCCCTAGAACTTAGAACTACTTAAACCTAACTAACCTAAGGGCATCACACACATCCATGCCCGAGGCAGGATTCGAACCTGAGACCGTAGCGGTCACGCGGTTCCATACTGTAGCGCATAGAACCGCTCGGCCACCCTGGCCGGCAATCGACGTTTCATCTATCAGGTAAAGTAAACCTTCATAATGGAAGAATTTGGGTGTCACAAAACCCTGGCGTCGTCGCCGAAAGTGGAAGAGACTCACCGAATATGAATGTGTTTCGTGTCGTTTACGTTCACAAAGTTCATGGACTGTTTTTTTGCTGTGGGAACTGTTGAAACGTCCCCTTAGCAAAATTATACATGACTGTGCTTAAACTGACACACAATATTTTTGGCGCAACGCAATCTGACTTTCAAAATTCCCTACAAAAGAATGGCCCTGACTAACATTAAACTATACGTTTCACAAATCACCTCACAAAAATCTTGGTTACTCGAACTACTGCAATACAGAGAGCGCCACTACTGCCAGTTAAATAAAAGATTCAAACTACGGAAGGCACTAACTTCTGCTAGGCATAGTTAGCAAATGAAAAATTTTAATAGAGACCAAACAATGTATTTACCTTAATAGTCATAATATATATAGCAGTTCATGACAAATTTCAAAACTCCGCCTTCTCTCTCCCCACATCCACCACTGCTGGCGGCTCACCTCCAACTGTGCAACGCTACGCGCTGTTCGCATCCAGCTGCCGCTGCCCAACACTACAATGGCAGACAACAATGCAAACTAGCCACAGGCTGCACACAGCACAGCCAGTGATTTTCATACAGAGCGCTACGTGGCGTTACCAATAAAAAAACATAAACAGCCTACTTACATAGCCCCCATGCTCCCCACAAAAAATTTTACAATTTGTTTTGGGCAGTGGCCAATAATGATTTGATAAAATTTTTCATAATTACAATAACAAAGATATCAAATGCACACACTTATTGATACAATGTTGGTCAAAAGCTAAAATTTTCTCACAGTCCATAAAGACAGTCCAGATTGTTTATCACAGTAAAATAGCAGTGTTTTTCTCAAAGTCTGAGCAGTAGAAGAAAATGCACACGGAAGTAGTGGTTTTCCATGCAGTCTTGAAGAAGTAGTGTTGTTCTTCCAACGGAAAGACAATGCTGACTCTTGACTGTGACAGGAGTGTCACACCTGGACATATTGCAAAACTGTTTCCTCAACTTCACGAATATTCCAATGAGCAATCTTATGCGTGAGAACGCCCCGTCTCACTTTTACCTTGAGGTGTGGCGTTATCTTAATACCATCACTCCACAACGTTGTACTGGAAGAGGTGGACAACTAGACCTTGTTCACTGAGTTTAGTAGACTTCACATCTTGCGTTGTTGTTTTTTTTCTTTGAGGGTACATAAAAGACAGAGTCTATGTGAAGCTACTGTTCGATAGCTGAGAAATTGAATTGTTGACGCTGTTGATTCTACACTCATGCTCATAAATTAAGGATAATGCTGATACACGGTGAAACAACGCTCTGGTCGGCGATTTGCCGGTTTAAATCACCTCGGGGTATGACATTGCGGTGCATTTGACCTGCGGTCGATGCACGGTGACGCTGGCAGCAGTCCACATACGCAGAGCTGTGTTGGTGCATGTCAGAGTACGGCGTAGCGAGTAAGTGTGCAGACGTTTTCAGACGTGATAATGGTGACTGTATGTTGAAAATGGCTCAAAGGACACATATTGATGACGTTATGAGGGGTAGAACACTAGGGCGACTGGAGGCTGGTCAAACACAGCAGGTCGTAGCATGGGCCCTCCGTGTGCCACAAAGTGTAATCTAAACATTATGGCAACGATTCCAGCAGACAGGAAACGCGTCCAGGCGCTACAGTACGGGACGTCCACAATGTACAACACCACAAGAAGACCGATATCTCACCATCAGCGCCACGGAGTACTGCAGGTAGCTTTGCTCGGGACCTTACCGCAGCCACTGGAACAGTTGTCTCCAGACACACAGTCTACAGACGACTGAACAGACATGGGATTATTCACCTGGAGACCTGCAAGGTTCATTCCACTGACCCCTGGTCACAGGAGATCCCGTAAAGCCTAGTGTCAGTACATGGGTCATTGGAACAGTGGTCCCAGGTAATGTTCACGGACGAGTCCAGGTATAGTCTGAGCAGCGATTCTCGCCAGGTTTTCATCAGGCGTGAACCAATACCAACCCCTTATTGTCCTTGAAAGGGACCTGTATGGAGGTCGTGGTTTGATGGTGTGGGGTGGGATTATGACTGGTGCACGTACAAAAAAATGGCTCTGAGCACTACGCGACTTAACTTCTGAGGTCATCAGTCGCCTAGAACTTAGAACTAATTAAACCTAACTAACCTATGGACATCACACACATCCATGTCCGAGGCAGGATTCGAACCTGCGACCGTAGCGATCGCTCAGCTTCGGACTGTAGCGCCCAGAACCGGCCGGCTGGTGCACGTACACCCCTGCATGTCTTTGACAGAAGAACTTAATTGGTCAGGTGCATCGGGACGTCATTTTGCACCAGTATGTCCGCCTTTTCAGGGGTGCAGTGGGTCCCACATTCCTCCTGATGGATGATAACGCGCGGCCCCACCGAGCTGCCATAGTGGATGAGTACCTTGAAACAGAAGATTTCAGGCAAATGAAGTGGCCTCCCTGTTCTCCAGACCTAAACCCCATTGAGCAGCTCTGGGATGTTCTCGGTCGACGTATCGCTGCACGTCTTCAAACCCCTGGGACACTTCAGGAGCTCCGACGGGCACTGGTGCAAGAATGGGAGGCTGTACCCCAGCAGCTGCGCGACCACCTGATCAAGAGTATGCCAACCCGTTGTACGGCCATTGTACCTGTGCATGGTGATCATACCCGATATTGATGTCGGGGTACACGCGCAGGAAACAGTGGCGTTTTGTAGCAGATGTGTTCGGGACGGTTTTATCAACTTATCACCAATACCGTGGACTTACAGATCTCTGTAGTGTGTGCCACGTCGTGTGGCACCACATCCGGCAATTATCCTTAATTTATCAGCATGAGTGCATAAATAGCGACCTATTGATACATGTGTGGAATGAAATGGACTGCAGTTTCGAAGTTTCTAGGGCAATGTATGGTGCTCATGTTGAATATATGGTATAGTGTCTGGGCATACATAGAACTTTGAACCTTCCTCGATCCAGTGGCAGGCGCAACGTGTTTCTATCTGTCACAGTTTTCCTGTAATAAACCATTGCAATATTTTTTTTCTTTTTAAATCACTTTTCTTCACTCAACAGGTAAGTAGGTAACAGGAATAATATAAATGAGTCACCTTATATCAGATGACTGAAAATCAGAAAAATGCCTGTTAAAAACTTACAGAACAAGCTTCCTCTGTTAAGCTCATTGACTACAGTAATGGTATATATTAGAATTAGTTTGGCCACTTACCGGCAGGCAGCAAGGCTACTGAAGGGAAAAAATATGCAATGGCCACTTTTGCAGCTCTGGCCACTTTACAGCGCTTTCCGATACTATTGTTTGTTGCTTCTAGGAAAGTGAGCGAGAAACAGGTTATAACATATTTACGACCATGAAAGACAAGCACAGCGCATTCAGCGTTCCTAATGTCACGAACAAAGGAACTTCAGTGATAATCTAAAAAAAAAAAAAAAAAAAAAAAAAAAAAAAAAAAAAAAAAAAAAAAACAGTTCAGTTGTAAATAGCCTTTTGTGAAGGTGATTGATTGCCATAAGTTGAACGAAGCGATTCCAGTCAGTTTTTGTGAGTGACACTTATGGAAACTGCAACAATAGGTTCTATCGAAACCTTCATGCGAAATTTATGTTTTTTCGCAATACAGTTTTTTCCAACGTTCATTGCAGAGAATCTATTAGGACAATTTATGAGCAGCCATTATTTTAGCAATAAAAGACAACAAATTTTAAAAGAATGGTAATGTGCCATAAAGTGGACAAGTGGCTGTAAAAGCTTGAAAGCAGATCATTGTGTGCAAGTCAGAACATTAGAGGGACTCAACAGTGCAAACTTTCTTCACCACAGTGAATTTTTAACACTACCGTACTGCGCATGAAACTGAAAATGGTCTTCTAAATGCGTAAGAAATGTGCCTTCTCTGTCATGTTCATTAGAGACGGAGCTCTGGGTTAGTTAGCAAAGGAGTATACAGGATGAAAAGTCTTTAAACCGACAAACTCTGGGAGGTTGTAGGTGACATCAAAAGATATATTTTTCTCTAATGTCATTTTTTCTTATCAGGATTATTTAAACCGGTGCAGTCCATATTACGCTCTTGAGTTGTCAGAGGCCGTATTACGATCTTCAGTTGTTAGAAGGCGTATTACGCTCTTCAGTTGTAGGCAACTGCTGTCCGCCAGTGTAGTAGTGCATTGTCTGTGTTTACTAATGGAGCAATATACCTGGAGTGAGTACACTGATATGGTTGGTGCGTACTACGTAGCGCACCACAACGGACGAGCTGCAGAGCGGGTTTATCAACAACAATATCCTAGTCGCCGTATCCCGCATCATACGATCTTTGCTGCTGTGTACCAATATCTGCGTGAGACCGGCTCATTTAGCAGATTACCTGGACAGGGACGCCGTCGCACGGTAAGAACGCTGCAATTTGATGAAGCTGTCTTGCAGCATGTGGAGCGGGATCCTTCTATCAGCACTCGTGCAATTGCACGTAACATGGGGACGAATCAGACGAATGTAAGAACAGTCGTTCGAGAGCAATTGTTACGTCCATTTCACTTACATCGTGTCCACAACCTGGAACCAGTTGATTATCCACCCAGAGCACAGTTTTCGCGGTGGTATCTGAAACAGTGTGAAATGTATCCTACATTTCCATCCTCTGTGTTATTTGTCGATGAAGCAAAGTTCGGACGTGATGAAGTCTTCAACGTGCACAATTCGCATGTTTGGAGTGAGGATAACCCACATGCCCAGTTACTAGCGCCCATCAAGTGCGGTTCTTCGTCAATGTGCAGGTCGGTGTTGTTGAGGACTTTAATTGGGCCGTATCTGCTACCTAGGCCATTAAATGGCAGGCACTATTACAATTTTCTCACCAGAGCATTGCCAGAATTGCTGGAAGACGTCCCGCTCCCTACAAGACAACGCATGTGGTTCCAACATGATGGGGCGCCGGCACATTTCAGTCGTCGTGTGCGTCGATTCCTGGACCGACGGTTCCCAGAAACGTGGATTGGCAGAGGTGGTCCTGTACCATGGCCTGCTCGATCCCCAGATATGTCCCCTCTGGACTTTTTTGTGTGGGGAGAGATGCACAACATTGTTTATGCAACTCCTGTTGCATCAGAAGAGGATCTGTTTGCCCCGATAGTAGCAGCAGCAGTAACAGTTCAGGATACTCCTGTGGTTTCTGCCCGTGTCAGACAGAACATGATCCGATAGTTCAACCTTTGTTTACGTGTCAATGGAGGTATTTTTGAAAAGCTACTGTAACTGTAATTGGGTTGTGTTAATGTATTGCCTCTTGGTCATTAAACAATGGAAAAGTGTTTGTTGCTTTAGTTAATTTGCCACCAGAGAAATCTTCCTCGACCGGTTTAAATATTCCTCAAAGGAAGATATGGCATTAGGGAAAAATATTTGTTTTGATGTCCCCTAGAACCTCCCAGAGTTTGTCGGTTTAAATACTTTTCGCCCTGTAGAGAACTTGAGGAAAACGTAAATCTGGAACATCAGACGTAGACTGTTCCCCTTCACCTCCCGTCTTTAGGGAATTCAATATTCCAAGATTCACTGTGTCAAGAGTGTGTCGAGGACATCAAATTTCAGGCGCTACCTCTCACCATGGGCAACGCAGTGGCCGACGGCATTCACTGAACGACTGAGAGCAGCGACGTTTGCGTAGAGTTGTCAGAGCTAACAGACAAGCGACACTGCGTGAAATAACCGCAGAAATCAATTGGGGCGTACGACGAACGTTTTCATTAGGACAATGCGGCGAAATTTGGCGTTAGCGGGTTGTGGCAGCAGACTGTAACACCTACAACGCCTCTCGGTGTTAATAAACCAAAACAGCTCCCAGATTAGCTCCCATGCCCTCGAAATATAAATTCAGAAAATGTCCCAAGCCCCTCCACAAGTAGTAATTTACGACATAGAAATAAGAGACACATAGAGGGAAATCTATAGTAGAACAATAATAAAAGAAAAAGAATTTTAATCATAAATTTTGGATGCATGGGATGGAGGAAAAACGATAGAAATGGTGAAATTATTAGTTATTCTTATATATGAGAGAATCAATATTATAGTCACAGTACGTAGGTCTTGAACACCAAAGATAGCGTTTACTAAAGTATAAATAGACATACAATGCAATTATGATACTCCAGTCTCTATCCTCTAGTCTGTTCGAAGTCAATTAGGACGTACAGCTTTAGGAAGCAACAACAGGAGCTTAATTAAACCAGGGCGCAAGAATAAATCGCGACAAGATTGTTTTTTGGAAAGCATTAATTTCAGATCAGAATTAGAACTTTTGTCATATTAGAGGAACAGGGAGGTGATCAATAATCTCTCTGACTTTAACGTCACTTCGTGTGAAGATTTAAATATTTTACGGAATTAACGATTTTTGGACAGATTCGGACTTTGTATTGTGATAGTGGAAAAGCATTACTTCACGCGACTAGTAATCATAGTTCGTGACAGTTTATGGATGTTAAACGGGAACAATCTTTTTATCGAAAGTGACAGAACATCGTTTAGTATCTCTGGTATTGACGGGATTCCAGATTAGATACTTATTCAAAGAACCCCTTTGAATGCGATCGTGTGAATGAACTGATGTATTAATAATTATTGTTAAATAAAATAACGTGTTAATTTGAAGCTGACTATTCGTCTTGAACTTTACTTCGATTTAGGTTCATAAATAATTAGGTTACGTGATTTTCACCAAGAATAAACTGCAGACTAGTAACTGAAACAAGTGAACGAGAATCTATTGAAAACGCTAGTATTAATTTACTTATAGTTTTTTCCTTCAGAACTGGGAAGACAATACGTGTAGTGACTCACTGGGGTTAATTTAAGAACTAGCCGGAATAAAACAAAACCCCTCAATACCACTCAATTTATAGATAAATTAACTTTCCTACTTTTATGCAAGATACGGAAGTCGGGATAGAAAAAAGGGTCGCTACAAGACGACCGACGCGGGTTCGTTTGCTAACAGCGCGGCATCGCCTGCAGAGCCTCTTCTGGTATCGTGACCTTATCGGTTGGATCCTTGACGACTGGAAAACCGTGGCCTTGTCAGACGAGCTGGTGGTAGGGTTCGAGTGTGGCGCAGACCCCACGAAGCCATGGGCCCAGGTTGTCAACAAGGCACTGTGCGAGCTGGTGGTGGCTCCATAATGATGTGGGCTGTGTTTACATGGAATGGACTGGGACCTCTGGATGTTCCGCTACTTGCAGCCATTCGTGTACATCATGTTCCCAAGCAACAATGGAATTTTTATGGATGACAACGCGCCTGTCACCAGGCCACAGCGGTTCACGATTAGTTTGAGGAACACTTTGGACAATTCGAGCGAACGGTTTGTCCACCCAGGCCGCCTGACGTGAATCCTAGTGAACATTTATGGGACAAGCTCTCTAGGCTCTGAGCACTATGGGACTTAACTTCGGAGGTCGTCAGTACCCTAGAACTTACAAGGGAACCTCCCCATCGCACCCCCCTCAGATTTAGTTATAAGTTGGCACAGTGGATAGGTCTTGAAAAACTGAACACAGATCAATCGAGAAAACAGGAAGACGTTGTGTGGAAGTGTGAAAAAAATAAGCAAAATATACAAACTGAGTAGTCCATGTGCAAGATATGCAACATCAAGGCCAGTGTGCGGTCAGGAGCGCCGTGGTCCCGTGGTTAGCATGAGCAGCTATCGAACGTGAGGTCCGTGGTTCAAGTCTCCCCCCAAGTGAAAATTTTAATTATTTTTTTTCAGACAATTATTATCTCTCCGTCCGTCCGATGCGATCACTTTTTTGGGAGTGATTATCACATCCACAAGAAAACCTAAATCGGGCAAGGTAGAAGAATCTTTTTACCCATTCGCCAAATGTACAAGTTACATAGGTCGACAAAATATGCCATCACTAGTGTCGTATAGAATATATCAGACGTGTTTTCCTGTGGAGGAATCGGTTGACCTGACCTTGCGATCAAATGTTTTCGGTTCCAATTGGAGAGGCACGTCCTTTCGTCTGCTAATCGCACGGTTTTGTGGTGCGGTCGCAAAACACAGACATTAAACTTATTACAGTGAACAGAGACGTCAATGAACGAGCGGACAGATAATAATTGTCTGAAAATAAAAAATTAAACTTCTCACTGGAGGGAAGGCTTGAACCAAGGACTTTTCGTTCCGCAGCTGCTCACGCTAACCACGGGACCACGGCGCTCCTGAGCGCACAGTGTCCTTGATGTTGCCTATCTTGCGCATGGACTACTCAGTTTGTATATTTTGCTTATTTTTTTCATAGTTCCACATAACTTCTTCCTGTTTTCTCGATTGATCTGTGTTCAGTTTTTCAAGGCCTATCCACTGTGCCAACTTATAACTAAATCTGAGGGGGTTGCGATGGGGAGGTTCCCTTGTTAGAACTACTTAAACCTAACTAACCAACGGACGACACACACATCCATGCCCGAGGCAGGATTCGAACCTGCGACCGTAGCGGTCGCGCGGTTCCAGACTGTTGCGCCTAGAACCGCTCGGCCACTCCGGCCGACTTTATGGGACACCGAGAGGTCAGTGCGTGCACAAGATCCTGTACAGCAACACAATCGCAATTATGGACGGCTACAGACGCAGTATTCCTCAGTATTTCTGCAGAGGACTTCCAACGATTTGTTGAGTCCATACTATACCACACTACACCAAGCGAAATATTAGCAGGTATCCCATGACTTTTTTCACCTCAGTTTACAACAACGGCTGTGAGAAACTGGTACGTTCGCAGCTAGGAGGGTTGACTGTGGTGCTCCAGGGACACGCCACGCTCTCGGCTTTAGAGTGAGCGTCCTTCGTCACGTAGAAGTGAACTCGACGACGAGTACTCGAAACACCGCCCACGCCATAGGCTGCTGTAGAGCACACAGATCACTGTCTCCGATGTGTGCGAACCGTGAAGCGGATGTCTGAAAGCGACGCGATCTCCAAATTTATTTTACATCCAAACGGTACTTTTCCGGGCAAGCCTTCCTTGGCAGAACTTTTATCTCCCTTGTCTACAAAACTACTCAATTTAGTATGTACGAGGCGTGGCTATAAAATAACGGGACTGATGCTGACACATTAAGTACACATGCGCCTAGGTTGAACGACCAATAGCTGTGGCGTGTGAAACCTCTCAGTAGAATGCGGCATCTCTGATGTCTGTAGGAAAATCAGTGCAGCCCTGACGTTCGGTTGCGTAAGAGTTGTTATTCTGATTTGCCAGAAAAATGATAAGTGTAATAATAGGGCAGTGAACTGTCGTGTGAAGTTTCGCATGAAACTTGGAAAAACTGCTACGGAAACCTATTTTTACTAAAAGAAGTGTATGGCGTAACTATTTATAGCGTACACGAATAATGGCTCAAGCGATTCCAAGATGTCTGAGAAGCCCGGGACGTCCTTCAACATCAAAAACGGGTGAAAGTAACTAAAAGTGGGTAATCTGAATCTACCGGTCGTCGGTTGAGTATTCGATGGATTGCTGAAACTGTAGGAGTTGACGAAGAATGCGTAAGGCAAATTTTGCATAACCAGTTTATCATGAGAAAAGTGTGTGCGAAATTGGCGCCGAAAATTCTCACGATCGAACAGAAAAATGCTCGTGAAAATGTTTGTACTGACAATTTGAATAGCACTGAAAATGAGCCTAGTTTCTTGGAAAGAAGTGATAACATGTGACGAATCTTGGTTTTTCAGTTATGATCGAGAAACTAAGCGAGAATCCATGCACTGGAAGTGGCCAACTTCAACGATGGCGAGAAAAGCTCGAATTAAGACTCTGAAATTTTTAGACAACATAGTTGTGTGGAGATAAGAGCGATTGGATTACTTATAATCAATTATTCAAAATGACATTCACAAGCACATCATTTATTTTGCCGCCAACTGGCTTCAACCCGCGATGGGGTCAACTTCAGGGCAATTTACACCATTTGGTCACTCGCTGGAGTCGTCACCCTGCCTGTGCACGGTTTGAATAATTGAAGACTCTGAAGACGAGTGCCTCAAAGGCCAGCGGTAAATATTCATATCAATATTCACTTGTTCGCTGATATCTCAAGCGTACCGATTTGGAATTATCAAAAAGCTATTCACACTTATCAGAGAAACTATTGTGAATATATTAATTACAATAAAACCGATTATTTGGAGTAAATACAGCAATAAATAGCATTTGAGACCAACGGTATATATAGTATCTCCCAGCGTCACTTAAAGGGTTGAAGTTCTGTCTGTCATCATCGGCGTAGTCTCCCTCTCGTCGTATTCAAGCTGTTTTCCTTCTGCCCAACAGAGATTCAGTATCTCTGTCACGTTGTCAACTAGGCATGTTTTTCTCATATTTGTCTGTTTTTGTTTTCTTCTTTCCATCTCATAGTTTCTGGTTCTTCCTCTGACATATCAACTTCTTTTCCTTGTGTAATGGTGTCATACATTTCTGTCAGGTGTCAATCACATTTGACAAGAAGCTAATGACGAAATTGTTCAACACACTGTTAATAAGACTGACATTTCTTAAATTCCATGTATTCGTTACAACATATGTTGTTTATTGGTTTGTTCTGCTAAGGACCAAATGAAGTAACTTCAGTCTTCTTTCTTTCCTCCTTTCTTTCTTTCCAGTAGTTTCTCATTCTTTCTGTCTTTTTCTTTGCTTTCTTCTGCCCATATTGCGCCTGCCTTTTTCTTTGTATTCTCCTGGAAGACCTCTAAAATTTTTTCCTTTTGCTCTGAACCTTTCTCTTTTTCCTATTTCTACCTCTGTTATTTCCATTTCTCTCAGGTCAGCTTTTACTTCTTTGATCCATGTCATTGATGTTTCTGGGTTTCTGTCAAAAAAGTTAAAAATTCTCTTCGTTATCCTCTTTCCATATTGAAATTTCAGGTGTCCATAGTGTAAAACGCTTCTCTTTCTCATTATGTCAGATATTGGTTCTATTTTTTCATAAATTGCTTTCATACTTAATACCATTTCCCATTCTCATATTTTGGACAAAATACTTTATTGATAGCTTTTCTTCTTTTCTTTTCTGTCTAATTGTTTGGCTGTATTTAAAGAAAGGCTTTTTGAAGTATAAAGCTATTCTGGCATAATGACAACGCTGTAGTGCTGAAGTTTTGCGTTTATGGAAATAGATTTCTTATTATACAGGTCCTTTGTTACTTGAAAAGCCACTCCATTTTCCTTGTCCTTGCTACTACTACTACTGCTACTACTACTATACACCGTAAAATTACATTGCGAGAAAGAAATGTCAAGATTTTAGAGCAGCTACGCTCAGGTCAAAAATTAATTTATTTTTCACTTGAGCATAGCTGCTCTAAATTCTGACCATTGCTCTCTCGCGATGTAATTTTACGATTTCTCAAAATTTCATACTAATGAAGACACCCGTAATGGATGTCGAAACCTAGGTCAATCATACCAAATAGTTATTTGCAACCGGTTGGCTGCATAATTTCTATGTTTGAAAATTGTACATAGTTGCTGAGGAACAGCCGTATTTAAAACTGTGTTATTATTATTATTGTTGTTGTTCTTATTACAATTCTTCCTTCGGTTTATGCCATCTATAGACCACGTGAAGTAACTTTCTGGTGATTTTGTATTCTTTCCTGATCTTCGGTCTTTCCAAATTTTTTTCATTCTTTCATCGTGTTTCTTTTTTTCATCTGTCCATTCGCTAATGCGCTTTCTGAAAAACCCTGAACTTCCTAATCTTCTTTCGAAAATTTAGCATGTCTAGCATTTCTGATTTCGTAATAGTTATCTCTGATAAACTGTTTTCCTTAACCTGAATCAAATTATTTGTGTTTGAGACTTTTGTCGAAACTGTGAGATTTCCTTTTAATCTATCTTTCCCGGTTCATTCGAATCAAGTGACCACAAAATAAAATTCTCAGATTGCTGTTTTATTTTGGGTGTAAATTCTTCACTATTTCATAAAGAATATCTGTTTTATGATACTGTTGCAGTGTGGATTTTTGTTTTTACTGAAAGCGATTTTTTATTGTAAACGTCCTTCGTTAAATGATAACCCATTTCCATTTTCAGGGCAGTGTTTTTGTTTGTTTCTTTATACACACGGTTTGGCCGCATTATTTCCCCTAAGGACTTAAATTTATTCACTCTGTTGATCGTAGCGTATCCTGTGCTTAAGAATTTTGGAGTATTTTTAATGCTCGCTACGAATTTGTTTGTCCTATCTCAGGAAAATCATTATTATTGTTATTATTATTACCCTTATTATTATCGTCACTAAATATTGTGCTTTGCTATACATATTGTAATGTTGCCTCATTAAGGATGTCTTGTTAGATGTAAGAGGGGACCTGAAGGGCCTATACTTGCAAGGTGAAATAAATAAATGTCCAGTACAGGTTTGGAAAGGCGATTTACTCGAGTGCGACTTCATCGGTATGAAAGCCATCACAACAAAACAGAGTAAAGCATTTAGAGACTTACCTAGACAACTGTAGTGGGATGTAGAGTTCAAGAAGAAAACCCTTACTGTGACTAACCTCGTTATTCCAGATTGCGAACGCAGTTCATAAACGAGAGCGTCGACTCGTTCGATAAAAACACGTCCTTCACAAACTGAAACGCGAGCTCTTGTGTTTACTGATAGCACTGTCTCGTGCTATTTGCAGATAGCCAGCGCTTTATCTCACGGGACGCCAGTTTAAGAGCAACCAAATCTAGGATTAACAAGCCACAGTACAACAGAACACGAGTGCGTGACTGGTTATCGCGGTTTGCGTTAAGATGTGTGGAAGACGATAGCAGCCTCAGCTCTTCAAACACTTTCTGGTTTCTGTTCGATTAACGATTATTAGACGAGCACAGTCAGAAACCACTGCAAAAGCTTTCTGACACGACAGTTTCATATTTACAAGAAAACTATCTAAACTAAGGAAGGATAGGAACAGAGCAGTCAGTCGTAGTCCCACTGTTTTTTTAATTATTCTTGTATATCCAGATTTCAGCAATAAATAGCCATTTTCAGTGCTAAAATACAAGGAAATTACAGAATCAAAATTTATTTACACAAAATAATAAGTAAAATACACGTCATCTGAGATGTAATCCAATAAACTCCCAGCAGTACATGACATGTAAGTGTGCAGTCTTTCGTGGCCGTTGTCACTGAAGTTAAAATCTTCTAAGTTATTAGGCCGCGTCATGTTTCTTCTAAAATGTTAGACGTTTCGACCCCTCTGCTGGGATCTTCCTCAGGATCTTTTGGTGTCCACTACTGCTAGAACACTGTCAGAGACGAGTGTCGCGTCCACTTATAAAGGGGACATTTTCTGGCGTTCGTGCTGGAGAAGTGATAGTATTGGTTAAAATACATGTGGCTACCATTGGTGGACCATAGTCATAGGCTAATACAGAAGAAGGGGCGTTGGTAGCTCATCTCGTGTGGATACCATTGGCGGTCACCGTCATTGGATAGAAAGGCACTGTTCCACACTTATGCTGGAGATGGGATATTGGTTGAAATGCCTGCTACCGCAATCAGTGGCTAGATTCGAAACGGACAGAGCAAGAGAGGGGAACTGTTTACGCAAATTATTATTGTCCGCCGAGGTGGACTTGCAGCGTGTTTTTTATGTCGCTCGCAGACCGCGGCCGCGTATTCACTTCCTTGATGGCGGGGAGCCACGATGACGGAAGCTTATAGCCTTCCTCTCTATTGAAATTAGACGAATTCTTAGAAATTTCAACCGCTTCTCGGACCTTTCTTCTATAAATGTTTTTTTTTTTTTTTTTAACCAGTACACGTACGTTATTAAAATCGATGTCAGAGCCACAGTTCTCGTGATGTTCCGCTACTGCCGATTTTGCACTTTGATTTAGCGGCATGGGCAGTTCGTGTTCCTTAATGCGTTCTTTAATAGTTCTTCCCGTTTCGCCTATATACACCAAAAGATCCTGAGGAAGATCCCAGCAGAGGGGTCGAAACGTCGAACATTTTAGAAGAAACATGACGCGGCCTAATAACCTAGAAGATTTTAACTTCAGCACATGACATGTTAAGACAATGTTACTTTGTGCCAGGAAGGGCTCTCAACAAAAGAAGTGTCCAGGCATCTCAGAGTGAACCAAAGCGATGTTGTTCGGACATGGAGGAGATACAGAAAGACAGCAACTGTCAATGACATGCTCACTCAGGCTGCCCAAGGGCTACTACTGCAATGGATGTCTGCTACCTATGGATTATGGCTCGGAGGAACCCTGACAGCAATGCCACCATGTTGAATAACGCTTTTCGTGCAGCCACAGGGCATCGTGTTACGTCTCAGACTGTGTGTAATAGGCTGCATGATGCACAACTTCACTCCCGAAGTCCATGGTGAGGTCCATCTTTGCAACCACAACACCATGTATTGCAGTACAGATGGGCCAAGCAACATACTGAATGAAGTACTCAGGATTGGTATCACATTCTCTTCATCAATGAATGTCGTGTATGTCTTCAACCAGACAATCATCGGGAATGTGTTTGGATGCAAACCTGTCAGGCTGAACACCTTAGACACACTGTCTGGTGAGTTCAGCATGGTGGAAGTTCCCTGCTGTTTTTGGGTGGCATTATGTGGGGGCCGATGTACGCCATTAGTGGTAATGGAAGGCGCCATAACAGCATTACAATACATGAATGCAATCCTCTGATCGATAGTGCAATATTGGCAGCATATTGGTAACGCCTTCATCTACATGGACAGCAATTCACACCCCTATCATGCACATCTTGTGAATGACTTCGTTCAGGACAACAACATTGCGCAACTAGAGTGGCCAGCATGTTCTCCAGACATGAACCCTATTGAACATGTCTGGGATAGTTTGAAAAGGGCTATTTAAGCATGATGTGCACAAACAGGAGGAAGCCAAGGTGGTTGTTTAGAACAAGTACAGCAGCCTCAGTTGCGTCATGTAGTGTAAGTGACGCCTTCAATACTCCAAAAACTAACTCAGTTTCTGTCTGATACATTAGTTTAAAACCTATTCTTTATTAAATAAAATAGGTAACTATATTTGTAGATCACTTTTAAAATACTTCAAGGAACGACGATTCACAATGTATTTATTAATACGAGGAACATTTCATAGATAATACACAGGCTGATATTACTGTGGACTTGAATAGTCTCCCTGACTTTGCCGCCGGATGATGTTGTGCAAATTCCACAATATTTCCTTTGAGCAACTGTCCGACATCTTCACGTGGTTGAACCTTGCTGGTGGCTAAGTATGACTGACGGTATCCGCAGGTCGACTCCCCTGTATATAGAACACGCGCGCGAGGAATGTGCAGGCGCGGAAATCACGCTTGGCAGTGATTTGCAGATACATGGCGCCATACTGTAACATCCTCTGCCGAAAATCGCAGAGCGGTACTCCCGCGCGTTCGCTGTACGCTATGTTTACTAACAGTGCGACCAGACGTTACTAAAACACCATACGAGACCAATGTTATGACGGGTCTTGATCTACTCGTCGTAATTTAATGGCAGCCAACGCACGGTTCCAGGCTGTGCTCAGTTGAAACCGCACATCCCTGGTGATGAGATTCTCAGCTCTATGGATACATTTCCTGAGACTGGATTCGGCCGAACGTTGGTCACCAATGCAGTGGCGGTCGGCTTTCCAAAGAAAGCTGTAGATTTCGATTTGTTACTGAATTAGGTAGGGTCTACTAGAATTACCAAAGATACACAGCTTTTAGGAGAGCTGTACCTGCAGCAGAAAGTTAATAGTCACCTCCCAGTTTTGTTTACTTTTGTCTGTCGTTCACGGCGAAAAGATGTTAGTAAAGACACTATCTTTTTCACATCGTGCATGTCACTTTCTAATAGATTTCCCACCGGCCGCTGTGGCCGAGCGGTTCTAGGCTCTTCAGTCCAGAACCACGCTGGTGCTACGGTCGCAGGTTCGAATCCTGCCTCGGGCATGGATGTGTGTGATGTCCTTAGGTTAGTTAGGTTTAAGTAGTTCCAAGTCTAGGGGACTGATGACCTCAGATGTTAAGTCCCATAGTGCTTAGAGCCATTTGAACCATTTGAATAGCTTTCTAGTAGCGTTCTAATAGCTTCCACGTTTTTAGTCTTTGCAGTTTGTTTTTATAATTGCAGTTCATAGGGGCCCAAGAACATTCCCTTTCACTCTATCAGTTTTAATGCTCTCTCCACATCCACTCCTATACGCCAATATTTACAAAAGCAATAAATACACACCCATAGCGAGAGCAGATATTGCTTGCAAGGAAAACCGCGACAGTCGAAATTTTTTCAGGACAGCCACAAATCACATTGTTCTTTGCCTTGTGCCTATATCCCGCAGCAGCGCAGGGTCGGCAATGTTATCAACGGATTTAGCGGGGTTAGTTTGAGGGGTGGCCTGATGCCCTTCCTGTCGCCACCCACGAATGATGATGATGATGACGAAATGATGAGGGCAACACAAACACCCAGTCATCTCGAGGCAGGTGAAATTCCCTGAGCCCACCGGGAATCGAACCCGGGACTCGGTGCTCGGGATACGAGAACGCGAGCTGCAGACAGCCACAATTTACATTCAGTATGTTTTATTCACTGGCTTTGCTCTATAATTTTGCAGGAAACAACTGTGCTTAAAACTGTCAAGGCCACAGTATCTTAAGGGTATTTTTGTTCCGTCGTTGCAACTACAAAAATTCGTGTTTTTTTTCCACCAGACACGTTTCGCTTCATTGATGTAAAGCATCATCAGTGGTCTGTAATTAAGTTATTAACATTTTGATTTTCTTTAAGACCAGAAAACAGTTTGTTGACAATATGTTGACTTGTACTTACGGTGATTTTCGTTTGATTTCTCGCTTACATCGGGTAATGCGGTCTGCTAGCACATCGTTCATGTTTTTCTTCTTTAGCTACTGGTAGTTTAACTTCTGATGATGCCCTCTTTATATTAAATACCGAAACAGGTTAATAAAACTTACTAAGTGCGATTTGTGGCTGTCCTGAAAAGTTTAAATACACACCGTTCTAGAGATAGAACAAACCGCTACTGAACCAACGAACATTCCATCCGCAGTCCACGTTAGGAGAGGGGTCCCAGCGCCAACCAAACGCCAAAGTTTTGATGTTACGAAAAATGGCTCAAATGGCTCTAAGCACTATGGGACTTAACATCTGAAGTCATCAGTCTCCTAGACTTAGAACTACTTAAAACTAACTAACCTAAGGACATCACACACATCCATGCCCGAGCCAGCATTCGAACCTGCAACCATAGCAGCCGCGTGTTTCTGGACTGAAGCGCCTAGATTTGATGTTACCGCCAGCAGACCGAAACGCAACTAAGGCCAACTGTTTGGTTGGTTCCGATTTGCCGTCCGCACGCACTTAAGCACCTTGCACAGGTACGAATGGTTCAAACAACCAACCACACGAGCAATTTACGTGCAGCAAATACCCATCCAGAACAACTTCACTGAGCGACTGCAGCGCCGCCCTGTTCGATGCCGATGTTTGGTTTGTGGTGCGCTCTACTGCGTGGTCATCAGTGCCCGTACAAAGTTCCAGTTTTTACACTCTCCAATTTTTTTCTACAGTCCAATCTAGCCACTGTCACGAATGATGATGATGACGATGAAATGAGGACAACTGTAACACCCACTTCACGGGCAGAGAAAATTCCCAACCCCGATACCGAGCGAGGTGGCGCAGTGGTTAGCACACTGTACTCGCATTCGGGAGGACGACGGTTCAATCCCGCGTCCGACCATCCTGATTTAGGTTTTCCGTGATTTCTCTAAATCGCTCCAGGCAAATACTGGGATGGCTCCTTTGAAAGGGCACGGTCGACTTCCATCCACGCTCTTCCCTAATCCGATGAGATCGATGACCTCGCTGTTTGGTTCAAAATCGTTCAAATGGCTCTGAGCACTATGAGACTTAACGTCTTAGGTCATTAGTCCCCTAGAACTTAGAACAACTTAAACCTAACTAACTTAAGGACATCACACACATCCATGCCCGAGGCAGGATTCGAACCTGCGACCGTAGCAGTCCCGCGGTTCCGGACTGCAGCGCCTAGAACCGCACGGCTACCGAGGCCAGCTTGCTGTTTGGTCTCTTCCCCAAACAACCTAACCCAACCCAACCCAGCCCGGCCGGGAGTCGAACCCGGGAACCCGTGCCCTGTTCGAACCGCCGTTTGCGAACTGTTTATAGGTTTGACGTGATGCCGCTGAAGCAAAAACTGGGAATTTCCTTGGTTGTTTCGAAGGTTACAACGCCAAGAAAAGCCGAGAGAAGGGTGTGGACAACGAAGTGACTTATGCAAAGGAAGAAATTCACCCACTCTCTTTTACTGAAGAAACTGGGATCACGGATAAAGCGTACTTTTTTGGAACTGCTAAATATAAGGTCTTAATACGTGTCAAACATTTAGGACGCTATTTTCTGCTATTCACTGTAATTAGATTGCCCAGCAAAGTGTTCTAGGCGCGCAGTCCGGAACCGCGCGACTGCTACGGTCGCAGGTTCGAATCCTGCCTCGGGCATGGATGTGTGTGATGTCCTTAGGTTAGTTAGGTTTAAATAGTTCTAAGTTCTAGGGGACCGATGACCACAGCTGTTAAGTCCCATAGTGCTCAGAGCCATTTGAACCATTTTTGAACCAGCAAAGTTTCTATTGTAGGAAAATACGTACCTTCTTCAATACTCTCATGTGCTATTCGCATGTTATCTAATTTACGCCTCAAAATCAGAGGTGTGGCGTCTGGATTGAACTGTTAAAATATTTGCAACTAGGAAGTCATTGCTGTATATTTTGCTTTCCTGTTACTACACTGCTCACAACTAATATCCCAAAAGCATCTGCTCACTCTATACTTTTCCAACAGTTCTGTCATTTTAAGGCGATTCGTCTTGGAATCTGTCTTGTTTCCATTTCACTACTGTGCAAGTATTTCACTATTTTGCTAGTATATTTCCCGCGCACAGACAGCAATTGGCTAAATACTCCTGCACACTGCGAAATTTGTTGGCTGAAGTCGTGTTGGGGGTAGGGTGAGTTGATGTGGTCGGCTGTCGGGTGGTCGTACACGACCAACTGCCAGATATGAAAAGTTGGTCTAGATGGTCGTTAGGTAAGCCAGTGGCGCTACACACTTTCGATTTGTTGGTCGGTTGGTTGGCGCATGTGTAGGATCCTTAAGGAGGGACGTTGATGAAAAACACACTATTTCAAAAATGCACCAAATTCACAAAAAAATGTTCAAATGTATGTGAACTCTTATGGGACTTAACTGTTAAGGTCATCAGTCCCTAAGTTTACACACTACTTAACCCAAATTATCCTAAAGACAAACACACACACCCATGCCCGAGGGAGGACTCGAACCTCCGCCGGGACCAGCCGCACAGTCCATGACTGCAGCGCCTAAACACCGCTCGGCTAATCCCACGCGGCTCCCAAATTCACAGTTTGGGAGATATGGCAATGAAATTTTGTACCACGCTTTACATGAAACTAACACATTTACATATAAAATCCTTTGATTATATACATTCAACTTTTTTTTAATGAAATTTGAAGTTTTATTTTCAAAAAATAATGTATGATTTTTCTCAGAAAGTATTCAAGAGATTTCTACAAAACTTTCTATGTTTCAACTCTTTATATGTTGCAAGCTTCTCTCATGAGGTTTTTAGAATAGGTCAAATATGAGAATTTTCATAATTTTTTAATTATAATTCCACAAGTACAATTTTAAATCCACGCAAAATTCCAAGCACTTTGCCCCATATCTCAGCTTGGAATCAGAATTTCAAAATTTGCTCTTTAGACGTTTCTTAGGTTTACAGAAATATGTGTTCAAAATTTCATAATTCTAGCATTCATAGAACCTGAGGAAAAGGTACAAAAATTTTAAAAAACCAACTTTTGAGGAAACGCAATTTAAAGTTCAACCTTATGTCATTTCTTCAGAAGGGACGAAATTTGCCCTCTGGAGCGTCTTTCCCTTTAAGGCTTCTCATGTGGTTTCTTGTTGTCTGTCTTCTTTCCTTTACCAGGTCTTCAACTGACTTTTCAGCTGCAGAGACGCGCCGTAATTCTATTTTTCTCAGGATGTCTTGAGTAAAATTTCCTGTCTTGAAGTCCATTCTTTCTAATACCTTCATCCACCCGACGTTTCCATCATTAAATACAATAACTGCATCATAAGTTGCAATTCTGACAACTGTAGCAGATGTGTTTTTAGGGCGTCGTATCCATATGAGTGAATTTAGAGACTCATTTGAATTTTGGGTTTTGCCATGAACATACTTTTTGAGAAGTTCAGGATCGGCCAAAGATGATCTATAAAACCCAAGAGTATGTATCACGGCCTTCTAGATGCATCCTGCAAACGTTTGGTTGAAAGTAATACACAGAATCGTTGTTCACTGAGCTGGTGTTGAAGAGCTGCTTCAAAACGTGGGCGTGGCAGGGAGGCCGCGTCACACTTTTAATTAATTTTCAGGCACTTCGGATGCGATTTCAACATTGAAACTTTGGGAACTTATTGTTCATGAGCTGTACTGACAAATAAAAAATAAATCGAAAGTTAAATGATTAATGGAAAATCCCATATTAAGATGTAAAACAAATACTAACAAAGAGATAGAGGGGCTGACCAGTACTTACCTCAGCTCAGTACAGCCGTTAGATACTCAAAACAGAACAGAAAATTCACGTATCCTAGCTTTCGGAACTTTGTTCCTTTGTCAGGGAGGAGAGAGGGGAAAAAAGAGGGAAGAAGGGAAAGTGGATTCATTTACTCACAACCCAGGTTATGAAGCAACCGGGGAAAGGTAAACAGGGAGGGTAGCAAAGATGGGGGCATGGGTGTCAGAGGTAAGCCAAAGATATTCTACTGTAAGTACTGTGCCAGCTTCAAACCAAAGAGAGGAAAGGGAAAGAGAAGAAGACTGATGAGTAAATGGGAGTGAGGTTGGTTAACGTAGGTTCAGTCCAGGGGGATGGCGATATGAAAGGATGTGTTGGAGTCCAAATTCCCATCTCCGCAGTTCCGAGGGACTGGTGTTGGGTGGGAGAAGCCAAATGGCACGTACGGTGTAGCAGGTTCCTAGGTCCCTAGAATTATGCTGGAGGGCATGCTCTGCTACTGGGTATTGGACATCTCCTAGGCGAACAGTTCGTCTATGCCCGTTCATGCACTCAGCCAGTTTAGTTGTCGTCATGCCAATGTAAAAGGCTATGCAGTGCAGGCATATCAGCTGATGAATGACATGTGTTGTTTGACATTTGGCCCTGCCTTGAATTGTGTATGTTTTACCAGTAGTGGGGCTGGAGTAGGTGGTTGTGGGGGGGATGCGTGGGGCAGGTTTTGCCACCTCTTTACTTCTGTATGTATCCTCTTTCGTTTGAAGCTGGCACACTACTCACAGTAGAATATCGTTGGCTTCCCTCTGACACCCATGCCTCCGTCTTTGCTACCCTCCCTGTTTACCTTTCCCCTGTTGCTTCATAACCTGGGTTGTGAGTAACTGAATGCACTTTCCCTTCTTCCCCCTTTTTTCCCCTCTCTCCTCCCTGACGAAGGACAAAGTTCCGAAAGCTAGCATACGTAAATTTTCTGTTCTGTTTTGTGTATCTATCGTCTGTACTGAGCTGATCCCTCTCTTTGTTAGTATTTGTTGTTGTTGTTGTTGCTGTTGTGGTCTTCAGTCCTGAGACTGGTTTGATGCAGCTCTCCATGCTACTCTATCCTGTGCAAGCTTTTTCATCTCCCAGTACCTACTGCAACCTACATCCTTCTGAATCTGCTTAGTGTATTCATCTCTTGGTCTCCCTCTACGATTTTTACCCTCCACGCTGCCCTCCAATACTAAATTGGTGATCCCTTGATGCCTCAGAACATGTCCTACCAACCGATCCCTTCTTCTGGTCAAGTTGTGCCACAAACTTCTCTTCTCCCCAATCCTATTCAATACTTCCTCATTAGTTATGTGATCTACCCATCTTATCTTCAGCATTCTTCTGTAGCACCACATTTCGAAAGCTTCTATTCTCTTTTTGTCCAAACTATTTATCGTCCATGTTTCACTTCCATACATGGCTACACTCCATACGAATACTTTCAGAAATGACTTCCTGACACTTAAATCTATACTCGATGTTAACAAATTTCTCTTCTTCAGAAACGCTTTCCTTGCCATTGCCAGCCTACATTTCATATCCTCTCTACTTCTACCATCATCAGTTATTTTGCTCCCCAAATAGCAAAACTCCTTTACTGCTTTAAGTGCCTCATTTCCTAATCTAATTCCCTCAGCATCACCCGACTTAATTAGACTACATTCCATTATCCTTGTTTTGCTTTTGTTGATGTTCATCTTATATCCTCCTTTCAAGACACTGTCCATTCCATTCAACTGCTCTTCCAAGTCCTTTGCTGTCTCTGACAGAATTACAATGTCATCGGCGAACCTCAAAGTTTTTATTTCTTCTCCATGAATTTTAATACCTACTCCGAATTTTTCTTTTGTTTCCTTTACTGCTTGCTCAATATACAGATTGAACAACATCGGGGACAGGCTACAACCCTGTCTTACTCCCTTCCCAACCACTGCTTCCCTTTCATGTCCCTCGACTCTTATAACTGCCATCTGGTTTCTGTACAAATTCTAAATAGCCTTTCGCTCCCTGTATTTTACCCCTGCCACCTTTAGAATTTGAAAGAGAATACTCCACTCAACATTGTCAAAAGCTTTCTCTAAGTCTACAAATGCTAGAAACGTAGGTTTGCCTTTCCTTAATCTTTCTTCTAAGATAAGTCGTAAGGTCAGTATTGCCTCACGTGTTCCAGTGTTTCTACGGAATCCAAACTGATCTTCCCCGAGGTTGGCTCCTACTAGTTTCTCCATTCGTCTGTAAAGAATTCGTGTTAGTATTTTGCAGCTGTGACTTATTAAGCTGATAGTTCGGTAATTTTCACGTCTGTCAACACCTGCTTTCTTTGGGATTGGAATTATTATATTCTTCTTGAAGTCTGAGGGTATTTCGCCTGTTTCATACATCTTGCTCACCAGATGGTAGAGTTTTGTCAGGACTGGCTCTCCCACGGCCGTCAGTAGTTCCAATGGAATATTGTCTACTCCGGGGGCCTTGTTTCGACTCAGGTCTTTCAGTGCTCTGTCAAACTCTTCACGCAGTATCATATCTCCCATTTCATCTTCATCTACATCCTCTTCCATTTCCATAATATTGTCCTCAAGTACATCGCCCTTGTATAGACCCTCTATATACTCCTTCCACCTTTCTGCTTTCCCTTCTTTGCTTAGAGCTGGGTTTCCATCTGAGCTCTTGATATTCATACAAGTCGTTCTCTTATCTCCAAAGGTCTCTTTAATTTTCCTGTATGCGGTATCTATCTTACCCCTAGTGAGATAGGCCTCTACATCCTTACATTTGTCCTCTAGCCATCCCTGCTTAGCCATTTTGCACTTCCTGTCGATCTCATTTTTGAGACGTTTGTATTCCTTTTTGCCTGTTTCACTTACTGCATTTTTATATTTTCTCCTTTCATCAATTAAATTCAATATTTCTTCTGTTACCCAAGGATTTCTACTAGCCCTCGTCTTTTTACCTACTTGATCCTCTGCTGCCTTCACTACTTCATCCCTCAAAGCTACCCATTCTTCTTCTACTGTATTTATTTCCCCCATTCCTGTCAATTGCTCCCTTATGCTCTCCCTGAATCTCTGTACAACCTCTGGTTCTTTCAGTTTATCCAGGTCCCATCTCCTTAAATTCCCACCTTTTTGCAGTTTCTTCAGTTTTAATCTACAGGTCATAACCAATAGATTGTGGTCAGAGTCCACATCTGCCCCTGGAAATGTCTTACAATTTAAAACCTGGTTCCTAAATCTCTGTCTTACCAGTATATAATCTATCTGATACCTTTTAGTATCTCCAGGGTTCTTCCACGTATACAACCTTCTTTCATGATTCTTAAACCAAGTGTTAGTTATGATTATGTTGTGTTCTGTGCAAAATTCGACCAGGCGGCTTCCTCTTTCATTTCTGTCCCCCAATCCATATTCACCTACTATGTTTCCTTCTCTCCCTTTTCCTACACTCGAATTCCAGTCACCCATGACTATTAAATTTTCGTCTCCCTTCACAATCTGAATAATTTCTTTTATTTCATCATACATTTCATACATTTCATCATACATTTCATCAATTTCTTCGTCATCTGCAGTATTTGTTAGAAATCGAAAATTGACAGTTTTGGTCAATTTCATCAACGTCCCCCCTAAGGAAATATCGGCCAACGAAGCAGTAGACTGTTGTACGTCGGCCTTCACTGGCATAATGCCTAGGCGCCTTTACATCCGTGATTGGCGGCATCGGAGCGGAGTGTAGAGGCACAGAGCGACAAGTGCGCTGTTGCAGGCGCCAGCAGAGGTCACCAGCCGCGGCTCATTACAGTCGGTCAGGGTCACGGACGCTCGAGAACGCTGCCGGCTGCGGGACAAGTTCACGCAGGGCCACGCGCCGTCAAATGGCGGTCGGCACGCACGGCGAGTTGTAGCAGTCACCTTCACCTCAAACGCTTTCTTCACTATACTGTGTTCAACATAAGAACACACCTGTTGTAAACGATGCACCATGTATTCTTCTGCGTTTGCTGGAATATCACTGGACTTCGCTTCAAATGGAGCGGAAGCTAGGCCGCCCCGAGTAGTCAAGCGCGATAATAAGGATTCGTTTTATGCTGTACGTTAGGTTCTCATCCACTGAGCGATAATACCGGACAACAGGTTTACCACCGCATTTATCGTGGACGGCACTGGCCGGCCAGCTGGTCCAACTAACCTGCAGTGATGTGAGCAGCTGCAGTTACGACGTAAAAAAAGACGAGCACAGAAACAATATAGCTTCTAAATGGCTCTGAGCCCTATGGGACTTATCATCGGAGGTCATCAGTCCCCCAGAACTTAGAACTACTTAAACCTAACTAACCTAAGGACATCACACACATCCATGCCCGAGGCATGATTCGAACCTGCGACCGTAGCAGTCGCGCGGTTCCTGACTGAAGCGCCTAGAACCGCTCGGCCACCAATATAGCTTCTAATGTCATTTAATTTTGAAAGAATGAAAAAATGTTCGGCTAAACAACAATATCGCACGCTTCTTAGAGGACCAGACGGAAAGCGTAACATGCACTCTTTCTTAGCTATCGTAGTATTGTAATTAAAAACAACGGCGATGAAAATTCCGAACTTCGAAACAGGTTACTATTTTTACACGACATATGTGTGACGCAATAGCGTACTGCAGGGCTTTCACCGTATAGATAAATATTGAAGCCACTGAAGGTACTGGCCGAGCTGTTCTAGGCTCTTCAGTCTGGAACGGCGCGACCGCTACGGTCGCAGGTTCGAATCCAGCATCGGGCATGGATGTGTGTGATGTCCTTAGGTTAGTTAGGTTTAAGTAGTTCTAAGTTTTAGGGGGACTGATGACCTTAGATGTTAAGTCCCATAGTGCTTAGAGCTATTTGAACCAATTTGAAGGTACTAACTTACAGTCAGTCGTCTGGTAATCTCTCAATTCTTCCCATATCCGAATCCGAGAAAATCATTTCAGTATTGCAACTGTCATCTGCTAAAGAACTAGTCGATCAATAACAGAATCCACGAAGCCAACCAAGTGCGACGTTTTCTCCTCATCTTTTACGACACACCATTCTGTACGCCGCCAGTACTCGACAGTGACGTGTGCCAAAGCTTTGTGCATTAATTCCAGTACGTCCGGCAGCTTAAATGTCTTGTTATTTCTCGCGACGAATCCTTAACTTGGCTCCAGATAAGTTCTGTTAGATTCATATTGCCATGGTATTGTGGGAACCGTAAAAATGCTGCTTTTGAATGGTGTGCTCAATGCTGTCAAAATTATTGTTTATCCATATTTCTATGACGCTTATCTTTCCAGCTCCTGAGAGACTACATCTGTCCTAAAAAAAAACGCTGGACACAGTCCAAATAAACTACTTAAAATGCTTCAAATGGCTCTATGTACTATGGGACTTAACATCTGAGGCCATCAGTCCCCTAGACTTAGAGCTACTTAAACCTAACTAACCTAAGGACATCACACGCATCCATGCTCGAGGCAGGATTCGAACCTGCGACCGTAGCAGCAGCGCGGTTCCGGACTGAAGCGCCTACAACCGCTCGGCCACAGCGGCCTGCAAAGAGTACTTAGTTTTCATTTATGCCCTAAAAATTTAATTTGTAATTTTTTCTTAATTGGAACAAATTTTTTTAACAATCTTCTATAAAACATCGATAACTAAGATTTTATTTGCAATGAAAACCTGAATTTTGGGTGCTATATGTAATTAGAAATAAGAAGACGTGCATTTTAAATTAAAATAATGATTAGATATGTGTTAATTGGTATATATATATATATATATATATATATATATATATATATATATGATGAATTTTACATTTAAAAGATGTAGATATTCCAAATTTAACGAGAGGGAGAGAGAGAGAGAGAGAGAGAGAGAGAGAGAGAGAGAACAGCCAACCCGGTATTTGAACCCTCGTTAAACGGATGGAGTCTGGATTATCATTCTATAACGCTATCGTTTCAGCTGTGCATTCCGTGTTCCAGAGCGTGTTTCACTGCGGAGCAGGAAGCAGGGTCAGACATTTACACACTACGTATTAACAGCGCGACAGTCAGAGCACAACAGTACAGAGACTGCGACTGTACACGATTTTTGAAATGAAGACTACATCGCTGAAATACGATTAAGAAAAACTTTGATGGCTGTCATATTTTAGTTTCATTTACTTTAACACAGTAATAAGTACGTAAATAGGACCTACTTCCTAGAGCGTAACGACACCGGTTTACATGTGGAACAGGTGCTGACCAATCATCGCGTTTGTGTTTGACTATATCAGGTTTATTCTTATGATGAATAAAGTATAGTTCGCGCAGCTCTCAACAATGTTACATTAGATGGTTTCACATAGTTGGATTTAACCATGGCTGTAGTTATAGCGGTGCGGAGCGGCACGAGCTGAGCAACGCTGGCGTAACAAACCGGTGCTGATCAATGCGCTTGATTATACTCGCGCTGCGTGCGGAGCGGCTCTGAGCGAATCAAACATGTTTATTTCTGAGTGCGGAGGCCAGAGGGTTCGGGTGACTCCGGCTGCACTCGGGCAATGCCGGCAACATTCGGCGGTTGCTGCGGGTAGCAGATTCAGTACTTGTGCTGCCGCTTATTTTCCTTTCGTTGTGGAAGTCCGCGCGGGATACGGTGGCCGATGCCCAGTGATCTATCAATTTTCGTCGGAATCGGTGAACGATTTCATTCGTTTGTTCGGAAAGGGATGCCGACATTGTTTGCCCACTTTCGACCGGCCGATTCGCACGCTCTGCAATCTTTCTCCAATGATTTTCAGAAACTATTCGGTAAAAAGTTCATTTTCGCCTTACTTACAGCTTTATATGTCAGCTTCATTAAGGCCTTCCCCGTCATTTCGTTAATTTTTGTGGACTGGCAAGACAGCCACGTGAGGCCGAAGGGCACGCGTTTAAGCTCACGCAGGATGGCGTGAGGTCTGGAACACGACAAGGTCTTTATAGTAGCAAAAATAGTACGTAGCTTCTGGAATACTTAACTTTAATCCATAATTGGTGAACATCGGTCTGACGGTACAGGCATCACAAGATAAATAACAATTGATAATGGCGCCTTGCTAGATCGTAGCAATTGACGTAGCTGAAGGCTATGCTAACTATCGTCTGGGCAAATGAGAGCGTAATTTGTCAGTGAACCATCGCTAGCAAAGTCGACTGTACAACTGGTGCGAGTGCTAGGAAGTGTCTCTAGACCTGCCGTGTGGCGGCGCTCGGTCTGCAATCACTGGCAGTGGCGACACGCGGGTCCGACGTATACTAACGGATCGTGGCCGATTTAAAGGCTACCACCTAGCAAGTGTGGTGTCTGGCGGTGACACCACATTAATGGTCGTAGTTATTTTGATATTTGTGTATAAGACACTGCGCGAAAAACGAAAAAGTTTGCAATCAAAAACAGGCGTCGCTACGATTTTGCATTTCGTGCATATTACATAAAATCATAAAACAAGTCTTTATGGAGCTGAAACACTATTTTTCACAGAAAGGGAGACAAACATCGGACAATCGAGAAAAGAGAACGAAAACTGATCAGAAAAATTTTAGGTCCAAATTACACTGATTACATGCAAACTAATGAAAATAAAGAAAAATATACCTACATTTATTCAGATATAAAAAAGTGCAGGCAAGAAGTTTATGGAAATATTAGCTAGACAGGTTGTGAAATTCTACGAAAGCCACAGTAAACCTACAGTTGAAACAATAAAATGGATCGATGCAGTAAAAGAAGACGTGAAGGAATCAGGAATAAAACAACGCGGTTTACCACACAGAAAAACTTGACGATAGAAAATTCATAATTTGATACATGCGCTGGTAGGAATACCAATGTTGTCACTCAACAACTGAACTTCTGCGGATCTCGCTCCGTCTACTGCCACCAGCAACCAAAACGGCAGTGATAAGCCTGAAGATAATCTGGGAAAAGGGCCGAAATCGCTTGCTAACAAAAAATCTGCAAATGCGATCGCGACTGTTGTCGCTGATTTTTAGCATAGTCCTTCAGCCTAGTATTGGGTCACGTCCAGGGCTTCTTTCTTCTCAAGCCACGAATCGTCGAGGTTGCGTCTGTACGGACTGTTTAAACAGGCCAGGAGGTGTTCCACGTGTTGCACAGCATCACAATCGTATTTGTCGTCATCCACGCCATCATTACCGCATCGCATCATTTTTGTTTTCTCTGGGGACAGCCCTCTTCTTATGCAGTTCAGGATCCTCCATGTTTTCCAATTTGTTGTGGAGCCGCCAGTGTGCAGGTGGGTAGCCAGGTGATGGTTCTTCAGTTGCCGTGTTTAAGAACCTTTTACGGGATCCCAGTTGTCCAGGCTTGCACTCAGTGCCAAAGAGAGGATTCGATCATCGATGGTTTGTCTGGGCCTCTCTATGAATTCGCGAGATGTCCTTCGCGAGCTGGGACTCGCAAGACCAGCAGCTCTGCCAAGCTTTGGTAGGGGCGTGGGTTTCATACATCCTGTTGTTATTTGACACGTTTCATTAAGGCTTGTGTGGACTTTCTACGCTTGGGTTGATCTGGTCCATACCAGGCAGACATATTCAACTGCAGAGTGCTTCCGGGGTGATTCACAAGCTAGCAGGTTTTTCTCCCCATTTGCTTCTTACAAGTTGCCGCAAAATATTTTTTCTGGCGCCTAGCTTCTGCCGAATGTTTTCACGGTGGTGTCTGTATGTCAAAGATCTGTTCAGAGGGAAGTTGGTTTATCTGTGTTCGAATTCAGAGACGGCAAATGGAAGAGTAGTTGAAGGGAATGGCTACGAGTAGTATATTCAAAAGAGGCTGTAAGATGAACATCGAGAGAAGTAAAACAATGCTAGTAGATTGTAATCGAATTAAATTAATCAATGCTAAGGGCATTAGTTTAGGAAAGAGGACACTGAAAGCATCAGATGAGTTGTTATTTGGCCAGATAAATAACTGACGATTTCCGTAGCACAAAAAACGTAAAAATAACAGTACGGCAATCGCAAGAAAAGCATTTCCGAAAACGAGGAATTTTGAAGTGTTAGAAAGTCTTTCCTGAACGTAATTGTCTAGTGTGTCACTTCATATGCAAATGCAACGGGGACGATAAGCAGTTCAGACGAGGAGAGAATAGAAGCTATTAAATGTGGTGCTACAGGAGAATGCTGAAAATGAGTATATCGAATAACCTAATGTGGAGGTGCCGAATCGAATCGGGGAAAAAATAAATTTATGGCACGGCTTGACTAAGAGAAGGCTTCAGTTGATAGTATACATCGTGAGCCATGAAGGAATCTTCAGAATTTGGTAATGGTGGGAAATGTGGGGTGTAAAAACTGTAAATGGAGACCAAAGCTTGAATACAGTAAGCAAATCCATATGGGTGTATGCTCCCAGTTCATATGCTGCGACGAACTAGCATGTACACGATAGACTAGCCCGCACAGCTTCATAAAACCAGTCTTTTGACTGAAGATCACAACAGCATAAACAACAATAACGTTCCCCAGTACTGTTTAGTTAGGCCTAGCAGCAAGATCCAGGGCGGTGAGCAGAAAAATTTTGTTAAACAGTTAAATCTTTTATATACGTAGTTCAATACACAAGACATGAAAGAAAAGCTAACTGACATAGGGAACATAAAAGTAAGTGCTGAATCTACATACACTCCTGGAAATGGAAAAAAGAACACATTGACACCGGTGTGTCAGACCCACCATACTTGCTCCGGACACTGCGAGAGGGCTGTACAAGCAATGATCACACGCACGGCACAGCGGACACACCAGGAACCGCGGTGTTGGCCGTCGAATGGCGCTAGCTGCGCAGCATTTGTGCACCGCCGCCGTCAGTGTCAGCCAGTTTGCCGTGGCATACGGAGCTCCATCGCAGTCTTTAACACTGGTAGCATGTCGCGACAGCGTGGACGTGAACCGTATGTGCAGTTGACGGACTTTGAGCGAGGGCGTATAGTGGGCATGCGGGAGGCCGGGTGGACGTACCGCCGAATGGCTCAACACGTGGGGCGTGAGGTCTCCACAGTACATCGATGTTGACGCCAGTGGTCGGCGGAAGGTGCACGTGCCCGTCGACCTGGGACCGGACCGCAGCGACGCACGGATGCACGCCAAGACCGTAGGATCCTACGCAATGCCGTAGGGGACCGCACCGCCACTTCCCAGCAAATTAGGGACACTGTTGCTCCTGGGGTATCGGTGAGGACCATTCGCAACCGTCTCCATGAAGCTGGGCTACGGTCCCGCACACCGTTAGGCCGTCTTCCGCTCACGCCCCAACATCGTGCAGCCCGCCTCCAGTGGTGTCGCGACAGGCGTGAATGGAGGGACGAATGGAGACGTGTCGTCTTCAGCGATGAGAGTCGCTTCTGCCTTGGTGCCAATGATGGTCGTATGCGTGTTTGGCGCCGTGCAGGTGAGCGCCACAATCAGGACTGCATACGACCGAGGCACACAGGGTCAACACCCGGCATCATGGTGTGGGGAGCGATCTCCTACACTGGTCGTACACCACTGGTGATCGTCGAGGGGACACTGAATAGTGCACGGTACATCCAAACCGTCATCGAACCCATCGTTCTACCATTCCTAGACTGGCAAGGGAACTTGCTGTTCCAACAGGACAATGCACGTCCGCATGTATCCCGTGCCACCCAACGTGCTCTAGAAGGTGTAAGTCAACTACCCTGGCCAGCAAGATCTCCGGATCTGTCCCCCATTGAGCATGTTTGGGACTGGATGAAGCATCGTCCCACGCGGTCTGCACGTCCAGCACGAACGCTGGTGCAACTGAGGCGCCAGGTGGAAATGGCATGGCAAGCCGTTCCACAGGACTACATCCAGCATCTCTACGATCGTGTCCATGGGAGAATAGCAGCCTGCATTGCTGCGAAAGGTGGATATACACTGTACTAGTGCCGACATTGTGCATGCTCTGTTGCCTGTGTCTATGTGCCTGTGGTTCTGTCAGTGTGATCATGTGATGTATCTGACCCCAGGAATGTGTCAATAAAGTTTCCCCTTCCTGGGACAATGAATTCACGGTGTTCTTATTTCAATTTCCAGGAGTGTATTTTACTACTAAATAATGCGATTATTAAGTTAACCCAAAGTGCTGTGATGAAACAATGGATCTCGAAACGAAATATTTATACTCAAATAATTATTTCCTTTGTAAACAACTGAACATACCTAAATCAATTAGGTGAAAAATGCCGGGTGGTTATAATTAAAGGGCAGCTACTGATGGCGGTCCAGTGTGGGGTGTATTTATCGTGTGGTAGGCAAACTTGGTAGATATGGTAACGCGTTTAATGCACAAACAATTTACTTTCGAAATACATTAGTTCAAATTTTGGCCACCACTTCTAGCGCTGTACACCATTCCGTTGACTTCTCCGGTGCTCAGATTGAACAAATCCGGTAAGTAGCGATTAATAACAAAATTAACATTATCCGTTTCTCATTTGTTTGAACTTTCCTGCCCACGTCCCGTTCCTAATCCATTACACATGGGAACATTTCTATATGTCCTTCTTGCATTCACAGCGCCATATTCATTCCTAGCGGCCAATATTTGAACTAACTTTTTTCCAGCGTAAATTTGATACGCATTAACGCTTTAGAATATCCAGCAAGTTTGGCTGTCATACGACAGTTACAGTCCACACTAGACCTCTGTGAGTAGGTGCATTTTATAATATTTACTCTTATTTGCAAGCAGCAAACGAAAAAGAATGACTGCGAATATTGACAGTGTACTACTTTTCTTGCGGGGGTAGAAGAGGGTAGAAGAGTTCGTCCTCTTTCCTCGCCGTAGGCTTGTGGCGTGTGACGTGCATACTTTATCTGTTTCGTCATCAAATTTCACAATAGTGTACACCCTGCTTCAGAGTGAAAAATTCATTCAAGAAAAGCATTACCGTACAATATAGTATGTGATTCGTATCATACACCAATTTATCTGCTACAGTATTAGCACCCTTCAACCCAGGTTCGTTGGCTCTCTTAAACTGGCAGTATATTTTCATATAATCCATAATGTATCGGCTGTGGGAATACTTACTGCCCACAACGTCAGATGTAACATTTTCGTTCATGGTTGCTATTCTAAGCTAGATCCGTTTAGAGAAATGAGTCTTCTTTTCAAGTGTTAATGTAGGGATGCAACGGTGTAAGCACTTGAAATGAGAAGTATCTGTCGAAGGGCATCGTGATTATCGCAACAGACAGTAGTTCAAAGTGACTGATAACGTGTTTGTTTCCAGTAAGATCTAATCTTGTTGTACTGCTTATCAACGTCCTTATCTGCAAAAAAACTGTATTATCACTAAACCGGAGCGGTTGCATATTGCCTTGGCCTTGGTAAAGCAGTTCAAGGTCATGTTACTACTGAATGAGCAAGTGCTCATTGGAACATAGAGTATCGTCAGAAGTGCCCCAGGGAAGTGTGACAGGACCGCTCTTAATTTCTGTACGCAGGGTGGTTATAATTAAACTTTCACTACTTGAGAGGGCGCCCATGACAAAAAGAGTGATTGTAGGACAGTGAAACTTGGCGGAAACATTTGTAAGGGCGTGTGAAAGAGGAATAACGAATAAACCACTAAAAGAAACACATTTTAATTTCCACGTAAGAGGATAAAATGTTAACTGCGTACCATGTTTCCGTACCAGGTTTAAAACGTTGTTCAGTGTGATGACCGTCTGCATCCACGACAACCTGGAACCCCACTAGAGATTGCCCTACTGCTGACCAAAACAATGGCGTCGTGACACAGTTCGCGCACTGCTTGAAGATCGCATATTGCATCCAGCATTCTCAGCTATGGCAACAGGAACGTCTTCAACGGTTTGTGACACAATCTGCCGTCGGCCTCTCCCACGAACAATTCCCAAATCACCAGTTAATTTGACCACGCGGTCTAGGGCGCCTTGCCACAGTTCGCCCAGGTCCCACCATCGGAGGTTCGAGTCCTCCCTCTGGCATGGCCGTGTGTGTGTGTTGTCAGCGTAGGTTAGTTTAAGTTAGATTCAGTAGTGTGTAAGTCTAGGGATCGATGACCTCACCAGTTTGGTCCCACAGGAACTTACCACAAATTTCCAAAACATTTACCACCAGTTAAATTGAACTTCTGAATCACGTTCTTCAACACCAGTTTGGAAAGAAGATCTCTTCGTATTCGTTTAATGCGTCGATACTCGCGGAGAGCGGCAGCACTATTGCTGTTGTTTTAATAAAACTGCTGTACGAGTGAACCCCTGATCACCTCGTGCAGACCCATGTCGAATGGCTCCAACTGCAACGCACACCGATGCTTGTGTTTCAACCCTACGGCAAATCCTGCAGCATAAGTCGGCACGTCACACCTCAAAAGTTGTGTTCCGTACGATAAATAACTTTCCGTCTACATTGGCTCAAGTAGCGAAAGTTTACTTGTAACTGTCCTACACATAAAACGTCTGACGGACAGGGTGAGCAGCAATTTACGAGGTGCATTCAAGTTCTAAGGCCTCCGATTTTTTTCTTATTAACTACTCACCCGAAATCGATGAAACTGGCGTTACTTTTCGACGTAATCGCCCTGCAGACGTACACATTTTTCACAACGCTGACGCCATGATTCCATGGCAGCGGCGAAGGCTTCTTTAGGAGTCTGTTTTGACCACTGAAAAATCGCTGAGGCAATAGCAGCACAGCTGGTGAATATGCGGCCACGGAGAGTGTCTTTCATTGTTGGAAAAAGCCAAAAGTCACTAGGAGCCAGGTCAGGTGAGTAGGGAGCATGAGGAATCACTTCAAAGTTGTTATCACGAAGAAACTGTTGTGTAACGTTAGCTCAATGTGCGGGTGCGTTGTCTTGGTGAAACAGCACACGCGCAGCCCTTCCTGGACGTTTTTGTTGCAGTGCAGGAAGGAATTTGTTCTTCAAAACATTTTCGTAGGATGCACCTGTTACCGTAGTGCCCTTTGGAACGCAATGGGTAAGGATTACGCCCTCGCTGTCCCAGAACATGGACACCATCATTTTTTCAGCACTGGCGGTTACCCGAAATTTTTTTGGTGGTGGTGAATCTGTGTGTTTCCATTGAGCTGACTGGAGCTCTGTTTCTGGATTGAAAAATGGCATTCACGTCTCATCCATTGTTACAACCGACGAAAAGAAAGTCCCATTCGTGCTGTCGTTGCGTGTCAACATTGCTTGGCAACATGCCACATGGGCAGCCGTGTGGTCATCTGTCAGCATTCGTGGCACCCACCTGAATGACACTTCCTGCATTTTCAGGTCGTCATGCAGGATAGTGTGCACAGAACCCACAGAAATGCCAACTCTGGAGGCGATCTGTTCAACAGTCATTCGGCGATCCCCCAAAACAATTCTCTCCACTTTCTCAATCATGTTGTCAGAGCGGCTTGTACGAGCCCGAGGTTGTTTCGGTTTGTTGTCACACGATGTTCTGCCTTCATTAAACTGTCGGACCCACGAACGCACTTTCGACACATCCATAACTCTGTCACCACATGTTTCCTTCAACTGTCGATGAATTTCAATTGGTTTCACACCACGCAAATTCAGAAAACGAATGATCGCACGCTGTTCAAGTAAGGAAAACGTCGCCATTTTAAGTATTTAAAACAGTTCTCATTCTCGCCGCTGGCGGTAAAATTCCATCTTCCGTACAGTGCTGCCATCTCTGAGACGTATTGACAATGAACGCGGCCTCATTTTAAAACAATGCGCATGTTTCTATCTCTTTCCAGTCTGCAGAAAAAAAATCGGAGGTCTTAGAACTTGAATGCACCTCGTACGGCTGTTTGCTAATGACGCTGTGGGGTACGGGAAAGTGTCGTCGCTCAGTGACTGTAGGAGGATACAAGATGACTCAGACAAAATTTCCAGTTGGTGTAATGAATGGCAGCTTGCTCTAAATGTAGAAGAATTTAAGTTAATGTGAATAAGTAGTGAAAACAATCTTGTGACGTTCGCATACAGCAGCAGTAACGTGCTGCCTGACACAGCCACGTCGATTAAGTATATAGGCATAACATTGCAAAGCGATATCAAATGGAACGAGCACGTCAGGTTGGTAATAGGAAAGGCGAATGGTCGACTTCGTTTTATTGGGGAATTTTTGGAAAGTGTAGCTCGTCTATAAAGGAGACGGCGTGTAGAACACTCATGCGACCCACTCTTGAGTACAGGTAGAGTGTTAGGGATCGTCAACAGATGGGATTAAAGGGAGACATCGAAGTAGTTCAGAAGTGGGCTGCTATATTTGTTGCTTGTTCGTCCGACGGCACGCAAGTATTACGGAGGTGCTTCGTGGACTCAAATGGAATCCCTGGAGGAAAGACAACGTTCTTTTCGCGACACACTATTGAGGAAATTTAGAGAATCGGCATTTGACGCCGACTGCGAAACGATTCCACTGCAGCCAAGGTACATTTCGCGTAAGGACGACATTAAGGCTCGTACGAATTTTTCTGGAATTGTAATCATTTATCTGTAGATGTATATCTATCAGTTTCCGTCCCATTCGGATAATTCCTTCGTGTGCTTCTTTCTGTCTTAGGTGCTATTCATTCCCTCGTGAAGTTCGTTGTAAACAACGTACTACAGTTAAAAAGTAACAATAATGTACATATGTACAACACAGAAAGAAAAAAAAATGGCATTCGTTGTTCCACATTAAGGTATTCTTTACAACAAAAAGGGGTACGCACTGCTACTACTATCTTGCTTTTTGATCACTTACGCAATGGTATAAAATGTCTGAGAGACAGCAAAATGACATCTGAAGAAAAAATTGAACTTTTTTCGCTTCCAGCTCATTCTTTTCCGTTGAAAAATTTCTGTATATGTAGTACGTAAAAGGTGCTGGGTAGGAAATACTGTTTAAATCTGCATTAAAAATGTAATAAAAAATTCTTGTAAATGGGAAGCACGTAGCCATATTTGCATGTGAACATGAAATTTGAATGTAAAATTACTCTTTCCACATCATGAGATTAATCGTACAAATCACCATGGAACATGAAATTAGCTAAGTGGACTAATAAGATAAAGAATACGGAAGTTCTTCGCAGAATCGCCGAGGAAAGGGGCAACTGGAATACAGTGAATAAGCAGAATGGGCAGGATGATAGGACATGTGTTAAGACGATTAATTTCCATAGCGCTAGCGGGAACTGTGTGGGGTAAAAACTTTAGGGGAAGACAGAAACTGCTATGCATCACACAAACAATTGAAGACGTAGGTTGCAGGTGCTACTCTGAGATGAAGAGCTTGGCATCAGAGAGGAATTCGTGGCGTGCCACATCAAGCCAATCGAAAGATGGAACAAAAACTAACAAAAAACTTACACGCTGAAATAGGATATTCAGAAATTCTATTAAATCATTATAGCTCTTTAATTTGAATATGTGTATATATGTGTATGTTCCCAGTGTTGGGGCCGGCCGAAGTGGCCGAGCGGTTCTAGGCGCTACAGTCTGGAACCGCGCGACCACTACGGTCGCAGGTTCGAATCCTGCCTCGGGCATGGATGTGTGTGCTGTCCTTAGGTTAGTTAGGTTTAAGTAGTTCTAAGTTCTAGGGTACTAATGACCTCAGAAGTTAAGTCCCATAGTGCTCAGAGCCATTTGAACTATTTGAACCCAGTGTTGGGAGAGCAAGGGAGTCACTGACGTGATTACCAGGTTTGCCTACTGTAGTACTGGGGTATCAGGTGGATATACAGCACCTTTAATTAAGTACTGCTGCCTGACGCCAAAATGATTTCTTGTCCGTTTTTTGCGGGTGAGTACATTTCTGAGACCAGTTCTGATGCGGCGAGCTGTGCACTCTGGAGCAACTGAAGGTCCATTGACTTCATACGTGAGAACGTTTTGTGGTACCCCTTGAGCAGGTTGGTGAACATTCCCCGTCTTTTTAAGTACTCGACATCAGTGTTTCAGCCTCGTTAGTCCCCGAACTTTAGAAGAAGCATACCAATGTGCTCATGTTCGTAATCTGACCATCATGTGGCACACTAATTTAATTGGCTTTCTTTATGAGTGAACCTGATGCCATTCTTTGAAAGTTGCAAGATCACCGATTTTTCACATATTTTTATACGCACATTTGCTTACTTTCCACAGTTTAACATGTTCATATTATGTACACGATAATCTAGGTAATAAACTGGTTTTTGTGAGTCACATAATGATTCTTGGTTTATTTCTAACTTTGTAGGATTTTACTGTTCCCAAGTGCTGAATTACAAGCATGAAATAATGACGCCTGTGGGAGATGTATTGGGCTGTCTCATCTGACAGATATTCACGGCTATAATTAATTTATCTGCAGTAGGCAGACTTTCATTAAGGACAGACCGTCATATTAAACAGCCACTGGCTCAAAATTTCGATCTTTCGGGTCAGAAAATCTATAACACCCCCGAGTAACTTTACAATACATCACAAGGGGTTGAAATACTTTCTTATAGGGAACGGTACAAAATACCACTGACGGTTTTCAGGATACATGTGCAACAATCCACAACAGAGGTCACACTATTCAGAATTACGATGATATTAAGTGGATATGATTGTAAAGACAATGGGAACGTGATGGAAAATATTGTCTTCGAGATGATGTGTTAGGATACAATGAAAATTTCGTAAGAGAAACTATTGACAGCAGAAGGAAACAAAACAGAAATTTGGACACTACATTTCATCAGTTAAGGTAATTGATGACACAGTACCTAACAACAGAGAATATTGTTTAATCATTTCGTGTTTTCGTTAAATGTTCGTATATTTCAAGAGATTAATCAGGAACACTGACGGATAATAATGAAAATAATGAGATTCTAGATGTAATGCCAGATGTGGTATGCGGGTAGAAAGACAGTCGAACCATGAAAAACGGGAAGACTCGGCGCTGAGAGATGATTAAAGCTGGAGGAAAATCTACATAAAATTTTAAAAAATATTTACAGAATGTTTTCGAAAGATGTCAATGTCTCCAAACTGCAACAACGTTGTAATTATTCTTCTTCACGAGAAACGGGAGAAACATGACATAAAAAGCTGCAGTTCTACTAGTTTCTATCCATATCGTACCCGACATTTACTAAAATTATTGCCCACTGTGCCGAAATAAACATTATATTTTAATCACCGGGCGAGTAGGCGCAATGGTTAACACATTCGACTCCCATTCGGGAGGATGACGGTTCAAATCCGTGTCCGATCATCCCGATTTATGATTTCTGTGTTTTCCCTAAATCGCTTCAGGGAAATGTCGGGATGGTTCCTTTGAAGGGCACGGCCGATTCCCCGCCCCACCCTCAACAAACATAACGTGAGTTTGGGCTTCGTCTCTCATGACCCGATATCGACGGACGTTAAATCCTAACCTTACATTCTTCTTCCTTCTTAGATTTTAACCGGGTAAAGGAACAAGATACCACTGTAAGTGACTATAGCAGAATGGCCCATTTGTAAGTCGAAACGAAATTATACAACTTTTTTTGAGATTTACAGCTCCTGAGAAGTTTTCAGCTCGAGGTCGATAAATCTGTATTAACAGATCTCGAGAAACATGGTATGATCCAATCTATGTTAATATAATGAAGAATATGTAAGCCAATGCTACCGTATTATAAGCTCTCGAAGATCGACGAACGGGTGATGAAGCAAATATGCTATTTGGTGGAAAGCTTCCGATTTTTGTCGATTTCCGCCGATTGATGAGTGGAGCGAGAAGCGAGGTTGGAGGAAGCAAACAAAAAAGAGGCACAGAAGATGATTATGTAATTTACTTGCCCTTCCAACCAGTTCTTACGCTGCTCCCAAGCTTCTTTCTTTTCTCAAAAGAAGATAATTCCCGATTATTTGATTTTGAGAAAGGTTTGAATGGTCGGAGGCACTTCAACCCCTTCATTCACGTTCGCGAAACATCGGCAACTCCCTGAAACTCGTATGTCAAATGGAAAGAATTAGAAGATCAAATGAAAACTGGTTCTTATGCTGATGCTGTCTTCTAAAAGGGCATACTAATTGAAATACGGAAGTGTTGTTCTGTCCTATAGTGATACAAATTCTACACTGCGCCAGGAACACTTTACATTGAAGCTCAGGTGACAATTCCACCAGCGGCGTATGTTGAGCTGTTTGGAGCTTATTAGTTACTGCAATCCTTAACTGTTTCAGAACATAGGGAATGTTAGACAGGGAAAACATGTTACTAGCTATTTTTCTGCTAAAATTCAGAACGAGGTTGAAGAGAGTGTGGGAAGTAAAGTTCGATCTATCAGAAAAGCTAAAATGGGCTACGGACTTTATTATGTTTCACTGTATTGCGGCCACAGTACATTTATAGCAGATGAGTCAAATCATTAGTCATGTCTAAATTAAGAATGGGGATAATTCAATACGAAAACGTTTTGTTGGTTTCTTCATAAGTCATCAGGAAAGCAGAAGGGGTTTATCAGAAGTTGAGCCGTAATGGTTTGGAAATTCAAAACTGTCGTGGCCAAGAAGTCGATAATAGTCCGAACAGGGCAGGAAAATATGAAGGCGTTCAAGCATTTAAATGCGAAAAGACGATCAGGCTAAATTTGTACCTTGCGCTGAACACAATCTAAAACACGCGGAAATTTCAGTTATAATCATGTTTTAAAAATTTTAGGAAAATGTAGCAGTTCTTCGATTGCTTCAGCAACTCTACTTTGACGTGGGAGACTGTACTAGACCGTCGTAAAAAAAAAGTCTCAAGAGACATTACTATAGGCGCCAAACTGTTTCAGCTCACCAGAAGACATCCGTACTCAAGGTGTTACAGGATATGACCAGCGTTACAGGATATGACCAATAGATACAAATGGACCAATATAAGAGCAACACGAGTTATGAACTTTCTCAAAGAAATTGATTACGTAAGGTGACTTTTAAAGATGTAGTTTGATGTATTAACAAAACTGAACTGTACTAACAAATCGCTATAAGGACACAAATATCGAGTTTGCTACCTGCTGCGGTAAACATTATTAAACAGCAACGTGAAGAGGAGTACATAAATACTCAACCAGCGCCAAAGACGTTAGTGATTCCACATCCGCCAGAACAGTTTTACAATTACATGGTTGAGAGAAACTAAAAGAATGGTTGGAGAGTTGGCTGAATCCGAGGCAAACTCGATCTGTGCTGAGAAACTGTGTGAACTAGAGTGCTTCCAAGTTTTTGATAGAGTAAGAAGTGAAATGGAAAGAAAGATCTCACACATATCACACTATTTTATCTGATTTTGACGCCAAATATAGCACAGATGCTGACACAGCGAAGCTGAAAGCTGCAAGACGGAAGAAATGTAGTATAGTGGGTCGATACAAGGGTACCAAACATGAGGGCAAAACTACAGAAAGAAGAGAGGAAGTAGGCGAAGATCAGGTAAGAGATATGCTACTGCAGTAGACGACATATCTACAGAATTATTGAGCTCCTTGGGACAGCCAGACATGGCAAAATCATTCCACTTCATGTGCAAGATATATGAAGCAGAGGAAATACCCTCAGGCTTCAGGAAGAATGTAATAATTGCAATTCCAAAGAAGACAGATGCTGACAGGTAAGAATACTCCCGAGCAATTAGTTTCGTAAGTCATGGTTGCAAACTATTGACACGAATTATTTGCAGAAGAACGGAAAAGTTGGCAGAAGCCGACCTCCGGGAAGATTACTTTCTGTTCTGGAGAAATGTAGGAACACGGGAAGCAATACTGACCTGTAAAACAATAAACTGGTAGCCAAGATCGCAGGAATTCTTTTTATTCCATGATTACCGGTTTCGGCGAAACTAAAGTCGCCATTATAGATCGGTACTAGTACCTAGCTTGCGCTTGTATGTAATGGTGACACTTAACAATTATAATGTCATCTCTCCTGGACGCCTATGTGTTACTTACGACAATTTTGTAAGGTCTGCGTGTTACAGGCAACTGTTAATATCACCATTGTTTGCCTAGATGTTGTAACCTGTATGTGTCCTAAGATCCGATGATGGCGACTTTAGTTTCGCCAAAACCGGTACTCATGGAATAAAATGTTCAAATGTGTGTGAAATCTTATGAGACTTAACTGCTAAGGTCATCAGTCCCTAAGCTTACACACTACATAACCTAAACTACCCGAAGGACAAACACACACACCCATGCCCGAGGGAGGACACGAACCTCCGTCGGGGCCAGCCGCACAGTCCATGACTGCAGCGCCTTAAACCGCTCGGCAATCATGGAATAAAAAGAATTCCTGCGGTCTTGGCTACCAGTTTATTGTTTTACAAGCATCGAGGTCGCTCCCACTTGAGCACAATGTGCTCCCTACAATACTGACCTTATGATTTACCGTAGAAGACAGGTTGGAGCAAGGCAAAAATACATTTGTAGCATTTGTAGATTTAAATAAAGCTTTTGTCAATGTGGACTGGACTACTGGTACACTCTTGAAATTTGAAGGTAGTAGGGATAGACTACAGGGAGCGAAATGTTATTTACAACTTGTACAGAAACCAGACAGGTTCAAATGGCTCTGAGCACTATGGGACTTAGCTTGTGAGGTCATCAGTCCCCTAGAACTACTTAAACCTAACTAACCTAAGGACATCACACACATCCATGCCCGAGGCAGGATTCGAACCTGCGACCGTAGCGGTCGCGCAGTTCCAGACTGTAGCGCCTAGAACTCCTCGGCCACCCCGGTCGGCGAACCAGACGGGAGTTCAAAGAACACTAAAGGGAGGCCATAGTTGAGAAGGGAGTGAGACAGGGTTGTAGCCTTCGGTAGATGTTATTCAATATTTACATTGAGGAAGCTTTGAAGAAAACCAAAGAGAAATTTGGAATGGTAATTAAAGTTCAGGGAGAAGAAATAAAAACTTGCAGTACGTTTAAAAGAGATTATAAAATGAACATTAATAAAAGTAAAAAAAAAGCGTCATGGAATGTCGTCGTGGACGAGTTAAAACAGGCGATGCTGAAATGAGGCGCTAAAGGCTTAGATGTGTTTTGCTATTTGGGCCAAAGTAGGGAAGATACAAAATGCATACTGGCAACAGCAAGAAAAGTATTTCTGAAAAATATAAATATAACTGTTATGAAATATTTTCTTAAGGTATTTATCTACAGTGCTGGCTTGTGTGGGAGTGAAATGTGCACGACAAGCAGTTCAAACAACAAGAGAAACTTTTGAAATGCGGTGCTACAGAATAATGATGAAGATTAGATGGATAAATCGAATAACAAATGAGGGGGTAATGAGTCGAAATTGAAAAAAAGGAATTTATGCCACAACTTGACTATGAGAAGGGCTCGGCTGAAAGAACACATTTTGAGTCCTCAAGGAATTGTCGTTGGGCAATTAGGGTTAAAATTTTACATGGAGTCCAAGGCTTGAATTGTGTAAGCAAGTACAAATAGTGTAATTGCGGCATTTATCAAGAGATGAAGGGGCTTGCACAGGACAGACTAACGAGTTGCATCAAACCAGTCTTCGGACTGAAGATCAGAATGACAACAACAAGGACAAAACACATGTTATTACTTTACAAGAAGGAGAAAGAGGGGCAGTGGACTTAGTTTAGCACTTTACTCACCAGCGGAATAAGAGTTTTCCAGTAAGAAGGTGCAGGTGTCAGATGCGTGGGTGCATGCCGCGCTGGCCCGCGTCCCAGTGTTAACTGAATGCTGGCGAGGTCAGCCTGCCCGTGGCTCTTGGCTTCTTATCATTCTCATGTCGGAGCGCGTTACGTGCTGCTCGATGTTTGGCCGCAACGCTGATTACGAGGCGACAACTTCACCGTGGTCCCGCCTCACCTGATGCCCGCTCTCCTCTCCGGGTACTCACGAGATTATACTCCTACGACATGCCGTAGCGGCGCCGTGACAGACTAAGCTGGCTGCGAGTTTCGGTTGTCGAAAACCCGAAAACAGGTAGATGCTGTATTTGACACATGCAATGAGAGGGTAGACACCAGAGGGTGTTCACTGTTACGGACGGCTCACGCTGGACGTTACATCCATTGCGTAAAAACATTTTACAGTAGTAGTCGTCAAACTTTCTTGCTTAAGAGACAATATTCACATTGTAGGACGACACCTCGGGCCCTGTAGGAAATGGTGGGAGGGGGCAGGGTGTAAAGTGGTTTTTCAAAGAGAAATTAAATTTCCATGAAACCATGGTTACTCATAGCTTACCACGCATCCATTTTGAATCTGCATATCACATATTTGTATAAGGTGTCACACCAAATATTTTTAAGTGAATCAGAAAATAACATATTGGAACTATACCCATGCTCATGAATTAAGAATAATGCCGATGCATGCTGAAACAACGCTCTGGTGGGCAGTTTGCGGGTTTAAATCACCACGGGGTATCACCATGCGGTGCATCTGACATGCGGTCGTCGCACGGTGGCACTGGCAGCTGTCCACATACGCAAAGGTGTGTTGGTGCATGTCAGAGTACGGAGCAGCGACTAAGTGTGCAGACGTTTTCAGACGTGAAGCTTCTTGGTAGATTATAACTGTGTGCTGGACCGAGACTCGAACTCGGGACCCCCAAGCTGTGGCTAAGCCATGTCCCCGCAGTATCCTTTCTTCCAGGAATGCTAGTTCTGCAAGGTTCGCAGGACAGATTCTGTGAAGTTTGGAAGGTAGCAGAGCGTGAGTCGTGCTTGGATAGCTCAGTTGGTACAGCACTTGCCCGCGAAAGGCAAAGGTACCGAGTTCGAATCTCGGTCCGGTACACAGTTTTAATCTGCCAGGAAATTTCATATCAGCGCACACTCCGCTGTAGAGCGAAAATTTCATTCTAGGTTCCAGACGTGCTAATGGTGACAGTGTGTTAAAAATGGTCCAAAGAACACACACTGATGACGTTATGAGGGGTAGAATACTAGGGCGACTGGAGGCTGGTCAAACACAGCAGGTCGTAGCACGGGCCCTCCGTGTGCCACAAAGTGTGATTTCAAGATTATGGCAACGATTCCAGCAGATGTGTCCAGGCGCTACAGTACGGGACGGAGTACCGCAGGTAGCCTTGCTTGGGACCTTACCGCAGCCACTGGAACTGTTGTCTCCAGACACACAGTCTACAGACGACTGAACAGACATGGTTTATTCGCTCAGAGACCTGCAAGGTGCATTCCACTGACCCCTGGTCACAGGAGAGACCGTAAAGGCTGGTGTCAAGGACAAAGTACAAGGAATTGGAACAGTGGTCCCAAGTTATGTTCACGGTCGACTCCAGGTATAGTCTGAACAGTGATTGTCGCCGGGTTTTCATCTGACGTGAACCAGGAACCAGATACCAACCCCTTAATGTCCTTGAAAAGGACCTGTATGGAGGTCGTGGTTTGATGTTGTGGGGTAGGACTACGATTGGTGCACGTACACCCCTGCATGTCTTTGACAGAGGAACTGTATGTAACATGTCAGGTGTATTGGGACGTCATTTTGCATCAGTACGTCCGCCTTTTCAGGGGTGCAGTGGTTCCCACCTTCCTCCTGATGGATGATAGCGCACGGCCTCACCGAGCTGCCATCGTGGAGGAGTACCTTGAAACAGAAGATATCAGGCTAATGGAGTGGCCTGCCTGTTCTCCAGACCTAAACCCCATCGAGCACGTCTGGGATGCTCTCGGTCGACGTATCGTTGCTCGTCTTCAAACACCTACGACACTTCAAGAGCTCCGACAGGCACTGGTGCAAGAATGGTAGGCTGTACCCCAGCAGCTGCTTGACCACCTGATCCACAGTATGCCAACCCATTGTGCGGCCTGTGTACGTGTGCATGGTGATCATATCTCATATTGGTGTCGGGGTACATGTGCAGGAAACAGTGGCGTTTTGTAGCACATGTGTTTCGGGACGGTTTTCTCAACTTATCATCAATACCGTGGACTTACAGATCTGTGTCGTGGGTGTTCCCTATGTGCCTATGCTATTAGCGCTAGTTTTGTGTAGTGCCACGTTGTGTGGCACCACATTCTGCAATTATCCTTAATTTATGTGCATGGGTGTACATGCATTCTTCTGAAGGCTTACGTAGCGACCAATTTTCCGTACCTAAGCGGGTACTGTGGTCACTGACAACGCATTTCTGAGCTCAATTTCTAGGCGCATTCACGCCCTAGTATCTGAAACAATAACACGCGGGTGCAGAAGACCTTTTTCAATCGGACTTTATCGTGTTAGGTCAAGTATAACAGAACAGCGACGGTTTTAAATAATATAACTTAATTAATTGAAAAATTGCCACCAAGGGATAGAATTGCGGATGATAGGTTTGTATACAAAGTGGTTTAGAAACCAGTTTTATATGTTGTATTATGTACGTAGGCAGCAACAAATCGTTTTGATGTCAGCCACAAACGTGGTACTCCCAATTTTTTCAATAGTGTTTCGAGAAAAGAACGTCTTCTTCCCTCCAGGGATTGCCATTTCAGTTCCCGACAGATTTCCCTAATATTTGCGTTCTGATCGAACCTACTGGTTACAAATCTAGTAGCACGCCTCGAAATTGCTCCGATGTCTTCCTTCAAACCGAGCGAGGTGGCGCAGTGGTTAGACACTGGACTCGCATTCGGGAGGACGACGGTTCAATCCCGCGTCCGGCCATCCTGATTTAGGTTTTCCGTGATTTCTCTAAATCACTCCAGGCAAATGCCGGGATGGTTCCTCTGAAAGGGCACGGCCGACTTCCTTCCCCATCCTTCCCTAATCCGATGAGACCGATGACCACGCTGTCTGGTCTCCTTCCCCAAACCAACCAACCTACCAAATCTTCCTTCAATCTGACCTGCTGTCGACCATTTGGCTTTCCTATTATCTCTCATACGTGCTCGTTCCGTCACATATCGCTTTGCAACGTTACACCTAGACATTTAATAGAAGTGACTGTATCAAGCAGTACACCACTAAAACTGTATTCGAACATTACAGGATTTTTTTTCCTATTTATTTGCATTAATTTAAATTTTCTACTTTTAGACCAAGCTCTCATCCGCCATACCAAATAGAAATCCTGTATCCTCCTAAACTAACACAACAACGACACTTTCCCAAACACAACTGCGTCAGAGCAAACAGTAGCAGATTCCTTTACACCCCATCCGTCAGTCATTAATGCACATCGAGAATACGATCAGCCCTATCGCAGGTGCATGGGGCATTCCTGACGATACCCTTGTGTCTGATGAACACTGGCGGAGGACATCAAAAAAGTTCCTAGAAGGGCAACTCGTTTTGTAATATCGCGCAGTAGGGGAAAGAGTGCCACGCATATTATATTCGAATTGGAGTGAGAATAAAAAAAAGTAATTTTATGTTTTCACGAAATTTCAGTCACCAACTTTCTCCTCAGAGTGTGAAAATATTTTCTTGGCGCCCACCTATAATGGGAGAAATGATCGTCATAATAAAATAAAAGAAATAAGAACTCGCACGGAAAGATTTAAATGTTCGTTTTTCCCACCTGCTGTTCTAGAGTGGCACGGTAGAGAAATAGCTTCAAGATGGTTTGATGAACCCTCTGCCAGAATTGCAGAGTAATCACGTAGCTGTAGGTGTAGGGTTTACCGTCCTGTCGACATCCATGTCATTAGAGACGGCCGGCAGGTAGGGAGACAGTATAAGTCACTGATATTACCAGTAATTTTCAGGTGACAATACCATCTGTCTGTGTTGCCCTTGTAGTTTGGGGTGGAGTGTTCACATCGTCTCAACCGTGAACTGCGTGCAATAGAAACGCATGCCTTTCCGCACCGTCTATTTGTTTTTTTTTTGTTTTTTGTTTTTGTTTTGTTTTAGGAATTATCCCCAGCATTACTAACACGTACTAAAAGTCAGAACCACCTTCAATTTGCTTCGTTTGGGATAGCATACATGAACCAACCCTCATGATGTGAGAACAAAGGTTATCTTAATTTTTACACTTTTTTAGAAAACCCTTTTGAAGCTATTAAACTATTGCAGTAGATGTACAAGGTCGAAACACGTCGATGCACGTAGTTTATTTCATTCAGTCAACAACGTTCTAAACAACATTAGTTCTTGTATGTTTTCATCCCTTCTATCACCATGTCAACCTGCTTTAGTCAATAGAGTTCGTTACAAACATGATTTGCATCCAAAGAAAACGGGCAATCTGGAAGGGTTTCTCAATACTTTTTCGATCCATTGAATCTTAGAGAAAACTGACCTTCACCGACAGGGGAAACGTCACAAATATTCATTTTATTCGTATGACTGGTTGTAATACTGACGTAGTGCTTATTTCACGTATCAGGAATGACGTCACAACCCATCACGATAAAGGAAGATCCGCAGGTGAATGTGGACAGCTAGGTGGAGACAATTGAAGAGTGTTGAGGTAGCTGGACCAGTGATTCTGGTAATTCGATTTTATTAATTACGTTGTTTTTGTACTGAGTAATAATAACCAAACATTACTCGAACTTGAATGCATTTTCAGTCTTAAGTGAAGTGTGAACTGATCTGAAACTGAGTGTGCACTGATCTCAAACTTTTTGGCAGTTTAAAACCGTGTGGCCTTTCGAGGACAAGTACTCTGTTGACTGAGCTACCAAAGCACGACTCACGATCCGTCCTCACAGCTTCACTTTCGCCAGTACCTCGTCTCCTACCTCCCAAACTTCACAGAAGTTCTCCTGCATACATTGCGGGACTAGCACTCCTGGAAGAAAATATATTGCGGAGACATGGCTTAGCCACAGCGTGGCGGATTGTTTCCAGAATGAAATTTTCACTTTGCATCGGAGTGTGCACTGAGATAAACTTCATGGCATATTAAAACACTACGCCGGTCCGGAATTCGAACGTGGAACCTTTGCCCAGGCTGCGGGTAAGCCATGTCCCCGCAATATCCTTTCTCCTAGGAGTTCTAGTTCCGCAAGGTATGCATCAAACCTCTTTGACGTGTGAACGGTAGAGCATGTACTGGCCGAAGTGAAGGTGTGAGGGAGACCGTGAGTCGTGCTCGGATAGCTCACGCGCCAAAATTCAGAGTTCGAGTCTCAGTCCAGCACTGAGTTTTAGTTTTAATCTGCCAGTAAGTTTCATTGCTCAAAGCTTTTTCTTGTTATTTATGAAGACCACCTCTGCCGTAGAATGGATCCGCTCACCTGCAGGCCTGGACAATCAACGACTACAAGATAAGCATATCCATGGGAGCTGCAGATTTGCGAATCTGCTGATGGGGGGAGGGGGGGGGGGCGGCTCGCTTTTTATAAACCAACCCACAATATCAACAGCATGTTCAAATGCTTCAAATAGCTCTAAGCACGATGGGACTTAACATCTGAGGTCATCAGTCCCCTGGATTTAGAACTACTTAAACCTAACTAACCTAAGGATATCACACACATCCATGCCCGAGGCAGGATTCGAACCTGCGACCGTGGCAACAGCATGTCAAGTGTACTCTGGAGGAAAGTTTTGGCGTTGAAGGCGGTGCCAAGACCTCATGTTAAATCACTCTTGTTGCGTTTAGCTGTAACATAAATTTTTTTGCTTCGTGACTACTTAATCCTAATTTTGTTGCTTGCATTTTTTTCTTCGTGAGTCATCGCGGATCTCGTGTCAGAAGTTCATTTTATTCCTACCTGTTATCTCCCGTGAAAAACACCAAATATTTGACGAAGAAATTTTATTTATTGACGAATTCGTCTCGGGAAATCAGTTGAGTACTATGTTAGTTTGCCGGCCGGAGTGGCCGAGCGGTTCTAGGCGCTACTGCCTCGGGCATGGATGTGTGTGATGTCCTTAGGTTAGTTAGGTTTATGTAGTTCTAAGTTCTAGGGGACTGATGACCTCAGAAGTTAAGTCCCATAGTGCTCAGAGCCATTTGAACCGTATGTTAGTTTCGGAACAACATTTCGTCCAGTTTCTTACTTCTCATCTTCTGGTGAACATCACATTCAAACATTTGTGCGCGATGCATGGATCCAGTTGCGGGCTGCCTATCTAACGACTTCTAGAGGAAAGTGTGGTGTCACCGCCAGACACCACACTTGCTAGGTGGTAGCTTAAATCGGCCGCGGTCCATTTAGTACATGTCGGACCCGCGTGTCGCGACTGTGTAATCGCAGACCTAGCGCCACCACCAAGGCAGGTCTCGTGATACGAGAGAGCACTCGCCCCAGTTGTACGAGAACCTAGCTACCGACCAGATGTACGAAGCCTTTCTCTCTCATTAGCCGAGAGACAGAATAGCCATCAGCTAAGTTAATGGCTACGAACTTGCAAGGCGCCATTAGCCATACAGTGATTGTACTTAAAGTCTCCTGTGTATCGTCAAGATCGATGTACCACCCTGATTTAGTAAAGTTAAGTATTAAACCTGCTCCGTACTTTTCTTCCTAACATTAATTACGTATCCTGTTCCAGTACTTCACGCCCGTCTGCGTTAGTCTAGCTTGCCTTTTCAGGCATCTCAACTTCACGGTGTCGGCCCAGCTACCGACACAACAGAAAGTAATTTTGATTTTCAGTATATCATGTAAAACTTTAAATTGCTGCCGTAACTTAATCATTAAGTCTTACATTAAAGGTTTGACACAACAAGTCAAGTATCAAAGTCTTGAAGCAGGATAACTCACTCCGCGGACATGACCCAGACTATATTCATCCAGCATTTCACAATGAGATTTTCAACAAACGTTACACATAACTCCAAACTTTTTCGAAACTTTTTTCTCACTGACACCTTCTTTTGTATCCCGCCTGGAAGGCGGCGCGTGGGTCTGCTCCTGAGATCTACAAAATAGGCCGAATGAAGAAAGCGAATAGGAGCAGTTGAGGTAAAGCACTTCGCTCCTGGTGTATAAACAAACACATTACTTACCTTTTCGTACAGATGACCACGCAGGTGCGAAACGGTTCTTGTATCAAAGCTAACGGTTACTAGAAGTAACAAAGGCAAAGTCTGTAATCTCTAGCCCCCCTACAAGTAGAAGCTAAGTTGCTAGATCGTCTGCTCTTGACCAACTAGGACGGAACGACAGCAGCGCCCGTTGAGCTAACAGCGTCAGCCAGAGGGCGCTGTGGTCGGCGTAGTTCGTCCAATCTCGTAGTGCCAAACTACCAGCGTGCACCTACACTGTGGCATCGGACCTATAGACACCACACCTTCCACAAAACAATGAAAGGAAAAGAAGCTTATCGCTTACTATATTTTCGTTGTTCACGCAACGAAACTACAGCATCGGGCACGACATTTTAATCCTTTACTTCTTCACTGCTAACTCCACTCTCAACACACTTTTCAGACAGTGCCCACATTTACCACTTAATGCACCTGCAAAATTACATAACTGTACGACACACAATACAGGAGATATGACGTCATAAACGTTGAGACGCTTGAAAAATTTGGGTTTTGCACCTTTAAGCAAAAAGATTTCACATGCTTTAAGTCAAATATTTAACAACCTAGCTAATTTGTAACGTAAACAGACGTTTGAAGCTATTTTATATACAGGGTCGTTCATTGATACTGACCGGGCCAAATATCTCACGAAATAAGCATAAAAAAAACTACAAAGAACGAAACTCATCTTGTTTGAAGGGGGAAACCAGATGGTGCTATGGTTGGCCCGCTAGATGGCGCTGTCATATGTCAAACGGCTATCAACTGCGTTTTTTTAAATAGGAACCCCCATTTTTATTACATATTGGTGTAGTACACAAAGAAATATGAATGTTTTAGTTGGATCACTTTTTTCGCTTTGTGATAGATGGCGCTGTAATAGTCACAAACGTGTAAGTACGTGGTATCACGTAACATTCCGCCAGTGCGGACGGTATTTGCTTCGTGTTTCATTACCCGTTTAACAATTGCGGAAAAGGTCGATATCGTGTTGATGTATGTCTATTGTGATGAAAATGCCCAACGGGCTTCTGCTCGGTATCCTGGACGACATCATCCAAGTGTCCGGACCGTTCACCGGATAGTTACGTTATTTAAGGAAACAGGAAGTGTTCAGTCACATGTGAAACGTCAACCACGACCTGCTACAAATGATGATACCCAAGTAGGTGTTTTAGCTGCTGTCGCGGCTAATAACCATATCAGTAGCAGACAAACTGGGCGAGAATCGGGAATCTCAAAAACGTCGTTGTTGACAATGCTACATCAACATCGATTGCATCCGTACCATATTTCTATGCACCAGGAATTGCATGGCGACGACTTTGAACGTCGTGTACAGTTCTGCCACTGGGGACAAGAGAAATTACGGGACGATGACAGATTTTTTAAACGCGTTGTATTTAGAGACGAAGCGTCATTCACCAACAGCGGTAACGTAAACCGGCGTAATATGCACTATAGGGCAACGCAAAATCCACGATGGCTGCGACAAGTGGAACATCAGCGACCTTGGCGGGTTAATGTATGGTGCGGCATTATAGGAGGAAGGATAATTGGCCCCCATTTTATCGATGGCAATCTAAATGGTGCAATGTATGCTGATTTCCTACATAATGTTCTACCGATGTTACTACAAGATGTTTCACTGCATGACAGAATGGCGATGTACTTCCAACATGATGGATGTCCGGCACATAGCTCGCGTGCGGTTGAAGCGGTATTGAGTGGCATATTTCATGACAGGTGGATTGGTCGTCGAAGCGCCATACCATGGCCTGCACGTTCACCGGATCTGACGTCCCCGGATTTCTTTCTGTGGGGAAAGTTGAAGGATATTTGATATCGTGATCCACCGACAACGCCTGACAACATGCGTCAGCACATTGTCAATGCATGTGCGAACATTACGGAATGCGAAGTACTCGCTGTTGAGAGGAATGTCGTTACACGTATTGCCAAATGCATTGAGGTTGACGGACATCATTTTGAGCATTTATTGCATTAATGTGGTATTTACAGGTAATCGCGCTGTAACAGCATGCCTTCTCAGAAATGATAAGTTCACAAAGGAACATGTGTCACATTGGAACAACCGTAATAAAATGTTCAAACGTACCTACGTTTTGTATTTTAATTTAAAAAACCTACCTGTTACCAACTGTTCCTCTAAAATTGTGAGCCATATGTTTGTGACCATTACAGCGCCATCTATCACAAAGCGAAAATAGTGGTCCAACTAAAACATTAATATTTCTAACGTACTACACGAATATGCAATAAAAATGGGGGTGCCTATTTAAAAAAAACGCAGTTGATATCTGTTTGACCTATGGCAGCGCCATCTAGCGGGCCAACCATAGCGCGATCTATTTTCCCCCTTCAAGCTAGACAAATTTCGTTCTTTGTAGCTTTTTCGTTTGACGCTTATTTCGTGAGATATTTGGCCCGGTCACGATCAATGGACCACCCTGTATAGTAGTTAGATTCTTTAAAAAATGGAGGGGGGTGGACTTACTGGTTAAATATAGTTGACAACTTACGTACGCCGCACGTTAAGTGGGAGCTTAAATGGACGGCCTTACTCTATTTTTCTTTCACGGAGATTTCGCAGCCACTGGCGCCACTGCAGGAGTTTACTAACAGCGTGCCGACCACTCGGACAGCTTGCGTGCCAGATTTCTTAACTGTTTTGTGTAGGCGCATATCACGAGTGTGTGCATATCTTCGTGTCAACATTGTTGTCGTTGATGGTGAGAAACATCATTACTAGCAACACTTGCCGCCACTACCTGAGACACTGTGTAGAGGTGTGGAGTTCAATCCAGGACATTGCTGCAAATTCAGATTGCACCAACAGTGCCCGACTACTGGCCACATTACTAGCGCTAGTAATAGGGCGGTCGACTCGTAGATAAGCGGATCGGATTCTTGTGATAAAAACATTTCCATCGCCAGCGTGTGACCAGTGGTCCCATACTCTTAGTAACTAACAGAATTTGCGACAATTCCATGAATTAAATTCCCAACACCTCCGCTGGGTTTCAGGTAGTCACGGCCAGTGTCCTTGGCTATGAAGTCCAAAAATGAGAAGTATACAATTCCTTCCCGTTTTTTCGCAATTAAAAAAAAGGTTGACCGGGCGTGAGTGTGACCCGCTCACTGAGGCTACGGTGCAAACTTAACTGTGCATACAGACAGTTCATCCATTCCGGGAATAGAGGATTTCGACGATTTTTGTGTGTTATCGACATTGGTTCTAGCAAGAAACGGCCCCACATATTACAAGACTTCCGAGAACGTTTTAATTTTAAGTTGAAGTGGCATCACAAACACAAAATAAATATTTTTTCTTTTGATGTAATTGCTAAATAACGATTTCCTGGTTTTTTCTTTACTTGTACTGTGAAACCTTTCTTCTTTCCAGATTTCAAGATTCTTCGTCAAGGGGAAGTACTCTACAGGTTTTAATGAGTGAGTTTGCGAGTATCAAAATATGTGACATAACTGACCATATCTTTTAACTTTGTAAATTTGAATTAGAAGCTTAACATTTCTATAACACCCAAGGGCCATAGACCTCAGTATGTGACATAAATTTCAACTTGATACGTGTACATTCCTGAGAAAAAGGGGCCTTAACAAAAAACATTTCGTGTGATAAAATTACAAGAAAAGGGGAATGGAATACAGTAGAAGAGGATTGGGTAGCTTTGTAAGAGGAAATAGTGAAGGCAGCAGGTGATCAAATAGGTAAAAACACGAGGGCTAGTGGAAATCCGAGGGTACCACAAGAGCTACTGAATTTAATTGGTGAAAGAAGAAAGTACAAAAATGCAGTCTAAAAAAAACTGACACGAAGTGAAAAACGGCTAAGCAGGAATGGCTAGAGGACAAATGTAAGGATTTAGAAGCATATAGCACTAGGGGAACGACAGATGCCGACTGCAGGAAAAGTAAAGACTCCTTAGGAGAAAAGAGAACCACCTGCATGAATATCAAGAGCTCAGATGGAAAACCACTCTTAAGCAAAGAGAGGAAAGCTGGAAGGTGGAAGGAATATATAGTGGATCCGTCCAAGGGAGATGTACTTGAGACCAATGTTATAGAAATGGAAGAGAACGTAGATGAAGATGACATAGAAGAGAACGTAGACGAAGATGATATAGGAGATAAGATACTGCGTGAAGAATTTGACAGAGCACTTAAAGACCTAAGTCAAAACAAGGCCCCGGGAGTAGACAGCATTCTTTGAGGACTTCTGATAGCCTTTGGAGAGCCAGCCATGACAAAACATGTCCATCTGGTGAGCAAGAGATATGAGACAGGAGAAATGCCCACAAACTTCAAGAAGAATATAAAAATTCCAGTTCCAAATAAAGCAGGTGTTGACAGGTGGGAAAATTACGGAACAATCGGTTTAATAAGTCACGGTTACAAAATACTAACACGAATTCTTTACAGAATAATGGAGAAAGGTAGAAGCCAACCTCACGCAAGATCAGATTGGATTCTGAAGAAACGCAGAAACACGTGAGGCAATACTGACTCTATTATTTCTCATAGAAGATAGGTTAATGAAAGGCAGATCTACGTTTGTAGCATTTACAGACTTAGAGAAAGCTTTGAAATTCTGAGGGTAGCAGGGGTAAAATACAGGGAGCGAAAGGCTATTTACAACTTGTACAGAAACGAGATGGGCGTTATAAGAGTCGAGAGGCATGAAAGGGAAGCAGTGGTTGGGAAGGGAATGAGACAGGGTTGTAGCCTGTCCCCGGTGTTATTCAATCTGTATATTGAGCAAGCAGTAAAGGAAACAAAAGAAAAATATGGAGTACGAATTAAAATCCATGGAGAAGAAATAAAAACTTTGAGGTATGCCGATGACATTGTAATTCTGTCAGAGACAGCAAAGGACCTAGAAGAGCAGTTGAACGGAATAGGCAGTGTCTTGAAAGGAGGATATAAGATGAACAACAACAAAAACAAAACGAGGATAATGGAATGTAGTCGAATTAAATCGGGTGATGCTGAGGGAATTAGATTAGGAAATGAGACACTTCAAGTAGTAGATGAGTTTCGCTATTTGGAGGGCAAAATAACTGATGATGTTCGAAGTAGAGAGGATATAAAATGTAGACTGGCAATGACAAGGAAAGCGTTTCTGAAGAAGAGAAATTTGTTATAGATTTAAGTGTCAGGAAGTCTTTTCTGAAATGAAAAATGTTCTATTGGCAACAATTACCTACACCTTCCCCCTATTTCTCTACATACTCGCCGCTCCGACTTACAGTTTTGTCATTACATTGTACCAACTTTCTCATACCCTCATCATAGCAGGCAACCAACTGTGCTTTCCGCCAGTTCCCTAAGCTGGTCTGTAGCTCGTTGTCTGCGCCAAAATGTTATCTTCATAGACAGCAGCTTATGTGAGACGAAACGCAGGAAGAGCGAAGTCGGGGCTGTATGTTGGGTAAGCAAACATTTTCCGTGGGAAACGCTGCAGGAGCGTCTTCATTACACACGCAGTGTGCAGCCGAGAATTGTCATGACGAGGGAAATGAATGATAGTTACGTTATGTGGGTTGCATGAAATCGGGCGAAATCTCTTAGCAGGCACTCATCATGACAAGGACACTATTTTCTAGGAATCCTTACGTGCTCAGTGCACGCTCGGAACGAAAAGAGTAACATAACGCAATCGACGAGCATACTAGACACACTTCCCATCACTTGTGCAAAGCTTCGTCGGATTTTCACTGTTTCCACTTCGCGACTGATCGCACCTTAATAAATGAACAGACCTTGTGTTTGCGAGAGGGGAGATAACCCCAAACCTCAAGAAACCACGTGCCTTTAATATTGTAGCGTGTTTAAATACAGACAGACAGTGCAGTCAGCTTCAAATGGCGGTTTTCAAGAGTGTCCCTCGAAAAGAACATTGTCTTCTCTCCAGTGTTTCCCGTTTCAGTTCTTGAAGCATCTACCCACTAATTTGGCGGGAGCCAATAGGGTCGTTTTTGCAGGGCTGTATTCTGAGGGAAACCTAGGTCTGCAGACTTGTACACATTTAGGGTGTGGCGATCAATAGGCATGTACTGCAGAAAGAAAGATATTAATATCATCCAATCATCAGTTTAATAAGTCATGTTTGTCAAATATTGAGACGAGTTATTAGTCTGAAGAAAGGCAAACCTGCTTTTATAGCATTTCTAGATTTGGAGAAAGCTTTTGACAATGTTGAACTGAAGATAGTGAGGATAAAATACAGGAAGCGATAGGTCATTTACAGAAACCAGACTGCAATTATAGTAGTTCCTCACTGCGTCAGCCTTTTTGGGCTATTTCGAAAACACATCTCAGAATGTTTTAGTTTGCAGGAGGGATGAGGGGAACCATACTGTTCAACATCCTGGTATTTACCCCAGCAACAATTAAGTGCACAGTTCTTCTGAGAAGGATAGGTCAAATTTTGCGAGTCTGAAATCATTAACAGCTGTCCGGCACGGCGAGCGGTGGGTGTTGGCTTGGAGCAGTACAGCCCAGATGTACGGGCGGAGGTTTGCAACCCAGTGGCATTGGCGACAGCTGTTCACATGCGACCCGGTGTCGGAGGCGTCGTGGAGGTGGAGAAGAGACTGAAACATGCTACAGCACCATTGACTCAGCACAATTAATCCAGGAGCAGTATACCAGAATTCTAAGTGAATTACTTCCATCAGCGTGACAAGGCTACCAAGGGACAGATCGCAATTAGCTTGGGTATCTTCAGCTATTTGACAACGGTTACTACCCATCTTTGTATCGGAGGAAGTGACTACCTAACCTGTGGGAAGCCTACAGGGACGTCAGGTAAGCATCTGTAACAGTTACCTGGCGAGTGTGACGCGACTAAAAAAAAAAAAAAACAACCTCACCATGCAAAGGAACTCTCATGATTAATTTAATTAGACTATCAATTTGATATCAATGACGAGCCACCAGGCGGTTAGAAGCAAGGGCGAAAGTTCCACGGATATGATTCAAGAGTTGGAGCGGTATGTCAGGCTTTTTTTCGTTGCAGCTAGTTCTTTTAATGGAATTTCAGTGTTTCTCCTACAATGAGAGAGATGATCATCGTAATAAAATCAGCTATATTATCGAGTTTATAAAGTAATACGTGTGTGTGTATTGTATGTATTAAACTGGGGACCTAGAAACGACGGAGAGGCTTCGTCGCGCCGTAGCCCTCAGTGGTTCACAACCCCACAACAGACCACAGCAGTCCACCCACCCCACCGCCGCCCCACACCGAAACCCAGGGTTACTGTGTGGACCCGCCCTGGAACGTCTCAGACCACACGAGTGTAACCCCAAATGTTTGAGTGGTAGAGTAATTGTGGTGTACGCTTACGTGGAGACAGTGTTTGCACAGCAATCAAAAAATGGTTCAAATGGCTCTAAGCACTATGGGACTTAACATCTGAGGCCATCAGTCCCCTAGACTTAGAGCTACTTAAACCTAACTGACCTAAGGACATCACACACATCCATGCCCGAGCCAGGGTTCGGACCTGCGACCGTAGCAGAAGCGCCGTTGCGGACTGAAGCGCCTAGAACCACTCTGCCACAGCGGCCGGCGGACAGCAATCGCCGATATAGTGTAACTGAGGCAGAATAAGGGGAACCAGCCAGCATTCTCCGAGGCAGATGGAAAACCGCCTTAAAAACAATCCACAGGCTGGCTGGCACACCGGACCTCGACACTACTCCGCCAGGCGGATTCGTGCCGGGGGTCGGCACGCCTTCCCTCTCGGGAAGCAGCACGTTAGACCACGTGGCTAGCCGGGCGGGCCAAGTGATACATAGTATAAACCTGATATTTACAACTTCTCTGTGGTGCTACATTGAGACATTTCGTAAGTGACGAGACATTTTTTTACTTTAAGAGAATTCAAAAGTGAAGAGGTATCCTGTGACAGAGGCTGTGATGAGTCAAAAATGACTTTTGTATTCTAGTGCTGCGATGCAATACACACCGGGTGTTAAGCTGGTAAGGACAGATTTTTCACTTGATGAGAGGATACTTAGAGGAAATATAGCCTACACTATAGTGCTGTACAGGATTTTCACAACAAGTAACGATACTTTAGCAATGTGAAAACTTATGTTTGGTCCAGTTTCTTCTGCCTTAGAAGATAACTCATATAGAACGGAGGAATCTACATTTCGTGTGGGAAATTCAAGGTGTATTGATAAAACAACATCCCGTTTCGGATTTCTTAAACTGAGAAGTCTATGTCAGACGTGGAACTGCAGTTCATCCGAGTGGCACCGCGTTGTGCCATAGTCTACGGCAGGAGTGGTCATGAAGGCTCTGGCTACCTGAAGTCGAGGCTCAAGAAAGCTGTCGCGAGTCGCCGTTTCTCGGCTAGCCGGCTCTTCAGGTACACAATACACTCTGTATATGGCGTTGGACTACATTGGAAATGACTGATAAGTTTTCTTTTTTGTCTTGAGACGCTGTGTTCAGGTAACATAATGAGCACTAGATTCATAAAAAATTCTGTGCCATATGTTTCTCATGTTTCTGTTGGTTAGGATGACTTGCGACTCTTAAATAGATGTAAATGTGTTTCATTTCCAAATGATGTTGCTACATGAGTCCTGTATATAGGGGCAATGGGTCGCTGTTCCAATGTTATTACCCATCCTTATGTCTCTCCCAGCAGCAGCTGTTCAATTGTATATTGGCAGGAGGCTGCTCACCTATACTTCAGTGACAGGTTGCTTTCCTATCAATATTACCCACCCTTCCATATACCGCTATTGGCTAGACTGGCTACAGCAACTCCCTAGTGCTAAACTAATAGCGAAAATATCCTCTCCACATCCAGCATTTATTCAGTTATAGATCAGCACTGTACTTCAGTGATAGGTTGCTGTCCTACTATTATTACGACCCATCCTTTCCATATCCTTGGCTACACTGACTGGAGCAAGTCTCTAGTGCTAGACCAATAACGAATATATCCACTCCACATCCAGAAGTTACTGGCGGAACTGGACGGAGTTACTTCCCAGTGCTTGATCGGCGCCAGCTCAGATTGTTTAAATAAACAATATTCTACACTTTCTACAAAATAAAGACTCATATCTGTCCTGTCCGTCGGCTCAGCACAGATTGAGTCCTTTTCCCGCCAATTTCCAGGTGGGAGAGGGTAGGGCCAACAATTGATCAATTACACTACTGGCCATTAAAATTGCTATACCACGAAGATGACGTGCTACAGACCCGAAATTTAAACGACAGGAAGAAGATCCTGTGATACGCAGATGATTAGCTATTCAGAGCAAACATACCACGTTAGCGCCGGTGGCGACACCTACAAGGTGATGACATGAGGAAAGTTTCCAGCCGATTTCTCATACACAAACAACAGTTGACCGGTGTTGCCCGGCGAAACGTTGTTGTGATGCCTCGTGTAAGCAGGAGAAATGCGTACCATCACGTTTCCGACTTTGATAAAGGTAGGATTGTAGCCTATCGCGATTGCGGTTTATCGCATCGCGACATTGCTGCTCACGTTGGTCGAAATCTAATGACTGTTAGCAGAATATGGAATCGCTGCGTCCAGGAGGGTCATAAGGAACGCCGTGCTGGATCCCAACGGCCTCGTATCACTAGCAGTCGAGTGAATGTAACGGATCGTGCAGCCACGTCTCGATACCTGAGTCAACAGATGGGGACGTTTGCAAGACAACAACCATCTGCACGAACAGTTGGACGACGTTTGCAGTAGCATGGACTATCAGCTCGGAGACCATGGCTGCGGTTACCCCTGACGCTGCATCACAGACAGCCGGCCGCGGTGGCCGTGCGGTTCTAGGCGCTCCAGTCCGGAGCCGCGCTGCTGCTACGGTCGCAGGCTCGAATCCTGCCTCGGGCACGGGTGTGTGTGATGTTCTTAGGTTAGTTAGGTTTAAGTAGTTCTAAGTTCTAGGGGACTGATGAAATGGTTCAAATGGCTCTGAGCACTATGGGACTCAACTGCTGAGGTCATAAGTCCCCTAGAACTTAGAACTACTTAAACCTAACTAAGCTAAGGACAACACACACATCCATGCCCGAGGCAGGATTCGAACCTGCGACCGTAGCGGTCGCGCGGTTCCAGACTGTAGCGCCAGAACCGCTCGGCCACCAGCGGCCGGCGGGGACTGATGACCACAGCAGTTGAGTCCCATAGTGCTCAGTGCCATGTGAACCATTTTTTTGCGTCACAGACAGGAGCGCCTGCGATGGTGTACCCAACGACTAACCTGGGTGCACGAATGGGCCGGCCTGGGTGGCCGAGCGGTTCTAGGCGCTACATTCTGGAACCGCACGACTGCTACGGTCGCAGGTTCGAATCCTGCCTCGGGCATGGATGTGTGTGATGTCCTTAGGTTAGTTAGGTTTAAGTAGTTCTAAGTTCTAGGGGACTGATGACCTCAGAAGTTAAGTCCCATAGTGCTCAGAGCCATTTTTTGCACGAATGCCGAAACGACATTTTTTCGGATGAATCCAGGTTCTGTTTACAGCATCATGACGGTCGCATCCGTGTTTGGCGACATCGCTATGAATCAACATTGGAAGCGTCTATTCGTCATCGCCATACTGGCGTATCAGCAGGCGTGATGGTATGGAGTGCCATTGGTTACACGTCTCGGTCACCTCTTGTTCCCACTGACGTCACTTTGAACAGCGGACGTTACATTTCAGATGTGTTACGACCCGTGGCACTACCCTTCATTCGATCCCTGCGGAAGCCTACATTTCATCAGGATAATGCACGACCGCATGTTGCAGGTCCTGTACGGGATACAGAAAATGACAAGCACATTCTCCAGATCCCTCACCAATTGAAAAGGTCTGGTCAATGGTGGCTGAATAACTGGCTCGTCACAATACGCCAGTCACTACTCTTGATGAATTGTGGTATCGTGTTGAAGCTGCATGGGCAGCAGTACCTGTACACGCCATCCAAGCTCTGTTTGACTCAATGCCCAGGCGTATCAAGGCCGTTACTACGGCCAGAGGTGGTTGTTCTGGGTACTGATTTCTCAGGACCTATGCACCAAAATTGCGTGAAAATGTAAACACGTGTCAGTTATAGTATAATATATTTGTCCAATGAATACACGTTTATCACCCTGCATTTCTTCTTGGTGTAGCAATTTTAATTGCCAGTAGTGTAATTAATTTGATATCAAAAGTCACCAGAACCCCTGTTCCCTACTTCTCTCGTCCGAATCGTCTCCTAAGGAAGATGCTGTAGAGGTGTTGACGAACAATGGTATCTAAGTGGGCTGGTGCTCCATCATGCATTAGCCACGTTACCTCTTGCTCGTATTGCTGACGAGACTTCTGCAGTTAAAGGGGCAGAGTTTTCTGCGGGAATTCCACACAAACGTGTGTCAATAAAGGCGTTATGGCAAAACAAGTAGTCCAAATAGTAGGCCACCAATAATCGTTACCCCAAACATTGAAACTAAACCACTACTGACGCAATGATTCAACCATTCCCTGCAGATTTCCTGTAAACCATTTATGACGAGTGTGAAGGTTTACGATTAAATAAAACCAGGAAATAAATAATGTAATATACTAATGGTAATTGCTATATTGAAGACACACCGTCCGTTTCCAAGCGTATGAATCTTCTAGTTCCAATTTTTTCCTCTTACTTAATATTTCCCCTGTATATACCCTGCGGAATGGTATGCCATGACCCTCCTCCGAGTCCGTTATCGCAGTGGTGCTACCCCCAGATACCCAGCGTCGCAACCTGAGGTGGTAGAGCACGGAAGGAATAGGAGGAAATATCAGTGACACTGAAAGTTTGAGCCAGTCCTGGGGGGATGCCGAAATAGCCTAATGGTTCAAGGGACTGCACGCGGAAAGCGGGAAATCCTGTTCGGCTTCCGGTCCGAGACAAATGTTCATTAGTCATGACCATCTCGTTTATAAAACGGCTTCACGCGAAAGCGAGGACTGCTCTTCAAATGGACGATAACTTTACACTGCAGCTTATCTTTTCAATTTTGTGTTTAAATGATGTACGTACTGACAAGTCCATCATTTAGGAATAATAACTCCAGTCTCTACTTCGCCCGCATCTCGTGGTCGTGCGGTAGCGTTCTCGCTTCCCGGGTTCGATTCCCGGCGGGGTCAGGGATTTTCTCTGCCTCGTGATGGCTGGGTGTTGTGTGCTGTCCTTAGGTTAGTTAAGTTTAAGTAGTTCTAAGTTCTAGGGGACTTATGACCACAGCAGTTGAGTCCCATAGTGCTCAGAGCCAGCCCAGCCAGCCAGTCTCTACTTCTACCTCCTAAGGTACATGACTTGTCTGTCACATACGGCCTGACGTTTTTTATTTCTTTCTAAATGAGCACAGGCCAATAAAACTAGTCACCCGTAGGACACGTCACGCTAATACCATGTAACACAGCCCCTAGTCTTGATAATGGAATCAGTTCAGTGGGGAAGACAATCCACGAGTTTCTTACGGTGTGCCAAACGTAGATGTGGCCATTCAGTGACAATCAGATTCCACATGTCTATCAAATTACGGAAAGACTCATTGCTGCCCTTCACCCGCCAAACAGTCCTAGAAATTTTCTGTGAAGTTAAATCGAGTGATTTAACGGGCCATTCGATGTGCCATAGGGTGTCAGAGCATTCGTTTGTCACACCAGAAACATATGCGTAGGAGTGCATTTCCGTAAACGAAGTCCTACCTAGGTCATCCTGCCGCCTTGGCAGAACTGCCGAAACTGCGCCCCTCCCCACTCCCAAAAACATTTTCTGCAATTTTTTCCGACACATATTTAGGATATTTTGTAACTTCTAAGGTAAGATTAATAAAAAAGATGTGTTATTGAAAGATATTATTTCAGTGAGCTAAATAAATGACAAATATTGAACACAACATAAGGGGTGTTTCATTGTAGTAAATAAAAAGCGCAAATTGTATATACTCTTTCTAAAACAATTAAAAGTACTCATAAAACAAAATCAACCTCTTGTTGTTTGTGACAACTATGATATTTTAGTATGATGTGCAATAAAGAACAGACTTTATTTCCTCCTCATAATTTATTGAGGTTCGTTGTTAATTCAAAATAAAAAAATAGGGCTATATTTAAGTATTGAGACAACATTCATTTCAAAAAATGGCGTTTTTAATATAATTTTAATTATCAGAATTTTAATTAATTGCTAAAACTATGATGGTGCTACAGTCAGTGGAATTATCATAAATACCTTCAAAGGTATGTCGGTATTTGGGTAAGCACCTAGTAACCCATATGAAAAATAAAACCGCGACTGCACCTGGGCTCTTCAGTAGTTGTGTACTCACCTGATGATGGCCGGACGTCTCTGGGCCGAAATATCGTGGCAGAATGTCGACGGGATCCGGCTGCATACCCGGAAATTATTAGAAGAAGAAATACGCCGGGAAAATTTCAGAAGTCAAAACCTCAAAATATTGAAATGGAAAGCTGCAATGCTCTTCATCAGCTATTTCGACTGCAATTAGAAACCTGCTACTTCGTTAACCCATATGTGAAATAAAACCTCAAAATATTGAAATTGAAAGCTCCAATGCTCTTCATCAGCTATTTCGACTGCAATTAGAAACCTGCTACTTCGTTAACTTGGACAGATGTATCGGTATTTGTGCTGTATTTGGCACCAAACTCAGCTATTTATTTTTTTAAATCAGACAAAGAGCTCTAACTTAAGACGCTTCCAACACTAAATTAAAGTGAGATCAGATGGTTTGTTATATGTGAGATCTGTTTTCCAGTTCGTTCACTACTGTATCAAATTCTTTCACGTCTTCAGTTGGCAGATATCAGCAAAAATCAGAAGCCTTCGGTGAAATAGTATATTTACTTCAGCCATGCGTTCGCCAACCTTTGATATCTTACAGTAGCAAGCGAAGTACCAAAGATACCGCCATTTTAGTCCGCCCAAATAGTAAATATAGCTTGCGAGAGGTGGAGTAGAAGAGTTTATTTTTTTAACTCGTTCATACTGCGCGTCAACGAGTAATAGAACGTGTATTGTATATTTCTACTGCAGTAACAGAAACTGAAATAAAAGCGTTCGAAAACTTTCGCATTTTGTGATTTTGCAGAAAGTTTGAAAAATAGCTATTTTTTGCCCTTGGTACTGGGCGCAAAAAAATTCTAGTAATCAAATTTATCGATATTTTTACGCTCTTTTAAAAAGGGAATAGACAACAAAGCAGTAGGAACACGAAAAACTACGATTTTTTGAAAAACAGATTTTTTGAAAAACTGAAAAAGTTTGATATTTTCAATGTTTTCCGACTAAAGAAGGATTAGCCAACGTAAATTTTGTTGGCAAAACTTGGTTTTCCAATCTTTCCAACGATATGAACTAGTTAAAAAGATAATATTTTCTACCCCACAGTATGACTGGGCTACTTGTTCAACATGGGCTGACTATGGAGGTGGCACTTGTGTGAACCGAGCACGTTGTTGACACATGGCCCACGTGATGCCTCTTCTGTAGTACTCATTTCTCTATGATGCTACTTGGACAACAGGACGCTGTGACAATAGCGTGTGGTTAGAGTCTCGGTCATAGGAACAGGCATCTTCTCCTATCCTGAGCAGAAGGGGAAACGCTTCTTTTCCCAAGAAGACGGTAGGAACCCGTGATGTTGGTGCACTCAAGTAGAGCTCCTGAATTATTTTTAACGGTTGTTGCGCCCCTTTGTGACTGCGTCCTTGGCGGGGATCAATCTCGTCAAGGTCTCGGTATGGATCTGGTTATAAACATGGCTGTTGTATATTAAAAAAAAATAACGTCCTGTTTCATGTTCACGGCAACGTAAGTGGGTCGGACCAAACCATGATACCAAAAGCATCCGAAATATACCACAGAATAATCTCCGTCCTAAACTGCACCCTCTACACACTGGGGGTTAAACGTCTCACTCGGCCTCCAAGCTTTGATCTTCTGAAAAACAGGCAAAATGTCGACTCCAGTTAGCTACTTTCCAGGTCCAGAGTTTTGTGGACCACTGAAGGGGTCCAGCTTGTGTACCACAGTGACAGATAGCTTTTTGCGACTTACTCGACTCCGTATCTCCATTGCGCGCAGTTTGTTTAGGAATGTTCGCTCGGAAACTGGTTGACATGAATCTGCATTTACTGACAGCATCAGTCCTTGTGAGGCTTGAAAACGACTGTAATTGACAAGGTGTGACCCTAGTTTCCGGTCCCTACCTGTTGGGATCTTTCTACGACCGTCGCTCTTACTTCATGTTTCATTGCTTCGACTGGTACTCAGACGTGTTGGGCAGACCACGTAGGCAGACCAACAAATCGGGCAACTGCACTCGTATGATCTTGGGAGCGTTCGAACACTATAGCTCCTTTCTGCCATTCTGTCACGATTCCACGTCTGAATGCCTCTGTATGCACTACAATTAATCAAATCTTGACCTCATGTTCGCTATGACAGCCATGGGTAGGCAGCTTGTAGTATGTTTCTAGAGACATGATTTACAATGGGTGCTTGAAATTTTATAAGTTGGCCTCCACAGAATAGTTTACTCTGTCCTCAAGAGTCTGTCAGGTTATTTCATTCAGCCTCTCCGCTGATACCCTCCAGATCAAACTGACCTTTGGCCGTATTCAGTCCCCCTTGTTAGCAGTATTTGGTATGGGTCCCACATACCTCAGCAGTATTTTAGGATGAGTCGCACGCAGCGGTGACCGGTTATCATCTGCTAATGTACTACAGCACACTGTAAATATCGCACTAAAAATTAAACCATTTCTCTTCGAATGCGAGCCATAAATCACACTATAATTATGTCAGTTCTCTTTTAATGTGTGCTCATAAGCAAATAAAACGGACGAAAGCATGTTTTGTAGCGCTCTCTCCATGATAATCAGAAACCAATGTCAAGCGCTGAAATGATGGTCTGCCACACTATAATTAGCTCAACGCAGCTGCCTGTTTTCGACTCCGCATGCTCTGATGTGATGTCATACATTCTGACGCTATGAGTGCTACGTTGTTCACAACACCAAGTCGGTATTATTCTTTTAAACTGTGTATAGCATAGTGTGCAAGCGTCGAAGATGAAGTGTCTTGAGGAGCTGTTGTCGTCACCATGCAGTGGCCAAGTAGTTTAATGCCCAGTCTGGCAGACTGTGGACTCAGGTTTGATTCCCACCATCTCCTTTCATTTTATTTCATTCCTCATAATATTAACTATTAATTATTAAATTTAAATACATTTAAACAGTTCAATTTATATACGAGGAATTAATATATTTACTTAAGTTACAATTAGTACAATTCGTATTCTTGTAAGTCAAAACACTACAGGCCCTCAGACATTAGTAAAATTTTGCACGAGCCGCCATTGGTGATTGGTAAGCAGTCTCCTTTGTAGACAGATTACACCTCCCTAGCTTTCTACCAATAAACGGAGGTCTGCCACCTGCTTGACCCAAGATTGAGCCTATGTGATAATTTAATTTCATGTCCCTACAACGTGTTACTCTCAGGTATTTGTATGAATCGACTGATTCCAGCTGTTACTAACTGGTATTATAGTCATAGGATACTGTGTGTTTCCGTTTTTTGTGAACTGCACAGTTTTAGATTTCTGAACATTTAAAGCAAGTTGCCAATCTTTGCAGCACTTTAAAATCTTATCAAGAACTGATCGAATATTTGTACAACTACTTTCAGACAATACAGAGAGGTTTAGTACTGGAATTTCGATAGAGCAGTTTCCGGGAAGAGATGGACAACATATTACTTCCTTCCTTACGCATGTCGTGAGATGACCACGACGAGAAAATTCGAGAAATTAGAGCCTGTACAGAGGCTTACCGACGATCATTCTATGCCCAGTTCGCGAATGGAAGATTCAAGAGGGGGCGGGGGGGGTCAGTTAGTGGTAGGAAAAGTATCATCCGCACCACACAACGTTAGGTGGCTTACAGAATGTGATGTATTTGAACTTCCTTATGGATGAACACGTCATCTGCGAAAAGTCTGACGTTAATGTTGTTATATTGCCCGTAAAGACATTAATAAACAACATGAATAACAAGGATCCAAACGCACTTGCCCAGGTCACACTCGAAGTTACTTCTACGTCTGTCGACGACTCTCCATCCAAGGTAACATGCTGCGTCCTTCCTACCAAAAAAACTCCTCAGTCCAGTCATAATTTCGCTTGAAAACCCATGATTGTACTTTTGATAATAAGCGTAGATGTGGTACAGATTTCAATGATTTTCGGGAGTCGAGAAATCCTGCGTCTACCTGACTACCTTAATCCACGGTTTTCAGTTTGTCAGGCGAGAAGAGCGCGAGCTGTGTTTCACATGATCGATGTTTTTGGAACCCATGCTGGTTGGCGTAGACGTCGTTCTGTTCAAGGTACCTCATTACGTTTACGCTCAGAATAGGTTCTAAGATTCTACAACAATTGGATATCATGGTTGGGGCTGTCTTGTGTTATCCTTGTCGTAGATAAGTATGACCTGCGCCTTCTTCTAACGGCTGGGCATAACTTTTTGTTCGAGAGATCTACGATAGATTTTAGCTAGAGGAAGGACTATCTCGACTGCAAATTCAGTGCAGAATCCGATAGCGATTCCATCGGGCACTGAGGCTATGCTCAATTTTAACGATTTTAGTTAAAGAAAAAAAGTTATAACACACGAATGAGTTGTCTGTGTGCAGTATTCAAATGATATTTTACGACACCGTAACTATACATGTTACACTGTTTTGTTATTTAAACCTTTTGGCAGGTAGAACTGTGTGAGTAACCAATGTTAAAACCATCTCCTGATAGAGCAAGTTGCGCAACAGCAAGACATTGGGCTACTATTCGGTATGATGTACCTTTATTGCAGCTAAAGTAAGATTTTAATGACAACAAATAATTGAAATATGTGAGTAGGTCACGATGTGCCAGGCTCTGAGCCAGAAACGTGGCGATAAAAAGTGGATGCCGCACTTCAGACGTTAGCTATCTCTTCAGTTTACTTCAGATGTGGTGGCGTGTTCGCTGAGAAACAGTAGTTTAGGGGAAGTCGAGCGTGTGAAGATAATGCACTGTCGCTGCCGATCTGCACGAATGCATCTGCGGGACAGCATTTCTGTCAAAAAGTCATGTCCTTGTGGTTGTGCATACATAGCTCACTCTGAGGGTCATAGAATAGGAGCAGTAGAGTTAGTACACGCTATACGCGCTTCACCAACAGGCTAAAGGCCTGTGTCGGTAAACATGCTCCGAGACAGTTTGAAGTGCGATGGAGCTCAAGGCACATAACGTCTTGCTGTAAATGCTCCCATGCTACATTAAACGAACTAACTTAGACGATTAAAATGCCGTGGTACCTTCTCTCTGTCTCATGTCTATGAAATCTTTTTCTCTTCTAAAAGGGTAGCATTCATCTCACGCTAGCTTTGGAAAACCCGACATCATAGTGACGTAACGCTACGTCATCGTGACGTAAATAAACCTAAATCGACTTCATGAGTACGTGTATCGACCTTTGCAGTTGTACCACAGAGGTTGCACCGATAACGTGAAAGCTAAATGTAAATACATGTGTAGAAACGAAGTTACAGCAGTCGTGTGGTAGGTTCAGCCCAGTTGAATTAGTTATTAAGCTGGAATCCTAACAATTTTCGATGTTATTGTATGTTTCTTGAACATAATGAATGTCTGAACGAAGGAACCACAACGAAAGGAAAAAAAAATGCTTGCACTATTTTTTTAAAAAATCCGATGAATCGTCCATTAATCATGTGGACAGAACCATGAAATAATGAACTATTAAGCTGTAATCCAAAGACTTTGGGATGTTATTGAGTATTTCATGAACATAATGAAAGTCAAAAAAAGGTTGTAGTCATTTTTAAAAAATCCCATGAGTTGTGCATGATTGTGTCGACAGAAACGTTAAATAAGTAATTATTAAGCTCTAATCCCAAGAACGTGGGATGTTATTGTGTGTTTCATGAACATAACGAATATCTGAACGAAGGAACTATAAGCACAACGAAAGTCAAAAGAAGCGAGTAGTCAGCCGGCCGCGGTGGTCTCGCGGTTCTAGGCGCGCAGTCCGGGACCGTGCGACTGCCTCGGGCATGGATGTGTGTGATGTCCTTAGGTTAGTTAGGTTTAAGTAGTTCTAAGTTCTAGGGGACTGATAACCACAGCAGTTGAGTACCATAGTGCTCAGAGCCATTTGAACCATTTTTGAAGTAAGTAGTCATTTCTTAAAAAGTTCCGATTAATTGTGCATAAATCATGTGGATACAAACGTGAAATAGGGAGAAATTAAAGTGTTTCGTATTTTTATAAAAGCCAATGGATTGTACATAATTCTTCTGGGCAGAAACGTTAAACCGAGAAATTAATGTGGTTCCATTTAATTTTGCCTTCATGTTGCAGATCAACTCAGAAAATTTTGCTCTTCATAAATAAATTATTGCATGATGAGATTATAATATACACTCCTGGAAATTGAAAAAAGAACACATTGACACCGGTGTGTCAGACCCACCATACTTGCTCCGGACACTGCGAGAGGGCTGTACAAGCAATGATCACACGCACGGCACAGCGGACACACCAGGAACCGCGGTGTTGGCCGTCGAATGGCGCTAGCTGTGCAGCATTTGTGCACCGCCGCCGTCAGTGTCAGCCAGTTTGCCGTGGCATACGGAGCTCCATCGCAGTCTTTAACACTGGTAGCATGCTGCGACAGCGTGGACGTGAACCGTATGTGCAGTTGACGGACTTTGAGCGAGGGCGTATAGTGGGCATGCGGGAGGCCGGGTGGACGTACCGCCGAATTGCTCAACACGTGGGGCGTGAGGTCTCCACAGTACATCGATGTTGTCGCCAGTGGTCGGCGGAAGGTGCACGTGCCCGTCGACCTGGGACCGGACCGCAGCGACGCACGGATGCACGCCAAGACCGTAGGATCCTACGCAGTGCCGTAGGGGACCGCACCGCCACTTCCCAGCAAATTAGGGACACTGTTGCTCCTGGGGTATCGGCGAGGACCATTCGCAACCGTCTCCATGAAGCTGGGCTACGGTCCCGCACACCGTTAGGCCGTCTTCCGCTCACGCCCCAACATCGTGCAGCCCGCCTCCAGTGGTGTCGCGACAGGCGTGAATGGAGGGACGAATGGAGACGTGTCGTCTTCAGCGATGAGAGTCGCTTCTGCCTTGGTGCCAATGATGGTCGTATGCGTGTTTGGCGCCGTGCAGGTGAGCGCCACAATCAGGACTGCATACGACCGAGGCCACACAGGGCCAACACCCGGCATCGTGGTGTGGGGAGCGATCTCCTACACTGGCCATACATCACTGGTGATCGTCGAGGGGACACTGAATAGTGCACGGTACATCCAAACCGTCATCGAACCCATCGTTCTACCATTCCTAGACCGGCAAGGGAACTTGCTGTTCCAACGTCCGCATGTATCCCGTGCCACCCAACGTGCTCTAGAAGGTGTAAGTCAACTACCCTGGCCAGCAAGATCTCCGGATCTGTCCCCCATTGAGCATGTTTGGGACTGGATGAAGCGTCGTCTCACGCGGTCTGCACGTCCAGCACGAACGCTGGTCCAACTGAGGCGCCAGGTGAAAATGGCATGGCAAGCCGTTCCACAGGACTACATCCAGCATCTCTACGATCGTCTCCATGGGAGAATAGCGGCCTGCATTGCTGCGAAAGGTGGATATACACTGTACTAGTGCCGACATTGTGCATGCTCTGTTGCCTGTGTCTATGTGCCTGTGGTTCTGTCAGTGTGATCATGTGATGTATCTGACCCCAGGAATGTGTCAATAAAGTTTCCCCTTCCTGGGACAATGAATTCACGGTGTTCTTATTTCAATTTCCAGGAGTGTATAATGTAGCCTGTTTATAACACGTCATTTTTCTTTATACGCTGTGTACTGTGAAAAACAATGATATTTCGTCTATAATTGTTACTCACATTTTAATATTCAAGCAGTATCAACTATAAAAAACAGTGAGTTTCCTAGTAGTATTGCCAAATGATGTTGAACACTGACTGTCACAATGGGTGAACTACTTGACAAAATAACCTCAACAGCTCACAGTTTTTAGCAGCACTAAGTGATGTTTCATATGCGATGGTGGAATACCGTGTTTGTTTATTCTCTCAATACACATGGTATAAATTTTGGGGGACGTTTGGCATAATTACTATAGCTATTTCCATATTGACTAAGAGTCATACAAAAAGTAGCTGAAAATGGCGACAGCACTCACTGTTTTCAGTTGCTTAAAATGCTGGTAAATGTGACTTGCATGTCATTGTTTGTTCACAGTATACAACGTATACAGAAAAGTAATGACGTGTTATAACAGGTCAGTACATTATAATCATCAGCCATAATTTATTTATGCAGGGCAAAATTTTCCGAGTTGATCTGCAACATGAAGGCAAAATTAAAATTCCAGCAACATTCGAAATTGTCTTTGGAACTACATTAATTTCTCGGTTTAATGTTTCTGTCCAGAAGAATTATGTACAATCCATTGGCTTTTACAAAAATACGAAACAATTTAATATCCCCATGTTTCACATTTCTATCCACATGATTTATGCACAATTAATCGGATTTTTTTTAAAAAAAATGACTACTCGCTTCTTTTGACTTTCGTTGTGCTTATGGTTCCTTCGTTGAGATATTCGTTATGTTCATGAAACACACAATAACATCCCACATTCTTGGGATTAGAGCTTAATAATTAATTATTTGACGTTTGTATCGACACAATCATGCACGATTCATGGGAGTTTTTGAAAATGACTACAAGCTTTTTTTTTACTTTCATTATGTTCAAGAAGTACCCAATAACATCCCAAATTGTTTGGATTACAGCTTAATAATTAATTATTTCGTGTTTCTGTCCCCATGATTTATGGGCGATTCATCGGATATAAAAAAATGACTGCAAGCGTTTCTTTTTTACTTTCGTTGTAGTTCCTTCGTTCAGACATTCATTATGTTCAAGAAACACACAATAACATCCAAAATTGTTAGGATTCCAGCTTAATAACTAACTCAGCTGGGCTGAACATACCATACGACTGCTGTAACTTCGTTTCTATACGTCTATTTACATTTAGCTTTCACGTTATCGGTGCAACCTCTGTGGTACAACTGGAAAAGTCGATACACGTACTCATGAAGTCGATTTAGGTTTATTTATGTCAACATGACGTAGCGTTACGTTACTATGACGTAGGGTTCTCCTCGCCTAGCGTGAGATGATGCTACCACTTCTGAAAATGTTTGTTATTAGATATCCAAAAAAGGGACATAAAGCCGTAAAATACAGTATTTTGCTAAAAGACCTTAAGGGAACATAAAGGAAAATCTCGTCAGTTTTCTAAATACTGTATCTTAAAGAATAAGAGTTGTTAGGTCCATGTAATTCTTACCATATTTTAACAAATCTTTTGGGAACATTTTAACGTACGAACCACAGCTTTTGGTCACATAATTTTTCTCTCCTATATTTTGCTTTGCAAGTGTAATAAAGCATGTTAATAATTAATGTACAAACTACACTGGTCAGAACATTATATGGCCACCTACCTAATAGCCGATATGTCGTCCTTTGGCAAGGATAACAGGGACGAAGCGTCGTGGTATGGAAGTAATGAGGCCTTGGTAGGTCGCTATAGGGAGTTGGTACCACATCTGCACACAAAATTCACCTAATTCCCCCGTAAATACCTGGGAGGGGGCGATGAGGTATGACACCACGTTCATCTCATCCCAGATGTTTTCGATCGATTTCGGATCTGGTGAGTAGAAGGAGGCGGGGGGGGGGGGGGGAGGGAGCGAAGAAGCACCTCAAATGGAACTCGCCACTGTGTTGCTCGAACCACTCCATAACACTTCTGGGCTTGTGACACATGGTGCACTATGTGTTGAAAAATGCCACTGCCGTCGGGAAACACGATCGTCATGAAGAGGTGTACGTGATTAGCAACCAGTGTATGGTGCTCCTTTGCTGGCACGGTGCATTGCACGAGTTCCATTGGACCCATGGATATCGACGTGAATGTTCTCCAGACCATAATGGAGCCGCCGCCAGCGTGTCTCCGTCCCACAGTCTCAAGAAGCTGTTCCGCTGGAAGACGACGGAATCGCGCCCTCCCATCGTCAAGATGAAGAAGGTATCGGAATTCATCAGACCATGCAACACTCTGCTACTGTGTCAACATCCAGTACCCATTTCAGTCGTAGTTGCCGATGTCGTGGTGTTAACATTGGCACATGCACTGGTCGTCGGCTGCGGAGGCCCATCGTTAAGAGTGTTCGGTGCACTGTGTGTTCACATATACACTATTGGCCATTAAAATTGCTACACCTCGAAGATGACGTGCTACAGGCGCGAAATTTAACCGACAGGAAGAAGATGCTGTGATATGCAAATAATTAACTTTTCAGAGCATTCACACAAGGTTGGCGCCGGTGGCAACACCTACAACGTGCTGACATGAGGAAAGTTTCCAAACGATTTCTCATACACAAACAGCAGTTGACCGGCATTGCCTGGTGAAACGTTGTTATGATGCCTCGTGTAAGGAGGAGAAATGCGTACCATCACGTTACCGACTTTGATAAAGGTCGGACTGTAGCCTATATCGATTACGGTTTATCGTATCGCGACGTTGCTGCTCGAGTTGGTCGAGATCCATTGACTGTTAGCAGAATATGGAATCGGTGGGTTCAGGGGGGTAATATGGAACGCCGTGCTGGATCCCAACGGCCTCGTACCACTAGCAGTCGAGATGACAGGCATCTTATCCGTATGGCTGTAACGGATCGTGCAGCCACGTCTCGATCCCTGAGTCAACAGACGGGGACGTTTGCAAGACAGCAACCATCTGCACGAACTGTTCGACGACGTTTGCAGCAGCATGGACTATCATCTCGGAGACCATGTCTGCGGTTAGCCTTGACGCCGCATCACAGACAGGAGCGCCTGCGATGGTGTACTCAACGACGAACCTGGGTGCACGAATGGCAAAACGTCATTTTTTCGGATGAATCCAGGTTCTGTTTACAGTATCATGATGGTCGCATCCGTGTTTGGCGACATCACGGTGAACGCACATTGGAAGCACGTATTCGTCATCGCCATACTGGCGTATCACCCGACGTGATGGTATGGGGTGCCACTGGTTACACGTCCCGGTCACCTCTTGTTCGCATTGACGGCACTTTGAACAGTGGACGTTACATTTCAGATGTGTTACGACCCGTGGATCTACCTTTCATTCGATCCCTGCGAAACCCTACATTTCAGCAGGATAATGCACGACCGCATGTTGCAGGCCCTGTACGGGCCTTTCTGCATACAGAAAATGTTCGACTGCTGCCCTGGCCAACACATTCTCCAGATCTCTCACCAATTGAAAACATCTGGTCAATGGCGGCCGAGCAACTGGCTCGTCACAATACGCCAGTCACTATTCTTGATGAACTGTGGTATCGTGGCGAAGTTGCATGGGCAGCTGTACCTGTACACGCCATCCAAGCTCTGTTTGACTCAATGCCCAGGCGTATCAAGGCCGTTATTACGGCCAGAGGTGATTGTTCTGGGTACTGATTTCTCAGGATCTATGCACCCAAATTGCGTGAAAATGGAATCACACGTGAGTTCTAGTATAATATATTTGTCCAATGAATACCCGTTTATGATCTGCATTTCTTCTTGGTGTAGCAATTTTAATGGCCAGTAGTGTACTTGTACTCTGCCCAGTATTAGAGTCTGATGTTAGCTCCGCCACAGTTCGCCGCCCGTGCTGTTTTACCAGTCTGCCCAGCATACGACGACCAACATCCGTAATGAGGGGTGGCCGCCCAACACCACGGCATCTGGACGTGGTTTCCCCTTGGTTTCGCCATGTGTTGAAGACACTCACCACTCCTGGAACACCCGACAAATCGTGCGATTTCCGAAATGCTCGTGCCGAGCCTCCAGGTCATCACAATCTGTCCTTGGTCAAACTCAGATAGACAGCGCGCCTCCCCCATTCTAAACACGGACAGCATGCTCACTGATACTAAATGCAACATGCGTGTGTCTGATTGACAGTCATTCATCGCCTAGTGACGTTGCTATCGCCTGGGCACCTGGACGGGTTCGCATCGATAATAGGTTCTTGGTCCTAATATTCTCGCTGATCAGTATATGTGCACGTATCACAATACAAAACCAATATTGATTTTTTTCTGGAAGTTCTTAAATCAGTTATCCTTGAAGTACACCTTTTAATACAAGCCAATAGAGCCTATTTTGCCTTAACAAAACTTCTATCCTCAAGGCTCTTGACTCGTACCACTAAATTAACTATCTATAAATCACTTATACGACCAGTGCTTACATATGCCTCTGAAGCCTGGACATTAACAACTAAAGATATTGAAATACTGGATGCATTTGAAAGAAAGGTACTTAGAAGAATTATCGGCCCAATCTGTGAAAGAGGAAGATGGAGGAGGAGATACAATCATGAGTTGTATATCATATACAAAGACTAACCCATCAAAAGGATAGTGAAATCATGCAGACTGAGGTGGGCGGGACATTTGGCTCGCATGAATGATACAGAAGTACCAAAAAGAATATTACAAGGAAAGCCAAGAGGCCAGAAAGGACGTGGTCGACCAAGAGTCAGATGGGAAGATGGAGTAATCGAACATCTTAGGAAGATGGGCTATAGAAACTGGAGAGTACTGGCAAAGGACCGAGAGAAATGGAAGGAAATTGTAGAAGAGGCCAAGGCTTATCATGAGCTGTAGAACCAAGGAAGAAGAAGATAAAAAATTGCAATAAGTAACTCATAGTTTATCTTCAAAAACATTTTAATTTTAAATTTTAGGTCATAAGAATGAGCTACTTTTTAATTAAGTTTGTTCTGAGACAGTATACAAAATCTCAACCCTCTATTTTAATAGTTTTTAACCAGTGTGTACCAGCGCATCAAATATGTGAACTTTCGAAAAATTCAAGTAAAGTAAAAACGCATTTCTCTATCGTTTCGAAGAGTCTCCTGCTGTCAGTGACGAACCTTTCTGCATACTGAGTCCCACAGGCACTCTCGTCTATTCCATAACCTTATACCTTGGCACTGAACCACCACTGAAACATAAAAGAAATACTTTTTTAAAAGTATTTCGTCCAACCAGAACAGCTTTTCATATCTGTTCCCTTACATAGCTGTTGAAATTCTCATTTGGCTTTCGAGACCTACCATGTAAACACTTCTCTGATAATCTTGTGTCACAAAGATCGCTAAGTACATGTTTTTTCAACTTGCATTATAAAAAGTGGCAAAGAATGCTTATGGCTGTATGTCTTACATTCAATAATAGCCCTCTGGTAGCCACACCATGGCTCATATCCAAGTGGCCAGAGTTCATGACATGGGTTATAATTTGTAAATGTTTTATGTAAGAAGGCAGCCCATACTGCCTTTCTCAAAGGATTCAATCTGATAAGTTTTAAAACATTCCCACTACTACTAAAAAAACATAAAATTTCCTGAAGTTGTTGATAAGGTCCCATAGGAAACTACCACAACTAATTTCATTACTTCGCTATAAACACGTATGACAGTGGCAAAACAGTGTCTAAACTCTCTGTATACACAAAAGCGAAGCAACCATGCTGCTTTCAGAGGTTAACCACCATTAGAGACAAAAGACTCATAAAAATAAACAACTGAGAACCAAATTCTGGGCACAACAAGAAATTGAATACATAATTGGCGAATATCAAATCCAAACAAATCTTGCCCAGAAAAATTTTTGTTCTTAAATTTATTCACAGACATCAAAAAAATTTGTAATAAGTAAGTAGATTGCACCTTTGTGAAGTTTAAAAGCTTAATGACTCAGTGGGTCGCAAATCTCACTCCAAAATTCTAAAAGAAGATCTGGACCTCCAAATCACTGCAGTTTTTAATGAAACACTACATGGTGGTACAAAAACTAAGGTAAAATTCAGGCGAGAAATTTCGGAATAGTTTTTGAAATTAAAACGGGAGGGGGGCAGGGTGATAGACTCTTTCTTTTACTTTTCAACTGTGCCTAGAAAAACGTAATATAAGAGTGGCGAAAACAGAAATGGGTACCGGTACTTAAAACTGACCAATCGAATCAATTATGAAAAACCAGTATTAAAGTAGACTGCTTAGCTTTTGCAGACGACCTGGCAGTTCTCTGACAGAACATTCAAATAACACTGAAACAGTAAGTCTAGAAACTTTATTTTAAAACAAAAAAAGTACATTTCTATCAATAACATGATACTCAAAATTCCAAAAAGCTAAATATGGGAAAATGAAACGCGCTTCTCATTTCAAATATTTAGGCGAAACCATTCAGGAGACTGGCCTGGGAAAGACTGATTACGAAATTCGTGGCCACTAGATGGAAACTGCCTTCAGTCTTACAAGTAAAGCATCTCAAAATACACGAAACTGAGAAAATACACGGTCATAAAACAAAAGCGTCTTTATGGGACTGAAATGCTAATTTTAGGCACAAAGAGAGATATCGGAGAAATCGAGAAAAGAGAATGAAAACTAATCGGAAAACTTTTAGGTCCAAATTATAGTGAAGAGGGAACATGCAAATTAAAGAAAATAAAGAAAAGTGTGCCAACATTTATTCAGATATAAAAAAGTGCAGGCTAGAATTTTATGAAGATAATAGCCAGACAGGTTGTGAAATTGTGCAACAGCCACAATAAACCTACAAATTAAGCAATAAAATGAATCGGTGCAGTAAAAGAAGACGTGAAGGAATCAGGAATAAAACATGATTTACCACACGGAAAAACTTTTAGACAGAAAATTCACAATTGGACAGATTGGCTGGTAGAAAAACCAATGAAGACCGGAACAACTTGGTCTGACGAGGGGGAAAGAAGCTATGCTGAGTAATGTTGGCACGAAGAAAAACCAAAACAAAACTCTGAAAATGTTCTTTGTTGTACATTTAATTGATGCATAAGTTCGTAATGTTTTTCCATAAGTTTAATAAACACAACAGATACACATAACAGAGATTCTAGTCATCAAGAATGTCTTCTCCTTCAATATTTACAACAGTCTGCCAACGCTGGGGTAACTTTTCGCTTCCTTAATTGTAGAAATCGTGTGGTTTTTAGGCGAAGAACTTGTCGAGACATGTTCGGAGCGCATTTTTATCCGGAAGGAAGTTCCTTGAAGGCTTTTCGGTAGAGAGCGGAAAAAGGTGAAAATCTGAGGCTGCCAGATCAGGTGAATAAGATGGATGCAGAATGTATAGTGTTCTCTGTCAGTCTAGCAGAATGCGGGCCGGAGTTATCCAGGAGTAGCATCACTTCACGCAGTCTTCGTGGTTGTTGTTCTCGGACTGCGTATGCAAGCTATTCGTAGTACACCACAACATCGCTGTTCCACCAGATGCATAACAACATCTTTTGGGGACGCGAGCAGATCTTTGTGCAGGCAGTTGCTGCTTTGTTTGGACTCAACCATTACTTTCATTTCCTTATGTTAGCATAAAGATACCATTTCTCGTCATCAGTAACGGTACAGAATAGGAATAGTCGATTTGTTCGCGAGCCAATTAATGGCGAGGAAGCAGAGATGCACATACCGTCACCTGCTTATTTTTGTGATTTTGGATTAGAGAATGTGGTAGCCATACAAGAGATTTTTGAACCTTCCCCAATGCATGCAAATGTCAAACGATGGTGGAATGATCACATTTCATCACATTTGGCTGTTTTAGATTACAATGACATGGATTAATGGGATTTGGTGGGAGTGCAGCGGCACCAGTTTAATTTTTTCATTGGTGGGACAGTAAATATAACTTTTGAGATTTTTTAAGACACCTCTGGGTCTGCTTCCAGGGGAGACACTTCAGGATCTTCTCTCATTTGAGACACTTCAGTAAGGACGCTTCGGGCAGAGACTTCGCCCAGCAGAACTCTGGTTCAGACCTCGTCTGCTGCTGCAAGCAAACAGGCGCACTTAGCGAGGTATCGGCACCACCTGCAGTAAGCACATTCACATTTCAATGAAGGCGAGATTTACGAGCAGCACCGGCAGTGTAGGTCGCGATGAATTTAGTAACTCTCCATAATTTCACGGTTAGGTTCAGCTTAGCAACTGGGGCAATTGTCTCACTTCTGTTTCGTGCACGATATGCTGTCATTGCTGTCGAGACGCGTCTTATGGACAGTCAGTTTTTAATAGTAAGCTGAATTTACCATCACGTACTTCACTATTCTAAACTTTGCCAACCATAGGTCATTCCAGTTTTGTTTTCTTTGTTTTATTATTAGCGTTTGGTACATCAGGAGTACACTTTTACTGAATTCAAAGAAAATCAATTAATAAACTTACGGATTTACCTTATCTTTGAATTTCATTTCATAGTTAGTCATCCCGTTGCACGGTTAGTGAAAATTTGTAATTACCATAACCCCCATGGGTGGGTCGAAAATTAGCGTTTGTTCTCTGTTGCACACAGTTCAATTAGCATATTTCTTTGGGTAGAGATCTACACTCATGCTCATAAATTAAGGATAATTGCAGAGTGTCCTGCCACGCTGGCGCTAATAGCGTAGGCACATAGGGAACACACACGACACAGATCTGTAAGTCCACGGTATTGGTGATAAGTCGAGAAAACTGTCCCGAAACACATGTACTACAAAACGCCACTGTATGCTACGACTTATCTTAGAAGCTAGATTAAGGAAAGACAAACTTACGTTTCTAGCATTTATGGACTTATAGAAAACTTTTGACAATGTTGACTGGAATACTCTCTTTCAAATTCTGAAGGTGGCAGGGGTAAAATACTGGAAGCGAAAAGCTATTTACAATGTGTGCAGAAACCAGATAGCAGTTATAAGAGTCGAGGGACATGAAAGGGAAGCAGTGGTTGGGAAGGGAGTGAGACAGGGTTGTAGCCTCTCCCCGATGTTATTCAATCTCTATATTGAGCAAGCAGTGAAGGAAACGAAAGAAAAATTCGGAGTAGGTATTAAAATCCATGGAGAAGAAATAAAAATTTGAGGTTCGCCGATGACATTGTAGTTCTGTCAGAGACAGCAAAGGACTTGGAAGAGCAGTTGAACGGAATGGACAGTGTCTTGAAAAGAGGGTATAAGATGAACATCAACAAAATCAAAACGAGGATAATGGAATGTAGTCGAATTAAGTCGGGCGATGCTGACGGAATTAGATTAGGAAATGAGACACTTAAAGTAGTAAAGGAGTTTTGCTATTTGGGGAGCAAAATAACTGATGATGTTCGAAGTAGAGAGGATATAAAATGTAGACTGGTTATGCCAAGAAAAGCATTCCTGAAGAAGAGAAGAGAGTATAGATTTAAGTGTCAGGAAGTCATTTCTGAAAGTATTTGTATGGGGTGTAGCCATGTATGGAAGTGAAACATGGACGATAAATAGTTTGGACAAGAAGAGAACAGAAGCTTTCGAAATGTGGTGCTACAGAAGAATGCTTAAGATTAGGTGGGTAGATCATGTAGCTAATGAGGAAGTACTGAATAGGATTGGGGAGAAGAGAAGTTTGTGGCACAACTTGACTAGAAGAAGGGATAGGTTGGTAGGACATGTTCTGAGGCATCAAGGGATCACCAATTTAGTATTGGAGGGCAGCGTGGAGGGTAAAAATCGTAGAGGGAGACCAAGAGATGAATACACTAAGCAGATTCAGAAGGATGTAGGCTGCAGTAGGTACTGGGAGATGAAGAAGCTTGCACAGGATAGAGTAGCATGGAGGGCTGCATCAAACCAGTCTCAGGACTGAAGACCACAACAACAACAACAACATGCTGCGCATGTACCCCGACATCAATATGGGGTACGATCACCATGCACACAGGCCGCACAACGGGTTGGCATACTCTGGATCAGGTGGTCGAGCAACTGCTGAGGTATAGCCTCCCATTCTTGCACGAGTGCCTGTCGGAGCTCCTGAAGTGTCCGAGGGGTGTGAAGACATGCAGCGATACGTCGACCGAGAGCATTCCAGACGTGCTCGATGGGGTTTAGGTCTGGAGAATAGGCAGACCACTCCATTCGCCCGATATCATCTTTTACAAGGTACTCCTCCACGATGGTAGTTTGGTGGGGCCGTGTGTTATCATCCATCAGGAGGTAGGTGGGACAGACTGCACCCCTGAAAAGGCAGACATACTGGTGCAAAATGACGTCCCGATACACCTGACTCGTTACAGTTCCTCTGTCAAAGAAATGCAGGGGTGTACATGCACCAATCACAATCTCACCCCTCACCATCAAACCACGACCTCCATACAGGTCCCTTTCAAGGACATTAAGGGGCTGGTATCTGGTTCCTGGTTCAAGCCAGATAAAAACCCGGCGAGAATTACTGTTCAGACTATACCTGGACTCGTCCGTGAAAATAACCTGGGACCACTGTTCCAATGACCATGTACTGTATTCTTGACACCAGGCTTTACGGGCTCTCCTGTGACCAAAGGTCAGTGGAATGCACCTTGCAGGTTTCCGGGCGAATGAACCATGTCTGTTCAGTCGTCTGCAGACTGTGTGTCTGGAGACAACAGTTCCAGCGGTTGCGGTAAGGCCCTGAACAAGGCTACTTGCAGTACTCCGTGGCCGTCTGCGGGCACTAATGGTGAGATATCGGTCTTCTAGTGGTGTTGTACATTGTGGACGTCCCGTACTGTAGCCACTGGACATGTTTCCTGTCTCTTGGAATCGTTGCCATAATGTTGAGATCACACTTTGTGGCACACGGAGGGCCCTTGCTCCGACCTGCTGTTTGACGAGCCTCCAGTCGCTGTAGTATTCTACCCCTCATAACGTCATCAATATGTGTCCTTTGAGCCATTTTCAACATACAGTCACCATTAGCACGTCTGAAAACGTCTGCACGCTTACTCGCTGCACCGTACTCTGACATGCACCAACACACCTCTGCGTATGTGGACTGCTGCCAGCGCCACCGTGCGACGACCGCAGGTCAAATGCACCGCATGGTCATACCCCGAAGTGATTTAAACCCGCAAACCGCCCGCCAGAGCGTTTTTTCACCATGTATCATCATTATCCTTAATTTATGCGCATGAGAGTAGATGGGCAACTAGCTAGCATAATCAATCTCATTTTAACAAACGGTTTCATTTCGTATCTAGGAGTAACCATATGTTGCGACCTTAAGTGGAATGATCACATAAAACATGTGGTAGGAAACGTTAATGGCAGACAGAGGAAGAATCTAATCAGCGCATCGGAGATGCTGAAGAAACTCCAGTGGCAGACACTACAACAAAGTGTATCAAGTTATATATCAAGAAAAAGAATGCTGTTGCAAGTCCGAGAGAGCACGCTAAGGGCAGAATTGGCTAAATATTACTTCCTTCCACATACGTCTCGCGACATGAACGCAACGAGGAAACTGGAGGTAATACTGAGGTGTAGTGACAATCATTCTTCCCATGTGTCATACGCCAATAGAACAAGGATGGGGATCAGATATTTGTACCAGAAGTATCCTCAGCCACACATCGTCAAGTGGGTTGCGGAGATGTAGATAGAATGTGACAGGGATTCCATTGGGATCTGGAGCTTTGTCTACCTTTAGCACGCCACTGATACAGACATCTATATCACTCATCTTAGCTGTGGAGTGAGAATGAAAATGAGGCCGGATGTTTGTTTGTAAAGTGACATTTGATTTCGGAGTCCAGCGTTTCTGCTTCTGATTTTACTTTGCTACTCTCATGTAGTGACCGAGCAAGAGGCAAAGTGCTAAGACAGTCAAATCCCTTTCCGACCACCCAAATTTAGGTTCTCGATGACTTCCTTTGTTCTGTTTTTCTTTAAACATTTACGTTCCATCAACTGAATTTTAACACCGAGTAAATACCAGGCGTGTCTGGACAGTACTGTATGTTCAATTTTGGTTCAAATGGCTCCAAGCACTATGGGAGAATTAACATCTGAGGTCATCAGTCCCCTAGACTTAGAACTAATTAAACCTAACTAACCTAAGGACATCACACACACCCATGCCCGAGGCAGGATTCGAACCTGCGACCGTAGCAGCAGCGCGGTTCCGTACTGAAGCGTCTAGAACCGCTCTGTCACAGCCGCCGGCTACCATTTCTGGAAAGCTCATAAAAACAGTTTTCAAACCAAATTTGTTTTTGTAAGAAAGAGAATTTCTTAAACAATTTTTCTACATGGTTGCCATCATTCTTCAGACATCTGTTATAGCGGATAACAAATTTTTCTATGCTCTTTTCATAGAAAGATGACGTTAGTGAAGACAGCTACTGCCGAACTCAGTTTTTGTGTCGTCGTCACTGTCAAAGCGCTTTCCACTAAAATCACGCTTCACGTTCAAGAACAAGTGGTAGCCAGAAGGAGCGAGATCGCGGTTGTACGGCTGGTGATCGAACTGTTCCCAGCCAAATTGCTGAATAGGGTTTTGAGTGATGCTTTGGCGGATTCACCTCTGGGAAGTAACGCAACAAGCAGCATTCCCTGTCTGTCTCGGAACACAGTACAGATGGTTATTTGTGTTCACAACTTTGGTTCAAATGGCTCTGAGCACTAAGGGACTTAACTGCTGTGGTCATCAGTCCCCTAGAACTTAGAACTACTTAAACCTAACTAACCTAAGAACATCACACACATCCATGCCCGAGGCAGGATTCGAACCTGCAACCGTAGCAGTCGCGCGGTTCCGGACTGAGCGCCTAGAACCGCTAGACCACCGCTGCCGGCCTCGCAACTTTGCCCTCAATTTTTGTTTATTGGTGGCTCGTGAGTGGCTCAAGGCCGGTTCGAGAACATTTTCCACACAAGTGACTTCTCATCACTTGCGCTCCCTCTCCACCCGCCCTTCAGTCTTTTATCCTTGCACAGTGTCACCCCTGTCATTGTTAGCTACTTGCATAGAAATCTCTCTCTTAGCTTGGCACCACAAGCGGCCACTACTAATTGTGAATTCGTTCTGTATGGAAATCTTGCTGTTGTGGCGTCTGTGACGCCACTGTTAGATGGCACCATAATGGGCAATTTGTGCTGCTTGGGTCCTAAACTGACCCTGCTCGGATTACATCTGTAAATGGTATAATGTGTCACTTGGGTCTCAAATTGGTCCTGCATTCATTACATCTGTAAACGATGTAAAGAGATTTAACCTCTTGAACAGAACTGTTAATAGAATGAATGAATTAGTTAATGTGGGGGATGAAAAGAATGTAGTTTATCGCATACTCCAATCAATTTTTATCTGGCGTACTCAGAGCAGATATCAGATGAAATAAAAAATTTGTGTAGGCAATATAAATTAGAGTATTGGCACACAACTTTACATACACTTCGCTGGATAGAGCTTCACTTACATCAATTCAAGATGCGCTTCTTAAAAGCGGACTGAGAATTTAAGGAAAAAATTCGTAACCTCTAGTTTTCTCCGTCTAAAACCAAATAACGTCTTTGACAGGATCCTCGTTTGTCCAATGTATGTAGGTCTTTAGTACTACCGAACAGATTAAGCATTGCAAGTGAGGTACATTGTTCTACAAACTGGAAATTGTTAAGTATTTATGTATGAGAAGACTCTTGAATAGTAAACTGTATAAAGCAACAGGTGAATGTTTTCTTATAAGGCAAGGAACTGCCAAAGTCTCAATCACTTCAAAGTTGATGGCTAACTGCATATGACATCTCTCACTGTGAATGTACATGCTGAAGTGTAATACCTCCGAATTTTTGTATGAAAATCCCTAAAACTTTTTAAATAAAAGAAGCGTTATTAACATTCTACGTCCTTATTCGTTATATCTACATATTTATTTCTCAACATAGTCGCCCTGAAAACGAATACAATTTCCCCACCGAGAGGCCTGTTTGTTGATACGGTCACTGTAGAAAGTTTGTTGGCGGAGTCACAAATTCAGCTCTGCTTGCACCACTTCATCACAGAGTGCAGTCCTCGAAGGTGTTCTTTAAGTTTTGCAAGCAGATGAAAATCGGATGTGTCCAACTCGAGATTGTATCGATTATGATGAAATTGTAGCGACAATGAACCGAAGGTGTCGGATTGTTGCAGACGTCGCGACAGTTACGTTACACTCCGCTACAATTCGGCGCCCTCTAGCTGCAGTGGGCTGCAAATATATGGACATGAAGGGCAGAGATGTTGAATGTCACGACTTCTCGCATAAAAAGTTCGGAGGCATTACTTTTCAGCAAGCCCTCGTATTTACCTGGTACACTATCACCATGCTTATATTACGTATTTCAGTCGCGCTGGTACAATGTCTTCAATGTCTAGAAGCAATGTTTACCACATTACACAATAATAAGATTACGACACATTCAAGAAGTGTGTAGAGCATACCTCCGTTTAAGCGGAAGTCAAATGCGATGCAGGAGGCAGTTAATTCGTTGTCGCGAAGGTATTTTCGAGGAGCAGATTAGAACCTAATTGTGTGTACTCAAACATCCATTCCGTGACGGTACAACAGCGAGAAGTGTGTCGGTGAAAGATTTCGGATAGATGCGGCGCGGCAAGCAGCTGCCGCCTACTGACTCACTAAGCGGCCAACGGGCAACTGGCGCCGGGTGAACTTTACCCTCGACTCGCTGCTACGCACCAAGCGTTCGAGTGACATGTCTGCGCGCACAGGCATACGAGCACTGGAGCCAGCACAAAGAAAACAAATTCACTTGCGCCGCGCTGCGCGACGACACAGTGGAAAGGGGGGGCAGGGGGGATTGAATTCATTCCCCTGAACAGAGGGAGAGTACCGTACTAGTTTCTTTGACCGTTAATTACTAAACGTAATTCAGCTCAGAAACACGATGTAAGGCACTACTAATGTAATTTTTATGATCGTCAGCCATTTGACGTCTACTGCTGGATAATGAGGGTCTTCCTGACTTTTCACACGCATTTTGGTCTTGAGCCAAAGTAGCCTACGAGGTGCAGTTGTCACATTCAAAAAAAAAAATCAAGCTGCAACTATGAAACACACTAATCGACTGGTGTTAAATCCTCTACATATTAGACCTCTCCTTGACATGTTCACCCTGCAAGGCGGCATATTTTTCCGAACGATGACTCGGCAGATACTTTTCGTCTACATCTACATGCGACTCTGCGATTCACACTTGGATGCCTGACGGAGGGTTCATCGAACCATTTTCATTCTATTTTCTTACCGTTCCACTCCCTAAAAGCGCTCAGGAAAAACGAGCACTTAAATCTTTCCGCGCGAGCTCTATTTTATCTTATTTTATTACGATGGTCATTTCTCCCTACGTGTTGGCGCCAGCAAAATATTTTCGCAATCAGAGAAGAAATATGGTGATCGAAATTTCGTGAACAGACCTTGCTTTTAATTATACGAGGGTAATCCCAAAAGTAAGGTATCCTATTTTTTTTATAAGTACAGGGCTATTGCAAATGATTGAAGCGATTTCATAAATTCACTGTAGCTCCATTCATTGACATATGGTCACGACACACTACAGATATGTAGAAAAACTCATAAAGTTTTATTCGGCTGAAGCCGCACTTCAGGTTTCTGCCGCCAGAGCGCTCGAGAGCGCAGTGAGACAAAATCGCGACAGGAGCCGAGAAAGCGTATGTCGTGCTTGAAATGCACTCACATAAGTCAGTCATAACAGTGCATCGACACTTCAGGACGAAGTTCAACAAAGATCCACCAACTGCTAACTCCATTCGGCGATGTTATGCGCAGTTTAAAGCTTCTGGATGCCTCTGTAAGGGGAAATCAACGGGTCGGCCTGCAGTGAGCGAAGAAACGTTTGAACGCGTGCGGGCAAGTTTCACGCGTAGCCCGCGGAAGTCGACGAATAAAGCAAGCAGGGAGCTAAACGTACCACAGCCGACGGTTTGGAAAATATTATGGAAAAGGCTAAAGCAGAAGCCTTACCGTTTACAATTGCTACAAGCCCTGACACCCGATGACAAAGTCAAACGCTTTGAATTTTCGGCGCGGTTGCAACAGCTCATGGAAGAGGATGCGTTCAGTGCGAAACTTGTTTTCAGTGATGAAGCAACATTTTTTCTTAATGGTGAAGTGAACAGACACAATGTGCGAATCTGGGCGGTAGAGAATCCTCACGCATTTGTGCAGCAAATTCGCAATTCACCAAAAGTTAACGTGTTTTGTGCAATCTCACGGTTTAAAGTTTACAGCCCCTTTTTCTTCTGCGAAAAAAACGTTACAGGACACGTGTATCTGGACATGCTGGAAAATTGGCTCATGCCACAACTGGAGACCTACAGCGCCGACTTCATCTTTCAACAGGATGGTGCTCCACCGCACTTCCATCATGATCTTCGGCATTTCTTAAACAGGAGATTGGAAAACCGATGGATCGGTCGTGGTGGAGATCATGATCAGCAATTCATGTCATGGCCTCCACGCTCTCCCGACTTAACCCCATGCTATTTCTTTCTGTGGGGTTATGTGAAAGATTCAGTGTTTAAACCTCCTCTACCAAGAAACGTGCCAGAACTGCGAGCTCGCATCAACGATGCTTTCGAACTCATTGATGGGGACATGCTGCGCCGAGTGTGGGAGGAACTTGATTATCGGCTTGATGTCTGCCGAATCAATAAAGGGGCACATATCGAACATTTGTGAATGCCTAAAAAAACTTTTTGAGTTTTTGTATGTGTGTGCAAAGCATCGTGAAAATATCTCAAATAATAAAGTTATTGTAGAGCTGTGAAATCGCTTCAATCATTTGTAATAACCCTGTACATAGACCTGTTTATTTCTACAATGGTTTACATCAGTTTACAGCTTGAAAATTTAGCTATTTTTCGACGTAATCACCATTTCTGTCGATGCATTTTTGTAGACGCTGTGGCAGTTTTTGTATGCCCATGTCATACCAGCTCACTGCCATGCTGTTCAGAAAGTTATGAACCTCTTCTTTCACCTCGTCGTCTGAGCTGAATCGCTTTCCGGCCAAATTTTCTTTTAACCTAGGGAACAGGTGATAGTCAATGGGCGCCAAGTCAGGACTATAGCGTGGATGGATGATTATGTTCCACTGAAACTGTTGCAGGAGAGCAACGGTTTGCTGAGCGATGTGTGGGCGAGCGTTGTCATGGAGAATGTGTACGCCCTTATTCAACATTCCTCTTATCCGGTTCTGAATTGCCAGTTTTAGTTTTTTCAGTCTCACAGTACCTCTTCTTCTTCTTCAGTAGCTCTACAGCCCTTGGTGAGCCTTGGCTTCTTCAACAATCTCCCTCCACACTTCTCGGTTATTTGCTGCTCTTTTCCACCCCCGGACTCCCATATTGCTGATATCCATTATTACCTCATCGATCCATCTTCTTCTAGGTCTCCCTTTTCGCCTGACTGAATGGATCATACCTTTCATCATTTTCTTTGGAATTCTATCCTCTGTCATTCTCTCCAAGTGTCCTAGCCATCGTATTCGCTGAGATTTCACAAATTTTACTATGTCACTGCCTTGTATTAACTCTTGTAATTCGGCATTGTAGCGTATTCTCCAGCCTTCTTCCTCCCTTATTGGCCCATAGATTTTGCGTAGTATTTTCCGCTCAATGCTTCTTAGAGCATTTTTATCGTGTTCCGTCAACGTCCATATCTCTGAGCCGTATGTGATAACTGGGCGGACTAGGGAATTATATATTAGCAGTTTAGTTTTTCTTGTAACAAGGCTATTTTTGAAAAGCTGCATATTTGCAAAGTAAGCTCTGTTTCCTGCTTGTATTCTTTCCCTTATAGCCTTTCTAATACTGTTATCATTTGTTATTAGGGCTCCCAAGTAGTTAAAAGAGGACACTCCATTGAAGCATTTCCCATTGATGTTTAGGTTTTTAGGGGTTCTTCTGGCCTCAGATTGTGACATTACCATATATTTTGTTTTGTTTTCATTTACTATGAGGCCAATTTTTAAGGCTTCTGTTTCCATTGCCCGGTATGTTTCTAGGAGTGTATTGGTATTTCTTCCTACTATAGCAATGTCATCAGCGTATGCACGTATCTGGCTAGTTTTCATAAATATGGTGCCTCTTTTGTTGATTTTATTTACTGCACTATGCAGGGCTATGTTGAATAGGACAGTGGAGAGACTATCCCCTTGTTTCACACCTTTATTAAAGTCAAAGCTATCACTTGTTCTGCTAAGGACCTTTACTTTTGCTCTTGTCTCTGTCATTGTCATTCTGATTAGTCTTATTAATTTAGCACATATAACAACTTCTTTCAGTACTCTGTATAGTTCTTGCCGATTTATGCTGTCAAAGGCTTGTTTGAAATAGATGAATAAGAAATGCAGATCTATATCATATTCCTAGAACTTTTCCATCATTTGCCTTATCACAAATATTTGATCAGTTGTTCCTCTGCCTGGTCGAAAGCCACACTGATATTCCCCTAGTATGCCTTCTGCACACTTCCGTATCCTTTCGTTTAATATACTTGTGAAGATCTTATAAGCTGTACTTAGGAGTGTTACACCTCTATAGTTTCCACATGCTGTTCTGTCCCCTTTCTTATAAATGGGGACTATTATTCCAATTTTCCAATTATCCGGCATAGTTTCTGTTTCCCATATATCTGATATTAATGTGTGCAGTTCCTTTATTACAGCCTCACCACCAGTTTTTATTAATTCAGCAATTATGCTGTCTTCCCCAGGGGCTCGATTGTTTTTTGACTTGTGCACAGCCTGGCAGACCTTTTGTAGTGTTGGCTTTCTTGCCTCATTAGTTACATTGTCTACTTCCAGCTCCACTCTTCCCTCCTGTGCAGCTGTCTCTTCATCTTCTAGGCTGGTGCTTGGTGTATCTTTGAAATGTTCTGCCCATCTTCCCACCATCTGTTCTTCCTCCCTTATCATTTTCCCATCTTTACTGGAACAGGCCGTTGTTTTTGGTTGGAATCTATTCTTCATTTTGCCTATGGCATGATAGAACTTTCTTATTTCACTCTGTTCCTTTAGTTCTTCTAGTTCTTGAAATTTCTTCTTATTCCACTCTCTTTTCTTGCTCTTGCACAGTCTGTTAGCTCTTCTCCTTAATTCTCTATATTGTTCCACATTATTTCTGGTTTCTCTCTGTAGCACTTTTGTTCTTGCCCTGTTCTTTTCCTCTATTGCTGACCTGCAATCTTCATCAAACCACTCCTGGGTTCTTCTGTTCCTTCTTATGCCTATTATTTCCTCTGCGGCATCCTTAATGGCTTTTCAAACCTGTTCCACCTTTCATCTGCTCCTACTGTGGTCTCTTCATTGCTCAACTTTCTGCTTAGTGTTACTTGGTATTTTTTTACTTCATCAGGGATGTTCAGTTTGTCTGTATTCCATTTCATCATCTTTCCCATTCTGTTGCCCATTGTTAGTGACAGTTTCTCTCTCAAGACTGATTTTATCAAAAAGTGGTCTGAATCACAGTTTGGTCCTCTGCAGCTCCGTACATCCGTAACTGACGTGGAGTGGCGTGCAATCACTAAAATATGGTCAATCTGATTGACTACTCCATTGGCTGCAGACTTCCAAGTACCCAGATGGATCCTTTTATGTGGAAAGCAGGTACTTTTAATAATCATATTATTCCTTGCTGCGAATTGGCATAGTAAGTCTCCATTCTCATTGTTTTCTTCATGTAGTGAATATTTTCCAGGAACTCCATACGGATGTTCATTCCTCCCTATTTTTGCATTAAAATCTCCTATTACTAGCATACAGACTACTTTTAGTCTGAGTCTGCACATCCTTTCATTTATGGGTTCAAATTCTAGAAGGCTTTTCCTAACTTCCCTAGTTATTATAAACCCTGTTCCAAGTTGGCCTGTTCTTTCTTCTGGTCCACTATATACCAATGAGTACTCAGGTTTATCTATCTGCCAATTCCCCTGCCATCTTATTTCCTGTAGCCCTACAATATCATATTTGAATTTTAAAATTTCATTGCCTATTTCTTTCATTTTTCCAGGCTGAAGCATTGTCCTCACATTCCATGATGCTACTCTCACAGTATCTGTCAGCGTTAATTGTGGTCCCAGCGATTCAGCTCCGACGATGAGGTGAAAGAAAAGGGTCATAACTTTCTAAACAGCATGGCGGCGAGCTGGTATGACATGGGCGTACAAAAACTGACACAACGTCTACAAAAATGCATCGACAGAAATGGTGATTAAGTCGAAAAATAGCTAAATGTTCAAGCTGTAAACTGATGTACATCATTGTAGAAATAAACAGGTCTATGTACTTATAAAAAAATAGAAGACCTTTTAGGATTACCCTCGTAGCCACCACAACTGGCGTAGAATATCCATGGCGGTCTCTCCCCTGTTCTGCGACAATGGAAGACGATCTGCCCTTCTCTGAACTTTCACGATGTCCTCCGTCAGTTCTACCTGACACTGATCCCATACCGCGCAGCAGTATTGCAGGAGAGGGCGGACTGGTGTTCTGTGTACAGACTCTTTAGTAGACTTGCTGCTTCTTCAAGTATACTGGCACTGCCGGCCGGAGTGGCCGAGCGGTTCTAGGCGCTACAGTCTGGAACCACGCGACCGCTACGGTCGCAGGTTCGAATCCTGCCTCGAGCATGGATGTGTGTGATGTCCTTAGGTTACTTAGGTTTAAGTAGTTCTAAGTTCTAGGGGACTGATGACCACTGCAGTTAAGTCCCATAGTGCTCAGAGCCATTTGAACCATTTATACTGGCACTAAAACGCAGTCTTTGGTTCGCATTTCACTCGACATTTTCTGTGTGATCGTTCCAGTTTAAGTTGTTCGTATCTGCAATACCTAGGCACTTAATTGAATTGAAAGCCTTTAGATTTGCATTATTTCTTGCCTAACCGAAATTTAACGGATACCTTTTAGTACTCATGTGGATGGCCTCACACATTTCCTTATTTACGATCAATTGCCACTTTTCGCACCATACAGACATCTCCTCTGAATCATTTTGAATTGAATCAGATCCTCTGATGACTTTACTAGACGGTAAATGACTGCATCATCTGCAAACAACCTAAGAGGGCTGCTCAGATTGTCTCTTAAATCGTTTGTTTGGATCAGGAAGAGCAGAGAGACTGTTACAATTCCTTGGGGAATGATATGTATGGCTTCTGCTTTACTCGATGACTTTCCGTCAGTTGCTAGAAACTGCGACCTTTCTGACAGGAAGTCACAAATCCAGTCCCGCAACTCAGACGATATTCCAAAGGCACACAATTTGATTGCAAGCCCCTTGTGAGGTGCAGTGTCAAAAGTCTTAGGGAAATTTAGAAATACGGAATCAATTTCAGATCATCTGTGAATAGCACTCATCACTTCCCCTGAATGAAGAGGTAGTTGTCTTTCACAAGAAATATATTTTCCAAATTCACGCTATGTGTCAATAAATCGTTTCCTTCGGGGTAATTCATAATGTACGAACACGGTATATGTTCCAAAATGCTACTGCATATCAACGTCAGTGATATGGGACTGCAGTTCTTAACTATTAGTGTGACTTGTGCAACTTTCCAGTCTTTGATTCGGATCTTTCTCGAGCGAGTAACTGTACACAATTGTTAAATGTGGGACTACTGTATGAACATACTCTGCAGGGAACTTAATTGGTATACAAACTGGATAGTACGAGGTGCATTCATGTTCTAAGGCCTCCGATTTTTTTTCTAATTAACTACTCACCCGAAATCGACGAAACTGGCGTTACTTCTCGACGAAATCGCCCTGCAGACGTACACATTTTTCACAACGCTGACGCCATGATTCCATGGCAGCGGCGAAGGCTTCTTTAGGAGTATGTTTTGACCACTGGAAAATCGCTGAGGCAATAGCAGCATGGCTGGCGAATGTGTGGCCACGGAGAGTGTCTTTCATTGTTGGAAAAAGCCAAAAGTCACTAGGAGCCAGGTCAGGTGAGTAGGGAGCATGAGGAACCACTTCAAAGTTATCACGAAGAAACTGTTGCGTAACGTTAGCTCGATGTGCGGGTGCGTTGTTTTGGTGAAACAGCTCATGCGCAGCCCTTCCCGGACGTTTTTGTTGCAGTGCAGGAAGGAATTTGTTCTTCAAAACATTTTCATAGGATGCACCTGTTACCGTAGTGCCCTTTGGAACGCAATGGGTAAGGATTGCACCCTCGCTGTCCCAGAACATGGACACCATCATTTTTTCAGCACTGGCGGTTACCCGAAATTTTTTTGGTGGCGGTGAATCTGTGTGCTTCCATTGAGCTGACTGGCGCTTTGTTTCTGGATTTAAAAATGGCATCCACGTCTCATACATTGTCACAACCGACGAAAAGAAAGTCCCATTCATGCTGTCATTGCGCATCAACATTGCTTGGCAACATGCGACACGGGCAGCCATGTGGTTCTCCGTCAGCATTCGTGGCACCCACTTGGATGACACTTTTCGCATTTTCAGGTCTTCATGCAGGATTGTGTGCACAGAACCCACAGAAATGCCAAATGGAGGCGATCTGTTCAACAATCATTCGGCGATCCCCCAAAACAATTCTCTCCACTTTCTCGATCATGTCGTCAGACCGGCTTGTGCGAGCCCGAGGTTGTTTCGGTTTGTTGTCACACGATGTTCTGCCTTCATTAAACTGTCACACCCATGAACACACTTTCAGCGCATCCATAATTCCATCACCACATGTCTCCTTCAACTGTCGATGAATTTCAATTGGTTTCACACCACGCAAATTCAGAAAACGAATGATTGTACGCTGTTCATGTAAGAAAAACGTCGCCATTTTAAGTATTTAAAACAGTTCTCATTCTCGCCGCTGGCGGTAAAATTCCATCTGCCATATGGTGCTGCCATCTCTGGGACGTATTGACAATGAACGCGGCCTCATTTTAAAACAATGCGCATGTTTCTATCTCTTTCCAGTCAGGAGAAAAGAAATCGGAGGCCTTAGAACTTGAATGCACCTCATAAGACGTGCCATTATTAAGTGATTCAAGCTAATTCGGAACACCTAGGAATCTATTTCTAAGTTACTCATGTTGACAGTTGCTCTTGATTCGTTGGTGTCGAAGTTTACATTTGGGCTGTTCAGGAAAGATTCCATCTCGAAAAGCAGATAGTCATTCAGAGAAAAGGGGGGGGGGGGGGAATGAGATGGAGTGGGGGGGGGGCGTTCTTGGGGGTCATGACGTTGCCCCAAAAACATTTTGGTAAAAATCTTTTGTGTTTCTACAGATACAGGGTGTTCAAAAATAAAGAGCATAATTTCAGGCATGTATTTTCCATATGTAGACAGTAAAAATTGCAACATTTGACCAGAAATGCTTACTTTCCTAGTTATTCAAAACAGTGATACTCATTGGAACGTTTTTCATCCCGTAGGTAGTTGCCTTTACCGAAGATGTTCAAAATGTCCACCTCTTGCTTGAATACGGACCTCACATCAGTGTCTCATGGCCCTGTGTATATCCTCACAACGTGCGGAAATTCGAGTCCCAAGGGATTCCATGTCAGGCACCGGAGAAGAATACATGAATGATTTTAAATGGCCCCACATGTCGAAATCTATAGGGTTCAAATCAATGTGAACGTGGAGGTCAAGCAGTTGGGACCTATCCACTGATCAGGAAACGTTTGACCCAAGTACACACGACTGAAGTTTGCAGGAGTGCCACCATGCAAGAAAAGAGCTTGTTGAGGAACGATCTTAAAAAAACACGAGATATCGTATTTCCCAGGAAGTTTGTGTACGCCTGCGCCGTAAGTCTGTTTCCAAGAACATGGTGTCCAACTAACTGATCACACACATCCATGCCCGAGGCAGGATTCGAACCTGCGACCTTGCCTTTGGTGGGGAGGTTTGCGTGCCTCAGCGATACAGATAGCCGTACCGTACGTGCAACTACAACGGAGGGGTATCTGTTGAGAGGCCAGACAAACGCGTGGTTCCTGAAGAGGGGCAGCAGCCTTTTCAGTAGTTGCAGGGGCAACAGTCTGGATGATCGACTGATCTGGCCTTGCAACACTAACCAAAACGGACTTGCTGTGCTGGTACGGCGAACGGCTGAAAGCAAGGGGAAACTACAGCCGTCATATTTCCTGAGGGCATGGAGCTTTACTGTATGGTTAAATGATGATGGCATCCTCTTGGGTAAAATATGCCAGAGGTAAAACAGTCCCCCATTCGGATCTCCTGCCGGGGACTACTCAAGAGGACGTCGTTATCAGGAGAAAGAAAACTGGCATTCTACGGATCGGAGCGTGGAATGTCAGATCCCTTAATGGGGCAGGTAGGTTAGAAAATTTAAAAAGGGAAATGGATAGGTTAAAGTTAGATATAGTGAGAATTAGTGAAGTTCGGTGGCAGGAGGAACAAAACTTTTGGTCATGGGAATATAGGATTATAAATACAAAATCAAATAGCGGTAATGCAGGAGTAGGTTTAATAATGAATAAAAAAATAGGAGTGCGGGTAAGCTACTACAAACAGCATAGTGAACGCATTATTGTGGCCAAGATAGACACGAAGCCCACGCCTACTACAGTAGTAAAAGCTTATATGCCAACTAGCTCTGCAGATGACGAAGAAATATATGATGAAATCAAAGAAATTATTCAGATAGTGAAGGGAGTCATTTAATAGTCATGGGTGACTAGAATTCGGTAGTAGGAAAGGGGAGAGAAGGAAATGTAGTAGGTGAATATGGATTGGGAGTAAGAAATGAAAGAGGAAGCCGCCTGGTAGAATTTTGCACAGAGCACAACTTAATCATAGCTAACACTTGGTTCAAGAGTCATGAAAGAAGGCTGTATACATGGAAGAGGCCTGGAGATACTGACAGGTTTCAGATAGATTATATAATGGTAAGACAAAGATTTAGGAACCAGGTTTTAAATTGTAAGACATTTCCAGGGGCAGTTGTGGACTCTGACCACAATCTATTGGTTATGAATTGTAGATTGAAACTGAAGAAACTGCAAAAAGGTGGGAATTTAAGGAGATGGGACCTGGGTAAACTGAAAGAACCAGAGCTTGTACAGTTTCAGGGAGAGCAAAAGGGAACAATTGATAGGAATGGGGGAAGGAACTACAGTATAAGAAGAATGGGTAGCTTTGAGGGATGAAGAAGTGAAGGCAGCAGGATAAAGTACGTAAAAAGACGAGGGCTAGTAGAAACCCTTGAGTAACAGAAGAAATATTGAATTTAATTGATGAAAAGAGAAAATATAAAAATGCAGTAAATGAAGCAGGCAAAAAGGAATACAAACGTCTCAAAAATGAGATCGACAGGAAGTGGAAAATGGCTAAGCAGGGATGGCTAGAGGACAAATGTAAGGACGTAGAGGCTTATCTCGCTAGGGGTAAGATAGATACAGCCTACAGGAAAATTAAAGAGACCTTTGGAGAAAAGAGAACCACTTGTATAAATATCAGGAGCTCAGATGGAAACCCAGTTCTAAGCAAAGAAGGGAAAGCAGAAAGGTGGAAGGAGTATACAGAGTGATACAAAAAGGTACGGCCAAACTTACAGGAAACATTCGTCACACACAAATAAAGAAAAGATGTTATGTGGACATGTGTCCGGAAACGCTTAATTTCCACGTTAGAGCTCATTTTAGTTTTGTCAGTATGTACTGTACTTCCTCGATTCACCGCCAGTTGGCCCAATTGAAGGAAGGTAATGTTGACTTCGGTGCTTGTGTTGACATGCGACTCATTGCTCTACAGTACTAGCATCAAGCACATCAGTACGTAGGATCAACAGGTTAGTGTTCATAACGAACGTGGTTTTGCAGTCAGTGCATTGTTTACAAATGCAGAGTTGGCAGATGCCCATTTGATGTATAGATTAGCACGGGGCAATGGCCGTGGCGCGGTACGTTTGTATCGAGACAGGTTTCCAGAACGAAGGTGTCCCGACAGGAAGACGTTCGAAGCAATTGATCGGGAGCACGGAACATTCCAGCCTATGTCTCGCGACTGGGGAAGACCTAGAACGATGAGGACACCTGCAATGGACGAGGCAATTCTTCGTGCAGTTGACGATAACCCTAATGTCAGCGTCAGAGAAATTACTACTGTACAAGGTAACGTTGACTACGTCACTGTATGGAGAGTGCTACGGGAGAACCAGTTGTTTCCGTACCATGTACAGCGTGTGCAGGCACTATCAGCAGCCGATTGGCCTCCACGGGTACACTTCTGCGAATGGTTCATCCAACAATGTGTCAATCCTCATTTCAATGCAAATGTTCTCTTTACGAATGAGGCTTCATTCCAACGTGATCAAATCGAAAATTTTCATAATCAACATGTGTGGGCTGACGAGAATCCGCACGCAATTGTGCAATCACGTCATCAACACAGACTTTCTGTGAACGTTTGGGCAGGCATTGTTGGTGATGTCTTGATTGGGCCCCATGTTCTTCCACCTACGCTCAATGGAGCACGTTATCACTATTTCTTACGGGATACTCTACCTATGCTGCTAGAACATGTGCCTTTACGAGTACAACACAACATGTGGTTCATGCACGATGGAGCTCCTGCACATTTCAGTTGAAGTGTTCGTACCCTTCTCTACAACAGATTCGGTGAGTGATGGATTGGTAGAGGCGGACCAATTCCATGGCCTCCACGCTCTCCTGACCTCAACCCTCTTGACTTTCATTTGTGGGGGCATTTGAAAGCTCTTGTCTACTCAACCCCGGTACCAAATGTAGAGATTCTTCGTGCTCGTATTGTGGACGGCTGTGATACAATACGCCATTCTCCAGGGCTGCATCAGCGCATCAGGGATTCCATGCGACGGAAGGTGGATGCATCTATCCTCGCTAACGGAGGACATTTTGAACATTTCCTGTAACAAAGTGAAGTCACGCTGGTACGTTCTGTTGCTGTGTGTTTCCATTCCATGATTAATGTGATTTGAAGAGAAGTAATAAAATGAGCTCTAACATGGAAAGTAAGCGTTTCCGGACACGTGTCCACATAACATATTTTCTTTCTTTGTGTGTGAGGAATGTTTCCTGAAAGTTTGGCCGTACCTTTTTGTAACACCCTATATAGAGGGTCTATACAAGGGCGATGTACTTGAGGACAATATTATGGAAACGGAAGAGGATGTAGATGAAGATGAAATGGGATATATGATACTGCGTGAAGAGTTTGACAGAGCACTGAAAGACCTGAGTCGAAACAAGGCCCCGGGAGTAGACAACATTCTATTAGAACTAGTGACAGCCTTGGGAGAGCCAGTCCTGACAAAACTTTACCATCTGGTGAGCAAGATGTATGAGCCGGGCGAAATACCCTCAGACTTCAAGAAGAATATAATAATTCCCATCCCAAAGAAAGCAGGTGTTGACAGATGTGAAAATTACCGAACAATCAGTTTAATAAGCCACAGCTGCAAAATACTAACGCGAATTCTTTACAGACGAATGGAAAAACTAGTAGAAGCCGACCTCGGGGAAGATCAGTTTGGATTCTGTAGAAATATTGGAACACGTGAGGCAATACTGACCCTACGACTTATCTTAGAAGCTAGATTAAGGAAAGGCAAACCTACGTTTCTAGCATTTGTAGACTTAGAGAAAGCTTTTGACAATGTTGAGTGGAATACTCTCTTTCAAATTCTGAAGGTGGCAGGGGTAAAATACAGGGAGTGAAAGGCTATTTACAATTTGTACAGAAACCAGATTGCAGTTATAAGAGTCGAGGGGCATGAAAGGGAAGCAGTGGTTGGGAAGGGGTTGTAGCCTCTCCCCGGTTTTATTCAATCTGTATATTGAGCAAGCAGTAAAGGAAACAAAAGAAAAGTTCGGAGTAGGTATTAAAATCCATGGAGAAGAAATAAAAACGTTGAGGTTCGCCGATGACATTGTAATTCTGTCAGAGACAGCAAAGGACTTGGAAGAGGAGTTGAACGGAATGGACAGTGTCTTGAAAGGAGGGTATAAGATGAACATCAACAAAATCAAAACGAGGATAATGGAATGTAGTCGAATTAAGTCTGGTGATGCTGAGCGAAGTAGATTAGGAAATGAGACACTTAAAGTAGTAAAGGAGTTTTGCTATTTGGGGAGCAAAGTAACTGATTATGGTCGAAGTAGAGAGAATATAAAATGTAGACTGGTTATGCCAAGGAAAGCGTTTCTGAAGAAGAGAAATTTGTTAACATCGAGTATAGATTTAAGTGTCAGGAAGTCATTTCTAAAAGTATTTGTATGGAGTGTAGCCATTTATGGAAGTGAAACATGTACGATAAATAGTTTGGACAAGAAGAGAATAGAAGCTTTCGAAATGTGGTGCTACAGAAAAATGCTGAAGATTAGATGGGTAGATCACATAACTAATGATGAGGTATTGAATAGGATTGGGGAGAAGAGAAGATTGTGGCACAACTTGACTAGAAGAAGGGATCGGTTGGTTGGAAATGTTCTAAGGCATCAAGGGATCACCAATTAAGTATTGAAGGGTAGTGTGGAGGGTAAAAATCGTAGAGGGACACCAAGAGATGAATACACTAAACACATTCAAAAGGATGTAGGTTGCAGTAGGTACTGGGAGATGAAGAAGCTTGCACACGATAGAGTAGCATGGAGACTGCATCAAACCAGTCTCTGGACTGAAGGCCACAACAAAAACAGTGTTGAAACACCATGTACAAATTTCTACGTTTCTCAGCTAATTTTCGAAAAACGAAATTGCATTAAAACATTAAGCCTTGAAAAGCGCAAGGATTTCTATAAAATTACAAGCTCCTTTTTAGTTTTTTGGCCTTGCGGATGGGCTTGCGTCATGACCAACTGCCAAAAACCTGCCAGCCAAATAAAAGTGTCCGTTCACAGATTGAACATACCTGTACCAATAAGAAATCCGACAGAACGGGGAGGATTCTTCCCCCTTCCCTCCCCATATACACTCACTAACAAAATAATTACAGCGAGACTGACTTCCTCGAACGTAGATAAAAATGAAAACGCAACAGAACTCTCATTTAACCGTAGTCTGAAATCTGTGTTCATAAACGTAGTGTTATCTGAAAGATGATCTATGACAGATCGCCCACTAATATATGACGACCTTGAACTGTTACAAGGACGCAGCAGCTGCAGCAGGCCCTACAACGATCACCCGCAACGACAAAGGTAACGATGCACGATACCTCGCACTAAAGTAACCTCACCTTGCATGCACTGTCGCAGCTAGCAAGCCGCTCCTGCCCTTACTACCTGTCCTATTGCCGCAGAGGTTTTTTTCCCTTGGCGCTTGTCTTGGCACTTTTTTCTCTCTGCCCTTACAAACCGCTACCCTTCGATAGCTTTCGTCCACTTTCCTACCCAGACGCCTGGACAACATCACAACCCGCATCCTGTGACTCATGATTTGAAAACTAACATGTTATACGGACGTGACAGTAGAACTTTTGGTTTGGTCACCATGTCGGTGTGGGCGTGAAGGGGCCCCATCCTTGACTGTTCGAAAGTAGCCCCTCTAATTTATTTTATGAGCATTACACTCAGTCATAGAAGTAAGGACGTACGTGACATAATATACTACTAAAGAATCATCGATAAAGTAAGTTATAATGCGCCTAGTATGTCTACCGATATGACTTGTTCCTGTGTCAAAGTCACAAGTGTCACTAATGTATCCAGTGTATAATACTTCCGTTTTAGGTACTTGAAAATACCATAAGGCCGAAATATTTCAATCGTACATGAAAAAAGAGAGTGGTAGCTGAAGGTATCACGAAATCATTCAAAAAGATTTTCTCTAAGTTCTCTCTGATGTGCTGTACCGCTAGAGCTCCTGACCCAGGCGATCTACACTCCTGGAAATGGAAAAAAGAACACATTGACACCGGTGTGTCAGACCCACCATACTTGCTCCGGACACTGCGAGAGGGCTGTACAAGCAATGATCACACGCACGGCACAGCGGACACACCAGGAACCGCGGTGTTGGCCGTCGAATGGCGCTAGCTGCGCAGCATTTGTGCACCGCCGCCGTCAGTGTCAGCCAGTTTGCCGTGGCATACGGAGCTCCATCGCAGTCTTTAACACTGGTAGCATGCCGCGACAGCGTGGACGTGAACCGTATGTGCAGTTGACGGACTTTGAGCGAGGGCGTATAGTGGGCATGCGGGAGGCCGGGTGGACGTACCGCCGAATTGCTCAACACGTGGGGCGTGAGGTCTCCACAGTACATCGATGTTGTCGCCAGTGGTCGGCGGAAGGTGCACGTGCCCGTCGACCTGGGACCGGACCGCAGCGACGCACGGATGCACGCCAAGACCGTAGGATCCTACGCAGTGCCGTAGGGGACCGCACCGCCACTTCCCAGCAAATTAGGGACACTGTTGCTCCTGGGGTATCGGCGAGGACCATTCGCAACCGTCTCCATGAAGCTGGGCTACGGTCCCGCACACCGTTAGGCCGTCTTCCGCTCACGCCCCAACATCGTGCAGCCCGCCTCCAGTGGTGTCGCGACAGGCGTGAATGGAGGGACGAATGGAGACGTGTCGTCTTCAGCGATGAGAGTCGCTTCTGCCTTGGTGCCAATGATGGTCGTATGCGTGTTTGGCGCCGTGCAGGTGAGCGTCACAATCAGGACTGCATACGACCGAGGCACACAGGGCCAACACCCGGCATCATGGTGTGGGGAGCGATCTCCTACACTGGCCGTACACCACTGGTGATCGTCGAGGGGACACTGAATAGTGCACGGTACATCCAAACCGTCATCGAACCCATCGTTCTACCATTCCTAGACCGGCAAGGGAACTTGCTGTTCCAACAGGACAATGCACGTCCGCATGTATCACGTGCCACCCAACGTGCTCTAGAAGGTGTAAGTCAACTACCCTGGCCAGCAAGATCTCCGGATCTGTCCCCCATTGAGCATGTTTGGGACTGGATGAAGCGGCGTCTCACGCGGTCTGCACGTCCAGCACGAACGCTGGTCCAACTGAGGCGCCAGGTAGAAATGGCATGGCAAGCCGTTCCACAGGACTACATGCAGCATCTCTACGATCGTCTCCATGGGAGAATAGCAGCCTGCATTGCTGCGAAAGGTGGATATACACTGTACTAGTGCCGACATTGTGCATGCTCTGTTGCCTGTGTCTATGTGCCTGTGGTTCAGTCAGTGTGATCATGTGATGTATCTGACCCCAGGAATGTGTCAATAAAGTTTCCCCTTCCTGGGACAATGAATTCACGGTGTTCTTATTTCAATTTCCAGGAGTGTATGAAAGCATCCGATTACCATTTTTGAGCAATCTTTCATGATTGATTTCAACCAGAGTAATTCACATTCGGGATCCATGATAACCTCGCTGGATATTATGGAGTTCTTTACTGCAATAAATACGCTATCATTGGCGGCTAACCTATCCTTATGATAAATATTCTGATCTGAAAAAATATTTCTTTGCTGTTCACGTCCGGTTTCACCAGACCCAAATCGTGGATCCGCACCTGGTTGTCATTGGGAAATTCCAGGTTTATTCATTGGAGGAAGTGGGAAGAAAGGCTGCGATACACTGAAAGTTGGGCATTAATATTTCTGTGGAACGATGGCTACTGATTCCGCTGTGATTTGCATACACAAACTCTGAGTCTGAGATATCATACGCAAACTCTGAGATATTATTATCGAGAGTAGTAGCGAGCGAACAGTTGTTGATAGTAGCTGGACGCAGCCTGCGGAGGAGAGAGGCTGTGCAATAGATGAGGTGACAGCTTCGCGTGACCGTGCTAGTAGCACCAGAGGAGACTTTGGTATTAATTAAGCATTTTTGATAATCTGCCACTTTGCTACACGTAATTGTTGCTTGCTTGAGCACTGGACGGATTTTGTCAGATTTGAGTATGCATACAGTGAGAGTAATATTCGTATCTTTGTTGTGACCAGATACGTGATTATTGATAATAGACATTGTGCAATACTATCGAAGTCAAGGAAAGACCCAGGTAAAGTTTGTTAGTGTTTAAATTGTCAATTTGCAGAATATAGTAAATTAAAAGTATTTATTGGTTTTTTCAAACTCCACTTAACGTTTGTTAAAAAAAACCTCCTGAGCATCTACTTTATATGTAAAAAAATAGCAGTAGTTGTAACTGTTCATTGTACTCTGCATGGATTGCAGTATTTCTTTGAATTATTTTAGCATTTTGCTGCATGCAGGATATTCACGCAGTTGCAGCGGCAAGACGAGGTGGTAAGTTGTCCGCTGCGTGCAGAAGCACTATTTTTTCAATCAGAATACTGATAATGCCAGAGATGGAGCTTTACACATTTCCGCACGTCTTTCACGAAAACAATAGTAAGTACAGATTCATGAACTAAACAAATTTTCACCACTGTCTGATCAAAAGTAGCCGATCATCCACATATAATGCAAAATCGACCTCTAGATATCATGAGAGGCAGTTGTGCAAAGGAAGACGGGAAGTATTGTGTTGTCAGTAGCAGGAGAAAGGGTCGCTCAGGGGAGTTCAGTGATCTCAAACGTGTTTTAGTCATTGGCAATCACCTGAGCAAAAAAATCTATGGGAGACATTTCAATACTTATAAAGCTACCCAAGTTGACTGTAGGTGATGATTGCGAAGTGGAAACGCGAAGGAAGAACCACAGTTAAATCAAGACCACGCCGACCTATTATACTGAAGCAAAGGGGCCTTCGAGCATTGCGAAAGTTGCTTGTAAAAAATCGCACTAAATCAGCGGAAGGAATCTATGGTATCGATAGCTACGATGTCAAGGCGTAGGTACAAGTTCTTAGGTTGGCACTACGACACCGACACTGACGACAGCGCCCTCTAGCCATCGCTGTGCAGCTCTACGAGCGCCGCTCCAGATTCTGCCCAGTTGATTCCGAGGAGACGACCAAGCGACATTGTTTCTATTTCATAGTGGGCGAGCCACTATAGATTTTGCCTTCTGTGAGCTTTGATACCTACGTGTTCCTCAGTGCAAAGTTAGGTATTCACGTTATTATGTATTCAAGTTAATATTGTTGTGATATAGTAAAACCACTTTTATAAAGATGTGAGATTTTCCATTAATCATTTAAAACCACTTTTACTTTAATAGCACTACCAAGAGATTTTTACCTCACCTGCTCCTACTCGCTTCCTACATTCGGCCTACACTTCAGTTTATAGTAGCAAAGCCACGCGCCGCTTACCAGGCGGGATATAAAAACTGGTTCCCATCCTCGTCGCCAGTTTTTGTATCCCGCCTGGAATCTGGAGCGGCGCTCGTAGAGCTGCACAGCGCTGGCTAGAGGGCGCTGTCGTCAGTGTCGGTGTCGTAGTGCCAACCTAAGAACTTGTACCTACGCCGTGGCATCGTAGCTATCGATACCACAGAATCACTCGTGAGATACAAAGTGGTAACAACACTCCAGATAGTACAATTACTGAGCATAGGGGGTTAAAAGGAATGGGGTATAATGGGTCGAGTGGGCCCTCATAGGCCACAATTTTTGCCAAGTGGGATGGTGTAAAGAGAGAGCCATTGGACGGTAGATGACTGGGTACGATTGATTTTCAGTGATGAATCACGTTATACCATGTGGCAATCTGATGGAAGGTTTTGGATTTGGCGAATTCCTGGAGAAAGTTTCCTTTCATCATCTGTAGTGCCAACATTGAAGCACTGAGGAGGTACTGTTACGGTACAGGGGTCTTTTTCGTGATTATGGAGTGGTTCCGTCATTGCTCTTAAGCAAATGCTAAATGCAGAAGGATATGACCACATTTTACAGCATTATGTGCTGCTTACAGTAGAGGAAAACTTCGGGGACAATGATTGTACGTATCAGCGTGACAAAGCACCCTGCCATAAAGCAGCATCTGTGAGGCAAAGATTTGTGGACAATATCATTCCTAAAATGCACTGGGCTGCCCAGAGTGCCGCCCTCAACCTATGGAACACTTTTGGGATAAGCTAGAACGTAGACTTGGCTCCATACCCCAGTGTCCAACATCAATGTTATCTCTGGTTTCGGGTCTTGAGGATGACCCGACGGGTGTATATCACATCCCTTGTAGCTGTGGCATGGCATATATTGGTCAAACTATCAGGACGGTGGAGGACTGATGTACTGAGCATAAACGGCATACACGATTACAGCAGCCAAGTAGATCTGCTATTGCCGAACATTTCTTCGATACTGGCCACCCCATGTTATATAACAACCCCGAGATATTGGCATGCACGTCCAGCTATTGGGACACTGTTATTAAGGAGGCAGTTGAGATTAAATTAGCGAGTAACCTTGTAAACAGGGCTGGAGGTTTTTGTTTAAACTCTGTTTGGAATCCTGCTTTCTACCTTGTCAAATAACAGAGAGACAGAGTCAATGTTACCTCACCTGCTAGTTCGTAGTCTCACTATCGATATCTCTGACTTTGGTCATCTTTGGTGGCACTAGTGTTCAGTGTTTGTGCATCAGTTGAAAGGTGGCTACACTGAGCCACTGCGCCAGAGATTGCGCCAAAGAGTGTTTGTTATTCAGCCGCCTCCACTGGCAGTGCTTGTTAAGAACTCGTAGTAGTCAGTGCTTGTTGAGATGTGCTACTGAAAAGTGCTGGTTGAGAACTCGTGGTAGTAAGTGCTTGCTGAGATGTCGTAGTGGCGAGTTGGTGTGGAGAGATTGTAATGTTTAGAGTGCTTTTCATCAATATAAACGAAGGTAAAAAAAAAATTTTCTTTTCTCTCTCCTTATTTCAGTGTCCTGAATAATGCGTCATTACAGGTTCAGTCAACAAAGCATCTGGCGTGTGTTCTTGTATTAGAGTGTAATTCTGGGTTTCTTGCGCAATTATAGTATTTCTAATTTTTTTTCTATCACGTCAGTATAAATGGTATTTGAAATTTCTTGTCTTGTTGAAGAAGAACCGTGCCAGATGTGTACGTTGAGTCACACTCCCACACACAGAACAATTACACTTGTGCTTTGGTTTCGTAGGTTTTATAGTTGCTGGGGACTTAATTAATTAATTGTGTTAACAGGAAATTTTCATTTCATTCTTTGTTGTTGTTCTATGCAGTCAGATTGCGTACTAAACCTAGTCAGGGCCAACCGTTTACGAGACACAGCGTAATCGGACATACAGTTACCAAAAATATTTGCATTGTATGTAATTAAGCCCCCATGCACGTGGCGACCGCTGCTTCGGATCGTCCCTTGGAATTCTTCTGATTGTAAAAAAATAGTAGTCAGTAGTATTGTTGTAGTAATTTGTAGTTTAGTAATTGTAGTCTATATTGCATGTGTAGATTTGGTAATTGTCATTCTTCTAATGGTATTTCAGAATTTAATTTTATTGTCTTGTATACGCGTCTGACAATTTAGGGCAATTATTTCAATTGTTCGGTTAATCGTGTTTGAGGGAAACATTTCGTGTAAATGGTATTGTTGGAGATAAAGAGTCATTGTGTGTAATTTTCGTACAGTGACGAGTTTTGTATGTTTTGTAAATGATTACGCGATCGATGAAAAAGGCGAAAATGATGAATAGTGAGAATGACGAAATTGTTAACATGGCGAACTCGCCAACAGAGGAAAACAGTATCATGAATAATGAAGTGGAAAACCATTTAATCAGTCGGGAAAATAGTCCGGAACCATTTCAAAATTTTTCTCAATCAGAAAATTCACAGAATACGAGATTAACGATAGAAGATTCTGGAATAGTAGCGAACACAGATAGCTTTACAACTATGACGAAGGAAACTGGTTTTGCGGGAAATGTTAGGGGCGAAAAGAATTTCGAACAAGTTAGTACGGAGCAGTTGATGAGTGCAATATTAAATTTGGGATCACAGTTACGATCTGAATTAAAAACAGAGATGGGAACTTTGGCAACACGGTTAGACTCACAAATGGGAACAATGGAAACACGGATGGGAACAATGGAAACTCGGTTAGGATCTGAATTTAAAACAGAGATGGGAACTTTGGAAACACGGTTAGATTCACGAATAGGGACATGTTTCAAAAATATGAAAGATGAATTAAAGAAAGAAATCAGAGAAGAAGTACAACCGATTTTGAATGCTCACAATAATAGATTAGTTGCAGTAGAAATTAGACAAAGGGAACAGGATAGAGAACAGGAAGAAAGAGATTGCGTGATAGTACAGAAAATTTCAGAGTTAAATTTACAACGTGCAAAAGATAAGGAAGAAATATTTGAGAGAATCGAGGAATCCGTACCAAATGACAGATTAAATAACCTAACACAACAGTATGAACAGTTAACTACTAAATATGTTAATACTGAAACCCGAGTCGCGACACTTACGGAAGACGTAAATAAACAGAAAGAAGAAATAGGTGATTTATCTGAAAGAGTTGAGGAGATTTCAGATAAATTGACAAATCTTAGTTTACATGGGGACAGAGATTCGGATGATACAGCACCATTGCCATTTGCAGAAACCGAAGAGTACCAGAATATAAATAAGCATGTTGAAAATCAGGGAAAATTTAATGAACGCGTGAAAAGGGAATTTGAGGCATTAAAAAAGCAAGTCAAACAAATTGAAGGCGAAATCGTAGGAAAAGACAGCAAAAGAAATTTAGAATCACAGATACCAGAGGGGTTTGAAGAAAATAATTTGTTTCATTTACGGGATGCAACAAGAGAGCGCCAGGCGCGTGAATTTAACAATAATCGTCATTGTGACTGGGACAGACGCGGTAGGTCTTTGTCGCCACGAGGAGAAAACTTTGACTATAAACACTTTTTGACTGTTCGGAAATTTAAGATCTTCCGCAATTCTAAGAATGACATACATCCATGTTCATGGTTAGATCAATTTATGTACGCACTTCCACCAAATTGGCCACTAAGTCACAAACTGGAATTTATGTGTGGATATTTAGAAAACGAACCGGTGACGCGGATGCGCGCACTCATTAGAGATTGTAATAATCTAAATGATTTTTATCATGCATTTCTATCGGCATATTGGTCCGAAAACACGCAAGACAGAGTCAAACATGGTCTGATTATGCAGCGTAATTTTAAACAGTCTGAGTTCCGCACGCCAGCAGAATATTTTGAAGACATGATTCGAAAGAATCAGTTCCTGTCCAACCCTTATAGCCCGACTGAATTAATTCGCATTTGTTTAACTAAGCTGCCACAATCCATAAGACAAATTGCTTTAGCCGGAAGATGTAAAGACGACATTGAGACTTTTAAGACTTTGTTGCAAGAACTTGAGTATGACAACGACGACGGGACTTCTTGTAACTTTTTCAGTAACAGTAAATACAATAGATTTTCAGAGAAAAGAGATAGTGATCGGAACGGGCGTTATATGGGTAATTTTGAGAATGACAGACGTAGCAGACAGGACAATAGATACCAGCCTTATGACAATAACAGACGTTCTAACAGAAATTACACAGACAATTATAATAACGGTAATTCGTACCGGAATGATCAATCATATGGAAACAGTAATCGGTATCATCAAGACAGAAATTATTCATACAGTAATAGAAATTCTTTCTACAGAAATAACGAGGGTAGTAGATACAACAATAATTTCAGAAGTGACAGTAGAAATTATACAAGGAGTAGTCATGCAGACAGACAGGAAAATAGAAATTTTAATAACAGACACAACCAAGAATTTGCATCTAACAGACAGGAGGGACCTAATTGGCATCCTCCACGTGACAGAACTTCAGAGAGACAAGTGCAAATAGTAGAAATTGATCCGCGAAATGACGGGAATAATCAAAGACGTGACGCAAACAATCGACAATGACTTGCAGCTTCGGCTTCTGGCAGCAATATAGACGGTTCAGAAAGTAATGACACTACGACTTTACACTACGTACGCCTGGAAGACAAGAGAGACGTTTTGCTAGACGAAAAGGAAAATAATGTAGACGCATTTTTACATCCTGTTATTGAAGTATGTGTGGGTAAGAATAAGTTCACTGCAGTTTTAGATTCTGGGAGCCCACTGAATGTCATTAGTGAATCAGTTTTTCGTATATGTGTAAGAACTATTGCTTGTCCTGTGTTACCTGTTTCTAAAACTACAATTCGAGGCGCTATTTCTGGAAAAAGTGTGGAAGTTAAACAACAGACCAACTTAAATTTCATTTGCCAAGGATACGAATTTTCTGCTAATTTTATTATTGTTCCATTACTCAGTACACAAATTATATTAGGTATGGAGTTTCTTAACACATATAAGGCAATTTTGAACTTAAAAGAAGGAAGTGTGAATTTGACTGTTGCCGGAATGCCGATATGTTTGAAATTTTTCGAGTGTTTAGCAAGATCTGAGTCAGATACAAAATGTTTAAGGTTTCTTACTTCTGATGTTTTCGTTGAGCATTATGACGACGGTGTGTTTATTCATGACAATGACAATAGATACAGAGACGCGATGGATGATATAATTAATAGCGAAGAATTAATCAATGAAAAGGTTAAGAGAGCTGAAGTGCCAGATGACGTTGCAAGAGAAGAGCTGCACCAAATTTTGACTTCACATGCTACAGTATTTAGTCATCACACAGGAACTATACAAGGCTTACAATATTTATTTAAAGTAAAAGAACACACACCATTTCGGGGGAAAACGTACGCTATTCCTTTGGCTTACAGAGACAAGGTTAAGAATGAACTTCAATACATGTTAGATCAGGGCATTATTGAGCCTGTAGTCAGTCCTTATACTAGCCCATTACACGTTGTTCTTAAAAAGGATGGGTCAATTCGTTTGGTTCTGGATTCCCGACAGATAAATAATATCATCATCCCTGAAACTGACCGTCCACAAAATTTAGATGAACTTCTTCAACATTTCCATGGAATTAAAGTTTTATCCACGATTGATATGCGCGCAAGTTTTTGGCAAATAGAACTCCACCCTGATTGTAGAAAATATACTGCCTTTTTAGCCTTTGGTAACTGTTACCAGTTTCGGAAATTACCGTTTGGACTTACTGTATCTTCAGCAGCATTCATTCGTAGTTTAAATGAAATTTTACCTGTTTATCTTCGTGACAATATTACTTCATATGTTGACGACATTCTTATTGCTTAACGTTCTTGGAGTGAGCATAACAAAATTTTGGATTCATTATTACGTATTTTTGCAAGAGTTGGCATTACAGTGAACTTGGAAAAATCTGAATTTGGTCGTTCTCAGGTGAAATTTCTCGGTCACATTATTTCTACAGAGGGTATTCTTCCTGATCCAGAAAAATTAGACGCTATTCGTAATTATGCTGTTCCTACCACAAAACGTGATGTTCGTAGTTTCCTTGGTGATTGTAATTTTCTTCGACGCTTTGTTAGATTGGACGATTTGGCCACACCTCGTTTATGTGAACTATCTGGAAAGAAATCTAATTGGTGTTGGGATGAGGAAGCTCAGTCAGAATTTGAACAACTCCGTGATGCTTTAGTTGCTGCTCCACTTCTTTCACATCCGGATTTATCTAAAATTTTTTGTTTGGCGACGGACTCATCATACAAAGGCCTAGGTGCACATTTATTTCAAGAGATAGAAGAAAACGGCGTTGTAGTACAGAAAACCATTGCATTTGGAAGTCGTGTTCTCTCTAAATCAGAAAAGAATTATTCGATAACGGAACTTGAAGCTTTGGCGGTTGTTTGGGCTTTCACAAAATTTCGCACATTTTTGTTTGGCAGACATACTAAGGTTTACACCGATCATCGAGCTCTGGAATTTCTTATGTCAACAAAATTAACTCACGGCAGATTGTCACGATGGGCGTTGTACCTACAGGAATTTGATTTTAGTATTGTTTACATACAGGGTTCTTCAAATATTGTTGCTGATGCTTTATCACGTGCACCGATGGGTTTGAAACAAAGTGCTGAAGAGGACTGCAAGGAAAACCATTATTGTTTGATGTATATTCAAGGTGTTGCGTTTGAGAACTTTATTTCGTCTTCGCTCCAGGACATCGCTAAGGAGCAAAATAAGGATCCAATCTGGAAGGACATTAAGGAGAAGTGGAGGAGAAAGGAAAGCTTAGCGATTAGACAGCATTATTTAGTTCGCAATGACATTCTTTTTAAACGAAAATCGGTCGACAACTCTGTTTGGTTAGTTTGTATTCCTGATGAGTGGGTCAATAAATTGATTTGGTATACGCATTTCAGTTATGCACACTTTGGTCCCAGAAAATGCTTTCATTAATTACGAGAAAATTGCTACTTCAGTAATATGGAAAAACGTATTCGATCTGTTCTGGCCAAATGCAAATTATGTCAAAAGGCTAAGCCGCCAACAATTTCTCACAGAGCACCGTTGTTTCCTATCATTCCAGCGAAATTAAAGGACATGGCTGCAGTTGATTTGTTCGGTCCAGTGGTTCGTTCTACTAATGGTTTTGCGTACATTTTCGTAGCAGTGGAGTTGACATCAAAATATGTGTGTTTTACACCTTTATGCAAAGCAACAGCTCGTTCAGTATCTAACGCTTTCATCAAACATTTTCTTAAGGAAGTGGGTCATGTTGATAAGGTTATATCAGATAATGGATCACAGTTTCGTTCTAAAATTTGGCTTCGTACTCTACGGCGTCGTAAGATTAAACCAATCTTCATTTCACTTTTTCACCCTCAATCTAACGCTTCAGAGAGATGGATGAAGGAAATCAATAAATTGTGTCGTCTTTATTGTCATCAGAATCATAGAACGTGGGACCAGTATCTTCATATTTTTCAAAACATTCTGAATGAACTCCCTAATGATTCAACTTCTTTACCGCCTATACTGATATTAAAAAACAAAGCACCGACAAATCGCATATCTGAAATCGTTCCTTTTCCGCCTTCACGGAAACTGCGGCATTCTGAAGTTGTCAACCTGGCTCTACAAAATATTGCATCTGTGGCTGCTAAAAGAGAGAAATCAGCTAAACATCCTGGTCGTTTAAAAACCTTGTCAGTTGGTCAGAAGGTGTTAATTAAGTCTCATCGTTTGTCTCACAAAGGAAAAGGCTTGTGTCGCAAATTTTTTCTGCTTTATAACGGTCCATATAGAATTCGCAAAATTATTCATGATAACAGTGTTGAAGTAGAAACTCTTAAATCACGACGCTCTAAGGGAATACATCATATATCTAACGTTAAAATTTTTGTGGAATGATATACTTTTAAAAAATTTTTGTGGAATGACATACTTCTGAGAAACTAACAGCTACATGTAAACACGCAGAGAGTACAAGGAAACCGCGCTGTGTTTTGGCGGCGGCACATACTCAAAGCAACAGTCAAGTCTGCGCGCCGCACAAGGCAGTCGTTGACCGCAAACAATTGCTTCCTACGTCACGCGCCTACAGCTGATCGAGCGCTCAGTGCGAATGCACTGACAGCCGTAAACAAATACACAGTCTAATTTCTCCGATTAAATTCAGTATAAAGCTATAGTGACTTGATGAATTATGTTATTAACGTTCAGTATTTTTCAGGATACGGTTCTATAAAATATTTAAGAACTTCAGGTAAATTCTGTGCGTGTCCGACGTTAAGACGACTTGCTATCGAGAAAGTTTCAGAAAGAATGTAATTTCCAAGAAGAAACTAATAAACTAAAAAGGTAACTATTAATTGAGTTTATTTTTCAGGTAACATATTTCCACTTAGGTACGTACTTTAGACGTAATTTGCTGCTCGCAATTACGTGATTCATACTTTGTGCTAATTTCATGTTCTATGAAATTACTTGTGAAGCGACGTGCTTGCGTACGTTAACTGATTTTGACAATGATTATTAATGAACTGGGTTGTAACTTGTGTATATTATATATCGCTTGGCTGCACTGCTTTTTCACTGATGTCATATTTTTCTATTATCTGCCTGCTGTGCTTATTTATTTAAATTATAATTGTCACCTGATTAATTGTGCTGACTGTGATTATGTATGTAAGTTATACTTTGTGATTTATCTGCTTGCGCCTTCATGTTTACTTATTAAGATTACATATGAACATTTATTTGCTTATGCTGATATGATGCTAATGACCTGCTTATTATGTTAGATAACGTATTTGCTGCCTTGCTTATGGATTGCATATTTACACATTTCTGTTTTGTTGTCATAACTACTCTTTAATTTGGTATATAGAAATGCTGATATACTGTGTACAAACATAGAGTTTAGGTCACACTATGGTATTAATTATAGATTGTTTGCTTGGCAGAGCCTCGTTGTAAGAATTGTGCTGCATCCACTTGTTGACATTCTGTTCTCTACTGGTATATTTACTCGCTATTGCATGTTTTGTTTCGCTCAGTGCCTTATATTTTTAAGATAAGAAAATGAACTGCTATAATTCGACGAACGACGTTAGTACAAGAAACTTCATAGAAGTCACATGAGCTGAGGTTTTATGGAAGCTGTATAAATTTATGCTAATAGGAAGGAAGCTAACGACATGACATACCAAAACTAGGTTTAGACCATTGACAGTTATTACAATGCATTTTTCGTGAGCAATTGAAATAGGAAGTGACACTTGACACAAGAAATACTCCACATGTTTGCTTCTGTTTGCCATAATTCTTGAAGTGGTGTACACACTGTGAAATATTATGATCATTCACACTCCGTAATCGTACTTAATTAATGAGAGTTATTCGAACTAAGTCTGTTAGAGGTCATGTATGCATTTCTTTTGTTTATAATTCATAATGAGTAGAAGATTTGGGTCAGATGGGTTACACAGAGGTTGTGTGTTGACAATGTGTCTTCGGATTGTATGGGATGATGAGGTTTGCATTAGGATTTTATCTGTACTTGTTCGAGGAGACTGACTAGAGGAAAGAGTTGTTATGGAAGTGAAATGATATTGGTAATAAGGTTTATATGTATCGACGTATTGAAGAGGTATTATTGAGGTATTATTGAGATTATGTGAAGTTGATGATTATTGGAGTTTTGGTGGACAAGAGGTAAGGTAAATGCTATTAATGATAAGGCTTATATGTATCGACGTAAGAGGTATTATTGAAGTATTGAGATTATGTGATGCTGATGAGTATTGGAGTTTTGGTGGGTAAGAGGTAAAGTAAGTGAGGTGCATATTTTTTTTGTTGGTCTATATGGAACAAGGAGGATGAAGATAGCAGACTAGAACACTCAAGTAGAAGGAAGATTGTCTACACACACTTTGTTAAATCAATAAGCAGTACATATTTTTTTTTTTTTTTTTGGAGAGAGGAAGTAATTACATATCTTGGCTCACTGACAGTTCTTCAGCAACCGTACATTTTGATCTGGCTTGGCAAACATTGGTCTTGACATGATGACTATGACGTTGACTTAACTATTATTGACTGTTATACATTGCTGCCACTACTACTTGATACACATGATGAACATCAAATTTTGACAGAATTGCATTTACACAGTTAACACTGTTCCATTACACAGTAGTACTTAATGTGGATGAAAGATGAGTGAGTGTGTTTTGTGTGTTTTCCTTTCCTAATCCTACCCACCTATCTTCTAAATATTATTTTATTTGTTTGTAGTGGCTTGCACTGACACCCATAAATATTATAGGTTTACTGATATTTGAGTATTTGTAATAGTTAATATGACAATTATCTGATATCATTTGTGTGTTTATTAGAATTTATATGTTTAGTGTGCAAAAGCATTTGTATGTGTATTCAAACTATTGTTCATGCCTGAACTGTCTGATTAGTGATCGTGAATATTATGAACTGTTACCTGCACTTGTTCAACATTGATGTGTGACACTTAGAAATGTTTAATTTCTGCTAATGAACTGTGTAATTAGTGATAGTGAACATTATGGACTGTTACTTGTACTTTTTCTACATGATTGGTGCCACTAGGTCATGTTTAATTACTGCTAATAAACTCTGATGAATAGTGTGATCAGTGATAGTGAATATTATGGACTGCTCTCTGGACCTGCTCATCATTGCTAGGTGCAACTGATCGAACTGCTTTTATTGAAATGATGTCACTTGTTGGTGTCTGCACCTGTTCAACATTGCTGGGTGCCACTAATGGAACTGCTTCTACTGAAATAATGTCACTTGTTGGTGTCTGCACCTGCTCAACATTACTGGGTGCCACTGACGGACTGCTTCTACTGACATAATGTCACTTGTTGGTGTCTGCACCTGTTCAACATTGCTGGGTGCCACTAATGGAACTGCTTCTACTGAAATAATGTCACTTGTTGGTGTCTGCACCTGCTCAACATTACTGGGTGCCACTGATGGACTGCTTCTACTGACATAATGTCACTTGTTGGTGTCTGCACCTGTTCAACATTGCTGGGTGACACTAATGGAACTGCTTCTACTGAAATAATGTCACTTGTTGGTGTCTGCACCTGCTCAACATTACTGGGTGCCACTGACGGACTGCTTCTACTGACATAATGTCACTTGTTGGTGTCTGCACCTGTTCAACATTGCTGGGTGCCACTAATGGAACTGCTTCTACTGAGATAATGTCACTTGTTGGTGTCTGCACCTGCTCAACATTGCTGGGTGCCACTAATGGAACTGCTTCTACTGAAATAATGTCACTTGTTGGTGTCTGCACCTGCTCAACATTACTGGGTGCCACTGATGGACTGCTTCTACTGACATAATGTCACTTGTTGGTGTCTGCACCTGTTCAACATTGCTGGGTGACACTAATGGAACTGCTTCTACTGAAATAATGTCACTTGTTGGTGTCTGCACCTGCTCAACATTACTGGGTGCCACTGACGGACTGCTTCTACTGACATAATGTCACTTGTTGGTGTCTGCACCTGTTCAACATTGCTGGGTGCCACTAATGTAACTGCTTCTACTGAGATAATGTCACTTGTTGGTGTCTGCACCTGCTCAACATTACTGGGTGCCACTGATGGACTGCTTCTACTGAAATGATGTCACTTGTTGGTGTCTGCACCTGTTCAACATTGCTGGGTGCCACTGATGAAACTGTTTCTACTGACATAATGTCACTTGTTGGTGTCTGCACCTGTTCAACATTGCTGGGTGCTACTAATGGAACTGCTTCTACTGAAATGATGTCACTTGTTGGTGTCTGCACCTGTTCAGCATTGCTGGGTGCCACTAATGGAACTGCTTCTACTGAAATAATGTCACTTGTTGGTGTCTGCACCTGCTCAACATTACTGGGTGCCACTGACGGACTGCTTCTACTGAAATAATGTCACTTGTTGGTGTCTGCACCTGTTCAACATTGCTGGGTGCCACTAATGGAACTGCTTCTACTGAAATGATGTCACTTGTTGGTGTCTGCACCTGTTCAACATTGCTGGGTGCCACTGATGAAACTGTTTCTACTGACATAATGTCACTTGTTGGTGTCTGCACCTTTTCAACATTGCTGGGTGCTACTAATGGAACTGCTTCTACTGAAAAGATGTCACCTGTTGGTGTCTGTACTTGCTCAACATTGCTGAGTGCCACTAATGGAACTGCTTCTACTGAAATAATGTCACTTGTTGGTGTCTGCACCTGCTCAACATTACTGGGTGCCACTGACGGACTGCTTCTACTGAAATAATGTCACTTGTTGGTGTCTGCACCAGTTCAACATTGCTGGGTGCCACTAATGGAACTGCTTCTACTGAAATAATGTCACTTGTTGGTGTCTGCACCTGCTCAACATTACTGGGTGCCACTGACGGACTGCTTCTACTGACATAATGTCACTTGTTGGTGTCTGCACCTGTTCAACATTGCTGGGTGCCACTAATGGAACTGCTTCTACTGAAATAATGTCACTTGTTGGTGTCTGCACCTGCTCAACATTACTGGGTGCCACTGACGGACTGCTTCTACTGACATAATGTTGCTTGTTGGTGTCTGCACCTGCTCAACATTACTGGGTGCCACTGATGGAACTGCTTCTACTGAAATAATGTCACTTGTTGGTGTCTGCACCTGCTCAACATTACTGGGTGCCACTGATGGAACTGCTTCTACTGAAATAATGTCACTTGTTGGTGTCTGCACCTGCTCAACATTACTGGGTGCCACTGATGGACTGCTTCTACTGAAATGATGCCACTTGTTGGTGTCTGCACCTGTTCAACATTACTGGGTGCCACTGATGGACTGCTTCTACTAAAATGATGTCACTTGTTGGTATTTGCACCTGTTGACCATTTCTGGGTGCTACTGCTGGAACTATCAACTACTTTTTTTTTTTTGAATTATTCAAAGCATTTTATGTGAACATTTGTATAAACTGATTTTTTGTGTATTGTGTGAACTATTATGTAAAGTCACATGTATGAAAGAATTTGTATTGCTTACCGTATTTTATATATTAGGTTATTGAAAGGTCAGTGCAAAGCCAAAATTTTAACTAATTATGTGATATTTAGGTATTAATATTATCTTATTTTTGTCTGTATTTTTGTGGACGAATTTGGTGGTATTTTCACCACCAATGCTGGCAAAAATACCATCAAATTCTGGCCCGTGGAGGAGGGGCATATGAAAGGTGGCTACACTGAGCCACTGCGCCAGAGATTGCGCCAAAGAGTGTTTGTTATTCAGCCGCCTCCACTGGCAGTGCTTGTTAAGAACTCGTAGTAGTCAGTGCTTGTTGAGATGTGCTACTGAAAAGTGCTGGTTGAGAACTCGTGGTAGTAAGTGCTTGCTGAGATGTCGTAGTGGCGAGTCGGTGTGGAGAGATTGTAATGTTTAGAGTGCTTTTCATCAATATAAACGAAGGTAAAAAAAAAATTTTCTTTTCTCTCTCCTTATTTCAGTGTCCTGAATAATGTGTCATTACAGGTTCAGTCAACAAAGCATCTGGCATGTGTTCTTGTATTAGAGTGTAATTCTGGGTTTCTTGCGCAATTATAGTTTTTCTAATTTTTTTTCTATCACGTCAGTATAAATGGTATTTGAAATTTCTTGTCTTGTTGAAGAAGAACCGTGACAGATGTGTACGTTGAGTCACACTCCCACACACAGAACAATTACACTTGTGCTTTGGTTTCGTAGGTTTTATAGTTGCTGGGGACTTAATTAATTAATTGTGTTAACAGGAAATTTTCATTTCATTCTTTGTTGTTGTTCTATGCAGTCAGATTGCGTACTAAACCTAGTCAGGGCCAACCGTTTACGAGACACAGCGTAATCGGACATACAGTTACCAAAAATATTTGCATTGTATGTAATTAAGCCCCCATGCACAGTCTGAGAACCGAGGTTTTAAATTTGCATGTACGTCGCCTGTCCTTTGCAGTTTGCCTTGAAAATGGCGGGGTGTTCTCCCGCCGAAATATCAGCGGTCGCTGAAAATATTACCTGGCTGAATGCCCGTAAGTTGTTTCAAAATTGTGTACGCCAGGAGAAACTCAACTCTCACTGCAATATTTGTTTTGTAAATAAAACCGCCTTTTCTTGCTGCATTGTAATTCATTTCTCCCAGAAGTGTTTCCACAATGGACTCGCATTCGGGAGGACGACTGTTCGGTCCCGTCTCCAGCCATACTGATTTAGGTTTTCCGTGATTTCCCTAAATCGTTTCAGGCAAATGCCGGGATGGTTCCTTTGAAAGGGCACTGCCGATTTCCTTCCCAATCCTTCCCTAACCCGAGCTTGCGCTCCGTCTCTAATGACCTCGTTGTCGACGGGACGTTAAACACTGACCACCACCACCACCACCACCACCACCACCACCACCAGAAGTGTTTCGACTTTTTTTATTCTAAGGCACCTTCAGTGAGATAGTTTGTTGGCATCTGTGTTTCCTCGCGTCTGGTCCGGAGTCCGCGCTGCTACTTCATTTCCGAAACATAAGCACATTTTTATATTCCGAACTTTTTCTTCACAGTTCTCACGACGTTTACCTTTATATTTGTGTTGCACTGTTAATCTGTTGCCACTAGTTATAGATATTTGTTCGAAAACTGTGCTTTTAAAGACACAGATATTTTGAGTTCATAACGTGATTCCTCCTTGTTGGTGGCTCAGAACAAATGTGCACCAATGCAGTTTCGTTTATTGAAGTTTTACAAAGCCGCAGAAGTCATTTTTTTGATTCAGTGGGCATTTTACTGTGGGTGAAAGCAAACAACACTGCGCAATGCAATTTAAGTATCACTTTTTCGGAACCCTGTAATTGTTTCCCATTACAATGCTAAAGTTTGAAATTTGCCTCACAGGTGCCTACAACTTTCCTTTGTAATGATGCAAAAGCATGGCTTCCTGCGTCCTTACCGTCAGGCTTGACGGCGCGTCAAACTGAAAGATGTCGAAACATGCGGAAAAAAAGGCCAGAGCTTAAAGTTCATGTGACGTGTGACGTGTAAGGTGGATTAATGATGTCATAGTGACACTAGATTTCACCACAACTCTACCTAGCGCCACAGTAAACATATAAGATGGGAAGGCTGTCGTGCCGCTTCTTTTGACGCCTCTGCGTTTGAGGTCAGAACTGTGACACCCAGCGTTGAAGTCACGCAGGTCTTACAGGCGCCCGAGGAAAATATTTCAGACATACAGCCGCTCAGAATCGCCACGAAAAGACCTCAACGGATGCCAAGGGAGTAGCATAAAGGGCGTCAGTGAAACCACCTTGTTCCTTGGGGCGTTGGCCGGCCGGAGTGGCTGAGCGGTTCTAGGGGCTACAGTCTGGAACCGCGCGACCGCTACGGTCGCAGGTTCGAATCCTGCCTCGGGCATGGATGTGTGTGATGTCCTTAGGTTGGTTAGGTTTAAGTAGTTCTAAGTTCTAGGGGACTGATGACCTCAGAAGTTGAGTCTCATAGTTCTCAGAGCCATTTGAATTTTGACCTTGGGGCGTTGATTCCCTCACATTTCGCTATAGTAAACGATGTCAGCAGTGTGATAAGCGACCAGACAACGTTCTTGACGTCCTTTGCACTGATAACATCCCCAGACATTTCATCCTTTTGAATGGCCCAAAGCAGTAAAGAGTGCTTATGCATTTTCGGCCCTCCTGTAATGTACCTGTATAGAGACAACCTCTGAAGTAGTCCTAAGCATCTGCTGGCAAACAACCCGTCGACACCCTTGCGATTCCATATGCCTGATTACAGGTACCTAGATCTACATAGCAGGCACATGTTTTTAAATTATCAATGAAGGTGGACGTGCGCCACCGAGCTTGTTGCCGAAGTGGAGGCTCTTAAAGACACCCTTTGTAGTTTTATTCATGTATGTGTAAATGTCGTACCCCCCTCCCCCGGCCATGTCCTCAATCATGCTACAAGAGGGAGCAAAACAGAACAGCTAAAAATGCATTAGCACCCTTTGTTGCATCGAACCATGTTCAGTTGAGAAGTTCCATGCCTCTTTTTTTTTTGCATGTCGCCTCTCATTTTCATTAATTTTATCAATGTTTTATATAATTTCACGGTGGGAACGGGTCGGATAAGATTATTCTGATGAGAGTATGTGTACTGAGAGCTCGAATTACTTGTCACTTGATTGCTATGCATGTTGGGAACTGTATGTGTCTTACTTGTAGTTTTCTCTGTTATTTCCCTGTGTGGTATGTTACGAGGCGAGCACTGGAGGACGCGACACACAGCGTTTTCGGGGGGGGGGGGGGGGGGGGGAAAGGAGGGGGTCTGCACTTCCATAAATGTGGAGGAGAGGGTCGTACATCAATGGGCTTGAGCGCATAGCGGGGCGACTAACCTCGGTCGAGTTTCGCCTGTTGGATGGAGGGCGAACCGACCTGCGAGCCGTCTGAGTGTCGCCACAGGTTGTTCACCGTTCTGGTGCGTCTGGAACTAAGACTGCTGGCGTCGACTGACTATACTGTCATGATTCTGAGAATACTTGTGGTCCGTGCCCTGCTGGGTGTGACTGTCTGGCGCTGGATGGCCGGTGTTCTTGGCATGCTGTTTTCATAGCCAGCTAAGAAGCAGAGGCATGATTGGTCAACTTAAACTGAGACCAGTTGATGTCACAAAGTCCTGCTCGAAATTGGAGGGAACGGTCTCTGCTGGCGCGAATAATGTTCTGAGATAGTGCGGGGGAATTTTGGAATCAGCACTGAATGCCGATTCGGGGCTTTTCGAGGGTAGTAGGGAGTTGGATGACGTTGACTTCGCTCTTGCATTGCGTGGGCGCATGGCGTTCGGAATCTAGGGAGGGATCGGACAGTCTTGCACTTCTTCGGAATCGTTGTAGAGCATGACTTCGGTCATACTCAAGTTTCAATCTGCGACTTAAGACCCAGATTCTTACTCTGTGTTTTCGCACCTGTACCGACAGGGCGAGTTTAGGCGGTTTTGGTGTGTCTCTTCCCAGAGATACATTCAGGAGTTTCCCTGCTTCGGCCACGCGAGCAGAACTTAAAATTCTCCGACAGCATTCGGGGTCACGGGTTGAAACAGAGTTGCTGCACAGCAGGAGTCGGTGCTTACATCATCAGAATGCTGCCTACTGAGGACGTGCTGCAGGTTTCAGAACAGCATTTTGCGGCTCCGTCATTGTAGGACCTATCATTTTTATACTGCTCAGCAGCACGGACGCTCGCTTTACTACAAGTCCACCTTGTTTATTTCTCCGTGTGTTCCCATTTGAGCTCTCACTACTAATCGCGATACTGCAATATACACTCCTGGAAATTGAAATAAGAACACCATGAATTCATTGTCCCAGGAAGGGGAAACTTTATTGACACATTCCTGGGGTCAGATACATCACATGATCACACTGACAGAACCACAGGCACATAGACACAGGCAACAGAGCATGCACAATGTCGGCACTAGTACAGTGTATATCCACCTTTCGCAGCAATGCAGACTGCTATTCTCCCATGGAGACGATCGTAGAGATGCTGGATGTAGTCCTGTGAAACGGCTTGCCATGCCATTTCCACCTGGCGCCTCAGTTGGACCAGCGTTCGTGCTGGACGTGCAGACCGCGTGAGACGACGCTTCATCCAGTCCCAAACATGCTCAATAGGGGACAGATCCGGAGATCTTGCTGGCCAGGGTAGTTGACTTACACCTTCTAGAGCACGTTGGGTGGCACGGGATACATGCGGACGTGCATTGTCCTGTTGGAACAGCAAGTTCCCTTGCCGGTCTAGGAATGGTAGAACGATGGGTTCGATGACGGTTTGGATGTACCGTGCACTATTCAGTGTCCCCTCGACGATCACCAGTGGTGTACGGCCAGTGTAGGAGATCGCTCCCCACACCATGATGCCGGGTGTTGGCCCTGTGTGCCCCGGTCGTATGCAGTCCTGATTGTGGCGCTCACCTGCACGGCGCCAAACACGCATACGACCATCATTGGCACCAAGGCAGAAGCGACTCTCATCGCTGAAGACGACACGTCTCCATTCGTCCCTCCATTCACGCCTGTCACGACACCACTGGAGGCAGGCTGCACGATGTTGGGGCGTGAGCGGAAGACGGCCTAACGGTGTGCGGGACCGTAGCCCAGCTTCATGGAGACGGTTGCGAATGGTCCTCGCCGATACCCCAGGAGCAACAGTGTCCCTAATTTGCTGGGAAGTGGCGGTGCGGTCCCCTACGGCACTGCGTAGGATCCTACGGTCTTGGCGTGCATCCGTGCGTCGCTGTGGTCCGGTCCCAGGTTGTCGGGCACGTGCACCTTCCGCCGACCACTGGCGACAACATCGATGTACTGTGGAGACCTCACGCCCCACGTGTTGAGCAATTCGGCGGTACGTCCACCCGGCCTCCCGCATGCCCACTATACGCCCTCGCTCAAAGTCCGTCAACTGCACATACGGTTCACGTCCACGCTGTCGCGGCATGCTACCAGTGTTAAAGACTGCGATGGAGCTCCGTATGCCACGGCAAACTGGCTGACACTGACGGCGGCGGTGCACAAATGCTGCGCAGCTAGCGCCATTCGACGGCCAACACCGCGGTTCCTGGTGTGTCCGCTGTGCCGTGCGTGTGATCATTGCTTGTACAGCCCTCTCGCAGTGTCCGGAGCAAGTATGGTGGGTCTGACACACCGGTGTCAATGTGTTCTTTTGTCCATTTCCAGGAGTGTAGTTGGGAAGTAATATTTGCTTCATTAGGACCTCCAGTCATTATCGTCAATCTCAAAATGGTTCAAATGGCTCTGAGTACTATGGGACTTAACTTCTGAGGTCATCAGTCCCCTAGAACTTAGAACTACTTAAACCTAACTAACCTAAGGACAGCACTCATATCCATGCCCGAGGCACGGTTCCAGACTGAGCGTCTAGAACCGCTCGGTCACAGCGGCCGGCGTCGTCAATCTATTACATCACAGAGAGTAGGAGTCCCTTAATCTCGAGCCAACTTATTCTCATACTAGTTCAGTATACCTTATCCTTTAGTCTACTGTTTGTATCGACAATCAAGTACCTTTATGTTCTGATTTATAATAAATTTCATTTGCAATATTTAATCTTTTGTGTTAGCAGAAGAGCCAACACCGTGTTACGAGTGGAGGCCGAAATGCACGCGTTTTAGCTCACGCAGACTGGCGTGAGGAGGGAAGAACTATACTGACGTGCGCTCTGGAACATGACAAGGAACGAGAATTCAGAAAGCGGACGTAATTAGTTTGATACTTAACTTTAATCCATTAATGATGAACGTCGCTCTTGGCAGTACATGATTCACAATATTATCTGTTCAGAATACATTCTTGAAGATAGTAATTATAGTAACTGAATATGGCGCCTTGCTAGGTCGTAGCAATTGACGTAGCTGAAGGCTATGCTAAACTGTCGTCTCTGCAAATGAGAGCGTATGTAGACAGTGAACCATCGCTAGCAAAGTCGGCTATGCAACTGGAGCGAGTGCTAGGAAGTCTCTCTAGACTAGACCTGCCGTGTGGCGGCGCTCGGTCTGCAATCACTGATAGTGGCGACACGCGGGTCCGACGTATACCAACGGACCGCGACCGATTTAAAGGCTACCACCTAGCAACTGTGGTGTCTGGCGGTTACCACATAATCCGCATGTCATTTTGTAGATAGAGGCAGAATCCCATTTCCTGTCGTTCACTATGATAAAATTCCATTTTTTTACTGAGTAAATTACGATTTTTATTAAATTATTGAGAGTGTGCACTCCTTATTTTACCAACTAGCAGGATCCAGCATCAATTCCTTTCGTTACCGTTTTGCACATAATTAGGTGGTAGGTAAGGAGGGGGTCGGGTGTATGTCTAGTTCTTACGCAAAATTCGCCAGAATTAAAAAGGTCAAACTCTTCTCCACCCCAGTACCTCGCACAGTTTCTGTCAAATGGTTTTGAACAGTCCCTGGTGGTTCGAATCTATACACGAGAGCAAAACTTGCAGTCGCGCTGCCCTCCTAAGGGGTGCTGCTATGTACAATGGGGGAGGCAGCCCCACAGTGTCCCTAGGGAAAGGTTGAAACGTCCGGGAGTATCAGCAGCATTAAAGGATGTCAGGACCTACTGCTCATCGCACTGTCAACTTTAGTTGAAGATCGCGAAATTTGTGGGAACAACGCCCCAAGGAAAGGGGTGGTATCATTGACGCCCTTTGTGCCACCCAAGAGGCATTTTCTTGTCGAGCCTCAGTGGTTGTGAGTCTGAAATGTTTTCCTGGGTGTCGCGGTTGCGAGTTGCCTCGCAGAGGCTTTAGACGAAGAGGTGAAACATGAGTAAGAGGAGGTGTGACGAATGTCCTATCGTGTGGCACTCCGAGCTCTGGCCTTTTTTTTTTCGCATGTATCGACACCTTGCTATTTGAAACTTCGCCGGGCCCGTGGGTAATATCGCAGGGCACCGTGCATTTGCACAACTACAGAAGAATATTGTGGACAAGTTTGAGACGAATTTCAAACTTCTGCGTCGGAATGGAAGACAACTATAGAGTATAGAGAAAGTGATCCTTTAAATGTGTTGCACAGTGTGGAAGGTTATGAATCTGAGCACTATGGGACTTAACAGCTATGGTCATCAGTCCCCTAGAACTTAGAACTACTTAAACCTAACGACATCACACAACCCCCAGTCATCACGAGGCAGAGAAAATCCCTGACCCCGCCGGGAATCGAACCCGGGAACCCGGGCGCGGGAAGCGAGAACGCTACCGCACGACCACGAGCTGCGGACAAGTGGAAGGTTACAAGCCGTCTGACATGCCTCCTTCCATTTATACCAAATTTATCTCCCACTAGTCACGACTGGCTATAGGCAGGACACTTTAGTTTCATCTGCTTAAAGGCTCATTATGTTGCGTTATTAGGGAAAAATGTATTTCATAAAATTTTCGTCGGTAAAGGGGCTAATAGTTCAAGTCTGTGAATGCGTGTGAAAGGCACACGCTGAATGCAGCAGGTGTGTCGTGGGCTGCAAGTGTCAAGGGACCATCGACGGGAGCTCACGGAATCTATAGGTCTGTTCCAATAAGTCGGCCTGTCTTGAGGTAGACTGACACGCAGACGAGTCAGCTCTATCGCCAGGTTACGTTCCAGTCCCTGCATAGTCTACAGTATGCAGCGAGAAGGGTACAGTGTGCGGCGATAACAGAGTTGCAGACAACCAGTTGAAACCTTCAAGTTATTCTGCAATTGACTGCACGTTTGTGAATTTTGTCTTTGAACTGTGCTACGAGAAAGAGTTTCTATTGAACAGTGCTTCGAGTTATATTACGAACGATGGTCTGTTTCAATCTGTAGACTGATTCTATCATAGTTTATAAATGTACCTATGTTCTGATCCATAGTCATAGCAAAGAAGAAGTTGTATAGCAAAAGATAAGTGTTCGTTTTCAAGTCTTACATTTTGCACGTGCAATCTGTTTAGAATGCAATTAATTTGTGTGAACCCGTGATAACAGTTGCAAACATTTTCTTTATGATTAAAAGAATGAAACAATTGACATTAAAAGTTTTTAAAATGAACCTGCAATAAAATGGCGTTAGTGTAGCACTGCTCTGTACAACCGAAAACGGAACACTGGGAGGAGCCATTATGATCGTTCAGCACATTTACAGGATTCAGCATGTAGTGTGCGGGAATTTCAAGTTCTTCCAATATATCTAATATGCACCCCTTATCTGCCCTACGTAAAATTTTAAGATTTCTTCACGGGCATTCCATAGAGTTTACGTTAAACCGAGTGTACACAGAAACCTATATTATTGCTATGGAGATGTGAGCGTTCTTTAAATCTAGACTCAAAATCTTGTTCCGTCTGCCTTTTGTATACTTATTCGCAATTACTGCACTTTATTTGGTATACTCCCGAATTTGCAAATCTATTCTTGTTGTTATTATCATCGTTGTGGCGTAGTAGTATTTTAAGAGGTTTTTCTGTCTGGAAACATACGTTACATTCGTTGCTACGAAAATATGATGCAGTCTTACCAGACACCTGTCTGTAATACGTCACTGGCACATATATCAGTTTTTCTTCCTTAGTAAATAGTTTCCTCTGTTTCCTGTTGGTATATGGAACGCCCTGCTAAACCCACAGGACAGGACAAGTAGTTGAAATTGTGGAAAGGGGCCAAAATGAGCGGCTATAAGTTACACTCGGAAACATAACTTTATTTGACCAAACATTACAGTACAGATGCACCACACTATCTTATGCCTTAAGGGCACAACCACATTAATTAAAAAAACGGCTAAAGCCATTAACTCTAAATTCAGACGCCAAAAGAATATTTAGAACGAAGAAGGCCTCACGTTAAATAAGTTCTATAATTTGGCTGGAGGCCCAAACATCTAACACTTGAAAAGCAACAACCTTAATTTAAAGACGGCTGAAGGCCGATGATCTAAGACTCAAGGTAAAATTAAATAAAAAAACACAAGGCAGAAGGCCTTATATTCAATTAGGCTGACGGCCCAAAAAGTCTGATGCTTGAAAGACAAAGATCCTTAATTTAAAAACGGCTGAAGGCCCCATGATTAAAACTCAAGGTAAAATAAATTTAAACAACAAAGCCTTATCTTAAATTAGGCTGAAGGCCCCAAACAATCAAACACCTGACAAGCAAGAAACTTAATTTTAAAACGGCTGAAGACCCATGACTTAAAACACCACTAAAAACAATTCAACTTTAATTCAGAACCATCGGCTATGAGCCATACAAATACACACAACAGAAAATAAGAAAAGGCATTGCAGCTAACGGCGCCCAGAATTCTCGGCGGTCGGACAGCACTTGAAATACTAATGTTCACTTAAGTGAGACAGGCAGTCGGCTCAACCATTCTCGATCCGACGACAACCCAACCAACAGAGTCAATGGACCCAACGACAACGGAACTTGCGCTCCACTCGACCAGCACACAACCGGGAGTTCAATGCAAACGTAAAAAGCATGGGCGCCCGCAACCAAGCATATATTAAGCTGTAGAACTACACACCATGCTGGACCGCGACAACACGGTGAGGAAGGGACACTGCCTAAATTTACGTCAACGGCCAGGGCAGGTAACCGGCACGTTAAAGGCCACAAGGCAGGTAATTCCGCTCTTGCACTTCAATTGCAAATAACCATATACAGTTAGACTCCACCAGACGGTGGTTAAACCTTCGCCAACTCTAACACAAACGTTGTTGTTCGCGGGAATGTCCCACAAGCCAACAACGAGAACCAAACGGCACAATGTGACCAGTCTTGACATGCTGGTAAATTAGATCCAAACTCAACTTTCGTGACCAGGGTCGGTGAGTCACGGATCTCGTAGCATTGGGAACAGTCCCACACACTCCGACACTGCGTAGAGACTGTCAGCGGGCCTGGCCAAACTACGCTCCACGGTGATTTCCTCGCTGCTGCACGCCAACCGACCGACTGTTCGCACACAGCACAGCCGGAATTTATAAGCACCAAACCAAAGATAGTACAAGGTGCGAATATCGATACACAGTGTTGCTGCCTCTCATGGAGAGAGCAAACAACAGCATAATCGCAATAACCGCAGGAAACCAAAAACAGAATAGGAACCAAGGTTTAAGCCAACGCATAACATGAGCCCAACACGGCTCAATATTGTTCATCACATATTGTAGTTATTCTTTTTCTTTTTTACTTCTTGCACAGTAGTGTAGCATGATTTCTTCTGTATCCATTATTGATTGCTATTTAGTTTAAATTTTTAAGTCATTTAATTATTTCATTTTCAGTTAGCGGCAGTTTTAATACTCTGGGAATTACAGTGTGAATATGAGTATTTTTATTTTGTTGCGGTTGGCAGGACTGTGCGTTAGTAACGGTACTCGTGGCCGTAGGTTTTCTACAAATGGATATTTCATGTTTACCTCTAATTTTGATTACTGTCAAACATCCCTTTATGATAGTGCAGGGCGATATTCTAATTTCAGTCTTTTTATCATGTCATGATATGGTGTACATTCATTCAAATATGTTAAACGACTTCATGATGGTCAAAGTACCTAACTATATTTGTTTATGTAGTTGGACGAAGCTGTTTAGTGGAGAAAGCACGTGTGAAGATTATGACTACCCGCTGAAACCGGTAATGTGAATATTTTTTATATATCTAAGCCAGGGGTTCACAAACCACAAACTATGCTGTTGTGCCCACCTTCTGAAACATAAATTATTTTACCCCCTTCCTCACCACTTCTCATGCTTGGCAAAAAAAACGGGCCATGGTATCTATTTCTCTCTAATTATTGCAACTTATAATTTACAATAATAATAATTATTATTATTATTAGAAAGTGAAAGATCGTGATGTAAAAATAACGACAGAACAATATTCAACATTCAAATCGCAATTTAAAAACTTGTAAGGTGTCAGGCAAATCCAACACCTTCCATGAAAACCCTGACATGATAAGCAAATCCAGTAGTATGTCACATAGCTCCGAATAAATCGTGACATTAAATTAACCAAAGTAATACGAGTAATGAGTGAGCAAATGGAATACCACAGACTAACACAAAAATGCCTAAATGCATGTCATACCTTCCCACCATGAGACAGACGCAGTTCCGAGGGGAGAAACGAGAACAGAAGCCGAGAGCAGAACCGTGTTAAGCTGGAAGGCCCTACGATAAGGGACGGACGGACACCCACGTTGCCAGCTAACCGCTAGGACCACACCACCCGCAAGTTTTAGCGTGAGACTTTTTCGCGTCTCTGTTACATCAGGACCACCCCCAGCCAATGTTAAAAGCTTGAGCCCTCCAGAAGAACAGTATAGATCTTACGATAACGCTAAAAGAACCACACCAGCTGCAAGTTTTAGCGTGAGACTTTTTTGCGTCTCTGTTACGTTGCAAACTTTAAAAAACATTGCCCCACCACGAAAAGTATAACGTTTCTCATTGGATAGACAGAATTTTTGTAGGCGGAGCTTAAGGTTAACATTGAGGCCCTGATTGGTAGATGAAAACACAGCCAGATAGTTTTTTTAAACCAACTTCGGTAAATTGTAGTAAGGAGAAGTTAGGAAGGAGTTTCTTCGGAGACAGGGAGGTGAGCGGAGCTGTGCTGGCCGCCGCCCCCTGAGGAACACCGACAAGGTAATGAACGCACGCGATGCCGCATAACAGCGCATAAAGCTTCACTCAGAACTGCAGAAGTCTCATTTGTTACACCCTCTTTGTGCGTAATACTAGTGTCGATCGTCGATTAAAGCTCATGTTGTTCACATTTGCCACTTGAAGTAAAAATCTGAAACGCAATGATTTTTCTGTTATATAGTTATTGAGAAGCCACATCAGCCACTGTAATTTACGACAAGTTAGATAAGTAATTAAAGATAATTGAGGGTCACTGTAGACCATTTTGATAGTTTTCTCTTTTGTGAAACTTAATTTAAACCTAGATTATAGATGTGATATGGCATAGGTCATCCTTCGATCCATTGTAGAACTTGGAAACCCATTCAGGGAATATTCGTTCACATTTTTGTTGAACGCATTTGGTTTTTACCATCCTGTATTAAAAGATCTCCTTTTATCAATAGTGCAATTTATAAACGATGTTTTGTGAGTAGAATAAAATTTCCAATGGTAAACTTAACTGCTTTTTCGACGTTATTTTACCAGCTAACTAAAAATAGGAAAGCCTTGAACCCCTTCCACTAAATTTAGTTAGTATTAAGATTCTTTTACAAGGAGTGCAGTGGAGCTGACGCTGAGATCATTAAGTATATGGTTATATCATCGCTAGTCTCACTGAACTCTTCTGAATTCTACATGTCATGTGTGGTCTGGCGTCTCCTTACCAGCAACAGGTCCCAGGTTCAAACTAGTCAATTCCCTAAAAAACACGCTCAGAGCGTCGCTGCGCGGAAGTGGTAGGGAGACACGATATAGATCAAACAGACACCACGCAGAATGTTAGAAACTTTATATTCAAATTCATCATCCAAAAAGGAAACAAAAGTGAGTCAAAAATGCACACGGTTCAAATTTCGGAATCTTTTTTATATTTTCACATTTATTGGGCTGTGTGTGTTTCTTTATAAGAAGAAATAGAACCATTCTTGGTTGGATCTTTGAACAGCAACGCGCCGACCGCCTTCCAGCTGCAGTCTTGATAAATGCCAATAATTGATGCGAAGGGTAATGACACATCCGCTGCCCTTCTTGGTAAACTGGGATATTATTTCCGAAACTGTGGCCATACATTTTTAAAAGACTTTTTAAATTCATTTGGAAGTGTTCTATCACCTGAGAGTCCTATTAGCTCCTGTTCTGTTGTTGACAAATGGTCTGTCATGATCGTATCGGACGTATTGTGGATCCAGTCATACTCTGGGAAATTTTTCTCTGATTGTTGACGAAGATTTACGAGATGTACTACGCTAATTCTATTACTTTTACTTCCATCCAATTCATTTTCCTCCACAGTATCAAGCAGACAAGAAAATGTCTCGCAGTTATCTTTCTCCATCTGATCCAGTTTTTTTCTGAAAAGAATGCACTTTCTTGCTGAGAAAGATGATATTACTATTTCGGCCTTGAAGATATACATTAAGATCATTCAGTTTCTCAAAAATGTCGGCCAGGTAGCACAATATTACAACCCATTTTTCATCCAGAAACTGAGCCACAGTTGAGGGGCTGTTCAGTGGGAGAAGACGAAGTTCATCCTTCAGCTCCACAACACGGCCAAGAACATTATCACGAAATGTCCAAGGTACCTCCAAGTGCACTAGAAATGAACCATGAGTGGAACCCATCTCCTCGAAAAGAATAGAAAATAACATTTTGTTTCAAGATCGTGCTTTCACTAAATTTACACCACTGACTTCATCGTTCAGCACTACATTCACGACCGGTTGTACTACTTTATAAGCCAATGCCTCCCTCTGTATCATGCAATGTGTGAATGTTACAGAAGGAGAAACAACACACTCTGTTGTCATGAACTCCTTTTTAGTTCCAGTAAATACTGCCATCCCATCGGTACAGAAAACCAAAATAGTTTGTCCATGACAGATTGTTGTTAACAAAAAAAAAGGAATTCACGAGAAAGAAAGCATCTTCGCTTCTAGTCTTCCGTTCCATACATTTACAAAACGGAAAGTCTTCGTGCATTTCATTTTCTTAACAGTAACGTACAAAAACAAGAAGCTGGAAAGATTTCCGATTTAGTACTGTCATCAAGCTGCAGAGCTAATTTTGGGCTCGTGAAGACGAGGTGGCTTTTGTTCTTGATATCAGCAACTATTGCGTCGATACAACGAGCCACAATATCATGAGACATTGGTGTCGATTACTGACTCCCGCCAGACCTGTACCCTTGCTTGATTTTGCCCATTTTGGCGGCTGCAGTAGGACGTAATTTCTCGCCAATAATGTGTGTGGTGTCACCGCCAGACACCACACTTGCTAGGTGGTAGCCTTTAAATCGGCCGCGGTCCGCTAGTATACGTCGGACCCGCGTGTCGCCACTATCAGTGATTGCAGACCGAGCGCCGCCACACGGCAGGTCTAGAGAGACTTCCTAGCACTCGCCCCAGTTGTACAGCCGACTTTGCTAGCGATGGTTCACTGACAAAATACGCTCTCATTTGCCGAGACGATAGTTTGCATAGCCTTCAGCTACGTCATTTGCTACGACCTAGCAAGGCGCCATTATCAATTGCTATTTATCTTGTGATGCATGTACCGTCAGACCGATGTTCACCAATTATGGATTAAAGTTTAGTATTCCAGAAGCTACGTACTATTTTTGCTACTATAAAGACCTTGTCCTGTTCCAGACCTCACGCCATCCTGCGTGAGCTTAAACGCGTGCCCTTCGGCCTCCCGTCCTAGTGGATTGGCTGTCTTGCCAGTCCACAAAAGTGTGTGGTGATTTGAATAGTGCAATGAAGTAGGATGCCTCTAGAGATGCACTTAGGGCTTTATATCTGTTTTTGCGGATCTGAGATTTCTTTCTAGTTGTTACTCGTTTGGTTTACCGCTGTTGTCTGGACGTTTCGCCTGCGGGTGTATACTGTTTTATAGGCTTCAAGCTATCACTAGCTAAAATTTCCAGACAAAGAACACATTGTGATCGTTCCTCATTATTCACAAGAATGCTGGTAAAACCTAGTGTCAGGTTATCAATCTGATATTTATGGACTTTCATTTTGCGTTTAGAACCAATATTGCTGATGGGAACAGAGGAAGATGCGAAAGAAGAACATTCTTTGAGGAAATTCGAATCGTTTTCCTTATTAGAGTCACATACTTTCGGAGGAGAGGAGACTCTCCGTGAATTATTTCCGTGGGATCTCTTGTTACCACTACAGATCAGCCAACTTATCCATTGGAAGGGCGGAACTTGTACCAGTTTATTTTAAATTCGAGTAATACTTCCACTGAGCACGCGCTAGAATTAAACTTCTACTCACTATCTCTGAGCTGACACTGGAAGCCTGTCTGAAATTGGGTGAACAGTAAAAATGGCAGTGCTCCCTGCCGCCGTTGGATAAGCAGCTGCAGCAGCAAGTCGTATACTCCTAGCTCACTCGTTTGTTACATAGTTTAATTCCTAATTTCTTTGCGTGTTTTTGGGTACTTGCATTGTTTAATTCATAAATTTCGGGCGTATTATAGTATTTGAGAGTTGTAGCATCGCGCTTTAGTACCTGAATAGTGTAAATTCGCGTAGTCGTCTGTCTTCTGTTTTTGTTTTGAACGGTCAGTGTCGGTTGGTCACAGCCAGTGTGCTCCGTGCCGCCGTTGGATAAGCAGCTGCAGCAGCAAGTCGTATACTCCTAGCTCACTCATTTGTTACATAGTTTAATTCTTAATTTCTTTGCGTGTTTTTGGGTACTTGCATTGTTTAATTCATAAATTTCGGGCGTATTATAGTATTTGAGAGTTGTAGCATCGCGCTTTAGTACCTGAATAGTGTAAATTCGCGTAGTCGTCTGTCTTCTGTTTTTGTTTTGAACGGTCAGTGTCGGTTGGTCACAGCCAGTGTGCTCCGTGCCGCCGTTGGATAAGCAGCTGCAGCAGCAAGTCGTATACTCCTAGCTCACTCGTTTGTTACATAGTTTAATTCTTAATTTCTTTGCGTGTTTTTGGGTACTTGCATTGTTTAATTCATAAATTTCGGGCGTATTATAGTATTTGAGAGTTGTAGCATCGCGCTTTAGTGTTTACTTCGTAGATTCTTACTTAAATTGCGTGTGAGTTTCGTATAGGAGGTGTAATTTCGAGTTTTAGTTACTGTAATCGTAAATTCAGGCAGATTGTAGCGCAGTCGTTAGGCATTTGTACAGGTTAGTTAATACATTCTTTGCGTGTTTCCCTTGCGTTATCTAGTCACTGACTCGTGTTTCAGTAGCTGTTGTTCAACATCGATTAGAATGGACAGGGACTGTGATTGCTGTGTTCGGATGAGGGCTGAGTTGGCATCTCTTCGCTCACAGCTGCAAGCGGCGCTGACTTCGGTCGCGCAGCTTGAGCCTGTTGCCAATGGGCACCACTGTGGGGAGCCGGACTTGGGTATCACGGGGAAGTCAACCTCGTCCCGTCTGTCCCCAGATCGGTCTGCCGCTGTGGTTGCCCCGCTTGCTGCCCGCAGTGGGGCTGAGCCCTCGCCTGTGGTTGATTGGGAGGACGTTCCAAGGCGTGGCATGCAGCGAAAGACGTCCCCTGAGGCTGATCAGAAAGCCTCCCCGGTGCGTCTGACAAACAGGTTTCAGGCACTGTCTCTGGTTGAGCCAGATGCAGCTGCCTGCCCTGTTTCAGAGGATGATTCTCAGTCTTCAAGGTCCGGGCAATCACAGAGGGTGGGCTTATTGGTAGTTGGGAGCTCCAATGTTAGGCGCATAATGGGGCCCCTTAGGGATATGGCGGCTAAGGAGGGGAAGAAATCCAGTGTGCACTCCGTGTGCATTCCGGGTGGAGTCATTCCTGATGTGGAAAGGGTCCTTCCGGATGCCATGAAGAGCACAGGGTGCAGCCAGCTGCAGGCGGTGGCACATGTCGGCACTAATGACGTGTGTCGCTTTGGATCTGAGGAAATTCTCTCTGGATTCCAGCGGCTATCTGATTTGGTGAAGGCTGCCGGTCTTGATTACGAGATGAAGGCAGAACTCATCATCTGCAGTAACGTTGACAGAACCGACTGCGGACCTTTGGTGCAGAGCCGGGTGGAGGGTCTGAATCAGAGGCCCAGACGGTTTTGCGACCGTGTTGGCTGCAGATTCCTTGACTTGCGCCATAGGGTGGTGGGGTTTCGGGTTCCGCTGAATAGGTCAGGAGTTCACTACACTCAGCTGGCGGCTACACGGGTAGCGGAGGCTGTGTGGCGTGGACTGGGCGGTTTTTTAGGTTAGAAGGCTTTAGAAAAGTACGGGGTGGGCTGCAATCTCAAAGGGTGCATGGCAAATACAGGACGTGCTTGAATCAAGGAACAGTCGGAATTGTAGTTGTAAATTGTTGTAGTTGTGCTGGGAAAGTCCCTGAGCTTCAAGCCCTAATAGAAAGCACAGAAGCTGAAATCGTTATAGGTACAGAAAGCTGGCTAAAGCCTGAAATAAGTTCTGCAGAAATTTTTACGAAGTCTCAGACGGTGTTCAGGAAAGGTAGATTAGGCAGAATTGGTGGTGGAGTGTTTGTGTCTGTCAGTAGTGGTTTATCTTGTAGTGAAGTCGAAGCAGATACTCCGTGCGAATTGGTATGGGTGGAGGTTATACTTAACAGCCGAACTAAGTTAATAATTGGCTCCTTCTACCGACCCCCAGACTCCGATGATATAGTTGCAGAACAGTTCAGAGAAAATTTGAGTCTCGTAACAAATAAATACCCGACTCATATGGTTATAGTTGGTGGGGACTTCAACCTTCCCTCGATATGTTGGCAAAAATACTTGTTCAAAACCGGTGGTAGGCAGAAAACATCTTCCGAGATTGTCCTAAATGCTTTCTCCGAAAATTATTTCGAGCAGTTAGTCCACGAACCCACGCGAATTGTAAATGGTTGCGAAAACACACTTGAACTTTTAGCCACAAACAATCCAGAGCTGATAGAGAGCATCATGACTGATACAGGGATAAGTGATCACAAGATCGTTGTAGCTAGGCTCAATATCGTTTCTTCCAAATCCACCAGAAACAAACGCAAAATAATTTTATTTAAAAAAGCGGATAAAGTGTCACTAGAAGCCTTCCTAAGAGACAATCTCCATTCCTTCCGAACTGACTATGCAAATGTAGACGAGATGTGGCTCAAATTCAGTGATATAGTAGCAACAGCAATTGAGAGATTCATACCTCATAAATTGGTAAGAGGTGGAACTGATCCACCATGGTACACAAAACAGGTCCGAACGCTGTTGCAGAGGCAACGGAAAAAGCATGCGAAGTTCAGAAGAACGCGAAATCCCGAAGATTGGCTAAAATTTACAAACGCGCGAAATTTGGCACGGACTTCAATGCGAGATGCCTTTAACAGGTTCCACAACGAAACATTGTCTCGAAATTTGGTAGAAAATCCGAAGAAATTCTGGTCGTATGTAAAGTACACAAGCGGCAAGACGCAGTCAATACCTTCGCTGCGCAGTGCCGATGGTACTGTTACCGACGACTGTGCCGCTAAAGCAGAGTTATTGAACGCAGTTTTCCGAATTTCCTTCACCAGGGAAGATGAATGGAATATTCCAGAATTTGAAACACGAACAACTGCTAGCATGAGTTTCTTAGAGGTAGATACCTTAGGGGTTGCGAAGCAACTCAAATCGCTTGATACGGGCAAGTCTTCAGGTCCAGATTGTATACCGATTAGGTTCCTTTCAGATTACGCTGATACAATAGCTCCCTACTTAGCACTCATATACAACCGCTCGCTCACCGATAGATCTGTACCTACAGATTGGAAAATTGCGCAGATCGCACCAGTGTTTAAGAAGGGTAGTAGGAGTAATCCATCTAACTACAGACCTATATCATTGACGTCGGTTTGCAGTAGGGTTTTGGAGCATATACTGTATTCAAACATTATGAATCACCTCGAAGGGAACGATCTATTGATATGTAATCAGCATGGTTTCAGAAAACATCGTTCTTGTGCAACGCAGCTAGCTCTTTATTCGCACGAAGTAATGGCCGTTATCGACAGGGGATCTCAAGTTGATTCCGTATTTCTAGATTTCCGGAAAGCTTTTGACACCGTTCCTCAAAAGCGACTTTTAATCAAGCTGCTGGCCTATGGGGTATCGTCTCAGTTGTGCGACTGGATTCGTGATTTCCTGTCAGGAAGGTCGCAGTTCGTAGTAATAGACGGCAAATCATCGAGTAAAACTGAAGTGATATCAGGTGTTCCCCAGGGAAGCGTCCTGGGACCTCTGCTGTTCCTGATCTATATAAATGACCTGGGTGACAATCTGAGCAGTTCTCTTAGGTTGTTCGCATATGATGCTGTAATTTACCGTCTAGTAAGGTCATCCGAAGACCAGTATCAGTTGCAAAGCGATTTAGAAAAGATTGCTGTATGGTGTGGCAGGTGGCAGTTGACGCTAAATAACGAAAAGTGTGAGGTGATCCACATGAGTTCCAAAAGAAATCCGTTGGAATTCGATTACTCGATAAATAGTACAATTCTCAAGGCTGTCAATTCAACTAAGTACCTGGGTGTTAAAATTACGAACAACTTCAGTTGGAAATACCACATAGATAATATTGTGGGGAAGGCGAGCCAAAGGTTGCGTTTCATAGGCAGGACACTTAGAAGATGTAACAAGTCCACTAAAGAGACAGCTTACACTACACTCGTTCGTCCTCTGTTAGAATACTGCTGCGCGGTGTGGGATCCTTACCAAGTGGGATTGACGGAGGACATCGAAAGGGTGCAAAAAAGAGCAGCTCGTTTTGTATTATCACGTAGTAGGGGAGAGAGTGTGGCAGATATGATACGCGAATTGGGATGGAAGTCATTAAAGCAAAGACGTTTTTCGTCGCGGCGAGATCTACTTACGAAATTTCAGTAACCAACTTTCTCTTCCGAATGTGAAAATATTTTGTTGAGGCCAACCTACATAGGTAGGAATGATCATCAAAATAAAATAAGAGAAATCAGAGCTCGAACAGAAAGGTTTAGGTGTTCGTTTTTCCCGCGCGCTGTTCGGGAGTGGAATGGTAGAGAGATAGTATGATTGTGGTTCGACGAACCCTCTGCCAAGCACTTAAATGTGAATTGCAGAGTAGTCATGTAGATGTAGAATAATAATCTGTTCTTGTACTCGGTATTGCAAGGAAGCGGCTTAATGTCATTAGTGGTTGTTAAATGTACACTACAGGCCATTAAAATTGCTACACCACGAAGACGACGTGCTACAGACGCGAAATTTAACCGACAGGAAGAAGATGCTGTGATATGCAAATGGTTTGCCTTTCAGAGCATTCACACAAGGTTTGCACCGGTGGCGACACCTACAACGTGCTGACATGAGGAAAGTTTCCAACCGATTTCTCATACACAAACAGCAGTTGACCGTCGTTGCCTGGTGAAACGTTGTTGTGATGCCTCGTGTAAGAAGGAGGAATGCGTACCATCACGTTTCCGACTTTGATAAAGGTCGGAATGTAGCCTATCGCGATTGCGGTTTATCGTGTTGCGACATTGCTGCTCGCGTTGGTCGAGATCCAATGACTGTTAGCAGAATATCGAATCGGTTGGTTCAGGAGGGTAATACGGAACGCCGTGCTGGATCCCAACGGCCTCCTATCACTAGCAGTCGAGATGACAGGCATCTTATCCGCATGGCTGTAACGGATCGTGCAGCCACGTCTCGATCCCAGAGTCAACAGATGGGGACGTTTGCAAGACAACAACCATCTGCACGAATAGTTCGACGACGCTTGCAGCAGCATGGACTATCAGCTCGGAGACCATGGCTGCGGTTACCCTTGATGCTGCAGCACAGACAGGAGCGCCTGCGATGGTGTACTCAACGACGAACCTGGGTGCACGAATGGCAAAACGCCATTTTTTCGGATGAATCCAGGTTCTGTTTATAGCATCATATGGTCACATCCGTGTTTGGCGACATCGCGGTGAACGCACATTGGAGGCGTGTATTCGTCATCGCCATACTGGCGTATCACCGAGCGTGATGGTATGGGGTGCCACTGGTTACACGTCACGGTCACCTCTTGTTCGTGTTGACGGCACTTTGAACAGTAGACGTTACATTTCAGATGTGTTACGACCCGCGGCTCTACCCTTGACTCGATCCCTGCGAAACACTATATTTCAGCAGGATAATGCACGACCTCATGCTGCAGGTCCTGTACAGGCCTTTCTGGCTACAGAACATGTTCCACTGCTGCCCTGGCCAGCGTATTCTCCAGATCTCTCACCAATTGAAAACGTCTGGTCAATGGTGGCCGAGCAGCTGGCTCGTCACAATACGCCAGTCACTACTCTTGATGAACTGTGGCATCGTATTGAAGCTGCATGGGCAGCTGTACCTGTACACACCATCCAAGCTCTGTTTGACTCAATGCCCAGGCGTATCAAGGCCGTTATTACGGCCAGAGGTGGTTGTTCTGGGTACTGACTTCTCAGGATCTATGCACCCAAATTGCGTGAAAATGTAATCACATGTCAGTTCTAGTATAACATATTTTTCCAATGAATATCCGTTTATCGTCTACATTTCTTCTTGGTGTAGCAATTTTAATGGCCAATAGTGTAGCTAAGCAGCGGGTAATGGGTGACAGGGGCCGTGTGATGAAATACGATTCATGACGTTTCTCACCATTCCTGCTGACAGAATCGACTGGTCTGTTCTGGTGAAATAAGACAGCTACTCGAGATGGGCTAGCTTCCTAACTTTGTTCATAGAGATAAGACTCTGACGCTAGCAATATGTGTTCACAGGAAGTCTTTTTATTACGTAATATGAAATCTAAATATTTCACTGAATGCCGATGCCCTCCTCTATTACTCACTGCGCCCCCGGGTGGAGGGGGGAGGGCAGCTCTAAGCGACGGTGACGTAACAAATTACTATACGAACATTTACAAATGTTGCATACTTCCAGTTGGTAATACGTCAATTTCTAAAAACCGGTTCCTAGTCAGGTGATTAAAAAAATGGGCCAATAGATTAAACACAAAATGTGAAATCAAGCAGATGTTATATTGGCTGAAAGTTAGTGATTCGAAAAGCCCAGATTGTAATCCTCCATTAATTGTATCGAAAGCAGGATGACGAAGAGTCTGTTTATTTTTGGATGCTATACTAATTAACAAAGTATTGTTTCTAGCCAAAACACGTGCGTAAAATTTGGAAGAGCAACTTCGCAAAAGGTAAATATTTGGCGAGTATCGACTTAAAATAATCATAGTGGAAAATTCACAAAACAATCACGCAGATATAGAGCGTTCATATTTATAGGAAAGAGCTATCAGTTATGACGTTATCAATTCTGAGTCTTGCCATTTCGACTAAGCGTGAGTGTTAGGCATCTATAGCAGCCTTAGATAAAGTGTTGGCCTCCGAATTGTTGCACAGAGTACGTGTGCACAAGTCCCAAATTTCCTTAGCGTCGTTGAAAGACGGAAACTCCAGAGGATGAATCTATCTGCTGCTAAGTGCACTGAGCCATGGACTGATTGGCCCTTTTGAGCTGAAAGTTTGTCCTGCGGTAATTAGAGCTACTTCGGTAACAATGTCTCCTGCTGTTGTTGTTGTTCTTGTTTCAAAAGGCTAATCAATGTAGCGTCCATGATGCAAGATGGTATACTTTTCCTCTCGTCACCAATGCCGTATCCGCGAGGCAGCATAATCATCGACGGAGTAAGAAGCATCAAAGTGGAAGAGGATAGGAGCAGACACGGAGGTCCACGTAAAGAAGAAACGACAAGTGTCCTAGGTGTGACCCTCACAATGACAACAAGAGACGGACAACTGAACGACAAGCAAACAGATTCCAAAGAGCGACCAAGCGTGAAACCAGAACAATGCGATAACGTAGCACAGACAATCGGAGTCAGATACACACAACAGAAGCGAATACCAAACTGATGGATCATCGGTCGTGCAGCCGTTTCATCGCGTCCACGACGAGGACCACCGGCAGGAACATTCACGTAAGGAATTACACGTGTCGCTATCTTCCCAACTGCTCCCTGTCACACACAACTACTGTCGCCGCCTGTCGGCCACTAACAAGGAACCCCTTGAGTGCAAAGTCGCAATTTCAGTCTTTAGGGACGCTCATTTGAAAGATTTGTGTTAACAATTATGACACGAAAACTGTTATGACTCACCATTTAGATCTGGAGGGCGACAGGAAATGAGTGTCCGGGAGGTGCAGAGATCAACCTTCTATGGGATGTATGTCTCACACTTCACAAAATGGACATCGTCGGCATTCGAGAAAACCATTAACTTAAGTCATGAACACCGAATGAAATATGGCGCGCCATAGAGATTACAAAGGTTCGCATCATCAGGATCGAAGGCGAACTCCTTGAGAGTTACAAACTGTTCGGGACGTTCGGTGAGGTATCCACCCTTAAAGAATGCGTTTATAGTCATATTGTTGTAATGGAATGATGAGATAGCATGCAACCTAATACGAATCGGTCTGTTGTGAAGGTTATCGTGAAAATAACTATCCTTTAAGGCGTAGCTGCAGTTACTACGATAAGTATGTTTTCAGGAACGGAAAAAAACCATAAGAGACTGAATTTGTCCAGTGGTTTCAAGTGGTATGAGTTGCAATGTCACACACCTTTCTGGAGGGACAGTTTGCTCTAAAGGAGTGTGATTTTTTTGTATGCATACTGGAAACCAAGCAAAAGCAAGTTCTTTTAACCAATTATTGGCCATATCATTGCTGTAGTTCTCTTTCGCCCTTCTTCCCCACTCTTGCTCGCTGTGACGAATATATACCCTACTGCTCTTGGAAAATCACGTACACGAGAAAGAATCGTAGGGACCAGAGCACCTACAATTTCTCGTAGTACAATAAATAACTTTCCGGCCAATTTATCACCCATATTAACAGTCGGCATAATTGTACACAAATGCGTTAAAGCACTGATGTTAGTTGTTCTTGATGCAATTCTCTTGGTTCCTCTAATTTCCGGCTTTTGTTTTATATGCATTTCCTCTTCAAATCCCGATTGGTAAGAGTTAAAAACAAAGTTCTTACTGAACGACGGGTAAGTATGTCTATGTCATCTAAAAATTTTCTGGCTGATTCCACAGTTCAATGCGCATCGTCAAGTCGATGATTTGTTTGAAATTTCGTTGTCTTACTTCTTCCAATTCTGTAGAACTATTCGAAGTTATACATCCATGAAATGACTGTAATCTATGCCGAGCGCATGACTTAGTAAGACACTGCCGTGTACATCCTCTAAATTGTATCGAGCATCCTTGAAAGGTGCAAACACAAGTTTCTGTAAGAATAGCGCCTTGTCTTCGCTTGAATATACGAAATTTTTCTCAAGCGCTACACGGTCTTATTCCTGTGGACTTATTTGAAATCTGTTCATAATAGTTTTTTTTACTATGCTGCGGATGATCTTCCATGTACGTAATTATGTTTAATACCTGCTCCTTTGACAGCCTTTGTCCTTTACTACGTCTCACTGGAGACGGGATTTGTGGCTAACTGTCCGGCTTAATAAGTCACAGCTGCAAAATACTAACGCGAATTCTTTACAGACGAATGGAAAAACTAGTAGAAGCCGACCTCGGGGAAGATCAGTTTGGATTCCATAGAAATATTGGAACACGCGAGGCAATACTGACCTTACGACTCACCTTAGAAGAAAGATTAAGGAAAGGCAAACCTACATTCCTAGCATATGTAGACTTAGAGAAAACCTTTGACAATGTTGACTGGAAACTCTCTTCCAAATTCTAAAGGTGGCAGGGGTAAAATACAGGGAGCGAAAGGCTATTTACAATTGTACAGAAACCAGATGGCAGTTATAAGAGTCGAGGGGCATGAAAGGGAAGCAGTGGTTGGGAAGGGAGTGAGGCAGAGTTGTAGCCTCTCCCCGATGTTATTGGCTCTGAGCACTATGGGACTCAACTGCTGTGGTCATCAGTCCCATAGAACTTAGAACTACTTAAACCTAACTAACCTAAGGACATCACACACATCCATGCCCGAGGCAGGATTCGAACCTGCGACCGTAGCAGTCGCGCGGTTCCGGACTGCGCGCCTAGAACCGCGAGACCACCGCGGCCGGCCCGATGTTATTCAATCTATATATTGAGCAAGCAGTAAAGGAAACAAAAGAAAAATTCGGAGTAGATATTAAGATCCATGGAGAAGAAATAAAAACTTTGAGGTTCGCCAAAGACATTGTAGTTCTGTCAGAGACAGCAAAGGACTTGGAAGAGCAATTGAACGGCATGGACAGTGTCTTGAAAGGAGGGTATAAGATGAACATCAACAAAAGCAAAACGAGGATAATGGAATGTAGTCGAATTAAGTCGGGTGATGCTGAGGGAATTAGATTAGGAAATGAGACACTTAAAGTAGTAGATGGGTTTTGCTATTTGGGAGCAAAATAACTGATGATGGCCGAAGTAGAGAGGATATAAAGTGTAGACTGGTTATGGCAAGGAAAGCGTTTCTGAAGAAGAGAAATTTGTTAACATCGAGTATAGTTTTAAGTATCAGGAAGTCGTTTCTGAAAATATTTGTATGTAGCCATGTATGGAAGTGAAACGTGGACGATAAATAGTTTGGACAAGAAGAGGATAGAAGCTTTCGACATGTGGTGCTACAGAAGAATGCTGAAGATTAGACGGGTAGATCACATAACTAATGAGGAGGTATTGAATAGAATTAGGGAGAAGAGGAGTTTGTGGCACAACTTGACTAGGAGAAGGGATCGGTTGGTAGGACATGTACTGAAGCATCAATGGATCACCAATTTAGTATTGGAGGGCAGCGCGGAGGTTAAAAATCGTAGAGGGAGACCAAGGTAATGAATACACTAAGCAAATTCAGAAGGATGTAGGTTGCAGTAGGTACTGGGAGATGAAGAAGCTTGCACAGGATAGAGTAGCATGGAGAGCTGCATCAAACCAGTCTCTGGACTGAAGACCACAACAACAACAGTCCGGCAAGGATGATGAACTATGTGGCTCGACACCAGTTTCATGTACATTGCCCGCACAGTCGAGCGTATATGACGCCACACAGTCCACAGGCTCATCTTACTAAAGCGGCAGTATTTCGTCTGCCATTTCTTTCTCACTCTGCGCCCGAGGCAGGATTCGAACCTGCGACCGTAGCAGCAGCGCGGCTCCGGACTGAAGCGCCTAGAACCGCTCGGTCACAGCGGCCGGCCGCTGTAACAGTGCCACGTTTGACAGCCAAAATATGCCCTGCTGTAAAATGAAATGGTTCTGGCGTCGTATGATGGGCAACCTCAGGTTAGTACTCCACCGCTGCACACAGCTTCTTCAGAAACGCCTTCACTGGTCATCGGGGCTCAGTTCGAAGCGGGACTCATCACTGATGACAGTTTTACTCCATTCAATGTGATTCTAAGCTGTCGCTTTGAAGAGGATATGGATAACTCCTCTCCCCATCCTTTCCCAATTTAAACTTGTACTCTCCAGTGACCTCATTATTCACAGAATGTTAAACGCTAATTTTTCTTTGAAATGATTCCATGTTTATTTACAGTAACATGAATGGTAAACTACACCTACATCTACATGACTATCTGCAGTTCACACTTAAGTGCTCGGCATAGGCTTCATCGAACCACCTTCAGACTATTTCTCCACCGATCCACTAATGAAGACCACACGGGAAAACAGAACAATTAAATCTTTCTGTGCGAGCTCTGATTTCTCGCGTTTCATCATTTCTCTGATTTTACCATTTATCCCTTTGTAGGTGGCGTCAACAAAATATTTTTGCATTCAGAGGAGAATGTTGGCGATTGAGATTTAAAGACAAACCCAGGCTCATTGCAACCAAAACGCCTCTGTTTTAATGACTGACACCCCACCTCCCATATCAAACAGTAACAGTCTCCCCTATATTTCGCGACAATGCAAAACGAGCTGCCCTTCTTTTAATATTTTCGATATCCTCTGTCAATCCTCTCTGGTGAGGATCCTAAATCACGCTGCAGTACTCCCAGAAGAGGGTGGGCAGGTGTAGTGGATACTGTCTTTTAAGGGGAGACGGAAGGCAGTGGGCTTCAAAAATTCGATTTTTAGATTTTAGCACATTTGAAATGCCTGGTCTTTCCTGTGTGAAGCAGTTTATGTGTCATATAAATACGACAAATTTTTCGTGAGATATGACGGTTTTCCTGACGCTCTGTGCAGTCTGGCATTTAAATGCCACGCCTTCCTTTTTGCGACATGCAGAAATAATGTTTTGGTTGGCAGGAGAGCCAACACCGGGTTACTAGAGGACGACGGCGGTGGTTAGTGTTTAACGTCCCGTCGACAACGAGGTCATTAGAGACGGAGCGCAAGCTCGGGTTAGGGAAGGATTGGGAAGGAAATCGGCCGTGCCCTTTCAAAGGAACCATCCCGGCATTTGCCTGAAACGATTTAGGGAAATCACGGAAAACCTAAATCAGGATGGCCGGAGACGGGATTGAACCGTCGTCCTCCCGAATGCGAGTCCAGTGTGCTAACCACTGCGCCATTACTGGAGGAGGCCGAAAGGCACGCGTTTTAGCTCACGCAGGCTGGCGTGAGGTCGGGAACAGGACAAGGAAATTAGAATTTAGAAAAACGGACGTAGCTGGTGGAATACTTAACTTTAATCCGTTAATGAAGGTCTTGCCGGTACATGATTCACAATATCAATGGTAACTGATAATGGCGCCTAGCTAGGTCGTGGCAAATGACGTAGCTGAAGGCTATGCTAATCTATCGTCTCGGCAAATGAGGACGTATTTTGTCAGTGAACCATCGCTAGCAAAGTCGGTTGTACAACTGGGGCGAGTGCTAGGAAGTCTCTCTAGACCTGCCGTGTGGCGGCGCTCGGTCTGCAATCACTGATAGTGGCGACACGCGGGTCCGACGTACACTACCGGACCGCGGCCGATTTAAAGGCAACCACCTAGCAAGTGTGGTGTCTGGCGGTGACACCACAGATAATGCACAGCTTTATTTTACTCGTTGTAAATTATTTCATATTTTCATCAGTAATGAATGAAATTAAACCGATATTTAGATACCTTTGTAAAGATACCTTGTTGAAGAAATGTCTTCACGGGAAAACTTAAAGTTTAAATGAATGTGTGAGTTCTGTCATTTGGAAGCGGCTACCGAAAACTGTATTTGTTAAGTTTACAACCCTCAAATTTGGTGTTTATGATGCTATTTTATGCTTCAATAATGGTGTAAGTAGAAAACTGGATGTTTTGGAATTATTGGGCATAAAATCTAGTGAAAATACTGCAAAATCCTTGGTGCAAATAGATAAATAGAGAATCCGCATAGCAGATATTGCTAATTTAAAATGCACAAAAAAAGCCAGACAGAAAAGAAGAGAGACCAAGAGAAGAAAGAATATCAGTATGATTCAGATGATGCTCCGTATGGTGCAGGAAAATATTAGTGGTAGTAATTCTCATCAATAACCATACTAAAATTGCAATATTAAATTTTAAATGGATTTTTCTCAAAACTACATTTTTTTCATTTTCAGGTACCATTATTTGATAAACTGATGGGGTTTGAAACACGGAATTTGCTCAATTTGTACTGCAGGTGGTAATAAGTTATTACAAGTAAATTGAGAACCACCAAACAATCAAAAACTGTTTTATAATAATTAATGTACAAAAAAAGTTAAATTTTACTAGTGAAAGAGTAAAATTTTTTTTCCTCAAAATCATAAGAGGTATTATGTTCATTTTACTTGTAAATTGTGGTGTATATATATATATATATATATATATATATATATATATATATATATATATATATGCAGTGAATATTTCATTGTTTTCTCACTTATAGTTCTTTTCAAAAGTGTACCTATTCAAAGTGTAAAATAGCATTGGCAGGATAGGGGTAAAAATAGCCTCCCGTCTCCCCTAAGTGCATCTGTTGCATCTTTTGACTATTCCACCAATAAAACCCAAGCTTTGGTTTGCCTTCTCCACAACATGATCTTTATGCTCTATCCTTTTTAAGTTGTCCGTAATTGTAATGCCAAGGTATTTAGTTCTATTGACAGTCTTCAGATTTGTGTGATTTATTGTGTAACTTAGACTTAACGGATTCCTTATAATACTCATGTGGATGACCTCACACATTGTACGGTTTAGAGTCAATTGCCACTTTTTGCACCATGATTACATCTTCTCTAAATCATTTTGTAATTGGTATTGATCTAGTGATGACTACACTAGGCATTAAACACCAAAATCATCTGCGAACTGTGATCCTTCTGACAGGAAATGACGAATCCAGTCGCACAACTGAGACAATACTCAATAGGCAAGGAATCTGGTTAGAAGTCGTTTGTGAGGAATCGTGTAAAAACTCTTAAGGAACTTTAGAAAAAACGAATAAGTATGAGACCCTCTACCAATAGCACTCATTACTTTGTGTGAGTAAAGAACCAATTGTGCTTCACAGCAACGATATTTTCTGTTGCTGTGCTATGTGTCATCAGATCGTTTTCCCTGGTGTAATTCTTAATGTTCGAACACAGAATATGTTGCAAAATGCTACTGCAAACTGACGTCAGTGACATGAGTCTGTAATTTAACACTTCTGTTTCCTTTCTTATGTAATGGTATGATCTATACAACTTTCCAATCTTTAGGAACACATCCTTCTTCGAGTGAGCGCTTGCATATGATTGCTAAGTAAGGAGCTATTACCTCGGCATACCCTGAAAGGAAAGGAAATCTGGACTGGAAGACTTGCTTTTAATAAGTAAGCTGTGTCGCTACACTGGAGATATCTACTTCTACAGTCTGTTCACCGAGAGCTGGGACGAAACATAAACAGTGTCACGTGAGTGACTACGCTCGTTTCCAGAGAAAGCATTCGGTGTTCATGTGATACGTAGGGGTGTGGAAAATCCTTGGCGCACGCTTTGCAGCTGGCGGCGCTCGGCTGGCTGCCGAGCTGTCACAGCGGACCGTGAGAAACCTGAGCAACAATGTACGAAATAAATTTAACAATAATGTTAAAATAATGTTAAACTGACTTCATTATGTCGAAGCAGATTTATTGTCATTCAGGTTGCTAACAAAACGCTCCATTCAAACACAATTAATTGTTAATTTTAATAACAATACCAGTAATAATAATGATAAAGGACGAAACAAGGTTCACTCTGTCGAACTGTTTTCATTGAGGTTTATAACAAACCGATCCTCTCTCTCTTCCATAATGCAGTCTAATTTCCACATTTGAGTTTCCACTTTTTCTACGACATGGAGGACGCACTTGCTCCAATCCTGTGCAGTCACTGTTCTTGCTGCTTCTTCAAGCAGTACTTTAACTGCCGGCATTTTGCATGTTTTGTTTTTCGCTGCAACATAGCCTTTGATTCTGTCCACACTAAATCGATGGCGTTTAATTCACAGTGGTACGGAGGAATTCTGAGAAAAGTTTTCCCTGCATTCTTCGCCATTTCATCTATTGCATATTCGTTGTGCGCTGTTCTGTGATTTTTAACTATATCTAAAAGTTCTTTCTTCAACATACCGTCTTCGAAATCGATGTTTTTAGATTTTAGCCACTCTGATATTTCGTGGTTATTGGAATTCGCATTGGGAACTTTTTCTTTTCTCCGAGAATGGTACGGCGCGTTATCAAGAACAATAACCGCATTTTACCTGAAGTCGAGGAAGAACATCTTGAAACCACTTCTCGAAGGTTTCGGCGCACATCTCCTCATGATAATCTCCACTTTTCTTGGATTCGAAAGTCCACACACATCCTTCAACGAACCCTGCTTTGCTGCCAATGTGTGCGATAATCAGACGTTTCCCTTTACCTAATGGGCCCTTGCTTCCGGTGGATAATGCGGACAGAAACGCTTGTTTTGAGGAATTTATAGTGTCATCTACCCAGACGTAACTTCGGGTATGTCCTGCGTTCACCCACGTCTCGTCCAAATAGTAAATGGGTCTGCCTTCATATCTCAACCGTTTAATGGTTCGAAGATAACGCCGCCTCCATAAAATCATGTCATCCCTGTCTATCGCGTCCACGCCGGACATATTTGAAATTCATTTCTCTCAATAACTTATAAAATGTAGTTCTCTGAAAATTGCCCATTTCATTCACGACTGTAAGCACTTTGTCAATTGTTGGCAATTCCTTACGAAAAAAAAAATCGTGTATCTTCCTTCGTACCGCATTTCTATCGAAGTCATCAACACTTTCAGAAAGTTTCTGTCGTAATTTTCCTTTCTTGTGAGACTTCAAAGAGTGTGTGGCCTTGTACTCACTCATCACACGATACATTGAAGAATGTCCAACACCTGCAGCTGGAGCTGTTTTCGAAACAATGTCACTCATCGACTGCTCTGGATGTAACAGTTCTTTTTTATACACATTAAGCACCATGTGCTTCTCAGAAGAACTTAATGATTTCTCCTTTGCTCGCTTCTTTGGTGGACTCAGAACTGACACGTCGACCTCGCTCGCTGAATCCGTGGATGACATAATGAGGACAGTCATATGTGATGCTAATGAAATAATTGAATATATAAAATAAGAAACCATGCGATGCTATTGGATACGCATATAAACAGTGAATGCTCAGCGTGGCTAAAAACACATATACGTACTCTAATAATCAACAACTAGTCTTTCAAGCGTCTTTACAGATGAACCTAAGATATCCTGAAATCGCCGCTGTACAACACCCACCAACGAGCTCACACCTGCAACTGAGACGGCCACACTGACTGAGCGCCGCACCTGCGAACCGCACAATGCATCGCTCATAAAGGACAAACGGTTCCACCCATCGCATTCGAACAAACTACAAAATTAAATTCAAACCTTTATGAGACTTTTCTCGCTTAGACCCCCACAAAAAAATTCAATGGGGAAAAGTTTGTCGCTTACTATATTTCGGATGATGATTTGGTAAAGTTCTGCATCAGACGTGAGATTTTATTACTTCACTATTACTGACTCTATTGGGCAGAAACTTTGCAGACGTCATCAACATATAGTGCTGAAGGCAATTATAAAATTATTTTGCTGTGCGACACACAGTTTAGGAGATATGGCGTGATAAATATAGAGTAACGCGAAAAAACAACTTTTCCTGAAAGCTTAAATATTTCTATTTTTCAGTGACAATAAATTTTAATGTAATGTAAAAAAAAGGTGTCGGAAGGTAGTTCTCGGATAACTTTATCATGTTCAGGTGCCAAATTATAAAAAATACGACTTTAATTTTTTTAATTTCTGACTCCCCTGCCTTGTACACCCCTTGACGGCAGCGCTGTGGTCACGCGCCTTGCCGTGTTTACAGTACGTCTCTTGTTTCGGGAATGCAGAATAAGTTGCTCCTATCGGCAGCTGTTCTTGGATTGAATTCTGGAATATTTAATCCGTCTTCTTTGGTGAAAGAATTTAGGAGACCCATGCTTAGTAACTCTGCTTTACTGGCACTTTTATTTCTAACGTTACCATTTCTATTGCACAGTGATGGTATTGATTGTGTTGTTGCTGGTGTACTTTACATAGAACCAGAATATCTTTCGGCTTTCTGCCTGATTTCGAGGCAGTTTCTTGTGGAAACTACTAAAGGCCCCTCGTACTGAGGTCCGCGCTAAATTTGGAGCTTCTGCAAAACGTGGCGAATCTTGGAGATGCTGCTTTCTTTTAAATGTGGCATGCTTTTATCGTTGCATCTGCAACAGTGTTCTGACCTTTATTGTGCACCAAAGGGGATCAACTCCCTCTCTTGTTAATTTATTTGGTATAAATTCGTCAGTTTCTCTAAATCTGAGACACATCTGGTCTATGCTATGTTTGGAGGAAGTGGAGATTTTCTCTAGTAAGACGTCAAGTAAATTTTTATCTCCTTATTCAAATACACATACTTTGAATTATTTTCGGTGGATTTGGATGTTACAGTATTCAGTCTTACTATAAGGACCTTCCAGTCCTGTACCGATTATGAAGTTCCATATTTTCCCAGGTTATTTGCTGCTAAGAGAACAAGTATATTATCACAACCATTTACGCTTCAAGTAGACTTCTGAACAAACTGCTCAAAATATGACGTTTTCTGCCTAACACCGACTTTAAACGTTTATTTCCACCAAAACTTACCCGCAACTACCTCTTAGCAACTATCTACTACAAGTTCACAGCAAGAAAAATTACTTCTAACAGCAACAAACACGCCACTACCAACAGAATTTAATACATCCTTTCTGTAAATCATCAGGTCCTTGGCAAAAATTTCGGATGACCTTTCTCCAGCTTTAGCCAGATTTCACTCGCTATAGTGATTTCTGCTTCAGTGCTTGCTATGACCACTTGGAGCTCTCGTTCTCTCTGTCAACACAGCTACTATAATATCAACCATAACACCAACGTTCCCTAGACCTACCTTCGTCTTGTGTTTCACCTGCACCCTTTTAGGCTGAACCATTGTTTTTTACACTTCCGCATTCTCTACGACCCAATCCACTCTACACAGCACCTCCTACCCCGGTAGCCGCCTCCTGTGCATATCAGACTCTTGATCCCTTAAGCAGAATCCAGTACCCCACCAACCTACAATGCACGTCGAGGAACTGGAGTCTACACTGTCGCAGAACCATCTGAGGCACTAATTCGAACCCTCCTCTCCACTCTGTACCAGAGATTCACAGTTGACCCTGTAATGATGCAACAGATAGTTTAACGCTGCATTCATATATAAGCAAGACTGTATTTGTCACTTCCGACAGCCGCTAGAAACCGCAGAAAATCTCTTCTGATGAAAAGCAACACTCATCATTAGTAGTGACATGAGCCGCCACCTGCAGTTGGCTGCACCCTGTGCTCTTCCTGGCATCTGGAAGGACCCAAATTCCAAATCCAGGATGACCCCCTCGCCTGAATATGCACACTGGACTTCTTCCCCTACTTGGTAGCCACATCCCTAAGGGGCTCCATCACACACAGAACTTTGGAGCCTACAACTACCAGTAACGACATGCTGAGAGAATACCTGTACTTGCAGGTCGAGAGGCTTCCTCTGAAACATGGGAAACGGTTGCAGTTGCCTCAGGATCTTTATCAGCCACAGACAGAGCCTGGAACTTGTTTTTCAGACAAATTGGGCAGGCCTTTCGATCAGTTCCATGGGAAGTCTTTCACTACTTGCCATACCTTCAAAAATCTCTCATTCGATCACGAATGGAGGATCAACCTCAATGTAGGCATTAACTACATCTAAACAGTCGACTGAACATGAGACATGAGACTTGTTGGATGGCCCTTGGGTTCCCACGTCCATGACCTCACAGTGATGGCCATTGGAGACAGCCTCAAGCTATGTGACCAAAGTCAGCACCGTCTAGAGCTGTGAGTAAATTGTCACCAACTTAGCTTACATCTCAACACTACATTTGCAGCCATGTATGGGGCAGCAGGTAAGTAAATAATCTTCTTCGTCGTTTACAAGAGCCTGAAAACTATTTTTGTGGTCAGCCAGAAAGCGATGGAGAACATACTGACCATACTCTCCAGTTTGCAAGTCCACATTACTCACTGTATTCACTGAAAGAAACTCTTCCTACTTGCTATTTACTCAGCAGGATCAGGAAACTATCACTACAAATAAAAGTTTAGAGTTTTGGCTTATTGATATATTCAGTAAAAGTTCACACACACAATATATAATAATTTCTCGAACGATAATAATAATATCCCTATCAGAAACAGCACTATTAACAGTACAGAGGCGACATCTACAGAAAATTCCAGGTAAACTGGTCTATCGCTCTGACTTCTAATCGCCAAAAGTTGATTACTCGCCTCAAAAGTGGAAAATACCTGCAAACCCGCCACTTACCACGCGGTTTTGTCAACATTATGAGCAGCACATAGTCAGTTACTTACACGAAATCTAAGAGATCCAGGACGGTGTACAGTCCTCACGAGTTCACTCCCTACTTTTACCGAAATTATTTTTAGTAGCGGCCTGGCTGCGACACCATCTGAGGCACAGTGCACAGTGGCGTTAGACTGACGCAGACAGATTGGCATCTCAGTGCGAAATTTCTCTCTCACTGCATTCACTGACAACGTTTGGAAAAGTTATTTTAATTTTTAATCACACTCTTATATTATGGTGCAATCTTTTGTATGCTACGCACAAGCGCGTTATGTTGTCGTCTCGCTGGTAGCAGTGAACTGGGGTAAGCCACGGCGCACTCGCTCGCCTTTGTATCTCTCACAATGATACAGCGCCTATTTCGCCACACCTGTTTATACTAAAGACGGTGCAAAACTACACGACACAAACGTGTGAGGAATTTACGATTAAACTACAAAAGCACAGAGACAGATTTAAATGAGTAACTCGCTCCTAAAATGAATACACAAATGATCTGGCCTGCAGCTGCCAACGCAGAGGAGGGCGCCTGACGGATCTACTACCGCCACCGGCTGTTCAAAATACGCTCCTGGAAATTGAAATAAGAACACCGTGAATTCATTGTCCCAGGAAGGGGAAACTTTATTGACACATTCCTGGGGTCAGATACATCACATGATCACACTGACAGAACCACAGGCACATAGACACAGGCAACAGAGCATGCACAATGTCGGCACTAGTACAGTGTATATCCACCTTTCGCAGCAATGCAGGCTGCTATTCTCCCATGGAGACGATCGTAGAGATGCTGGATGTAGTCCTGTGGAACGGCTTGCCATGCCATTTCCACCTGGCGCCTCAGTTGGACCAGCGTTCGTGCTGGACGTGCAGACCACGTGAGACGACGCTTCATCCAGTCCCAAACATGCTCAATGGGGGACATATCCGGAGATCTTGCTGGCCAGGGTAGTTGACTTACACCTTCTAGAGCACGTTGGGTGGCACGGGATACATGCGGACGTGCATTGTCCTGTTGGAACTGCAAGTTCCCTTGCCGGTCTAGGAATGGTAGAACGATGGGTTCGATGACGGTTTGGATGTACCGTGCACTATTCAGTGTCCCCTCGACGATCACCAGTGGTGTACGGCCAGTGTAGGAGATCGCTCCCCACACCATGATGCCGGGTGTTGGCCCTGTGTGCCTCGGTCGTATGCAGTCCTGATTGTGGCACTCACCTGCACGGCGCCAAACACGCATACGACCATCATTGGCACCAAGGCAGAAGCGACTCTCATCGCTGAAGACGACACTTCTCCATTCGTCCCTCCATTCACGCCTGTCGCGACACCACTGGAGGCGGGCTGCACGATGTTGGGGCATGAGCGGAAGACGGCCTAACGGTGTGCGGGACCGTAGCCCAGATTCATGGAGACGGTTGCGAATGGTCCTCGCCGATACCCCAGGAGCAACAGTGTCCCTAATTTGCTGGGAAGTGGCGGTGCGGTCCCCTACGGCACTGCGTAGGATCCTACGGTCTTGGCGTGCATCCGTGCGTCGCTGCGGTCCGGTCCCAGGTCGACGGGCACGTGCACCTTCCGCCGACCACTGGCGACAACATCGATGTACTGTGGAGACCTCACGCCCCACGTGTTGAGCAATTCGGAGGTACGTCCACCCGGCCTCCCGCATGCCCACTATACGCCCTCGCTCAAAGTCCGTCAACTGCACATACGGTTCACGTCCACGCTGTCGCGGCATGCTACCAGTGTTAAAGACTGCGATGGAGCTCCATATGCCACGGCAAACTGGCTGACACTGACGGCGGCGGTGCACAAATGCTGCGCAGCTAGCGCCATTCGACGGCCAACACCGCGGTTCCTGGTGTGTCCGCTGTGCCGTGCGTGTGATCATTCCTTGTACAGCCCTCTTGCAGTGTCCGGAGCAAGTATGGTGGGTCTGACACACCGGTGTCAATGTGTTCTTTTTTCCATTTCCAGGAGTGTAGAACAGGTGATAGTAGCGAGACAGACGGCGTGAAAGTACACTACACAGTTACTGAAATGCGTTACTATATCCTGTAAACACAGAAACACGCAATACATTTACGATTAAACTACAAAAGCACTAGAAACAGACACACATGTCCTCAGATTAATTGTTGTTAAACGTAATTGTATATTTCATTTATGTAACAATGTGCAGATACATATCACATACACTGACAAGTTTTTAAACTGGAAGAACTATGTCTATGGAGAATGTGTTGTGTCTAGACAAGACAGCCTAGACACAATGAGAGGAAGCCGAAAGGCACGCGCTAAGTTAAAGCAGGATGGCGTGAGGTCTGAAACAGGATACGTAATGAATGCTATAAAGAAAAGTACGTAGCTTCTGGAATACTTAACTTTAATCCATCCTTTTGGTACATCTGGAGATTGTGGCGATACAAGTGAGACTCTTTAGATACATGCAATGTTACTAATGGCGCCTTGCTAGGTCATAGCCATTTACTTAGCTGAAGGCTATTCTAACTATCTGCTCGGCAAAGGAGCGAGGCTTCGTCAGTGTAGTCGCTAGCTACGTCGTCTGTACAACTGGGGCGAGTGCTAGTCCGTATCTCGAGACCTGCCTTGTGGTGGCGCTCGGTCTGCGATCACACAGTGGCGACACGCGGGTCCGACATGTACTGATGGACCGCGGCCGATTTAAAGCTACCACCTAGCAAGTGTGGTGTCTGGCGGTGACACCACAGAATGTCATATACCAAGTTACAGAACGAGATGTTAAGAGTTTGATGATAACTGAAGTTGATCAAAAATAATTACTTATCTCCATAATATGGTCCAAGAAAGATTTAAAATTTCAAACGTTTATTCGGTTTAAGTTATTAATTCCATGTTACAAGGGCAGTGCAGCGCCATGTGCAGGGTGGGTAATGAAGAGCACAGCTGGCTAGGAGGGAGGGAAAGTGATTTATGTCTCAGCATGGGCACAAGCCCATCAGCCAATCGTACTGTACACTTTCTTTTGCCCTTCTCGGCGGTGTCACTGATTCTACTTGGATGTTTAGTGGTTTGACAGCATCAGTAGTTTAACAGACTGTTAGTCGTCAACATTATTATCAATTTATGACTTATGTGACAACTGAGGTAGGTGATGTAGTGGTTAGCACACTGGACTTGCATTCGAGAGGATGACGGTTCAAACCCGCATCCTGCCATCCTGATTTAGGTTTTCCATGATTTCCCTAAATCGCTTCAGCCAAATGCCAGGATGGTTCCTTTGAAGGGCACAGCCGACTTCCTTCCCTACCCTTCCCTAATCTGATGGGATCAATGACTTTGCTGCTTGGTCCCCTCCCCCTCGAATCAACCGACCAACCAACCAACTTATGTGAAAGATGTAAGTAAACATTTTTCTATGTAAAACTATTTTAATCAGGACTAGGTATTATAAAAGGGAATATAGGCATCTATATATCTACATATGTGCATATTACAGAAGGTTAACAGCAATGAGGTACATTTAGTTGACCACCTAATTTGAATATCACATCACGTATTGATATACAGTTAAATATAGTAAAAATACATTTATTTATGTATTGTTATATTCTTTATTTCTTTTAATGTGAAAAATACATTATTTTTACACTTTTCCTTGTCATGCTTATATTCAAATGCATTTCTGTTTTATTTTCAGAAAATGGCACCTATGAAAAAATATGACAGTAATTATATTCAGTTTGGATTTAATTTGACAGAAAGTAATGGAGAAAATGACACTTTGAAACAGTCCATCCTAATTCTTCTGGCTGACCACCAGAATTCTTTAAGGGAAATAGCATCATTTGAGATATTGAAATTGATACCACAATCAAAAATGACTCACACAATACAAGAGAGACTTTTGAAATCTTTGTTTTTTTTTTAAGCTGATGAAGAGAAATACAACGAAATAAAAGAAATATCTCTATTGAACAAAAAGCTAAAAACTCGAATTAATCGTCAGCTCATATTAAGGAGCAACTTGTTTTGAAAACTAAAAAATCGCCATGCTTTGCCTTGCACTGCAATGAATTGACCAACGATTCTGTTATCAGTTACTCACGATTATCCACTTTTTATATGATGACAACATAGTCAAAGGAGAATTATTGATTTTGTGAGAACTGAAAATGACATGAAGAGGTATGAACATAATGGAAATGATAACAGAATATTTTCAGAAACATAACATTGTGTGAGAAAAGGTCATCAGTTTCTGTATGGATGCCTCTTCAGCTGTGTTACGATCACACTCCAGACTAGAGACCTTAAGGGGCTCCGGAACGCCCTATACTTGCAATGTTAAAATAATGCTTATAAATTACATCTTTCCTCACAAAGTATTTGAGGTAGGAAGTTGAACTTTTTACAGATTATTTATTGGAATATGGGCTACAACTTAACACAGGTATTTTACAAAATTTTAGTTCAGTTATTAAAGATGATTTTTTTTCAATTGTAATGAAAATTCACAACATTTTGTTTGCAATTTTTTATTTATATATTCAAAAATATACAGTTTTTTGGAAAAAGGATGTGTTAAATTATGCAGAAGGTACTGTGTAACATTTACTGAAAGTTTGAAACAAATATGTTTGGAAGATCCTTAGAAAACATGTAATTAGTATGAGAAAATAAAAGTTTTGGGAATCGAGCGACAAAGATTGGATTAACTTTTTAGCGCATTCCAGGTCCATAGGATGGATTATCTTCATCCTGTGCAAACTCCTCCTCCAGCTTCCTCTTGTTCCTCCTCCTGTTTACTCTTGCTTGTATTTCTAGACTCTTTACAGCCCTGTCTGCAGCCCGAAGGCGTTCCTTGTCTAAAGCAAGCATCGCTCGTTGTTGTGTTCGTAGATTTTGCTACCATTTTCTTCAGTTGCAGTTACTGCAACACTGTTCCAAAAGTTGGTCATGTATGAACACTTATCACATTTCAGTTGTATTTCACTAGCAAGTCCTACGTGCTTTATTATGGAGAGTTCCAGACCAACTTCACTACAATGAATACATCTTACACAGTTTGAAAAAATTCCTTTGAGAACCGACATATCAAATATTTCATTCACATCCGATTCGCCCATAAAACATTCATAGTTTTCACTCATTGAACCAAGCTTCTTCTGTGAAGTATTTTCTTTCCCACTTTGACTGCTATGGGCAGGTGTACTTGAGAGGTTAGGTTCACTCACTTGGTTATCGTCTTTATTGTTTACAGTAATAACACATACCTTTGGCTTTCCAACATTTCTCCTTTTCTTAAAAGCCTTCAGAGGATTTCTAATAACTTTACTTTTACTCATTATTATACTTCAACAAAACAGAGACTCAAGAAACAGAATTAATTACGAATATTTTCGAGATAACGACAGAGTAAATAAACATGAAACAATCGACAATCACACCAGCAATATATATTGAACCATCACAGGTTAGCCACAACACATACTTTATCTCACATCACTAAAATGTACCTGATGAACACGGACGTTAATAATAACACCATTTGACAGCAGTTTAACAGCGCCACAGTGGGTCACGCCCATGTAGAACACATTTCAAAAAAAAATTTAAAAATAGTTGTAGTCTTCGGAATTGAATAAATTATATATCTATTAAAAGGTAATAGTCTGCAGATTCAGAAAACGCAAAAAAGTAAAAATTGAACTTTTCATGATTTTGAGCCTTTCCGGAGCCCCTTAATAAAACAGCAGAATCCTGTGGAATAAACAACACATTGTATCATATGCCACCAGGCACTAGCTTCCAAGACTATTCTTGAATGCCCAAATAATACAATGCAGTTGGCCATAAATGTGGTTAATGTTCTCAAATGCAGTGCCTTAAATAAACGCATTTAAAAAAAAAATCCTTACACTGAAATAGGTCCAGTCACGAGACCCTTCTATTTCATATGGGAGTTTCTTGACTGTCAAAAGGTAACATGCTTGGAAGATTATACAAAGTCAGAGGAAAGTCTGAGTTGTTGCTAAGTGGGTAAAAAATAAGAAAGTTACTAGAGCATTTTTCTGATTTGACATCTCAGATGCATTTGGCTTACTTCTGGATATTTTCACACACATGAATAAGTTGAGCTTTCAATTACAAGGTTCCATAAAGATACAATTAAAAGGCACTGCAATTATATTTTTCTTTGAAGATAAATTTGGAGTCTTTGTTTGCAGAGTTCAGTTATGGATAGGTAAAAAATAAGCAAAAACAATTATTCTGTTTTCACGATATTAAAATAACTGGTTGATGATAAAATGAATGAAACAATTAGGGAAAACATAGATGAAAACTTCAAGAGTCATCTGCATATAATGGCTGATGAATTAAGTCATTCATTCAGTAAAACAAACTGCAGTTGGCCAAAAACTGAATCATAACCTTCTTAGCACTTGAGAAGTTTCAATAGAAGTCCAGGAAGAATCTTGTTTTTAGGGTTCCATACCTCAGTCATCAAAAACAGAATGCTAATAGGATCATTTTGATGTCCATCTGTCTGTCCAACTGTAAAAAACAATATTTTCAGAAATGGTTAGATGTATCAAGTTGTAATTTATGTTATATACTGAGGTCTGTGGATCTCATATTTTATTATTAACAAACGTACTCATCAAAACCTATAGATTACTTACTTCCTGTTGGCCTAGAATCATGCAATTTGGCAATAAGTAACGTTTCAAACTACCAAAAGAAAAAATCGGAAAATTGTTAATTTGTAATTATGTCACCCAAAAAATATTTCTTTTGTTATTTATTATCTGACATCAAACTTGAAAGTAAAACAATCAGTAGTTCTCCATTCAGGCTGACTGGGTCAAACATCAGGCAGGTATTGACTTCATTGTTTACATGATGTATTTCAGAATTATCCAGCATCAGAGGTTGCTAAGCTATTACTGTATGCAAATATGATGTTTCATATACAACTTGAAATGCCATATCTATGAGCAGTAGGACTAAGTCTGCAAATGTTTGTTTCACACACAACTTGAAATGCAGTATCTATGTACAGTAATTGGTACTAGATATCTGATGATGTATAAATTCCAAAATGTGCCATCTGAGAAATCAAGTGTTTTCCTGCTGAGGTTTGACTTTTAGCATTGTGACCCAGTCTGTCTGATTGAAGAACTGCTGATTATTATGATAATAGCCACCTGCCTCCTACTTGACTTTATGTCACATTATATATTGAAACTAAAAAGTCTCGAAATCTTGAAATCCCTGGTACCGATATCTTGCCAGTATCAATGTCAATAACAGGCAAAAATAGTAGACATTCTCGATTCCTGGAAGGGACAAACTGTCTATATACACAATTCAATATGTATGGAACCCTCAGTGCATGAGTCCCACTCGTACCGGGCCAATTTTTTCTCACTTAATTAAAAAATGACAGAAACTGTATGGAAGCATTTGAATCTGATTCACTTGAGCCGTTTTGGTGTAAAAAAGCAATTGAATGCACTAAAATTCGAGAAAACATACTGTCTTATGCTTTTCTCTACAACTTATTAATGTAAACAAGAGTTTTATGTTTTGCTAGTAATTAAAAACATGTCCAGTAATCGACTTACAGTAAGTGATGATATCCATGTGGTTTTCAGCTATAATATTTATCCCAGGATTGCCAAGTTTGTACAGAAGATGCAAGGTTAAAAATCGCATTGATGCAAACTGATTTTAATTTTCTATTAAATGTTGTGTTTTCTATTATAATAGCACTGCTGATACATATTGCTTTTGAGTTCAATGAATATGTTAAAAGTTTTGATTAAAGTCAGTTTTCCTCGTGTAACAGTTTATTTTTCTGGAACCTAGTGATCCCTGCTAACAACAAAGAAATCAAAGTGGTCCTAGTTAAAAAATGTTTGGGAACCACTTATATAAGTAATATTAGAATTCATCAGATGATGCCTAAGGAACTGGACATTGCCTATCTATGAGACACAAATGGTTAATATTGTAGTTCATCAAAAAGTATCCCAAAATCAGTAATCCAAAAGTAACCACTCAAATACTCAAAAGCAATGTACAAGTAAAGAGAGATGAGTGAGGATCAGAAGACTATCATGAGTAGATGACTAAGAAGAAGGTATTAGTCATACTTATTGGAAGAATTAATCACCACACATTAAAGCAATGGTGAGAACTTATGATATAGGTTTATTCAGAGTGATAAAAGCAGGGCTAACATCTTTGGATCTTGTGGAATGGACACAATGATGTGCAAGAAGAATATGGGTCTGCTAACAATACATTTAATACCAATTCCATTACAAAGAGGTACATCAGTTGTCGCTTAGTGTTTCATGAATTCGCCCAGAACCGAGAATTCTCCATGTCATTGAAGGAGTTATGACATATATTGACACACTGAGGGTAAACATGCATCAAGTGCAAGAAATGTAATTCTAGAAAGCAAGTGTGTCTTTCAATGGGTTAATGGCGCTAGTCACAGTGATCTTAATGCTAAGATGCGTTGTAGAACACTGAAGGGTCCTCCCACAGTCTCCTAGTTTGAATTCAACTTATGAGAAAGGTGGTGCAAAAGTTAAAATACTAGGTTCTCATTTGAGAGGGTAGCCATTCAAATCCCGATTTGACCATGCAGGTTACTGTTTCTTTGAGAGGGAATTTGTCAGTTTCCTTTCCTTATTCAAGACTGGGATCTATCTCTAACAATCTAATCATTGATATGAAATTAAAATCAATATTCCTTCGTCTCAGTGCCTCTCAATGTAGTTGTTTTAAAGGGTTCATAATATGTAATTCGACAGCTATCCAACAGAGGGTGCTAATATGAAAGCTGCTGAAAGATCACCAGTCAAACCATTGCACAAAGTTGGGAACTACCATAAGGTACTAGAAAACGTCACCTCACTGAGGCTAGAAATCTTTCATGTCATAGAAAATGTAGACTACCACGAGAAACACCACATGTTTTAGGCAAGGCTACTTAACATCATTTCCCATCTATCAACTGGTACCTCAAATATTAATGAACATAGATGACAAAAAAGTGTGACTGTTTGTTGCTGAAACTGTCACATTCATTTCAGAACAATTGATGAACAATTACGTAACTGGAAACTTATGGTTTCAGAATAATAGGTAAAAGTATTTCACAGTTGTATCTACAAGACTGATATCAAGTTACACAATGTGTACAAAAAGCTTCTGAAATTAGTAAGAAGTATAATTATAGACCAGGTGTTCTGTGCCCCAAGGGTCATTTCTGAGGCTCTTATTCTTAAAATTTTACAGGGTGTTTCAAAAATACTTTTACAAATTTTGGGAACTGGTTCCTTACACCAAAACTAGAAAAAAGGTACATATGAATGTATGTCAGAAAATCGTTCTTTTTTGAGCTATTGATCAAAGTTTTCATTCAATGGCCTTTCAGGTACAGCCCAACAATTTGACTTTTATATGCACCTGTTTGACTCATTGTATCCCAGATGGGGTTGTGTTGCTAGGGAGACTTGTCTACATTCGTCACTTGTCTGTCTTCAGTGTGTCCATTGTGTTCATGTACTGCAGGTAGTGAGCTAGCTGAAAGTGCTGCGTTCAGACAGGTAAGACATTCATTTCATGAGCAAGCAGACATGACTTTAATGTGTGGCTGCAAGAATGATTATAGATATGAGACTGCACCGCTGTAGGCCTATTGGACAGTGTTTCCGGATCAGAAAGAGCCTAGTCATCCACCTTTGTTGCTCTATACCATCGCATTACCAAGAGAGGGTCCATAGTACCACAAACTATAGATCATGGAAGACTGCATGGTGTTTGTATGCCTCACCAACAAAAGCTTATTTTACAGGCTGTCGAAGAACAGCCAGGTATTGGCGGATGACAAGTGGCTTTGGTGTACAATGCACCTCAGTGTTCAACATGGAGGACATTTCATGAGCAGCTCGTATTTCCATATCACCCTCAACATGTGGAGGGCTTTATGCCTCCTGATCACCTACCACAAGAGAACTTTTGTTAATGGATTGTTGCACAAACTGCTATTCCATTGTTTGTCTCTTCAGTTTTATTTAGAGATGAGGCAACATTTGGAAAAGCTGGAATAACAAATTTTCACAATCAATACTTAAGTACCGATAGTGGTGGCAACAGAAGTAAAGTAATTCACATATACAGTTGCCTTAGCTTATATTAGGGTAGGTTAGCTTAGCTTAGCTTAAGTTAGGACATTTACAGACTTACAGGTCTAGTATAATAAGGATGGGACAGATAGCTGCCAGTGGCCTAATAAGAGGAACCATCCAACCATTTGCCTGAAGTAATTTAGGGAAATCATGGAAAAGCTAAATCAGGATGGCTGGATGAAGATTGGAGCCTTCACCCTATCAGATACAACCCCGCTCTGTTTAAGACTGCTGCCTCATTCGGATTACCTCTAGTTTGCTATAGTGTTTTACAAATAATTTACACTCCTGGAAATTGAAATAAGAACACTGTGAATTCATTGTCCCAGGAAGGGGAAACTTTATTGACACATTCCTGGGGTCAGATACATCACATGATCACACTGACAGAACCACAGGCACATAGGCACAGGTAACAGAGCATGCACAATGTCGGCACTAGTACAGTGTATATCCACCTTTCGCAGCAGTGCAGGCTGCTATTCTCCCATGGAGACGATCGTAGAGATGCTGGATGTAGTCCTGTGGAACGGCTTGCCATGCCATTTCCACCTGGCGCCTCAGTTGGACCAGCGTTCGTGCTGGACGTGAAAACCGCGTGAGACGACGCTTCATCCAGTCCCAAACATGCTCAATGGGGGACAGATCCGGAGATCTTGCTGGCCAGGGTAGTTGACTTACACCTTCTAGAGCACGTTGGGTGGCACGGGATACATGTGGAGGTGCATTGTCCTGTTGGAACAGCAAGTTCCCTTGCCGGTCTAGGAATGGTAGAACGATGGGTTCGATGACGGTTTGGATGTACCGTGCACTATTCAGTGTCCCCTCGACGATCACAAGTGGTGTACGGCCAGTGTAGGAGATCGCTCCCCACACCATGATGCCGGGTGTTGGCCCTATGTGCCTCGGTCGTATGCAGTCCTGATTGTGGCGCTCACCTGCACGGCGCCAAACACGCATACGACCATCATTGGCACCAAGGCAGAAGCGACTCTCATCGCTGAAGACGACACGTCTCCATTCGTCCCTCCATTCACGCCTGTCGCGACACCACTGGAGGCGGGCTGCACGATGTTGGGGCGTGAGCGGAAGACGGCCTAACGGTGTGCGGGACCGTAGCCCAGCTTCATGGAGACGGTTGCGAATGGTCCTCGCCGATACCCCAGGAGCAACAGTGTCCCTAATTTGCTGGGAAGTGGCGGTGTGGTCCCCTACGGCACTGCGTAGGATCCTACGGTCTTGGCGTGCATCCGTGCGTCGCTGCGGTCCGGTCCCAGGTCGACGGGCACGTGCACCTTCCGCCGACCACTGGTGACAACATCGATGTACTGTGGAGACCTCACGCCCCACGTGTTGAGCAATTCGGCGGTACGTCCACCCGGCCTCCCGCATGCCCATTATAAGCCCTCGCTCAAAGTCCGTCAACTGCACATACGGTTCACGTCCACGCTGTCGCGGCATGCTACCAGTGTTAAAGACTGCGATAGAGCACCGTATGCCACGGCAAACTGGCTGACACTGACGGCGGCGGTGCACAAATGCTGCGCAGCTAGCGCCATTCGACGGCCAACACCGCGGTTCCTGGTGTGTCTGCTGTGCCGTGCGTGTGATCATTACTTGTACAGCCCTCTCGCAGTGTCCGGAGCAAGTATGGTGGGTCTGACACACCGGTGTCAATGTGTTCTTTTTTCCATTTCCAGGAGTGTATTTAGTAATGCAAAGGTTAGTCCTACACTATTCGTTCACTTCTCATTCCCAGTCACTGCACACAACACACACTTTACTTCCACACACTATCAGCTGATGACAGGACCGTTTTGTGCAACACAACTTTTCATTTGCTAGACTAAATACTGAGTCAGCATCCCTCTATAATGAGTGACATACTGATATCAGAAAGAGGATGCATTACTTAGCTTTGGGAGTAACTTTTTCCAGGAAAGGAGAAAAGAAGGGAAAAATATAATTTGAAAGTGGAATGTTAGATGTTTTATTACTATTATTATCAGTTATTTGTGTTATACTTCTTTACCTACTCTGTGTTATCTGAGTAATCCTCCAGTGTGAAGAATGGATTCCTTGACAGATTTTTTAACTGTTTTTTAAATAAGTTTGCTTTAGCAAATTTATTTAACCTCCTACATTAATTTATTGTAGTTTTATTCCTTGATGGAAAATGTTTTTTGAGTCTTATATTTATATTTCAGTGCCACAGACAGAGCTGTTTGTGCAGTAATTATCAGTGTTCTTTTTTGCTGTGTACAGCTGAATGGTACATGTACTTACACAGTGAATCCCCAGTGATTTGAACACATCTTCAAAATGAGCTCAACTACTATTATAGATTATCATCCTTACAGCCATTTCGTGCAGTCTGAAAACTGTGCTCGTATTTTCTGCATTTGTTGCCCAGAAAAGAATACAACAGCTAAGAACTGATATACATAATTTTATGAATAGTGTGTCATTAAAAGACATTAGCTGTTTCACTCTGATGATAGGACTCATGCTAATAACGTTCTGGTTGCAAGTATGCTTGTGTGTTCACACTGCTTCAGCTGAGAATCAATATTTATTCCTAGAAAGTCTGCATTTGTTACATTATCAGATTTTCACTCGCCAGCAGAGTGTGTGCTGATATGAAACTTCCTCACAGATTAAAACTGTGTGCTGGACCGAGACTCGAACTCGAGACCTTTACCTTTCGCGGGCTGGTGCTCTACCATCTGAGCTACCCAAGCACGACTCACGCCCAGTCCTCCCAGCTTTACTTCTGCCAGTACCTCATCTCCTTCCTTCCAAACTTTACAGAAGCTCTCCTGCGAACCTTGCAGAACTAGCACTCATGAAAGAAAGGATACTGCGGAGACATGGCTTAGCCACAGCCTAGGGAATGTTTCCAGAATGAGATTTTCACTCTGCAGCGAAGTGTGTGCTGATATGAAACTTCCTGGGAGATTAAAACGGTGTGCCAGACTGAGACTCGAACTCGGGACCTTTGCCTTTCACGGGCAAGTGCTCTACCAATTGCCCGCACTTGCCGGCACTTGGACTTGCCCTTGCCGGCACTTGCTCACGAAAGGCAAAGGTCCTGAGTTCGAGTCTCTGTCCAGCACACAGTTTTAATCTGCCAGGAAGTTTCGTTTGTTACATTGTCTGTGGGTGTGCCTTCTACATTTAATATGACAGTGTCATTTTCCCTCTTCAAATTAAATTAATGTCATCTGTTTTCTTTATGTTCAATGTTACTTTATTGTTTATTGATTAATTGTAAAGTTCCTTGGGCATATAATTTGCTTCATCTGGTCTTGTTTTCTCAGTGACGATCAAGGCCAGTTCACACTGACTACCACAGCGCCATCATGTCACAGCATTGTCATACCAGGGTATATTTGACTGTCCATCACATCATGTCAAATCAGTTCAGATCATGAGATCTCAACTTGCATGGCTGTTCTCAACTGTTTTCTGTCTATAAAAAAACGAGAAAAAATAACAAAGAACGAATTGCAAAATTGTTTAATACCAACTGATATTGACCACAAAAACGAAGACCTAACGAAAGCACTATGAAAAAAATATGTCTATGAGGAGGAAATGAGCATCGTTGTCACATGATCAACAATAGACAATGACATCATCCATCAAAACTTTGTTCCTGAAACACCCTGATGGTGCCATGATGTGAAGTGATGGCTAGGGTGGATGAGACCATTCTATATTAGCATATTTTGGTACTGATAGGGGGTTTATTAAAAGGAATTATTTTAGATATGTGTTAACTCTACTCTTTGTACCCTACCATTTGGGTTTATTAAAAGTAATTATTTTAGATATGTTGTAACTCTACTCTTTGTACCCTATCTGCTACCGATCCAGGTGGCGCAGTGGTTAGCACACTGGACTCGCATTCGGGAGGACGACGGTTCAATCCCACGTCTAGCCATCCTGATTTAGGTTTTCCGTGATTTCCCTAAATCGCTCCAGGCAAATGCTGGGATGGTTCCTCTGAAAGGGCACGGCCGACTTCCTTCCCTGTCCTTCCCTAATCCAATGAGACCGATGACCTCGCTGTTTGGTCTCTTCCCCCAAAAAACCAACCAACCAACCCTATCTGCTAGATATGAAAAGTGACCTGTTGTTAGTGCTCTCCCCCTATTATTAATGCTTCTGTGATACATTCATTTTGTCAAGAGAACTGAGTGTCACTTTTGTGAATTCCACTATGGTAATTTTCTGTTTCTTCTGTGTTAGCATTCTTTTGTTGAGGAACACCTCATGCCTGTTTTAAATACTCTGGAAATTACCCTGATGTGAAGGATTCGATTATTATGTTCGTTAAGGGAGCTTGTATTCTTCCTATACATTGTTGCAGTAGACACATTAGTACCTCAACTAAGTCTACTGAATTTTTACTTTTTAGTTTTTCTACGGGTTCACAGACTTCGTGCTCTACTCTGCAGTTGGTAGTAACATTATTGTATGTAGCACATAATTATTTACAGGTACTATACTTGCTTTGGGAATTTTTGCAGTAATTTCTTTGTAATACTTGAAAAATTCTAGTTCACATAGTTTCTAGGTAGTATGGATCATCTGTTATTTTATCCTGCTTCCTTCTCTGTATGTTATTATTCCCCTGTTTGTCTCTCCCTGTTTCCGTTCTTTATGAGATCTGAGACTGATTTGCTTTTATTCTGTGCATATTATTTTATCATTAAATGACCTTTTTGCAGCAATTAGCATCTTCCTATAAATGTTTTATACCTATGACAAAAATTTAAGAATTCTGGCTCACTATGACTCTTTCCCATCCAATGGAGGTACTTGAAAGTTTGGGAGGACCTCTTAGTAAGCACCGTTAAGCATTTATTTTTATGAGACACTGATACTCATTCGGGTACTTTTGGAAATGCCTGTTCAAAGTTCAGTTCAAATAATTTTGAGAATTTAGAGTATCTCACATTTGCATTTCTTGCTTGCACTTCATCCCAGTGTTAGTTTGCTGGTTTTGAAACATCAACATTTATTTTCTAGTGAAACTATACATAGCAACATATTAAATAATATTTATAAGGGAAAAATAAAGGCTGTTTATCTTTTCTATTACTTTCTTCTTACATAAATAATGTCATAAACAGCTGCATTTTTCTCCTTCATTATAACTGACTTTTTCACTTGGGGTAGAGGGAGACCAAGAGATGAATACACTAAGCAGATTCAGAAGGATGTAGGTTGCAGTAGGTACTGGGAGATGAAGGAGCTTGCACAGGATAGATTAGCGTGGAGAGCTGCATCAAACCAGTCTCAGGACTGAAGACCACAACAACAACAACAACAACATGGGCATCAACTTTGTTCTATTAATGTAAAACCGAAACAATTATTCGCTTCCAGATACCTGTCATCGCTTTTGGTAGAATACTCAATAGAGAAGAAATGTCCAAGTCTTCATGGAACATTTGCAAGTTCCGACGAAAGCAAAGCATAGTAATGAAGTAAATATGAAGAAGAAACAAAAGCACAAAATCCACTACTATAACTCGAGCGATTGCGGGAAAAATAGGTTACCTCCTTATGTTAGCAGACGACAACACAGTCAAAACTTTTTTCTCGAAAATCTTCACGTGACGTGACGTTACATGACGGTACGTTGACGGCCTGCTTGAATGTTAACATTTGAAAAGCATTGTCAAATATTTTGACGTGACGTGACGCGACAAACCTAATACTTTAATATTCAAAAATGCTAGTGGAATGATTACTAAGGATATCGTAAATTCTGTTTATAGGCATAAAGTAGGTATTTCTATTTTATGGTTATAACAACACCAAGCTAGTACTGTTAGTTATAGGCAGAGGGTTTTGGTATTCATATAATATCATAGATACAATATTTTTTTTTTTTACGTCGACTATCGATACGTCACTCACGTTGACAAACCAATAGTGTTGAAAACTTTTGAGGTGCTTTACCATTGTTGATCTTCTTAAATTGTCTATTAGCCAGCACAAATTAATTTCAGAATTCCAGCCTACAAACTCCGTAACATTGTAAACTGGGACACTCATTTATCTACAGCAGTGCCAACACAACATCCGGTACTGACAACTCGTAAGCTGCGTGGTGTGTGGGGGGGACAACACACAGCTTCTGTTCAGGGGCAGACTGCTACTTCCTTTTGCTGGACGTGCGCTTTGCACAGCTGTTTGGCTGTTAACCAGCTGCGAGTACTGGGTACGCAAACTCGAAGATGGGACTTAAACCAAGAAAATCGTCGTCAAAAAATCCACCAATCTTTAGTCATGAATTTTTCATTCAAAATCACGCAGATATTGTATCTTGCGTTGCAATGGTGTTCATTATTGGTCTTATGATACAGGTAAGTTGTGCTGATTCAAAGTGTTCTTGCTTGTGTTGTAGATCAGTGTGGTATCAGCATTTTACACTCTTTTTGATTGAACTGTTTTACACATTAAGCGTTGTTGGCATAAATATTTTGACTTTTGTCCATAAAAACTCTTGACAGTCGCTGTACATACGTAGCTAGTAGGCACCGATGAAGAATGTTGCAGTAAACAAATGTTGAGAAATTACGCTGTTGTATCTCAATTTAAATTATTTTGGAGCCTGGGAACACAATGAAATGCTGATGTTTTTTTTTATTTATTTAAGAGATATGCAGTTGTCATATATTTCATGCATAACAGAAATACCAAAATTATTTCTTTCTTTGTTATAGGTGACATCACCGTTTGCATATATGTTCATTGCTGTTCATCATAATGTAACGCAGGAGACCGAAACCCCACCTGGTGAAATACCTGTGGTGCATTATACATATGGCTTGAAAGATTTGTGTGCTGTTTTCTTTTACTTCCTTATCTGCATTGTAATGCATGCTATAATTCAAGAATATGTACTGGACAAAATAAGCCGCAAATTACACCTGTCTAAAGTGAAACACAGGGAATTCAATGAGTCAGGGCAATTGATAATATTCTATCTCCTCTCAGTGCTGTGGGGTGGAGATGTGATATTCAGGTTAGTAGTGACAAGTTACTATCTAGTAGTCTGTAGCCAAAATTGTTGTAATGTTACACACTTGTTAACAGTAGATATGCATTTTGCCCTTCAATGTACAATTTATTCTTAAGTGGTCTGAATTGCTTTTGTATTCATCACTTGTGTGTTTCGTATTCCTTTGTAGACTTCATTTGTCCAAGGTGAGAATTGTGTAATTACCCTGCAGATAGAAATAAAGTGAAGCGACCTTACTTGTTTGTAACATAATTTTCAACAGACTTTATTAGCTTGTTGACAGTTTTGAAATCACAGCAGACCTAAGAATGTGAACCTAAAAGAGGTGCGATAAAGAGAGAACTCAAATTGTTGAGGTGTGTTTAAGTAATTGGAGTAGTTAGTCAGTGTAGATACAGAAGAGAGCTTATTTTATTTGAAATATTAATCATTTTAAATTCTTTTTCTTTGATGTTGCAGTATACATAACGAAGCATTTTTCCGTGAGGAAATGTTGATGATGTAATACTGTTGACTTACTTTTGGGCATTTTAAATATGAATGATTGCCCTACCAAATCAGTAATCATTTATGAGATACAACATAATGTTATCAGTAAAAAAACATGGCAAGAGAAGTTCTTGCTTAGCACTCATAGAACTTAAATAGAGTACAGTTCCAATTGTGTGCATTATCTGTTTGGACTTGATTTTACAATCAGCTGGCTATTTGCTTGTCATTGTTTTGGGCAGTTCACATTCGAGGAAAATGTGATATGGTTAATGTTTGTCATTGAGTGTATATGCTTCTCTTATTCCCAAACCACTTGCTTTATTAACTTTTAGCCACTAGTTATATATGTGTTGTAACTAACTGAACGCAGTTAATTTCTTACGTGTATTTGTTACATTGCAGACACGTTGGAAAATTTAGTAGTTTGTATTCATTACTGTTAGCAGTGATGAGAGGAATGTTGTGTTAAATATATAATGGAGTATTTATTCATAATGCCATTTATTATTATGTGGAGGGTGGTGTAAAACCAAGTACCTTACATTACATCAAGCTAGGATGATACAACTGTGGCAACCATTCATTGGTCTTCAGATTAAAGATGCAGGTAAATTTGAAGAAAATATTTTATGAACAAGACATTCTAACCGTGCTGAACTATGGCTCTGAGATTGAACGTTCAGAAAAAGTTGATGGTGCAATGGAATGTCTGTTCAGACACACACATCCAGAGTGTCTTTGGAATCAGCTGGCAGGGAGCAGCCCAAGATCATGCCAGCTAATGAGAACTGCTGAAAGCCTACCTCAACATGTTACGTGAAGAGGCCTCATTGTTTTGTGTCAGAAATGGGTGTTGTGTGACAAGATAGAATTTGTCAGTGGGATATATTTTAAATGAACTTATTGGGGACGGTGGTGTTATGAAATCCATATTGTAATCGAGCCTTGTGGGTAAATTGCCAGAAATGTGCATTATTCAATATAAATGTTGCTCAAAGTACAGAAAATAAAATAAAGTCGAATAAACAAGGTACTAGTGCCACTATATTGACTGTATTCTCAAATCTGGAGCACCAATACTCCAAAAGTAAGATAATGGATTCACATTTGAAAAATGTGAATGGATTTTCTCCATTTAGCAAAATATATTTGTCACATCATTACTGTTCTACCAGAAGGTGCTCAAAATGGAACAGATGTGTGCCCAAGCTAAAAAATTTTTTTTTCATTTTATCATGTTTAAAGATCCAGTGTTTGAAAAATTGGTTAATTTGCTTTGAACGCCTTCCCATTTTTTATACTTTACCTGAAAATTTTGTTTTTTTTTAGGGAGGAGTATTTCATGAATATATCCTTGCTGTGGGATGGATACCCACACAACACGATGATATTCATGTTCAAGTTTTTTTACATTATACAACTTTCCTACTGGCTCCACTGTTTTCCAGAGCTATACTTGCAAAAAACAAAAAGAGAAGATATGCCAGCCCGTATTAGACTGGCAAGCATTTCTCTTGTTTACATTCTTGCAGCATACTTACTAAAGTAAGTTTTTAAATGAGATAATATTTATTTTTTATTTGTGTATGATTTCTGTCTAATTTCTAATGACCACTGTTATTGATTTCAGCTTCTCTCGTGTTGGAATTTGTCTGTTAGTTCTACATTACAGTTCTGAGGGCATGTCACATGCTGCCAAACTCTTGCATTTCATTGACAAAAGTGAAAATGACAACACAGGTAACTATTATTTCGTAGTGTTAACTTTTGTATCACTAATATAATTTGTTGGATTTTAATAACATGTTCATTATTCTTACAGTTGGTTTCATGGTTGCAAATGTGATGTTTGTTATTGTGAGACTGGGTTCCATAATTTTATCGGTCCTGACGTTTTGGTATGGCCTGGCACTCAGTGACAATCAAGGACTCGATATTGCGACAGGAAATTTCAACATACCAGTGATTAGGCAAGTATAAAACAATAAAAGACATATTAAAGATTTGTACTTGGGGATGTGAAGAGCTCATGTCTGTTAGAGAGACAGAAGTGGGTGGTATTTGGAAAACCAGTAAATACGTCTACTGTAAGTGCTTTGTGCTTTTTTTGTTTATTTTATTGCAAAGTAAATTTGATTATCATTGATTGTTCTTGTTTGTATGTTCAATTCATTTTTGTACTTACATTGTGGTGTAGAACACTATTGACATATTTGAATCTGAAGCAGTTGGGATAAGTCTGTTGAATGTTACATTTGAGACTATTTGCTTCACTATCGAATCTCTTTGACACCTACATCAAAAACCTCTGCAAGGCTTTTCTCTCCTACTAAATCGGCACAACTTATATTCAGAAACAAATCTTCCAGGTAGGGTCCTTCACTCATCCTCTGATTACACTCAGCCATTGAAAATCTCTGTGCATTACTCAACCAAGGCTATAACTTTCTAGAGGTGAAATGAGTTTCTCTCTCCATGATACATACGTCAGACTCCACCCACTCTCATCTTCCTAGCCACAGCAACATTCTTCTCAAGCCTTGTGCTTTTATATTAAAGGAGACCACTAACTGAAAAGCAGAAGTGGTGAGTCATTGGTAGGCACACAAGACGAAAGGAAACTTGCTAGCTTTCAGAGTGATCTTTTTTTGAGGTAGAGTGAAATGCAGCTCCAGGGACTGGCAGCAGGGAACGGGTGTGTAGTGGCTTGAAGGGAGGCAGCCAGTTTGCTAACTAGTAATGTGGGATGGAGGGGTGCCAAGTACACAGGCTAGGTATGTGATACATGGTTTTTGGAGCCAGTGGAGAGTGCCACATGCTGAAGGTGATATCAGGATTGAATTAGGTGGGGGACAGGACAGACGAAGGGGAAACTGTTGAGTGGATGGTGTAAGGATAGTGTGTTACCAGAGGTGGAGGACAGTATGATTATTGGAGCAAAGGAAGTGTTGCAAGGTTAACTCCCATCTTCATAGTTCAGAGAAGCAGGCGGCGGAGGAAGAATCCAGATGGCCGGGGGTGTGAAGCAAACATTGAAACTGAGCATCTTGTGCCCAGTTGCACATTGTGCCACTGGATGGTCAGCTTTGTTCTTGGCAACAGTTGGCAGTGGACATTCATCCTGGTGGGCAGCTGGTTGGCAGTCATACCAACAAAGCTGAGTTGTGTTTGCAGTAGAGTTGATATATGACATGGCTACTTTTAAAGTCATCCTGGCCTCCATTGGAATCTGGAGGACATTGGGAGAGGTAGATATGATAGTGGCAAGGCCATGGACATCTGGGATTTGGTCTTGCTTGGGGGGGGGGGGGGGGTTGGTAACATGAACAGTAACCTGTAGGTATACAGAAAGTAAATGGATGGTGATGGTGGAGAGACGGTAAAGGAAGTGGAGTCAGCGAAGGAAGTGGTTGATATCTTTGATGTGGGATGCTAGGTTTTGTGCAGTTGGTCAGAGGTGTTGTCAACACGATCAGAAATTGGTTCAGTTGGAGCCCAATAGCCAGCTAGAATGAGACATCCAAGATTGTTGGGTGTGTGGATTTTGGGGAGGTTGTAGATGATGGATGTGTGGGGTGTTGTTGGTGTGAGAAGGGAAATGGACTTGGGAGAGGCTCTGAGAAGGGCCAAGGATTTCAGTAGAAGGTGGCAGGTGGAGGTTATGCTGGGCTTCTGGGATGGGATCACTGTGGCAGCACTTCTAGACGGTGAAGCCAGCCTGTTAGCGGAGGCCTTCTGTGAAGAAGTCACTGTGTCTCATCACAATAGTAGTCTGCATGGAGGATGCCTTTATCATCTTTGCCACTGTTGAACATGATTTCTCCGAACGTCCTTCAGACTCCAAACCCACCACCTCACTCATTATATAACTTAACAATTATATCCTGACTCTCAACTATTTTTCATTGGAAAGGAAGGTATACAAACAAGTCCACAGCACCCTCCTATGCCAAATGGTTTATGGGCCATCTAGAGGAAACCTTCTTAGCCTCCAAAAACTCCCAACCCCCAGTTTAGTTCAGGTTCAGTGATGATGTCCTCATTGCTTCACAACCTCAACACCACCTCTCCCATCCACTTCCCCAGGTCCTCCTCAGCCCAATGTGCCACGTTCTTGGATGCTGACGTCAACCTCTCCAGTGGCCCCATCACCACCCCTATTCACATTAAACCCACTAACAACCAACAGTCCCTGCATTTTAACAGGTCTTCCCTTCCACACCAAAAAAAATCCCCTCATAGAGCCCAGCCACCTATGCAAGACGTATCTGCAGTAAGGAGAACCAGTATGCTGAACATCTCATGAAGGCCTTCACAGACAGGTGTTAACCCCCTACCCCCCCTCCCTTGCGACCTCCCCCCTCCCACAGGCCTAAGCCACAGATTTCCCATGCCATATCCTTACACAACCTAAATGCGGCCACACCACCACTACCATAAATCAGCTACAAACGAGCAACCCTTCTCCCTCCGAATCACCCAATGTCTCCTTCAACTGGAACAAGTGAACCATATGCCACATCAGGACTTTGATTATCTGTTATCATGCCTTGAAGTGTGGGACATCCTACCAAAGACCCTTCCTCTTGAAGTGATGTTCCATCACATACCCAACCTACAGAACATCTCAGTCCATCCCTATGCTGCTCCCACTACCAACCCGTTGCCACAGGTCCCAAATCCCCATGGTACACCACAGTGCAATACCTGCCCAATAAATCCACCCAGAACTTCCTAATCCAGTCCTGTCACATGCTCATCTCCCCCCCCCCCCCTCCCCTACTCCTCCTCCTCCTCCTTCTCAGTCAGAGGCCGGGCCACCTGTGAAAGCAGCTGTTAATACTGCTCAATTTTTTTATGACTGTATGCCTATTAACCAACTGTCCACCAGGATGAAAGGCTGTTGCCAAATTATTGGCAAGAACACATTTGACCACCCAGTGGCACAACATGCAGCCGATCACAATATTCCAGTTTCAATGGCTGCTTCACAAGCTGAGTCATCTGCATCTTTTCCTGCACTACCAGCCTCTCTGAACTGCGCAGTCGGGAGCTGTTCATGCAATTCGTCCTTCGCTCACATAATTGTCCTGGCCTCAATCTTTGACAAACAAGTGTCGCCACAGCCTCCACCCAACAGTTCGTTTCCTCCGTCCTGTCACCCTCTCGCTGTGGTCGATTTACAAAGTCCTGCTCTTCATTTGGAGAAACCCCCTCAGTAAATTATGAACAAGTTCTGTTTTAAGTCAAAACAGTGATTGCTACCCAGTCCCTAGTGTTTCCTTCATGTAAAAAAAAAAGTCCAAGATATACCTGTTATTGTAATACCCCATGGGAGTTTGAATGTGGTACGGTATTCCATTTTCTTCACCAGGGCTTAATGCTGCACATGGTTGAAGAACTGTGCAAACACTTGAAGATGCGAGAGGTCCACTTTGTACTTGGTGTATGTTGACGGCCTGTCAGACATCCAGGTAGATAAGAGTTGTCATCCTTGCTTTTGAAGGTGTTTGTGTCCTGAGAAATCAAAATCATGGTGTATCATTGTAAAGTGAAGTCATATTTCCCACTCCAATGTGGTGCTTTAAATACCAGCAGTTTGTGTGCATATGTCTTCCAGTTGTACAGAGGACCTAATTTGTGCAGATTGTATTTGACAACTACATGAAAACACGCCATGTGGGCTATTACCTTTCTGTTTTAGTTGCATAGATGACAGCCCTACCTGATCCTACTACCACAACCTTAAGGTCTCTGATAATCTATCACATTTTGAAGTTTGGGAAAGGTACAATCACTTGTATCCGGTATCAGTGGCATTGACTTTTGCCACAATTGTGATAGGCCATCGGCAGTACCTCGAGCATTTACTCTCGGCTTTCTCTCAACATAGACCTCTGGTAGTCACACACGTAAATGAGCCCATAGGGGAAGTAGGCTTTCCTCTCTTGCAGTTCCGGCAGTGCTGTCTTCTGGGACCATCACATCTGGCTGAAAAAGCAGCATCCTCTTCTGTCCTCTATTGGTGACAGGGCTCATGGTATGAAACTTTCTTCCAAGAAATCTGCAGATCAGCAACCCAGCACCAACCAGTGGCTGAAGGAACTGCTGGTGGTGGTTTCTGGGACTGTCCCCTCTTCATTTACTATCCCCACAGCAGATAAGTCCTCCAAAGAGTCCCCACCCTCTAAAATAGTTTGAAAAAAAAAAAAAAAAAGAAGAAGAAATCACAGCAGGAGGCTACTCTGGTGATTGAGGAGGTGCCAGGTCCCCCCGCCAAGCCCCTCCCCTCCCCATCATCACCGTCCAAAGCCCTATTCATCAATGCTGTTCCACTGCCACCGATGACAGACAGTGAACCTGGGGTGAGCTTCCCTACGGGCACCTTTACACCTAACCAGGTCACCCTCAACAAAATAATTAAGTGGAACTGCAATTGATATTAGTCACTTATAAACACAAACAGCAACAACAACAAATGTATCTGGTTCTGTGATTGTGTTGCTCTCCAAGAAAAGCATATTTAACTGATGACTGTTCTCCAACTCTTAGAGGTTACCATGGATTCTGTCTTACTCTCTCCCCTGTCCCCTCCTTTCTATTGAGGATTTCAGAGCATATAACATACTGTGCGGGCATACTGTATTTCCTGGAAGGGGCCTTCCGATTGATCAACATCTTTCAGATCTTTGTCTGATACCCTTTCGTACTGCCCATGAAACTTTTTTGGTTATCAACACTACAATCTTTTCCCCAATCTTGACACTTCATTACAATGGTCATTATATGATTATCTTCGTGACAAACATACGTCCCTTCATCCTAGCTGTGGGCTAAGTTTGTCGTCTACTCTGTCACCACAGAACAACTGTTCCAGGTCTCCTTTGTGCTGGTATTTCTACAGATGCACTGGTTTGGGCTGGATGCTGCCTGAGACTGCAGTCGTTTTAGTGTGTGTGTGTGTGTGTGTGTGTGTGTGTGTGTGTGTGTGTGTGTGTGTGTGTGTGTGTGTGTGTGTGTGTGTGTGTCGTTGACGAAGGCCTTAACGGCCGAAAGCTATAATTATGAGGGTCTTTTTGTTGTGCCTATTGGCAACTCAGCATCTCCAGTATATGGTGAGTAGCAACTTTCCTCCTCATAATATTACAACAATCAGTTAGGTGGTTAAGATGCTTTACCCACTCGTTTTGCAGATATAGGCAGCCCTTTTACTGTAAGCCTCTTCATTGTTTTCTTTTTTGCATTGCTTTCTCAGTGTAGCAAGCCATATTAATTAATTATTTGTGTGTTTATGTATCATAAAAATGTAGTTTGGCAGTGTTAAAATGATGCTCCTTGTAATGGCTAGTAGATATTCATTTTGGATGTCTTCCTATGGTAACAGGATAGCAGCATTGGTAGCAGTTTGCACGCTACAGGCCTGGTTGATGTGGAACTTCATCACACAGCAGCTGAAGAAGCTGCGAGAACAGGCTGCACTGCAGGCCCCTGCACGAAAACCCAAGCAGGACAAGCGAGCTGCCAGCAAGAAGAAGAAGGAGGAGCGTAAGTTACAACCAATTCTTTGACATGTATGATCAAAACGTGACAGGAGTCTTTGTTTTTCATCAAGAATCTTTATTTATTCATCATCAGTGTCATCTTTATTGCCCTTCAGAGTACTCCTCTTTGGATATAATGCACTTGCGCCAGCACTTCCTCCATTCTTGGAAGCACCTCTGACTCACTTTTCATTATGGTGTTCAGCTCCTTCAGTGATTCTGTTTTGATTTGATTAGTAATGGCAAAACAATGTACTTTCATGGTTCTTTTCAGCCTTGGCAATCGAAGGACATGGCACCGGGCCATGCCTGGTGAATACGGTGCCTGAGGCAATATAACGGTTTTGTTTTCTGCCAAAAAATCATGAACAAGCATTGAACTGAGAACAGGAGCATTATCGTGATGCAGTTTCCACAAGTGGTTCTGCCACGGTTCTCTCCATTTTATTCAGATTGCTTCACACAAGCAGTGTGTAACTTCCTGGTAGTATTCCATTTTGACTGTACAACCCTAAGGCAGGAATTCATGGTGCACTATTCCATTGTAATCGAAGAAAACTGTGAGAAGAATCTTCACATGTGATCAAACTTCTCAAATTTCTTTCGCTCTTGGTTCTTTAGGTAGTTTCCATTTATACGGATGGGGCCTTAATTTCAATATCATACTCGAATACACAGGTTTCGTCACCTGTTATAACCTTCTTTAGAAGTTTTGGATCATTGTTGACTTCATTCAGCAATTCCTGTGGGGGTGTCTTCACAACATTGTTTTTGGTCAAAATTCAACAACTTCAGAACAAACTTTGCTGCAACATTCTTTCATGCCCAAAACGTGGAAAATATTTGATTGGCCCGAGACAGACGATATGCCGACATCATCAGCTACCTGCTTGATGATAATTCGGTCATTTTTCCAAAACCATTTTCTTTACTATTTTCACATTGTCTGCAGCAATAAATTGATGTGCTAGGGCATCCAGGACAGTTGTAGTTTTCAATGTTTTCTCGACCTCTTTGAAGCGTATACACCACCCGAAGCGTATACACCACTTGTAAATTCTTGTTTTACTCATAGTAGAGTCGCCAAAAGCACAGTCACATTGTTAATGTGGTGGTGCGCTTTATTCCATTTTTCTAGCAAAATTTAATACATTTCTTTGATCCATCTTTTTTGAGAGTAAAAATTCACTGAGCACTTGAAAACACATGTAACATTTTCGACTGTCAATAATAAGCTGAAAATTCCAAACATTTGAAAATACAAACATGCATCAGGAACATGTTTTACAACAGGATAAAAAAATTAAAAATGGGATGTTTAAAGTTCACAATATTTTAAAAAATCCTGTTAAATTTTGATCACATGCCGTACATGCTGAAATATTTCATGTTTTCACTACTACTCCTCTATCCCTATTGGGTGAGATGGTAAAGTGCACAAGACAAGAATCCTTTTACAGGAGGAGCAGGGCTCAATTTCCTATCAGCCCATGTTGTTTTAGGTTTTTTGCTGTGTCCCTAAACCATATCTGGTTAAATGCTTCTGTCAACTATAACATTTTAAATCTAACCTTCCTTCCTTCCTCTTCACCTGCACATGAAAAACTTTGTATGTTGTCTTACTAACAGACTTATTTCAGAAACTACTTCTGCAGCTGTATCCTTCCAAAAGTATAAAATGACAGCATGATGACATAACAATGATGTTCTAAATACTATTTTGTTATTGAAGAACCAATATTGCATCACTTATCCTGAGTTGATATGCTGCGTGAATGTGTAAGCACATGCAGCCATGGAACACTGTTCTTGCTTGTTCTTATAGCTCAATGTGACAAAGCAGTTCTTGAGTCAAGAAAATTGACAGTGTTCCACAAGGCGTTCTTTTCATCAGAAACAAAATCATTGCTCATTTGAAAGTAAGAACTTGTTTTTGAGATGAACTGATAGCTACCAACCACAGCACCACCACCAGTCTTATGCAGGTCTTCTGGCATTTTGCTGGTGTTGCAACCTCCCTATAGAAAACAGCAACCTCATGGAAGTTCTCACACTTCATTTACACAATGTTTTGTCCTTTCCCAGTTGTGTAGAATGTAAACTCACACTTACCTTATTTGGCTAGTGTAAGTTTTACAGCTTTGTTTTCATTGTAAAGAATTGGTCAATTGGTCATTCACCAAGTGTGCTGAATCAAGTATGCTAACCAATTGGAATCCAGAAAATCAGAAAAACATGTTACATAGTTTTATTTCTTCAATAGTGATTTGCATGTGTCTTAGACTTTTTATTTGCCATCATGGTAGGTTTTAATGTGTTGGTTGTGATTGTACAACTTTCATTTCAGTATAACATAAGAGAAAAGGATAAATTGCTACTGATCTCATAAGAGTTGGTGTTGAATGGCAGACAGACACAATGATAGATTTCAGTGTTATAAACTGGACTTTCAGAATTCCATTTAATATACTTCCTCACTGGCACAGAGTATTTTGTAAAGGTGCAAATTTCTTTTGATATGCAGGATGGGAACCGTCTAATGATGCTTTGGTGTTTGTATCTTTTGTGAAGCCATGTTTCATAATATTTGACATACGATTCTACACATATTTAATAAATTAGATAACTTTAGAATATTGTATTAATAAGAATTATTAAATTCATAATTTAGTACAGAGTTTGGCCAATTATGTTCCTTTGTGCAGAAAGTTCTCATCAAACACAGATGTAATATCAGCCCTGCTTCAGAAAAATACTGTTCCAAATAAATAATTCAGTACTCAGCCATGGAGCTCAACTACCATTTATCTGGATAAATTAATATTAACTGCCCAAAATAGTTAGGAGATTACATAGTATCTTTCCAAGATGTCCTGCCTATGATGGTACAGCTGCTTACAGGGATGTGTCATCCCATTTCTGAGAAAAAGAGGTCTTAACAGATGAACATACAGATAGTCAGATAACAAATGACAATAAAAAATCCATTTAATATAATTACAGATTAACAGTTTTAGCATTTTCCTCCTTTCTTATACTGTGAAATCTTGCTTTTTGCCAAATTTCACAATTCTAGATCAATGGGAAATACTCCATAGGTTTTAATGAGTGGATTGGTGAGTGTATATTACATAAATGGCTGTATTTTTTATTGCATTGACTTAGAAGCATCATATTTTTACTCGTGCAGGGAAATGGAGATCTGAATGTGTGACATAAATTTGTTATCCCTTCCCATTCATGAGAAAAATGGTTTTTGACACACAGACAGACCAAAAAGTGATAGTAGAAGAGTTCTATTGTTATGGATTGAGGTACCAAACCCTAAAAAGAGTAAAAAATAATACTTCCATGTTCAGAGCATTTTGCTCCTAAAGCTGAAACCATTGAAGATAGGAAAATGCAGTTATTTTATGAATGTGGAGTGAGAGCACACTACATTGTGACAGCACATACATTGTTATCTTAAAACTTACATCCATAAGGCATAGGCATAGTTTGTAGCTGTATTCCTGTCTCATTTTATTTTTATTTTTTGTATTCATTTATATTGAACATTTTGAAACAAGTAAGGAAGATCTTGTAACATTTTGTTCATTGTTTACAGACAAACGCAAAGAGGAAGATGATGAACTGCCAGAAGTGGATCAAAATACTAAGAAGTCACTGCGATCCAGAGCTACTGCAGTGAAGTCCAAATGATACAGACACCGTGGTAGAGATAAATCATGAACATCACATTCCATCTTGTTGATAGCAGAAGTTTGCACACATTTCCATACCATCATACGTCTTCATTTGGTTGTCAGTGAGAGTTTGCACAGTTTGTGAAAGTTAACAGGTTAAAAAAAAAAAAAAAAAAAACAAGCTCAGTTATTTCCATGGAATCAAGCAAAGGCAGTCCTTCATTGTTACAGATGCTGTATGTCTTTCGCTCCTTTTCATTCAGAATGAAGTCACTGCCTTTTCACTTTTTTCTGCTGTAATCAGTTTACTTTTCTGTCAGTGGCTATGTATATTTGCTGGAGGAGCATAAGAGACCTGGTTGATTGTGATCATCATTAAACTTGTTCATTAGCAGTGAAAACTGAATTGAATATGAATTCATTAAGTGCAAGATATATCTTTAATGAACACATGGAACATAACTCTAAACATGTGTGTGAAAATTGTTTTGTGTGGAATTCAAGGAGCTTGCTTTTATCTGGTTCACTATATAGGTTTTTGGACAAAATTGTTTTTGTGGTTGCTACATTTTCAGATAGATTTATCTCAAAAGATAAAAAAAATTAAAAACATATTAATGAAATTTTGATGTTAATGCTTCATGCTGAGATCTCTGGATTCTGCGCCTTACTAGCTACATTGGCAACTATTGAAAGTAGCAGTAATGCTTTTGTTATCAAATGTAATGAAATGCTGAGGCATGGCTGGGTGTAGTTCCTTTTGCTCTCTCCCCGCAATATCATGTTTAAATGTTTTTATGAGCTATTATATAGTTCATATACTGCAACTGTGGACTGTGACATTATAGTAGATTTTTCATTGGAAATGAATTAAAGCAAATGTAGAACACTAGCAGGGTTAGTGTTCGAGCTAAAGTAATGTAATATCGTTGTGTTTTTATGAATTGCATGTATGTTAGATTCCTGATATTGATAGCCTTTTTAATGCTTTTAAATAAAATTTTTCATGAATGGTTTCTATTTAACATTGTTTTCATTGGTGTGAATGTAATTGCGAGATACATATCTGAAAATTGTCTTTATATGGCAATGGTGCAATAATGTTTCATGTTGTGAACATGTCTTAAAAATTCTGTTATATTGATTGTAGTTTCATTGTATCTATACAGATTCAGGCTCTCATGACAAGCTGAATAAAGATGCTACTGTGTGAATAAACTGGTTATGATTTTTAACCATCATAATGACTGTTAATAAAATTCAGAATGAAATATTTTGGTCTTGACCATCCTATCATCACATTGTAAATGACATTGCTAAACTCAATGCTTTATACGAGACACATTTAACATTGATGGGTCCAGTACGTAGCAGCCTGTGAAAACATACCACATTTAACAAAATTCAGTAGATTAGAATGGTATTGGTTAAACAAGTGTAATAGTAAAAAAAAAAAAAAAAAAAAAAATCCTGGGTAATACTAGTACTTAGCCAGTGCTGACATAGTAACAGTAATTAGTAAAAGTGAAATAACTCGGTCAGCAGGAGAATATTACCATCACTACTTGGTGAGACCCAACAATATGCCAAATGAGTGTGTCATAATTAATGATGATTCGAATAATTAATAAGTTTTTCATGGCTCTGACTTTAAAGTGTGACCCGTAAATTTTCTAGCAAGCAAACTTCTCAGTAAGACTGTTGCGGTTATTGGATCATTATACCTACAATATTTGGATTTTGGAAAAAAAGTTAGATGAATTAGGAGAGAGAACACAAAATTAACACATATAAGTAAGCCTTCTGGGCACTATAATCATAGTAGGATAGATCTGGTAAAATGTAAATAATTAAGGAGTAAAGGAGACCACTCACCCAAAAGTAGAAGCATTTGAGTTGTTGACAGGCCATACAAAAAAGAAAAATAATAATAATAAAAAAACAAATACTAACATTTGGAATGAATCCTTTCTCAAGCTAGAGTACAGGTAAGGAAAAGAAAGACGCACGTGCATGTGGTGTTTGCAGTTGACAACATGTAGCGGTACAGGTGTGTGCGAGTTTGTGCTCTACCTTGAGAAAGGATTCATTCTGAAAGCTAGCCAGTTTTGTTTCTTTTTTGTGTGTGCCTGCTGATGACTCAACACTTCTGTTTTTTGGTGTGTGATCTCCTTTACTCCTAAACATTTTATATACATATATGCCTTTTATTTTTATAAGGCGTAAGGTAGCCAGAATTCAGCAGAACTGTGAAGGGCATGACTGTAGAATTTTGTGTACTTTGTCTAACAAAACAGATGTTCATTCATTCACTCACCATTCATTCATACACCATTTTCTCTGTTGTGGACTGGCAAGACAGCCAATCCACAGTGACGGGTAACCGAAAGGCATGCGCTTAAACTCACGCAGGCTGGCGTGAGGTCTGAAACAGGATACGTAATGAATGCTATAAAGAAAAGTACGTAGCTACTGGAATACTTAACTTTAATCCACAATTGGTGAACATTGGTCTTGTTACTGTACATGCTTCATTAGATACATAGCAAAGGATAAATGGCGCCTTGCTAGGTCGTAGCAATTGACTTAGCTGAAGGCTATGCTAACTATCGTCTCGGCAAATGAGAGCGTAATTCTCAGTGAACCTTTCCTAGCAAAGTCGGCTGTACAACTGGGGCGAATGCTAGTAAGTCTCTCTAGACCTGCCGTGTGGCGGCGCTCGGTCTGCAATCACTGATAGTGGCGACACGCAGGTCCGACGTATACTAGCGAACCGCGGCCGATTTAAAAGCTACCACCTAGCAAGTGTGGTGTCTGGCGGTGACACCACATTCTCTATATTCCATTGTGAACGACGGCCTTCAGATATGTGGAAGAGTCAAATTACACATTAACAGGCAGAAGCAGTTCCTGGAGGCTGCTTCTGTAAGGTACACTCACAACAAACTGTGATGTATGCTAATCTACTCACATCAATAATTATGGGAATTACTAAGAGATTAGTTTATGAGTTTATTCACACCAGACTAATCAGTTACCTTGAAAAAGCCACTGTTCCTCCTCTTATACTACTCAGTCGGGGTTTTTATGTAATACTTGGAGTATTTGCATAACTTTATGTATAATGGTGTTTCAGCATGTACAGTTCTTACAGTCCTGATATCAAAAAATGTCAATCTGAACAGCGGGAAACAGGTAGGATCGTTGCCCTATATGGCTTGGAGATAAATACAGTAGGGGAGTCAGAAACGAAAGATTACAGGCTTTTTGAGACACTGTCTTGGAGGATAGTCCTAAAGATTTCATTTACAGAGAAAATGGTGAATAAAGAATCCTTCAACCAAAAGGTAGCAGAGACTGTTGTGGGGAACTATCAAGGACTGGAGGGTGTGATGGCTGGGCACCTATACAGACATTGCTCCTTCATCATGATATTAGTAATGACTAATTAGGAAAAATGACTGGAAGGAATCCATGATGACGAAGAAGGCTTCTTTAGCACATTATACAGATAAAAACGAGATCTGAAACTGGTAACATACTCAGAACTGAAGAGACTTGCCAAAGATGGAGAACAATAATTAAAAAAAAAAAAAAAAAAGACATTAGAGCTGTGCAGAGTTTATATCCCTGATTCCAGTTATTCTGATCAGTTGCAGAAAGACCTATTAATGAGATATTCTTGTACTTTGTTTCTGATTGATTGGTGATTTTCAAGCTCCCAGCCTGTTCAAAGTATGTACAGATATAAGGGCATTGTACACTGATATAGCTGAGTGAAGTACTGGCCTCAGTTTTAGGAGGATTATCTCATGCTGCGTCCGACCATCCTAATTTAGGTCTTCTGTTATTTTCCTAAATCATTTGTCAGATGCTGAGAGAGGTTAAATAGTATTCAGCTCGTTTGTTTGATTGTGGTAGTATGAGTTGTGGACTTCTTCACTGATTAATGCAGCTTCTGCTCGAAGACAAGGATTTAGCATTAAATTAATTTCTGTAAATAAATACCAAACTTCTCAGGTACACACATGCAAATATATTCTTCCAGTTCAATACAAGGTTCTTAATACAAATACTATTGGCTTTGTAACAGAATTGCAAACATTACTATTACCTTACAGTTCAAAATCAGAATTAGGAGAATCAATTTGACAGTTCAGAATAATATGACAATACAATCTTCATGTGTCTTCCAAAGTCTATTGTGTCACTGTTCATTTTTGGCTTTAGTTGAGGGCCAATGTTTTCCTCCAATCTGGGTCAGCAGTACTGAGGGTGTACAGAAGTGCCCCCACATGTACTTCTTCTCACCAAGTTACTGTGATCACTGTCCCATCTTGAGGAAGGCACTTGTCATCTGTCTCGCCACACGAAATTAAATAATCAATTTTTCACAGCAGTTGCACTGTCCACAAGTCATTATACTGTTTTAATCATTCGTTTGCATAGAGTTACACATCGCTGTGGCATGGTGCATGTTTCAAATAGTCTTTTGTCTGGATAATGGTACATCTGGATACGGTCACTGACCTGGTGTAGCAAGATACATGATTCATATGATCAATTGACACATTTCCATTGATCCGCAGTCCAACCCCAATGATCCTACATCCACTGTAATCTCAACTAATTATGTTGTTGGGTCACCATGAGAAAACCTAGATGTTGTCTACCGTGGTGCCCCACATTCAACAAGGTGCACTGAACGGCGTCCCCCAAAACACTTGTGCCTGCGTCAACATTGTACTCAGTCATCAGATCCGTCACGGATTGCTGCCTGTTGTGCTTTACAGAACAAACAAGCCTCTGACCAAGTTCTGTGATGAGTCATGGATGTCCAGTATCTTGTCACCTCCTTGCAACTTTACCATCTGTCTACAACATTCAGTAGATGCTCGTGACTGCAGCAGACCAGTTTCTCCAGCAGCAGACCAATTTCTCCTTTTCTGAGATTATTATTCCCAGGTGCTGGGCCATAACAATCTGTGCTTTGTCTAAGTTGCTTGAGCCAGTGGATTTATCCATTTGTGGCCTGTATTGTCACAAGAATGATTCCTCATGCGTCTCTACTCCGCTTATATATTTTCCTTATTGTGTTACATGCCCGCATTTCCATCAGGCAGCATTCAATCTTGCTGTTGGCAGTGCTCCTAATGTTTTCTCTCTTTATGTATGTTGATATTGATTCTTGAATCTGTTTTATAACAACTTCTCACTTTGCCAAGCCTAGCAGTTCTATCCGTCATTATAAAAGGAAATCACTGCTTTAATCTTGGATATTTATCTCATGCTCTTAATAACACTTTGGATTCTTGTTACAAGCGTAGTTTTTAGAGAAAGATGACCATTTGTGCCAGTGGTGCACTTTTTTTTATTTGTCACAGCTATCTCATATATATATTCTGCAGTTTTTCTGTTTCCAAGAGGGAATACATTTGTGCACTAAATGGTACTTCCTCTTTTACCATCCATTTGATGTTATGAAGTGATGGCCTTGCTTTCTATACAGTCTCTATTTCTTTTTTAATATCCCTAAAATATTCCTTTTGCTGCTGAAAGTATACTCATAATTAACAAAATTGTAGCACTAAGAATGAATTATTTTCAGGGCCACAATCTTTAAGACTGTTCACAGTGTAAAAAAAGGAAGACCGGTAGAATTATTCATGGGCTAGTGCTCATGGTAGTATATGGATTTCTTCACAGGATCTAAATTTTACTAAAATATCTTGATTTGTGCATAAGTTTATTCAAAGATTTATTCACTAGGCTCTTATTCTGCAAAGACGTGTTTTGTGTCAGCATATTGCTAAATTTGTGTTTCCATTTAAGTGCAGTTCTCAATCAGATATTTAGGGAAGCACTTAGATAACCAGCAGTGTCCATAAACCAAGCACTCTTTGAGGTTCATGAAAAAACGTTGTGTCATGTTAAACTGTATAGGCAAAACTGTGGTGGCACAGTGTGAAAATCTGTGAGGTCCATGGTATGCTGGTACACAAAAAAGCTTAGTGTGCCTGCAAAGTCTGCAACACTCCATTTGTGGAGAGGTGTTTCATATATTGGTTCTTACTGTATGTTATTTGCATTTTGCACATAGTATTCAAATAATACAGAAGTAACATGGCATAGTTCGATTTCTCAAACTGGGGAACAATCAAGAATGGGCTGCCGCAACGTTCGGTCTTGGGTCCTCTGCTGTTCTTAATATATATTAATGACTTGCCATTCTATATTCACGAAGATGCAAAGCTGGTACTTTTTGCCAATGATACAAGTATAGCTATCACACCCGACAGACAAGAATTAACTGGTGAAATTGTAAACGATGTTTTTCAGAAAATCAGTAAGTGGTTCTCTGCAAATGGGCTCTCATTAAACTTCGACAAAACACAGTAAATACAGTTCCACACAGTAAATGGAATGACCCCATTAATAAATGTAGACTTCGATCAGAAATCGGTAGCTAAGGTAGAATATTCAAAATTTCTTGGTGTATGCATTGATGAGGGGTTGAACTGGAAAAAACACACTGAGGATCTGCTGAAACGTTTGAGTTCAGCTACTTATGCTATTAGGATCATTGCAAATTTTCGCGATATACATCTGAGTAAATTAGCTTACCACACCTATTTTCATTCTCTGCTTTCATATGGTATCATATTCTGGGGTAACTCATCATTGAGTAAAATAGTGTTCATTCCACAAAAGCGTGTAATCAGAATAATTGCTGGAGCTCATCCAAGATAATCCTGCAGACACTTATTAAAGAGCTAGAGATCTTCACTGTAGCCTCACAATATATATATTCACTTATGAAATTTGTTGTTAACAATACAAATTCAAAAGTAATAGCATTCTAAATCTACATTTATACTCCGCAAGCCACCCAACGGTGTGTGACGGAGGGCACTTTACGTGCCACTGTCATTACCTCCCTTTTCTGTTCCAGTCGCGTATGGTTCGCGGAAAGAACGACTGTCTGAAAGCCTCCGTGCGCGCTCGAATCTCTCTAATTTTACATTCGTGATCTCCTTGGGAGGTATAAGTAGGGGGAAGCAATATATTCGATACCTCACCCAGAAACGCACCCTCTCGAAACCTGGCGAGCAAGCTACACCGCGATGCAGAGCGCCTCTCTTGCAGAGTCTGCCACTTGAGTTTGCTAAACATCTCCATAACGCTATCATGGTTACCAAATAGCCCTGTGACGAAACGCGCCGCTCTTCTTTGGATCTTCTCTATCTCCTCTGTCAACCCGATCTGGTACAGATCCCACACTGATGAGCAATGCTCAAGTATAGGTCGAACGAGGGTTTTGTAAGGCACCTCCTTTGTTGATGGACTACATTTTCTAAGGACTCTCCCAATGAATCTCAACCTGGTACCCGCCTTACCAACAATTAATTTTATATGATCATTCCACTTCAAATCATTCCGCACGCATACTCCCAGATATTTTACGGAAGAAACTGCTACCAGTGTTTGTTCCGCTATCATATAATCATACAATAAAGGATCCTTCTTTCTATGTATTCGCAATACATTACATTTGTCTATGTTAAGGGTCAGTTGCCACTCCCTGCACCAAGTGCCTATCCGCTGCAGATCTTCCTGCATTTTGCTACAATTTTCTAATGCTGCAACTTCTCTGTATACTACAGCATCATCCGTGAAAAGCCGCGTGGAACTTCCGTACTATCTACTAGGTCATTTATATATATTGTGAAAAGCAATGGTCCCATAACACTCCCCTGTGGCACGCCAGAGGTTACTTTAACGTCTGTAGACGTCTCTCAATTGATAACAACATGCTGTGTTCTATTTGCTAAAAACTCTTCAATCCAGCCACACAGCTGGTCTGATATTCCGTAGGCTCTTACTTTGTTTATCAGGCGACAGTGCGGAACTGTATCGAACGCCTTCCGGAAGTCAAGGAAAATAGCATCTACCTGGGAGCCTGTATCTAATATTTTCTGGGCCTCATGAACAAATAAGGCAAGTTGGGTCTCACACGATCGCTGTTTCCGGAATCCATGTTGATTCCTACAGAGTAGATTCTGGGTTTCCAAAAACGACATGATACTCAAGCAAAAAACATGTTCTAAAATTCTACAACAGAGATATAGGTCTATAGTTTTGTGCATCCGCTCGACGACCCTTCTTGAAGACTGGGACTACCTGTGCTCTTTTCCAATCATTTGGAACCTTCCGTTCCTCTAGAGACTTGCGGTACACGGCTGTCAGAAGGGGGGCAAGTTCTTTCGCGTACTCTGTGTAGAAACAAATTGGTATCCCGTCAGGTCCAGTTGCTTTTCTATTCCTTGGACACTTATTTCGATGTCAGCCATTTTTACGTTTGTGCGAGGATTTAGAGAAGGAACTGCAGTGCGGTCTTCCTCTGTGAAACAGTTTTGGAAAAAGGTGTTTAGTATTTCAGCTTTACGTGTGTCATCCTCTGTTTCAATGTCATAATCATCCAGGAATGTCTGGATATGCTGTTTCGAGCCACTTACTGATTTAACGTAAGACCAGAACTTCCAAGGATTTTCTGTCAAGTCGGTACATAGAATTTTACTTTCGAATTCACTGAACGCTTCACGCATAGCCCTCCTTACACTAACTTTGACATGGTTTAGGTTCTGTTTGTCTGAGAGGTTTTGGCTGCGTTTAAACTTGGAGTGAAGCTCTCTTTGCTTTTGCAGTAGTTTCCTAACTTTGTTGCTGAACTACGGTGGGTTTTTCCCATCCCTCACAGTTTTACTCAGCACGTACCTGTATAAAACGCATTTTACAATTGCCTTAAACTTTTTCCATAAACACTCAACATTGTCAGGTGTCGGAACAGAAATTTTCGTTTTGATCTGTTAGGTAGTCTGAAATCTGCCTTCTATTACTCTTGCTAAACAGATAAACCTTGCTCCCTTTTTTTATATTCCTATTAACTTCCATATTCAGGGATGCTGCAACGGCCTTATGATCACTGATTCCCTGTTCTGTACATACAGAGTCGAAAAGTTCGGGTCTGTTTGTTATCAACAGGTCCAAGATGTTATCTCCACGAGTCGGTTCTCTGTTTAATTGCTCGAGGTAATTTTCGTATAGTGCACTCAGTATAATGTCACTCGATGCTCTGTCCCTACCACCCATCCTAAACATCTGAGTGTCCCAGTCTATATCTGGTAAATTGAAATCTCCACCTAAGACTATAACATGCTGAGAAAATTTATGTGCAATGTATTCCAAATTTTCTCTCAGTTGTTCTGCCACTAATGCTGCTGAGTCGGGAGGTCGGTAAAAGGAGCCAATTATTAACCTAGCTTGGTTGTTGAGTGTAACCTCCACCCATAATATTTCACAGGAACTATCTTCTTCTACTACACTACAGGATAAACTACTACTAACAGCGACAAACACGCCACCACGGTTGCATGAAATCTATCCTTTCTAAACACCGTCTGTGCCTTTGTAAAAATTTCGCCTGAATTTATCTCTGGCTTCAACCAGCTTTCTGTACCTATAACGATTTCAGCTTCGGTGCTTTACCAATGCAGCTTCGACAGTTTACAGTTACAATACTGATTGCTGCTTGGTCCCCGCATGTCCTGACTTTGCCCCGCACCCTTTGAGGCTGTTGCCCTTTCTGTACTTGCCCGAGGCCATCTAACCTAAAAAACCGCCCAGTCCACGCCACACAACCCCTGCTACCCGTGTAGCCGCTTGCTGCGTGTAGTGGACTCCTGACCTATCCAGCGGAACGCGAAACCCCACCACCCTATGGCGCAAGTCGAGGAATCTGCAGCCCACATGGTCGCAGAACTGTCTCAGCCTCTGATTCAGACCCTCCACTCGGCTGTGTACGAAAGGTCCGCAGTCAGTCCTGTCGACGATGCTGCAGATGGTGAGCTCTGCTTTCATCCTGCTAGCGAGACTGGCAGTCTTCACCAAATCAGATAGCCGCCGGAAGCCAGAGAGGATTTCCTCCGATTCATAGCGACACACATCATTGGTGCCGACATGAGCGACCACCTGCAGATGGGTGCACCCTGTACCCTTCATGGCATCCGGAAGGACCCTTTCCACATCTGGAATGACTCCCCCCGGTATGCACACAGAGTGCACATTGGTTTTCTTCCCCTCTCTTGCTGCCATATCCCTAAGGGGCCCCATTATGCGCCTGACGTTGGAGCTCCCAATTACCAGTAAGCCCACCCTCTGCGACTGCCCGGATCTTGCAGACTAAGGGGCAACCTCTGGAACAGGACAAGCAGCCATCTCTGGCCGAACATCAGTATCAGCCGGAGACAGAGCCAGAAACCGGTTCGTCAGACAAACTGGAGAGGCCTTCCGTTCAGCCCTCCGGGATGTCTTTCGCCCCCTGCCACACCTCGAGATGACCTCCCACTCTACCACAGGTGAGGAATCAGCCTCAATGTGGGCAGTACCACGGGCAGCCACAGTCGTAGTCCGATCGGGGGATGCATGGGACGAGCTGGCCATCCCCGAAAAACCCCCATCCGGACCCCCACAGTGATGCCCATTGGCAACAGCCTCGAGCTGTGTGACCGAAGCCAACACTGCCTGAAGCTGGGAGCGAAGGGATGCCAACTCAGCCTGCATCTGAACACAGCAGTTGCAGCCCCTATCCATGCTAAAAACTGTTGTGCAAAGAATGTCTCAATTAATCTACAGAGAGCACAACAAGTCGACACAAAATTTAAACGGTTATTAAAATACAAGATTGCCTAGTAAATGCAGTAATGCTGCTACTTGCGCACTGCTGACAGACTGCTTGGCGGCGGAAGGAGACTATGAGATTTTACACTATTCAGGTACTAAAACGCAATGCTACAACTCTCAAATACTATAATACGCCCGAAATTTATGAATTTAAACAATGCAAGTACCAAAAACACGCAAAGAAATTAAGAATTAAACTATGTAACAAATGAGTGAGCTAGGAGTATACATGGCTACAACACTAGGAGAAAAGATGATCTTCACTACTCAAGGTTAAATTTAACTTTGGCTCAGAAAGGGTTAAATTATGCTGCCACAAAAGTAATAGCATCAAAAGTCTGACAGATAGCCATATAACATTTAAAAGGAACTTGAAAGAATTTCTTAATGGCAACTCCTTCTACTCATTAGATGAATTTTTGGATATAGTAAGTGGGTAATTTCCCAAAAAAAAAATTGAGTGTATGTAAAGTTTTGTCTAATGTAATATCTTGTATAGACACCTTTTATTAACCTGACATTCCACATCATTACAAAGTTTCGTATTCATGATCTATGGAACAAGTACTAATCTAATCTAATCTCTAGTGAACATATCCGGATCACATTGTGCACATCTCACTTATTCTCATGTAAGAGGCCAACTACAGTCAGTGTGAGGTAGTCTGGAAGTTGATTGTACAGTAGTGTTGTTTCACGGCTGTGGATAGGACTTAAAGAATGGGGAAACTTTCAGCAGCAGTACACAGCAAGCTGACCATGTCTGTTAAATTTTGGGTGCACAATAAATCATACAAATTTAGAGGCTGCCAATTCAACCAAATACCTACCTATTACAACTACAAACAAATGAAATTGGAAAAATCATATAGATAATGTTGTTGGGAAGGCAAACCAAAGACCATGTTTTATTGGCAGAACAATTAGAAGATGCAACAGGTCTATTAAAGAGACTGCCTACACTATGCTCGTCCGTCCTCTGCTAGAGTATTGTTATGGGGTATGGTGTACTTAACAGGGAGGATTGATGGAGGACTTCAAAAAAGTCCAAAGAAGGGCAGCTCATTTTGTATTAACATGAATTAGTGGAGAGAGTGTCATGGATATGATTAGTGAGTTGGGTTGGCACTCATTAAAACAAAGGCATTTTGCACTGCAGTGTGATTGTTTCACGAAATTTCAGTCACCAAGTTCCTCTTCAAAATGTGAAGATATTTTACTGCTGTCAACCTACATAGGGGGAAATAGTCATCATAATGATAGAAGAGAAATGAGAGCTGTAACCTCTCCACACGAAATTTAGTTAAATGTAAATGGAAATGGAGCCAAGTGTAACCTCCCAACAAAAATAATGTTAAATAAAAAAATGTGAAATTGAGCCATGCGTAAACTCCCCACAAAATTGATAAATGAAAATTGACCAAAAGCCCACAATAATATCAATTAATTAAATGATGAACCGTGAACAAAATGTAACCTCCTAACAGAAATAATAATATCTGGTAAATTTTATAAGGACAGCAGCCCTGACCATCGGCCCTGTAATCCGAATAAAACAAGCAAAAATCCTTACCTCAATAAAAACTGCAACTATATCTGCTCTTATTTATCTACACAGCTTCGTGCAATGCTGGCGTACTTTTTTTTTTATTCTTGGAAGGAATGCATAGGAAATATTCTTTAAATTGAAATGAATGCTTTTTCTTCAAAAGAGTGGAAAAATTCTTTAAATTGAAATGAATACTTTTCTTTAAAAGAGTTACTTTATAAAAAAAATATTATTGGGGCATTTTTCCTGAACAAATTAAAATACAATTAACATACATTATTAAATATGCGCAAGGCTGCTTCTTTACCTTCTACAACAATACTCATCCTGCAGAGTCCTGACCAGAGTCGCGACCAGAGCACACAGCCGATGCATGCCGACTTCCTACTACCGTATCCGACTGACTACTACTACTGCAGACTCGCGCAGACTGACTTCTACTGTCGACTCGCGCAGACTAGCGACAAGCAACAACTAACAATAAACTACTCTCTGGTCAGAGATTCTGTCATGTCTCGCCCATCGCCGGCGAAGCATACACCTTACATAACCCTCCACTGGGGGGGCAAAAATTTGGCAGCGATGGTGAGTTAATTGGACTTGCCATGAGCAACAAATTTTTCATAATTAATTAACTTTACAATCACAGAATATGTACCTATATATATATAGGTGCAGAACATGAAATAAAATATAGTGCACATGCACTGAGTACAGAACATATCAGGCAATGACAAAATGTATACACAATGAGTACAAATGAAATGACATATTAGCAAATGGCAAAAGTGCACACGCACTGAAGTAGTGAACATATCAGGAAATCACAAATGTATAGGCAACGAGTACAAATCATATTGAGAAATGACAAAAGTGCACACGCACTGTAGTTCAAAACATATCAGGGAATCACAAAAAATGTATACGTAATGAGTACAAATGGCATAAAGTGCACACGCACTGAAAAACTCTCTAATATTTTTACAACAAATAAACCTAATGAGTACAAATCATATTGACAAATGACAAAAGTGCACACGCACTGAAGTTCAGAACATGTTAAGTAAAGACAAAATGTATACACAATGAGTACAAAACATATTAACAAATGGCAAAAGTGCACACATACTGTAGTACAGAACATATCCGGAAATCACAAAATGAGTACAAATCATATTAACAAATGGCATAGAGTGCACACGCACTGTAAAACTCTCTAGTATTTTTTTTTTACAACAAATAAACATATCAAGGAGTGAAATAAAGTGCACATGCACTATAGAAGTCTTTAGTATTTTCAGGACAACTGATCTTATTAACAAATGAAATGAAGTGCACACGCACTGTATATGTCTTTTTCATTTTACAAGAATTAGGAAAGGAATGGGAAGGATTGTGTCATGGTTGTAGCACTTTAGGTTGCACGCAGCTGCACTGAAAGTCCATATCTTTCTACAGAAGCACAACACCAAGTGAGACAATCTGAAGCTCTTTTCCTTGAAGTATTAATCAGTGTAGCCAAGACACTGAAATGTTGTAATAATATTCCATGCTATCATTTTGGTAGTACACTAGGTACACCAAACAGTGGGACCATAATAACATCTCCATCGCTCAAGGTGGTGGACAGCATGTCGTGTCAACACCATGTTCTTGTAAAGTAGACCAACGTAGAATTAGTGCAAAAACCAAATATAGTGCTCCATGATCATGAGGATAGACAGGACAAATGGATATTGCAGTAATTTCTGGTAATTAGGTCAGAAGGTGAAGGACATTAAGTCACATAGTAGACTTTATTGAGTATTACACTAGTCTAACAACTGATTTGAGTAATTGGTGGCACTCATTGCCCAGTTACTGAACCATGTATATAGTATTACAGAATAATGTTCATAAAATTAACTGAATATAGTAATTATTGGCACTCATTGCCAGTTACAAACCATCAGAAGTCATCATTCAAAACAGAAGCTAATGAATGGCATAATATTAACATAATTCACTTAATTATAGTAATCATTGGCATTGTAGGTAATCTTATTACAATAAACATTGGCATTCATTGGCCACCTACAAAGCATTTTTTTTTTTTTATTATTCAGAAGTCATTACTCAAAATGAGTTAATTATTGGCATAGCATTTATACATAATTAGTCTAATTATAGTAATCATTGGCATCATAGTTAATCTTATTACAGTAAACAGTGGCATTCATTGGCCAGTTACAAAGCATTTTTTTTGGTATTATTCAGAAGTCATTATTGAAGAGACATACTATTCAGAGCTGATCAGTATTATTCAGAACTCTCTTAAACTAGTAGCATTATTTGGAACTGATAATTACTTTGTTTGCTTTTGAGTTATTGCTGCAAATGAAGATGTGTAACGTCATTCGTCATGAGTCAGCTGTAGCAAGGTTATGAAACAAGTAGAGTATATGTGATCACATTCATAAACGACATAGGTTTAATAAACAACTATTTATACCACATTAATTTCATGAATAATTTCTCCTGAAAAATATACAAAATGGATTATGAAACTGAAAGAAGAAACGCATATTATGCTGAAAAGTAATGAACTTCGAATTAACAGGTAGTGAAATGTGTATAAAAATATGTGTGTTCTCTAGCTGTCCTTTCCAAAATCTTCAGTCATCATACCATGCGATATAAAACATACTGTCAAAACGAACTGCAACAAATACTTAAATAACTACATAGCATCTCTTAGCTAACAGCAAATACATAAACTTCATTATTTTCATCTGCAAAGAAAAACTTCATTATCCATATCACCATGTTGTTGTTGTTGTGGTCTTCAGTCCTGAGACTGGTTTGATGCAGTTCTCCATGCTACTCTATCCTGTGCAAGCTTCTTCATCTCCCAGTACCTACTGCAACCTACATCCTTCTGAATCTGCTTAGTGTATTCATCTCTTGGTCTCCCTCTACGATTTTTACCCTCCACGCTGCCCTCCAATACTAAATTGGTGATCCCTTGATGCCTCAGAACATGTCCTACCAACCGATCCCTTCTTCTGGTCAAGTTGTGCCACAAACTTCTCTTCTCCCCAATCCTATTCAATACTTCCTCATTAGTTATGTGATCTACCCATCTAATCTTCAGCATTCTTCTGTAGCACCACATTTCGAAAGCTTCTATTCTCTTCTTGTCCAAACTATTTATCGTCCATGTTTCACTTCCATACATGGCTACACTCCATACGAATACTTTCAGAAATGACTTCCTGACACTTAAATCTATACTCGATGTTAACAAATTTCTCTTCTTCAGAAACGCTTTCCTTGCCATTGCCAGCCTACATTTTATATCCTCTCTACTTCGACCATCATCAGTTATTTTGCTCCCCAAATAGCAAAACTCCTTTACTACTTTAAGTGCCTCATTTCCTAATCTAATTCCCTCAGCATCACCCGACTTAATTAGACTACATTCCATTATCCTTGTTTTGCTTTTATTGATGTTCATCTTATATCCTCCTTTCAAGACACTGTCCATTCCATTCAACTGCTCTTCCAAGTCCTTTGCTGTCTCTGACAGAATTACAATGTCATCGGCGAACCTCAAAGTTTTTATTTCTTCTCCATGAATTTTAATACCTACCCCGAATTTTTCTTTTGTTTCCTTTACTGCTTGCTCAATATACAGATTGAACAACATCGGGGAGAGGCTACAACCCTGTCTTACTCCCTTCCCAACCACTGCTTCCCTTTCATGTCCCTCGACTCTTATAACTGCCATCTGGTTTCTGTACAAATTGTAAATAGCCTTTCGCTCCCTGTATTTTACCCCTGCCACCTTTAGAATTTGAAAGAGAGTATTCCAGTCAACATTGTCAAAAGCTTTCTCTAAGTCTACAAATGCTAGAAACGTAGGTTTGCCTTTCCTTAATCTTTCTTCTAAGATAAGTCGTAAGGTCAGTATTGCCTCACGTGTTCCATAACTCCATAACTCCATAACTCCATAACTCCATAACTCCATTATTATCATCACCTGTAAAGAAAAACTTCATTATCCATAGTAGTGTATTCTTCATCATTATTCATCACCATTCATTATCATCTGCAAAAGAGTCACTTCATTATTCATTGTACAACTATTCCTTATTTCTATCATATTTCATCACTAAAACTAAGATGTGTAGTTCTGTCTGACAGCCTGCATCAATCGCCTCGCATTCTGAAAGAAAAAATTAGTTAAGACTGCTATCATACGATGTGTATAGTATATTCTTGTTAATTCGGATCCATTTACTCTTCATCACGAGGTATAGCATCCTCTTTCATTCATTCCGAAGGTGAAATTCCCATTTCTGTTTAATTTATTTCGTTTACACGTTATTTCTTTCTGAAAATGATGAACAAAGATTAATGTCTTGCATTTAATTCATATACCCATTAGATAAAAAGTGGTTTATAGTAACATAATTGAGCATACAGCATAGCATGACAGAACGTAATATGTCAAAAACATCGACAGTGTTCAGAAGCAAAAATGTACACAGTGTATCACAATGTAGCAGGAAAAAAAAAAAAAAAAAAAAAAAAAAAAAAAAAAAAAAAAAAAAAAAAAAAAAAAAAAAAGGGGGGGGGGGGTCACGATGTTTAGCTATCATAAGGCAAAAATGTTAATGTCAACTGGTGTTTGTTATATCTTAACTACTTCATAGTGCATACAAACAAAACAGGAAAACAATCATACATACATGAAAAATATGCACGGTCTGATGTGTAAGGACAAGAAAAGCGACCTGCTAACCTTACTTTGCCGGGCACTTGCCAAGAAAAAAAATACATCAATCATCAGTAAGTAGTCACATAAATATAATTGCATAAGTGGTCATCAATGTGTAAGTTCATCTGGAAAAATATGCACGGTCTGATGTGTAACGACAAGAAGAGCGACCTGCTAACCTTACCTTGCCGGGCACTTGCCAAGAAAAACTACAACAATCATCAGTAAGTGTTCATGTGGATATAATTGCATAAGTGGTCATAAAAAAATTAGGAAATGGCATTACAGTGTGATAAATCATAAAATATGTTCATTCAATAAAAGGTTTGATGTTGGATATGTGGTGGTTCCCTTTGGTTTTTCTGGTTCTCAAAGTTTCGAGGTGTACTACATTGGGGTGAGGAATGCTGCGAATCCGATATGGACCTGCATATAGAAGTTCAAATTTACTGCACCTACCTTTTCCCCTATTGGATAAATAGTGTGTACGTACTAATATCTTCTGTCCAATGTGAAAGTCACGGCGTATACAAACCTGTTTTTGCTGTCTTCTCCGGCGCTCTGCAGCACGTTTGATGTTGTTCAGCGCAATGTCAATTATTTCATGGTGTCGTAGTCGACGAGATGTAGGAAATGTTACTAATTCTTTAATTTTGTGAGGTGGTTCAACATTTTTCAGTATAACAGACAGAGATAGCATAGTAGATTCATTCGGTATGGAATTAATTACGTCTTGGAATGAGAGTATGTGTGTGTCCCAATCAATATGTTTTTTATGGCAGTAAATTCTACAGTTTACCAATTTCTTTCATTAATCGTTCACAAGGGTTCGAAGAAGCATGGTACCTGGATATACAGGGCTATTACAAATGATTGAAGCGATTTCATAAATTCACTGTAGCTCCATTCATTGACATACGGTCACGACACATTACAGATACGTAGAAAAACTCAAAGTTTTGTTCGGCTGAAGCCACACTTCAGGCTTCTGCCGCCAAAGCGCTCGAGAGCGCAGTGAGACAAAATGGCGACAGGAGCCGAGAAAGCGTATGTCGTGCTTGAAATGCACTCACGTTAGTCAGTCATAACAGTGCAACGACACTTCAGGACGAAGTTCAACAAAGATCCACCAACTGCTAACTCCATTCGGCGATGGTATGCGCAGTTTAAAGCTTCTGGATGCCTCTGTAAGGGGAAATCAACGGGTCGGCCTGCAGTGAGCGAAGAAACGGTTGAACGCGTGCGGGCAAGTTTCACGCATAGTGATGTGAAAGATTCAGTGTTTAAACCTCCTCTACCAAGAAACGTGCCAGAACTGCGAGCTCGCATCAACAATGCTTTCGAACTCATTGATGGGGACATGCTGCGCCGAGTGTGGGAGGAACTTGATTATCGGCTTGATGTCTGCCGAATCACTAAAGGGGCACATATCGAACATTTTTGAATGCCTAAAAAAACTTTTTGAGTTTTTGTATGTGTGTGCAAAGCATTGTGAAAATATCTCAAATAATAAAGTTATTGTAGAGCTGTGAAATCGCTTCAATCATTTGCAATAACCCTGTATATATCGGAGAAATGTTTCTAGCTCGTAACATACGTGTCCATATAGCAGATCGAAACTGTGGTCCATTGTCGGAAATTACTTTCAACACATGCCCTATATGAAATAGAAAATGTTTTACAAATGCTTTCGAAACAGTTTTAGCAGTAGCTTTGCGTAACGGAGTGAAGGTAACAAATTTTGAAGTGAGTTCAACAGCAACAAAGATGTAGCAAAAACCTCTATTAGTTCTGGGAATCGGACCAAAAATGTCTACAGCGGCCATATGTCTCAATTTAACAGGTACAATAGGATGTAATGGAGGAATATGTGAAGTCGTATCTGATTTAGCTTTCTGGCAGATTTTACATGACGCTAAAACTCGTCGAATACGTTTCTCCATGTTGGTAAAATAACATTTCTGTCTCAGTATAAGAAAACGTTTTCTGGTTCCGTAATGTGCGTAACTTAAATGAGTATACCAGATTAATTTGTTAACAAGTTCGTCAGGAATGCTTAATAACCAATTGTTGCTGTCAGGATGAGAGCGGCGAAACAGAATGTCATTGCGCACAGTGTAATGGTTTCTAATGGTAACATTATTCCTATCTTGCCAAAGGTGTTTGATTTCTTTCCATACGTTGTCTTTACTCTGCTCTTGCGCTATGTCTTGTAATGACGACAAAATGAAATTTTCAAATGCAACTTGTTGAATGTACATGACGCTGAAATTTGCTTTGCAGAAGTTGGTTGCGATGTCTTGCTGATTGTTATTAAGAGAATGGGATAGTGCATCTGCTACAATATTTTGTGTGCCGGGAATGTGAACAATTGTAAAATTAAATTCCTGCAAATAAAGTTTCCATCTGCTTAATCTGTCGTGTGTAAATTTAGCCGAAAGTAAAAATTGTATCACTCTATGATCTGTGTAAACTGTAGTGTGTCTACCATGAAGAAAATGCAAAAATTTGGTAAAAGTCCATACAACACATAATGTTTCAAGTTCAGTAACAGAATAATTGCACTCAGCAGCTGACAGAATGCAACTCGCAAAGGCTATGTTTTTAATTACTGTAGAACCATCTTCTTCAATTTCCTGAAAAATATGTACGCCTAAAGCGGTGTTGGAACTATCGGTGGCAATGGAAAATTTCTGGTAAGATCTGGGCGCGATAAAAGTGGTGCATTCAACAAGGCATGTTTCAAATAACATTCTCGTGAACAAGATTCTGCGTGTCAAAAGTATTGCTTGCGTTACTGGAAGATGCAACCTGTATTATATTTAATCAAATTCTATCTGGCATGTTATTATTTTCAAGAGGATGCTGTGGCATTCCAACTATTTGTACTGTTCTGTTATTTCTTCCTGACGTATTGCGTTCTGGATGATACCTACTGTCTGGTTCATTCATGATTATTTGTTGTTGCTGATGTTCTTGCTGCTGAGAAGACCGACTGTTATTAAATGTACGCTGAAAATTGTGCTCATTGTTTATACGTCTGTCGTGATAGCCATTTCTATACGGTGCATTGCGATACGAATTGAAATGGTGTGTTTTCTGTACGTACTGATTTCCTTGTTGCTGTGTGTTACTATTTGTTGGAACTGAGACTATATGTGCATGCGGCGAATTAAAGCTTGGTTGACCTTGTACATTACATTGTTGGTTAGGTATGCTAACCGGTTGGTTTTGTTGCTGCTGCGGTGAAAAACCTCTATTGTTACTAAAAATGTGGTTCCTATTGCTGATAATTTTACACATACTGATGATTATAATTTTATCTGTTATTAAAATTATGGCGATAGTTGTCATTTCGGGAGTGTCTAAAGAGAACTGTCACTTTCGGTAAAATTTGTCATATCGGGTTTTCTTTACACTTTCTTAATCCTAGATAGAGCAGTAGTTGAAGAGCTGTTTTGATAAATATAAAGGATAGTAGAAGAGAAGGCAGCAGTGCAGAAAACTAAAGATGAAACAGCACTACTACGGGCCCTGTGCACGCTACGGCACATACTCATTAAAGCGTAATGAATCCCCTGAGGTCTATTACATGCTACAAATAAATTTCAGCTTTTGCGTTTCATGCAATGCCGGTGAAAATTCAAAAATAAATTGCTGTATCCATGCTAATTGTAGTTTCTGCATTACAGGCAATGCTATTGAAAATACAAAAACAAATTGTCGTATATGGTTCAAAACGTATACCTGTGCTCTGTCATTGTCAAATACTTTAGATTTTTTTTTAGAGATACAAATTGCTTATAATCAACGTTCTCATCACTAAATGTGTGAACAGGTTCACGATTACATAAGAATCTGTTTGTCTGTGTCTTTTCGGATTTTAAGTCGCGTACTCTCTGTAAATTATCCAAGTTACACTGGCTGTGTGAGTGTGACAAATATTCGGAATGTGCCGTATGCTGTGACGTGTTATTGAGTGAAACAATTTAATTTCTGTCACTTTAAAACATTCGTCAATTTGGCTATTCTGTTGTTCACATTTCTTATCTACTTCCGTATCTAGAGTGTGTGAAAGTTCTGGTGACTTTAAATTAAACTCGTCTCGTATCTGTGTTGTGTTTTTAGGACATTGTTCAGCAACTGCACTAATTTCATCTCTAACTGATTCTGTTGTGGCTGCAGGTGTATTATTTAATTCTTGTGCAACAGATGTAAGTTCTTCATTACTGTTCCTAACATGAGTCTTACTTTCTTCACATGATTGTTCTTTTGTGTCGTGACGTTGCACGGTAACAGCTGTAATCTGTTCACTAACTGGTTTGTTCTGTTCGTTAATGTTGTCGTGTTTTTTGTTCGACTGTTTCAAACTTTCATTAATTATTTCGATCGACCTGTCATATTTTTCATTGAATTGTCTGTTCTGTTCACTAAGTTGTTTAATACCTTCATTAAGTTGTTTGTTCTGTTCACTATTTTGTTTGAAGTTTTCACTATTTTCTTGTCTGAGATTCTCGTTAAGTTGTATCATTAATGCTATGACTCGATCCATGTCAAAATTAGCTACTGTATTCTTTGTGCTGTTTAATGGCGTATCTGCAATTGTCACGTTTTCTGTAACCATTTGGTTATTCTGTGATTCTTGAAAATGTTCGCCAATCAGATGTGCACTGTTAGTCCCTAAATCAGAATTAAATAAATCTGACGTACTTGGAGTATACTGATCATTTTCATTAGAAAAATTTGTCTGTTCGTCACGTAAATTTTGCGAACTGGGTGTGTCAAGCTGGGCAGTGCTCATTGCAACAGAATGCCCCGCATTATCAATTGTAGTTAAATTAACAGAGGACACAATCGAATTCGTTCGTTCATCACTAGGATAAAAATCATTACAAGTAGTCGGTACGCACTGATTGTCTGTAAATGGAGGATTGTCACCATTACACTGCATGTCGCAAGTACTATCGGTCAAGTTATTTGAGTCGGCTATTTCACTCATTATATATCGCGATGTACTGTTAACAGTTTTTCACGGCATTTTTCACTAATCAAAATTATCCACAAATGAAACAAACACTATGCAAAAATGCAACAAACACAAATATAACAAAGAGCAACAAATTGCCGATGATCTGTGGAAGAAAGAGTGACAAATTAGTAAATGCATTGCACCAAATACTAATTACATTTAAGTAATTAAGAGCAGATATATGACTACTTCTCAGAAGATTCACAAAGAAATACAATCCTGGTCCGGATGTCGCCAAGTGTAACCTCCCCACAGGAAAAGTGTTAAATTAAAAATGGAAATGGTGCCATGCGTGAACTCCCCACAAAATTGATAAATGGAAATTGACCATAAACCAACAACAATATTAATTAAATAATGAACCATGAACGAAATGTAACCTCCTAACAGAAATAATAATATCTGGTAAATTTTAGAAGGACAGCAACGCTGACCTTCGGCCCTGTATGCCGAATAAAACAAGCAAAAATTCTTACCTCAATAAAAACTGCAACTATATCTGCTCTTATTTATCGACACAGCTTCGTGCAATGCTGGCGTACTTTTTTTTTTTATTCTTGGAAGGAATGCATAGGAAATATTCTTTAAATTGAAATGAATGCTTTTTCTTCAAAAGAGTGGAAAAATTCTTTAAATTGAAATGAATACTTTTCTTTAAAAGAGTTACTTTATAAAAAAAATATTATTGGGGCATTTTTCCTGAACAAATTAAAATACAATTAACATACATTATTAAATATGCGCAAGGCTGCTTCTTTACCTTCTACAACAATACTCATCCTGCAGAGTCCTGACCAGAGTCGCGACCAGAGCACACAGCCGATGCATGCCGACTTCCTACTACCGTATCCGACTGACTACTACTACTGCAGACTCGCGCAGACTGACTTCTACTGTCGACTCGCGCAGACTAGCAACAAGCAACAACTAACAATAAACTACTCTCTGGTCAGAGATTCTGTCATGCCTCGCCCATCGCCGGCGAAGCATACACCTTACAGAGCTCATACAGAAAAATTTAAATGTTCAAGTCTCCCATGCACTGTTAGAAAATGGAATGGTAGAGACATAGTCTGCATCATCATCATCATCATCATCAATGTTCTGCCAAAAAGCAGGTTTTCATTAGGTAACTCTCCATGCTCTCCTGTCTTCTGCCATCCTCTTCAGGTTTGCGTAAGTTCCATTTCCCTTTATGTCTTCTATCATCTTGTATCTCCTTCCTCTCAGTCTCTTCCCACGAACTAGGCCTTCCAAAGTGTCTGTTAGCAAGCTCTCCCTTTTCAATGAATGTTCCATCCAATTCTTCTTCCTTTCTATTAGAACATGTAGCATTCTTCTCTTCTCACCAACGCTTTCATTATTCAGTCTTTCCATCCAGTTTAACCGCTTCATGCTACTGCACATCCATCTGAAATATTTCTAGCCTTTTCTCATCCTCTTGTGTCAGTGTCCATATTTCTGCCCCATAAAGTGCCACACTCTAGACAAAACAACACCAAAGTCTTTTCCTCACACCTCTATCCATTGTGCCACACGATAATCTCCTCTTTCTATTGAATGCCACCTTTGCTACAGCAATGCACATTTTCACCACCTGATGGCATCTCAAGTCTTCAGTCATCATACTTCCAACATGTTTAAATGCTCTTAAAAGGCTAGTAATAACTTATCTTAATACTTGCCAGTCTCCTTCGTTTGGTGATCACCATACTCTTTGTTTCTGCTGTATTGATTGTTATCATCCCATATTCCACACATGTTTCATTTAGATCTTTCAACACTTTATTTACAGTTCCTTTAGTTTTTGCTGCTAATACCATGTTATCAGCACTTTTCCATGGGACTGTAAATCACTGGCTTTGAGAGACTCCACTGCTTCATGACAGATGCATTACTCTCTCAGAAAGCCATTATGTGACTCAGAAAATGTGTTTCTTGAGTGCAATGACTGGTTCTGTGAATGTTGCGACAGTATCGTAATGACAGATAAGATACTGTTGAATGTGGAGAGTGCTTCTTGACATCTGTTCATTTGCATGTTTTTGGAGAAGGGAAATCAATTCCGTAAAAATCAACTGGATTCTGCAAAAAGAGTGCTTTTGAAAATCCAGCTCACTCTGTTTGTCCGTGATCCAGAATGTTGCAGACAATGGCAGCCAGATTGAAGCCATGTTCCTTTATGTCTGAAAGTTATTCAGCACAGTTCCATGCTGTTGTTTAGAGAACAAAATAAAAGCTTACCAAGTTCCAAATTGATTTTTGACTTATTAAGGTCTTCCTAATAAACTGAACACAACATGCTATTCTCAAAAGCACAGCATCTACAGATGTAAAATAAGTACCCCAAGGGGTGTTGTAGGGCAATTCTAGCCTTTGTTTGCAGTTGTAATAGGTAGGTATTTGGTTGAATTGGCAGCCTCTAAATTTGTATGATTTATTGTGCACCCGAATTTTAACAGACATGGTCAGCTTGGTGTGTACTGCTGCTGAAAGTTTCCCCATTCTTTAAGTCTTATCCACAGCAATGAAACAACACTACTGTACATTCAACTTCCAGACTTAATGGCCTAATGGGCAATGTCAGAACCTCTGTAAGGCTGTTTATAGATGATGCTGAAATACCAGAAGTCTGTAGCAGAAAGTAGGAAGATCCACAATAAACCAGAGATTGGTGCTGAGACTGGAAGCTGACCCTGGACGTAGATAAATGTAACAATTTGAACATGAATTAGCAAATTGATCAGTTGCTGTTTGATTATACTACTGATAAACCTCTGAAAATAGTAATAATGGTAAAATATCTAGGACTAACCATCCATTGCAACCTAAAGTGGAATGACTACATAACACTAGTTTTAGGAAAAGCAGATGCCAAGCTGATATTCATCCGAATAATCTTAGGAAATATAATTATAATTAAGAAGTGGCTTATAAAAAAACTAATTTGGTCATTAATTTGAGATCCTTATTAAGGCAGATTAATGGAAGAGAGAGCAAAGATCAAATTAAGAGTTGTGCATTTCTCCTTGGGTTCATTTAGTAAGAGTGAGAGCAGTATGAAGATGGTCAGCAAACTCCAGTGGTAGGTGCTACATGTAAGGCAAAGTCGATCACAGAGTGGCTTACTGTTAAAATTTTGAGAGTGCACATTCCAAGCCAGATATGACAACATATTGCTTTCTCCCACTTCTGTCCTGAACATGATTACAATGAGAAAATCAGGAAAATTAGAACTCATACAAAGTTTTCCCTTCATTCTTTTTTGCAAACAGCTCTCACAAGTGGAAGTGGATTGGGGAGGGGAGGGTGGCTGAGTGGTAGTAAAATACCCTCCAACACACACTTTACAGTGGCTTACAAAGTTTAGATGTAGATGTAGGAACATGTTATAAGCCATACCTACATTGTAGAAACACTCAGTGTGGTGGTGCCTATGCTCTTATCTGCCTTGTGTAATGCCAGACGAAACAGCACTACCTGACACAAGTACTTGTAGCATCGGTACATCTAAAGTGTCATTGAGTGATGTGGCACAGCAGTTAGGACACATGACTCACATTCAAGAAGACAATGGTTCAGATCTGCGTCCGGCCATCCTGATTTAGATTTTTCATGGTTTCCCTAAATCACTCCTGGAAAATGCTGGGATGACTCCTTTGAAATGGCATGGCTTACTTCCTTTCCCATCCTTGTAAGAATCAGAGTTTGCATTCTTTCTCTAATGAGCTTCATGCTGATGGGATGTTAAACTCGGATCTTCTGTCCTTCCTTCCTTCTAGAGTGTTCAGTCCACTCCCTTGACATAAATATGCTTGAATGTGGCATCTCTTCCCTATGAGCAACTTTGACAGGACAGCACATGTTATTAAGTGCCCCTCCGTTTGGATTTCTCCACAGAAAAAGCCACGTAAGACTTGACAAATTAACTTCTAGCAGAATGAAAAGAAGAAAAATAATGAAGGTGGGGGTCTATGACTTTCCCAAAGCCTTTGATTTTGTGGACCATAAAATTTTACATGTCAAACTAAAATATTATGGCATTGATTAAAGCCCTCTTATATAGATGGTATCTTACATTTACAACAGGAATGAAACTAAACTTAACAAGGAACCCCTTGAGTGTGACTTTGCAAGAACCCAATGATATTTACAGCATTCAGTGCCCCACGCATTGTCTACCATGCAACCACAATTTTGGCTGCTAACGCCCACAGGTGACGGGACTGGAGGTATCCCATGGTGAGCACAGCATGAGGTTATGGAGTGTAGCTGAAATGCTTAGTTGATGAGTAACTCACAACATTAGTACAGAGCTAGTGGTGTTGATACAAAATACAGCACTATCAGCGATAAACAAACAAAACATTGCATTATATAGACAACTGCAGTTGCTGAAGTTGGCTTTCATCAGGAAAGAACCCAAGGAATTTTGCAGAGTGAGAAAGAAGTGTCAGATGAAATATTATCGCTTCAGCAAGATGAGTTAATGAAAAGGGTGATGTCCTGCATCTTTGACTGTGTTGACAATGTACATTAAAAAAAATCGACTAAGTCTACAAAAATATGGCCATGTAGTCCGTAAGAGAAACTACAGATATTCAAAGGAAGATACAGCACACTTCTTAAAAAAACTGATGTTTGGTTGGGTGTTTCAAAGATGCTCAATAGAGTTTACAGGATATGCATGATGATAGCATACTATGTTATTTACATCAGATTGCATGTGACATAGATTACAGTGATTTCAAGGGAAGCAATGGATGGTTGCATAACTTCAAACAGTGCTACAGAATTGGAAGATGTAACACAACAAAATTTCAGACAAAGCATCAATAGACAGTGCACAACAAATTGCGGAATCAGTCCAAAAATTTGTTGATGAGATAAACCAACTGATCCCATTGTTCAGTAAGGAATTTCTTTCTAACTTTGACCAATCGGGATTTGAAGAGAAAATGCATATTAAATGAACCCTCAAGGTTAAAGGTACCAAGAGAGTTGTATCAAGATCAACTAACATTTCTGTATCCTACTACTAGTGAATATGAATGTTAGTATGCCAAATGTAGTATCACCACGCAAGTGTAACTAAATCAACCGTCAACTGTGAAAGTGTGGGCCAGCCACTAGAAGCCTGTAGGAAGCATGCACATGGCATGGTTCTGTCACACCATCTACTGGTGACTCGTATCTATACATATGCAGAGCAGTGCTGACTCACTCTCACTATATTCTTTTAGTTTGTATTGCTCAAATCAGTTGTTCTGTGTATCAGCTTCTGTTGCACCTTGTGTATGACTCCTTTGTCTTGTTACATGTGGAGTCATAACAGGCTTATTTAAGTTATTGTCCAGAGGTTTATGAAAAAGCCATATTTGTGTTACTTGGATTGGTTTTGTGTAATACTTGGTTACTACAAGCTTGCTGTTAATGTTTTTAAAGTTTCTTATGATAAGAAAGAGAAAGGAGTGACAGAAATAGCACAAAAATAACAAAACAATGAAGCAAGATGTTAATTAATGTAAATAGACAGATAAAAAATCTACTCTCCAAGCAGTAACAGGGGGACACACACGCAAAAGGATTTAACTTTTACAAGTTTTTGGAGCCAGTGGCTCCATCTCCTGGCAGAAGAGTTGTAGGGGAAGGAAGAGGGGTGAAGGAAAAGGACTGGAGAGGTTTAGGGAGAGGGGTACAGTTCAGAAAAGCCACCCAGAACCCTGGGTCAGAGGGGAATTATCAGACTGGATGAGAAGGAAAGACTGATTGATAAGCAAAATGTTAAGGTTGAGTAAGTCAATGGTGTACAAATTACGGCAGGAGGGAAAAAATATTGAGAGGCAGGGATGTAAGTATCCACTCCAAAGAAGAAGAAGAAGCTGAGTGCACAGAAGAAATATCCCATTGATTACATGAATAAATGTGTCATTTGGCAGTAATTTTTTGTGGTATGATAATTTCAATGAAATACGAAATTTGTGGAAACTACACAGCTTTTATAGCACAGAACTTGATTTCAGGGCTAGCATGATATGTCCAAGAAGCTTTTATGTGACTATGTAATTTTTTTCTAAGTTGCCAGAATAATTTATTCATTTCTTCAATGATGTGGAATGAATCAAAGTACACATTAACAAAAGACAAAGAAATCATAGGCACTTAATCTCTATATTATATTAAGAATAACTATCCTTATTATGTTATGTAAATCCAATCAAATGAATTAGTAAGAAAGTTGCTACCCTGAATAAAGCTATTGCTACCTTAGAGCTGTTGTTTATCTGCTATTAGCAGCTTAATGTTTACTTTTATCTGCTATTAGCAGCTTAATGTTAACTTGATTACAGAGGTATTTTTCAAAGAAAATATTAACCTACATCTGTAGATGTTGAGTTCTATTCACAACATATTTCTACCTGTTAATGTAGCCTTACAATGAACACTGCTGTTTGCCATGTAGATAGAAATTTACAATCCACAAAGCTAAACATTCAAATAATTTGTAGGAAGAGAGGCTATGAGTTAAGTTTCCAATTTCTATTTGAAATGCCTGAGATTCCCAATATCTTGCTTTATATTATGTGCGAACTTCTTGACTATCTTCCCAACAGAATAAGTGACTGTGATGGGAAGCCCAGACAAGGAGACATGAAATTAATTTTTGTGCCTTGTATTGTGACTGCCTGCATCACAGTTTAGCTGAAACAATTTTTGTTCTTAGTAACAAAAACTGTTAAGGTGTAGTAGCTGTATCGGGAAGCATGTCTGAGAACACCAAGATGCTGAAAAAGGCTTGTGCAATATTGCTGCTTACTTCCACTGAATAAACATTGGATTTATTTTAGGTGCACTATCCCAGAAGATAATTCCATGAGACAACAGGAAATGGAAATATGCAAAGTAAGTCTAAACATTCTTGCCTTTAGATCAGCACAATGAGAGATGATTGTAAGGGTATAACACACTGAGCTGGTGACACAGCCATATGTGGGAACATGGGAGTAGCCAGTGATGCATGCTGCATTTACTCCATGCAGGTGCACTGGATGTTAGATACAAGTTTTTTACTTTTTGACAATATGTTCGATGATTTTTCATGTCTGAGTTGGAAAAATAAAGTATTTTGTGCAAAACTGTATGTGTGTTTAATTTGTTGCCTACATAATTGGTAACCCTGGGAAAAATAAGAAAAGCTCTCACAACATAATATTGTGTGACAGTTTTGCTAAAGATGGAGGAATCCCATAAAATTCTTCAAGCAACAAATGACAAGAGATTGGGCTTTTGGATCTTGCAACGCTGAAGAATGATAGCAAAAGAGAATCCATGAATTTGCAAACTTTGTCCTTTGCATAATCTACGAGCACATTGTTGTTAACTGGCTTTTGTGGTTTAGCTACTGTAGCAGATATTCTAACTAAAATATCCCTCAGAAATTGACAATATAATGTCAACAGCAGTTACAATACAAGGAATGTGTTGCCAGAAAAGTTAGGCTAGCACCTTGGAAACAGCAGCAGCTGTTCCAGCCTCTCCTATGGAAATAAGTGAGGAAGAAACAGCACCAGTTGCAGTGTCTAGCGAAGTGAGCGAAAGGAAAAAAAGAAACACCAATAACTTAAACTATATCAACAAAGCAAAACGAGGATAATGGAATGTAGTCGAATTAAATCGGGTGATGCTGAGGGTATTAGATTAGGAAATGAGACGCTTAAGGTAGTAAAGGAGTTTTGCTATTTGGGGAGCAAAATAACTGATGATGGTTGAAGTAGAGAGGATATCAAATGTAGACTCGCAATGGCAAGGAAAGCATTTCTGAAGAAGAGAAATTTGTTAACATCGAGTGTAGATTTAAGTGTCAGGAAGTCTTTTCTGAAAGTATTTGTATGGAGTGAGGCCATATATGGAAGTGAAACGTGGACGATAAATAGTTTAGACAAAAAGAGAATAGAAGCTTTCAAAATGTGGTGCTACAGAAGAATGCTGAAGATTAGATGGGTAGCTCACATAACTAATGGAGGAGGTACTGAATAGAATTGGGGAGAAGAGAAATTTGTGGCACAACTTGACTAGAAGAAGGGTTCGATTGGTAGGACATATTCTGAGGCATCAAGGGATCACAGATTGGAGGGCAGCGCGGAGGTCAAAAATCGTAGAGGGAAACCAAAAGATGAATACACTAAACAGATTCAGAGGGATGTAGGTTGCGTAAGTACTGGCAGATGAAGAAGCTTGCACAGGATAGAGTAGCGTGGAGAGCTGCATCAAACCAGTCTCTGGACTAAAGACCACAACAACAACAACATCAACAATGGCAGAAGCAACACCACCAACCCATCTGAAGGATTTTTTTATTAGTAATTGGTGTGAAGAAAACACTGAGGTAAGAAATCTTTGAAAATCTGTACTTAGACAGATGAAAGAAAGTTAAAAAATATTTAATGCATTAGAATATAAATGGTCTGAAGGCAGACAATATCAAAATTGAAGAACTCCAAATTATTGTAAATCAAAGTGAAAATATCAAAATTGTCTGTTTACATGAGCATTGGTTAACTAGAGACTCCATAAAAATTTTAAATAAACTGGAACATTTCAAAGTAGCAAGCAGCTTTTGCAGAAAAGAAAGATCCCATGGGAGCTCACGCATACTTCTTGATATCCGCATAACATATGAAATAGAAACAGATTTCGATTAATTAAATAAAGAGTGCTCCTTTGAAAGTTGTTGTGTTGAACTAAAAGACATGAACACAATAATCATATCAATTTACAGAATTCCAGGAAGTGCAGTAACTAAAACTTTCTTGTCCAAACTCCAGTGTCTTCTTGATAAAATTACGAAAGAAAGCAGGAAAATATCATCATAGCAGCTGATTTTAATATAAATGTGATAAGTCAAGACAATGCCTCAAAACAGTTTGTTGACATAATTCAGAACTCTGGTTTTAAACTAAATTTTTGTGAATTCACTAGAGAAAATGCCAGTTCAACTACTTGTATAGACAACATCTAAATGAATTATGTGTTTGACAGTGAAAACAAGTCCTGTTTGGACTTAGGAATTTCTGACCATTCTGCATTGTTTATTCAGCTTCCAGAAAAAAAATAAACCAAATTTTAAGAAAGGTTTTATGAAAAGAGACTTTAGAAAAATAACTTGAACCTATTCCATGACAAGGTAGATGCAGTGAAATGGTCCATAAATAATAGTGTGTCAATTACTGAGAACTTTGATAATTTTCTAAGAAATTTTCTAGAGGTATTCAGTGAATCATTCCAACCAAGGATCTGGCACCAAAAAGTTAAAGGTAAACTAAACTGGATTGCTCCAGGCTTAAAAGCACCTCGTGCTCGAAAACGAGAGCTACATAAAGAAATGAAACATAAAAAAACCCTAAGTTTGTTAACTATGTGAGACGTTATAAAGTTGTATTTAAAAGTGCTGTTAGAGCTGCCAAAAGAATGTCAAATGATAAGTTCACTTTAGCACAAAAGAATAAGCCTAAAGCAGTATGTTCTGTTATAAGATCAGAATTAGGTACAACAATTAACCACCAGGAAATTTCAAAAATCAAACAAAACAATGATACTATTTACAGACCCTGCTCAGTCCATAAATGTAACAAAATATGATCTAAATGTGACTGCTTATCAAAACAGTGTGAATTTCTTTGGCCTGGACCAGAATAGTGATCCCCTCGTGACATTTAGTAAAGTCTCAGCCAAAGATGTAAAAAAAAAAATTGTCCTTAAAAAACAAAAACACTGCAGTGTGAGATCAAATACTCACCAAAGTAATTAAACTTGCATATGATAAAATAGCACACCCTTTGTCCCTAATAATCAATCAGTCATTTGAGCAAGCCAACTTCCCTGATGTGCTTAAGTATGCAAAGGTAAAACCAATACACAAAAAAGGATCAAGAGAGGATTTGGAAAATTGCCATCCCATCTCTATCCTCCCAGAGCTATCCAAAATATTTGAAAAAATATTACAGATAACAAATTTTGTTGTGAAACATAGTGTTATTCTTAAAAACCAACATGGATTCCAAAAAGGGAAAGGTACCATGAGAGCTATTAATCAATTCATTGAAAAAATCTGCTCATCACTAGACAAAAGCAACAAAGTAGCAGGTATCTTCTGCGACCTTACAAAGGCATTTGATTCTGTGAATCACTCCATGTTGCTTCATAAACTAGATAGATATGGCATCAGACAAAATGCTCTGTAGTGGCTCAGGTCTTACCTGACAAACAGGAAGCAAAGGGTAATCGTAACAACTAACACCATAAATTATGCATCTCAGTGGGATACAATATCTCAAGGAGTCCCTCAAGGCTCAATCTCAGGGCCAATATTGTTTCTCTTTTACAGAAATGATTTACCTCTTAACATCAATACCCAGCCAGTCATGTTTGCTCATGATACTTCAGTACATGAAAAACAAAATGTGGAAGAAATTCCAGATGGCGTTATAAACACACGAAACAAACTAAGTACATGGTTTCAACAAAATGGCCTTAAACTTAATTTTCAAACACCTTGTTTACACAATTTATAACCGAACAATTAAAAATCAGTGACATCAGAATTGTACATAAAAATCAAGGTATGGACGAAGCTCAGTCATTTAATTCTTAGGACTAAATTTGGACAAAGATCTAAGCTCGGGGGAGCACATACAGATTATTTAACTACAGAATCAAACACCCTTGCCTTTGCAATGGATATACTATCTGGTATAACAGAGAAGTGGTGTACTTTAGTTACTTTGAATCCATAATTAGATACGGTTTAATATTTTGGGGAAATTCGAGCTACGTGGTCAATGATGTTGAGAAACAGCTGAAATCACTGAAACTGAAAAAACCTCCAGAGCCCAATGGAATCCCTGTCAGATTCTATACTGAATTTGTGGCTTGTTACCCTCTCTTATAACTATAATCTGTCATAGATAACTCTAACAAAAAATGCTGTCCAGTTCTTGGATAAAGTACAGGTCAGATCTGTCTACATGAAAGATAGTAGAAGTGATTCATAAAACTACAATACAATATCCCTGACATCCATTTGTTGTAAAATCCTTAAATGTATTCTAAGCTCAAACATAATGAGGTATCTTGAACAGGATGACCTCCCCCTGGCAACCAGTATGGATTAAAAAAATGTTGATCATGTGAAAACCAATTTGCACTTTTCTCAAATGACATTTTGAAAGTTTTGTATCAAGGCAATCAGACAGACACATTATTTCTTGTTTTCCGAAAATGTTTGACTCACATATGATTATTGTCAAAAGTACAATCATATGGGGGTATCAAGCAAAATTTGTAACTGGACTGAGAACTTTTTGATAGGGAGGACTCAGTATATTATCTTGGGTGGATAGTCAGTGTCAAATGAAGTAACTTCAGGTGTGCCCCAGGGAAGTGTGTTGGGACCCTTGCTGTTCATATATTATATTACTGACCATACAGATGATATTAATAGTAGCCTCAGACTTTTTGAAGATGATGCAGTTAGCTATAATGAAAATAGTTATCTCTAATGAAAGAAGCTGCATAAATATTCAGTCAGACCTTGATAAGATTTCAAAGTTGTGCAAAGATTGATAACTTGCTTTAAATGTTTAGAAATATAAAATTGTGCACTTCGCAAAATGAAAAATTGTATTATCCTTTGACTATAATATCAGTGAGTCACTGTTGTAATCAGCCAAATCATACATATACTTGTAAGAATATGAAATGGAATAATCACACTGGCTCAGTCATCTGTAAAGCAGGGGATAAATGACAGTTTACTGGTAGAATAATGAGGAAGAACAATCAGTTTACTAAGAGATTGCTTACAAATCACTTGTACGACAAATTCTAGAATACTGCTGAAGTGTGTGGCATCCATACCAAATAGGGGATATTAAACATATACAGAGAAGGGCACCACAAATGGTCACAGGGTTGTCTGATCTATGGGAGAGTGCTACAGAGATACTGAAGCAATTGAACTGGAACATTGTTGAAGGCAGACGTAAACTATCCCAAGAAAGCCTATTAACAAAGTTTCAAGAACAGGCTTTAAGTGATGACTCTAGGAATATAATGTAATCTCTTATGTATCACTCACATAGGGATCATGAGGATAAGATTAAAATAATTACAGCATGCACACAGGCATTCAAACAATCATTCTTCTTGTGCTCCATGCATGATTGGAACAGGAAGAAACACTAATAACTGGTACAATGTGTTGTACCATCTGTCACGTACCTCATGGTGGTTTGTAGAGTATAGATGTAGATACCAAGATTTTCTGATTCCTTATCATTTCTGAGAACAAATCTCTGCTACAACATAACAGCTGAAACAGTTCTTCATAATTTTCAGTTGCGCCCTTGGTCTGCGACTCACTTTTATTCTTATTTTCTCAATAACCTTTAACTCGTCCATCTTACACTTACAAGGGAACATTTCAATCGGTTGGCTGTATGATTCCCATTGTATCCAAAATCCTACAGTTGCTGAATGCTACCATGTTCAAGATCCCAAAGTGTAAATAAATTACCTTGATGAAACTTGGTGGGTAAGGAGATGGGTCAAAATAATGCAATAAGTGTGTTTTCATTTTTGTTCAGTTTCACTTTTAAGATGTAAAACACACCTTGAAAAATAATTTGGCATATTAGATTTAGAGGCAATGTCTGCAAACCCATGAGATATAAAAATGAGTTTCATATACAAGTTGAAATGTAATTAACATTCTTGAAAGTGGTATAATCAACTTCTGTAATGGTTTTGAGTTTTTGCAAACAACCCCCCCCCCCCCCCAAACACCATTAATCCATTAATTATTTTGAAAAATGAAAACTTTTGTTAAAAAGTAAGTTAAAGAAGCTTTCATGCCATATACATCCAAGTGTATTAAATACCATGTTTTTGAAAACAAGCTGTGTACAGGGTGTTACAAAAAGGTATGGCCAAACTTTCAGGAAACATTCCTCACACACAAATAAAGAAAAGATGTTATGTGGGCATGTGTCCGGAAACGCTTAATTTCCATGTTAGAGCTCATTTTAGTTTCGTCCACCTACGCTCATTGGAGCACGTTATCATGATTTCATATGGGATACTCTACCTGTGCTGCTAGAACGTGTGCCTTTACAAGTACGACACAACATGTGGTTCATGCGCTATGGAGCTCCTGCACATTTCAGTCGAAGTGTTCGTACGCTTCTCAACAACAGATTCAGTGACTGATGGATTGGTAGAGGCAGACCAATTCCATGGCCTCCACGCTCTCCTGACCTCAACCCTCCTGACTTTCATTTATGGGGGCATTTGAAAGCTCTTGTCTACGTAACACTGGTACCAAATGTAGAGACTCTTCATGCTCATATTGTGGATGGCTGTGATACAATACGCCATTCTCCAGGGCTGCATCAGCGCATCAGGGATTCCATGCTACGGAGGGTGGATGCATGTATCCTCGCTAACGGAGGACATTTTGAACATTTCCTGTAGCAAAGTGTTTGAAGTCACGCTGGTACGTTCTGTTGCTGTGTGTTTCCATTCCATGATTAATTTGATTTGAAGAGAAGGAATAAAATGAGCTCTAACATGGAAAGTAAGCGTTTCTGGACACATGTCCACATAACATATTTTCTTTCTTTGTGTATGAGGAATGTTTCCTGAAAGTTTGGCCGTACGTTTTTGTAACACCCTGAATAATGTGCTGCTGGAGTATTTTCAACATTCCTAATTAAATATCCAAGTGTTCTAATTAATTATTTTACTTATTTTTTATGTTTTAAATTATTATTTTACATCCATGTTTTTTGTGTCTTTAGTTTACTATTTCACACACATTTATTTTGTTAGTTGAAATTAATAAGTAACTCTTTATTGTGATATAAAATCATTATAGTAATGATGAACTGTAAAGATGTGCTTAAAATATAACTTGTTTCTTACACTGTGCAGATGAAATGAATGAAATGCTATCACATAATATACACAATGGCCATCACAACATAAAACAAAATTTCAGCAAATTTCAAACTGTGGCAGGCAATTTTCTAAATATCCTGATTTCTATTAGGCAAGTTTCAGGACATTTGAAAACCTTGACAAAGAACTGATTATGTACTAGTAACTGCAGGTTAATTATATTGTTTCCCAGATGAGATTGACATCATAATCATTCAGCAGAACTAGATCTGAAAATCTTCTCACAAAGTTCTTGCAACATTGAAAGCTGTACAAATCCCTCAGCTGTATGAGTGCCATCCCTTTTGGGACCACTAGATGAATAAGTTCCTTGTCCTCAGGTAACATGATCACAACATTTTGTAACACTGATCACCGTCTTTTTCACAGTTTTAAATGAAACTAATGGAAAGTCTGGTTCAATATTTCAAAAATCTCTTACAGATGCACCAAATGTTCTCATGACCACATCAAAATCTGGTGAAATAATGTCTGACCATCTCAAAAAGATATTTGAAAGTAGTTTTCTTTCTCAATGCAGGAGAAAAACCTGTGTTATTGTTAGATACTTGGGGTGGTGAATGTTAATGAACTGTTTAGAGCATCATACTTTAGAACAAGGAACCTGTTCATCTGATGATCACAAAAGGCTAGATGGGACATATGCAGCTGTTGACCATATATGACATTCAATTCTGAAAGAATTTTGTGAGTAGATTTTTGTATCTAGTTCTGCTGAATGATTATGATGCCAATCTCCACTTGGGAAACAATATAATCAAGCTGCAGTCACTAGTACATAATAAATTCTTATACAAATGAAATGACTCAATTTCATAGACTTTACTCATCTCACACAGATATGATGTACATAGACTGTATCAATGAGTGAAAATTTGTACCAAGACTGGAAACTGAACCCAGGTCTCCTGCTTAGTAGGCAGGTGCCCTAGTCACTATGACACCTTGGCATTAGGGTGGCAGTGTGAACTTGGATCAAGGAATTACGCACGCCAGGGTAATCCACGCAGTTGTGCAAACAGCTGTGCCACGGTGGGTTAGTGGCTAGCACACCTGCCTAGTAGGCAGGAGAACTGTGTTTGGTTCTTGGCCTTGGTACAAAATTTTGCTCGCTGCTTCAGTCTGTGTACATAAAATAATCAGTTATCTTCAACAAGGTTTTCCAATGTACTGAAATATGCCTGGTACAAAAAGGATTGCTGGCCATAATTTGAGAATCTTGTTGAATTTTTTTTTTCAATATTCTGTTGTCTGTTGTATGTATTATGTGAAGAAATTTCAGTTGTTTTATGTTTGTGTTGTAAAAAAAATTATTTTTAAGAACTTTTTTACAAATTATGATTGGAATGATTTTGCATTAATTAATGAAATACATGTACATGAAAAAAACATGAATGTTGAAATGTTTAATATATAGAACAAAGATAAGTAAAATAAATAATTCACTGCGTACAGCTCATTTTCCAAAAATAATTTTTCAGAAACCTGCTTTATTACACATGGATGTATGTGGTGTGAAAGCTTCTTTAATTTATGTTGTAATGAAAGTTTTGATTTTTTAAAATTAATTTAGAGTGGTGGATTATTTTGCAAAATTTCCAATTATTTCAAAATTCAGTTATACAGTTTTCTAGAATATTAATAAGCTTCAACTTTTATATGTATCACTTTCTTATAAATCATGGTTTTAAAGACATCCTCTTTAAACCTAATTGAACAAAAATAAAATAGTATGTACTGCATTTGTTCTAACCACAAGAACACTATCATTTGAACTGCGGACAAATATGGGAGGCAACGTACAACAAATGAACAATACACAAGTGCCTTGGTGGAACCTTGTGCTTTGGCCTATAAAGTAATTATTTCCAATAGGGGGGTGCTGTCGTATTCACAGGCTGGGTGGCTTCTAGTGGCTGAATAAAGCACAAACTTCAGAATGAGATTTTCACTCTGCAGTGGAGTGTGTGCTGATATGAAACTTCCTGGCAGATTAAAACTGTGTGTCTGCCCGAGACTCGAACTCGGGACCCTTGCCTTTCGCGGGCAAGTGCTCTACCATCTGAGCTACTGAAGCACGACTCACGCTCAGTCCTCACAGCTTTACTTGTGCCAGTATCTCATCTGCTACCTTCCAAACTTTACAGAAGCTCTCCTGCGAACCTTGCAGAACTAGCACTCCTGAAAGAAAGGATACTGCGGAGACATGGCTTAGCCACAGACTGGGGGATGTTTCCAGAATGAGATTTTCACTCTGCAGTGGAGTGTGTGCTGATATGAAACTTCCTGACAGATTAAAACTGTGTGCCGGACCGAGACTCGAACTCAAAACCGAGTTCCCGAGTTCGAGTCTTGGTTGGGCACACAGTTTTAATCTGCCAGGAAGTTTCACATCAAGCACAAACTTATGCACAAACTGTGAAGAGGCACACAAACAAATTGGTGGTTACAGCACTCATCTTCCGTTGTGGAGAGTTGAGGACTGTGCTCACATGGGTTTCTTCTATAGTTGATGTAGCCTGTTGAGGCATGCAACACTTTACCATCATTCCGTAGGGTCAGAAGTGGTGTCAGCGCAGACAGGTGTGGTGCCCACTCCCCTTGTGAGAGGTCTTATGGTGGGGACACATGATAGTGGTACAGCTTCTATTTCCATGTCTGATACCAAACCCCAGGGTAGGGGGTTGTGGTGCAGGTGAAAGAACAGGCAAAACTGTCTAGGCGAAGACACCATTCACGATATACAAGATGGCAAGGCAGGCAGAGGATGCACGGATGGGGAAGGAGCACCTGGGATGCAGCCACCCATGAGTGGTTGTAGCTGGTCAGTGTGTCACAAAGTCCTCCCCTCAGCCATGCAAACAATGCAAAGGTATCATCCATGGGTGCTCTCAATTTCTGTTGCCACTCATTTCAGCTGGCAACCAATGCTGTGAGCCCAAACAGCTGTGCCAAGTCAGAAGCGATGTGGCTCTGGTGCCGGCAGATGGCCTGGGGTCAGCCGAAACACATGTAGCAAAGTCCAGGGCTGATGACTGTGCAACAACTCTGCCTGACTCTTATCACCAACAGGGGTGAACCAATAAGAATTGAGGAATCAGTCAAGAGCTACTTCTGGCAAAACATCTGAAATGTATTTTTACATCTGAGTCTAAATGTTCGTATTAGTCATTCTGCTTCCCTAGTCAACTAAAGGTGGAAAGGAGAAGCTGTGACATAATGAGCACCACCTCTTTTGCCAAAATCTGTTAATTCCTGAGACATGAACTGGGTACTGTTATCCATAACTAACATATACATAAGACCTTCTACTGCAAAAACTGTGGACAAAGCTGAAATTGTTGCCACCTGTATTATATATATAAAAAAATAATGAAACGAAAGAATGAAGGAAATTTGACTGGTAATTGTCCTTTCACTTACAATGAAAAGAGAATATTAGTACAGTATATATATATATATATATATATATATATATATATATATATATATATATATATATAAAAATAAAAACAAAGATGAGGTGACTTACCGAACAAAAGCGCTGGCAGGTCAATAGACACACAAACAAACACAAACATACACACAAAATTCAAGCTTTCGCAACAAACTGTTGCCTCATCAGGAAAGAGGGAAGGAGAGGGGAAGACGAAAGGAAGTGGGTTTTAAGGGAGAGGGTAAGGAGTCATTCCAATCCCGGGAGCGGAAAGACTTACCTTAGGGGGAAAAAAAGGACAGGTATACACTCGCATGTCTGCTTGTGTCTGTATGTGTGGATGGATATGTGCGTGTGTGCGAGTGTATACCTGTCCTTTTTTCCCCCTAAGGTAAGTCTTTCCGCTCCCGGGATTGGAATGACTCCTTACCCTCTCCCTTAAAACCCATTTCCTTTCGTCTTCCCCTCTCCTTCCCTCTTTCCTGATGAGGCAACAGTTTGTTACGAAAGCTTGAATTTTGTGTGTATGTTTGTGTGTCTATCGACCTGCCAGCGCTTTTGTTCGGTAAGTCACCTCATCTTTGTTTTTTTAATTTTTCCCACGTGGAATGTTTCCTTCCATTATATATATATATATATATATATATATATATATATATAATGGAATGTTTCCTTCCATTATATATATATATATATATATATATATATATATATATATATATATATAAAAAATTGTATTTGTCATCTTCTGAAAGCTTCTCCCTTCTGTTAATTTTACAAAAATAGGACTGTTGGCTTCTTTTCCTCCATTTCAATTGAACATGCAGGCAGCCAACTCCAGGAAACACCAGTGCATCTCAAGATGATATAAAATATGAACAAATTCTTCTTAACTTGGTTCTATCTCACTTTAATAAAAATACTCAATACTGTTATTTAGTTCTCTCTTTTTCAGACACACATATAATACAAAACATCTGTAACCTGTCATACTCTGAGTAATACATCTTAACCCAACTTCTACACATGAGAGATTGAAACTAAATCATTTACAAAAAAGTGAATGCTGTTTTATGGTCATTTGTCTGTGCATTCATAGCTAATGTCTTTGCCGACACTTATAGTCGGTCGTTGATTCTGTCGTTATTGCTGTTTCATTTTTTAATAAATTTTAACTCTACCATATCCTGGGGGGGGGGGGGGGGGGGAAGTGGGTCTTTCAACATGTACCTCCACAATTGTCCCTACACTGTATGTTGACATGGTATGGAGAGGTACAGTGTTTTTGGATGTAAGTAACTTGTATGTACATTTGGTGTTAGGGGTCGATGCCCTTTATTTGTCTGCTTCTCTTTTATTTAATGCAATAGATATGTCAGCTTATCCTATGTATTAGGGTTCTACAAAAAATTAAGAGATTATATACATAATACGATAGTTCATTACATATTGGAATTTAGCATGCTGACAATAATGTTCAGTTTGCTTTGGCCTCTTTGCCGGGTTTTGTGCCCGTGCACTAGTATGTTTGGCAGCTAAGCACAAGCCGCTAACGGTGAACATGCTAGTTGCTACTCTTATATGTGTGTGCACTCATTTCTTATGTTAATTTCACATTGAGTGTCACACTTTCACCTGAGTATTACATATTAAAGAATTGCTGTGGTGTTTTCTTCGTTCTGGGTGCAGTGTGTGTGTGCACTTGTTGTTCAAAATCCGACACTGTGGCAGATCTCCATTCTTATGGCCCAGGCATCATTATTACCTGTCATACTCGCATTTTCAGTAGAGAGAACCCTGGCCAACAGCATTCGTTGATGAGGAAAGTAATGGCTCGAACAACTATAATTCGCTTATTAATGTATCATGCGTTGTGAGACACAATACTCAGAAATTACTTCATTGCACATGTATGTTAATGTCGCCACACTTCACCATCCACTTTGTTGTAAGACTCATATTGCTGTCCAAAACATTGTATAAATTTCTTGTCTTTAAAGTTCACTCCTTTACACAGAGTTTGGTTCTAAATGAAAATTCATACTAGTATTAAGTTACAACATTATATAACATGATAGCTTGTACCTATGGCTGACATTCCATCATCGCTTATGCTACAAACATACATTTCTCATATTTTAAAATGTCATAAATTTTTCATTAACTGGTTTCTGTTAATACAGTTTGTTTGTTAGTTTTAACTTACCTTTGTTCACATCACATATACAAATTAATTACATAACACATTATTATGATACAATATATGCATATGATACATTTATATTTTATTTTGTTGGTATGTTGGTAATGAGGATCACCCTGTGGCTAAACATGCCTTAGTGCACGGCCAGCACATCGTGGCACAGTGTTACACCGTCCGGGTTATCTGGATACTTCCCACTAACACCAACCTATCAGAACTCCGGAGATGGGAACTTGCCCTTCAATATATCCTCTCTTCCCGTTACCCACCAGGCCTCAACCTCCACTAATTTCAAGTTGCAGCCGCTCATACCTTACCTGTCATTCAACATCTTCGCCTCTGTACTTCCACCTCGACTGACATCTATGCCCAAACTCTTTGCCTTTATGTCTGCTTGTACCTATATATGTGCGGATGGTGTGTGTGTGTGTGTGTGTGTGTGTGTGTGTGTGTGTGTGTGTGTGTGTGTGTGTGTGTGTTTCTTAGTGTCTCTATCAACATACCAACACTTTCGTTTGGTAAGTTACACCATCTTTTTTTAGATATATTTGGATAAAGTAATATGTATAGGTGTAAGTAATTCTTTTGGTTTGTACACGTAAGCATAAAATCAACAGGAATGAGAAGTAATACACTGCTTCACATGAAGCAAAAGTATAAACAGAACTAACTTACGGCCCAGCTGTGCATGCTCAACAACACGCACTGATGTCAATAGCAGGAGAGGAGGCATTGGCCTGTGCACATGCGTGGTAGACTGGCAGAAGGCGAAAGCAAATAGGAATGCAATATGTACAAGTACCTAACTTAAATATGAAGTAAACAGAAATACTAAGCAATTACATCTACTGTCTAAGAACTAAGGAACCTATTGATATATGTACAGAAAGATTTAATTAAATACTAAGCTATATACAATATATTTACAAGCAAAAAGAAGCATTATGAAGAAGTATACAAGACGTGTAAGCCAAAAAGAAGTGATAAAATACCATAGGAAATGTCAAATAAGTCTCTTTACAGGGTAAATGATCATAAAGGGTAACAGAATTAACAAAATGTCTATGAAGTTAAATAAAGTATGGAAATATTCTCACGTGGAATGTTTCCCTCTATTATATTCTTACTTTATCCTAAAATACATGCCAAAAAAAATTACACTTAGAGGAATGTACATTATGTACAATTATCTTGTGATAGAAAGAAAAATGCTACCTTGCTTCATCATTCTATAAAAGCTTCTATATCTTCGTGAGGGTGGAGACCCTTGTCTCTCTCTGTTTTCTCATAGAGTAATCTGTACTTTCCAGGGTAAGGTATTTTAGAAATTATAAACATTCCAGAATAGAGTAATTGACACATCTTATTAAGTTTGGCAATTTTTTGTCAATTCAGGGTGCATCTGGAAGGTTATTGACAACTTGCATGAAAAGAGTCACATATTCTACCCATCAGGCGTGTTTGTTGAGGGGTCTATGTCCTAATAAAATGGTTAAATTCTTTAAAGACTTGTTCTGCTGGACTTGCTTCCGGGTGAAAAAAGTTTACTAATACATGTTTTATGCCCAGTAAGGTTATAAATCGTTCCACTTTTGCCCAAAGGAATATGAAGCCTTATCAGTTAGTAGCACCTTTGGTTTACCTGTTCTTCTCAAATAGTCTTCCTTAATTCTTTTTCTGATATTTGTCGCTGTTGCATTTTTAATGGCATACATTTTGATAGGTTTCGAGAAAATATCATATAGTGCCACTATGTATCTTACACCTCCTTTATTTCTTGGATATGGACCAGCTATGTCCAGGGATACTATATCTAGAGGTTTTTTGTAAGTATTGGTTGTAGCTCAGTACATTTTGACACATTGGACTGTTTTGATTTTTGACATATTGCAAACTTTCTTAATACCTGTAGGACTCACCTTTCCAAATTTGCAAAATAACAAAATGTTGCAAGTTTTATAGTGATTATGAAGCTCAAGTGTTAACCCTCTCAGACTGTTTACTACAAAACCATAAAAGGACTGTGACTGGGAGAAGTTTCAACACTCAAAGCACCTGTTATCAAAAGAAATGTGGCAAGAAGTTTCTCAGTTGCATGACATGAACAAAAACATTGAAACTATTGTTCTGAAACAGTATTTCCCCTCAAAACACAGGTGGTAAGGAACACAAATGTAAAAGCGAAGTCATGGAGACATAAAAATCTCAAGCAACTTGAAAAGAAAATTGCTCAGTTACAGAAAAAAACCACAACATATCCCCCTCCTCAATTATTATATCACAAAATATATTCAGGGGTTTAGAAAATTCATATGTCAGGCAAAAATAATGGCTAATGATAAGTTTACATCAGAGTCAGAAAATAAAAGCAAAGCGATCTGGAAAGTAATAAAACAGGAAGGAAATAGTAAAGAGGAAAATATCATATGGAACTGTGACAACAAGAGAATTACTGACCTGCAGCAGAGTGCAAATCTCTTCAGGCAGTACCATTTAGACAACACAAAAAACCTAATAATTAATAATAAGAAAGACAGCCCAATTACCCAACAGAATAAAGTAAATTCTGGCCTCCACTCAACCTGTCTCTATGACACATCCCAGAATGAAATCATTCACACAGCAAAAATCTTCAGAAAAACATCCCCAGAATTGATAGTATTCCAGATTTCATCATAAAGGAATGTATCAAAAACATTACAACACCACTTGCAGAGATGATCAACTTGTCTTTCTCAACTGGAATCTTTTCTGAATGTCTTAAAATTGCCAAAGTGATCCCATTCACAAAAAAGGTGACAAAGCAAATTTGGAAAACTATAGACCAGTCTCATTATTGTCAGTTTTTGCCAAACTCATTGAAAGAATCATGTATAACAGATTAATGGAATTTCTGGATAAGAGCAAAATCCTTGCTAATGCCCAACATGGTTTTCGGAAAAAATAAATCTACAACCAGTGCTTATATAATTTCTTACAAAATGCTCTAGAAACACTGGATAATAAACAAAATGCTGCTGGTATTTTCGTAGATCTGAGCAAAACTTTTGAGAATTTCGACCACAGAATCATGTTGGAAAAAGTCCAAAGGTATAGTATTAGAGGCACCACATTAAAATGATTCTCCTCATACCTGACAAATCGGAAACAAAAAGTAGTGATAGCACTAGAATATATTTTTCAGATGCAGGAATAATCAAAACTGGAGTCCCTCAAGGATCCGTTCTTTGTCCTATTCTTTTACTTATGTATATAAATGACTTAGATGTAAGCATAAAATCGCAACTAAATATTATGTTTGCATATGACGCGAGTATACTTCTTACAGGGGATACATAAACACAACAACAAGAAAACATAAATAAAGTTACTGACCAGCTAAATGAATGGTTTGGAGCAAATAAACTAATAAACACTTCCAGAACAACTGTGCTTAATTTCTGTTTGAAGGGGGAGGCCTGTGGCACTTTTGTGACAGTAAACGCCAGTGGAATTACATCCTCACTCGAAACAAAATTTTTAGGCATGTGGCTTCGAAATGATTTTAAATGGCGGACACATATAACAAAAAGGAATATGACACTGAAAAAGTATGCTACAGCCTACGCTTACTTGCACACAAAGCAAGCTTCCAAACTGTTAGAATTGCATACCTTGCCCAGTTCCACAGTATTCTACAGTATGGAATCATATTCTGGGGTAACACAGCCGCTAGTTCAGTAACCTTCCAGACCCAACAAAGAGCTGTAAGAGCAATGCACCATGCAGAACAGACTGACTCATGTAGGCCCCTCTTTCAAAAGTCTCCCATCATCCCTCTTCCCTGTCTCTTTATTGTAGAAAATTGTAAATATGTGAGGAAAAACATCAAAGAGCTAAATAAAAACTAATGTAGATGAACGTAATACCAGGAAAAAAGACAAACTCCATGTTCAGTCAGTACAGACAACAGCCTATAAAACCTCCAGTACAAATAGTGCAACACAAATGTACAATACTCTGCCACATAAAATTAAAGCTATTTCTTCATTTTCTCTGTTTCACAAATCCCTAATGGCATTTTATTAGATCACTGCTTCTATTCAGTGATAGAATTCTTGAACCAAGTGGAGTACAACAGAGATGAAACAAGACTATGCAAAAATTGCTACTGCTGCTAAAGCAAGATAAAATACAATTAATTTATTGTACTATTAAAATAAATGTTGAAGTTATATGTAACCTGTGTGTGTGTGTGTGTGTGTGTGTGTGTGTGTGTGTGTGTGTGTGTGTGTGTGTGTCATGCAAATGACATCTGACAATGTGTAGAGATTTACTGGATGAATAAATAAATAGAAATGAATAAATAAATAGAAATAAATAAATAGAAATATAATTTTCATTTACTTACAAAACTCATGGTAATCAGACTGTTGTGTTGTACCTTACATTAATAATGTTTTGATTTCTGCATCTTGATCTATTAATTCACTAAAATCATCTAAACCTTGTGGTAACCTAGACAAGGCATGTGCAGTAACATTTTGACTTCTTTGGATATAAATGACATCGAAATTGAATTCTGGTAAGTACAGACACCAGCTAGCTAATCTAATGTGCAATAGTTTACAAGTTACAAGAAATGACAAGTGACTGATGGTCACAGTAAACTTTGGTATTTTTACCTCACAAAAATGCCCATATTACAGCTAAACTTTCCAGTTCTTACACAGCTTAAGGTCTTTCTGCTTCTGATAATGTCCAGCTAGCCAAACTGATGACTTTGGGTACTCCTTTACCTTCTTCTTCTCACATCTGGAACATGCATGCCCCCAGCCCCTCGGATGAGGCATCTGTGCATAGACAAAAATCCTTGGACATGTCAGGGTGGCTAAGAATGTTTGCATTGACTAATGCCTGCTTAATGTCATTAAAGTCCTACTGACACTTATCATCCCATAACCAAGGCCTATTTTTTTTGTAGCACGTTGAGTAATGCATCACTGTTCATCAGTTTCTGTGGTATGAATTTATGAAAAAAGGATGCTAGTCCTAAATAAACTTTTAGTTGTTTTTTATTCCTTGGAACTGGACAATGGCATATGGCATCAAGCTTTTTCAGATCAGGTAATATACTGTACCTTGTGCTGACACATAATGACTTGTTCTTTACCAAAACTAGACTTTTTTTAAAAATTGGCTGTTACTCCATATTCTGCAAATCATTGAAGTACCTGTTCAATCAGCCTGAAATGTTTTAACCAAGTGGGTGTGGCTATTAGCATGTTGACTGCATAAACAGTGACTCTGCTGAGCAATTCTGGTCCTAAGACCTTGTCCAGTGCAGATATAAACACGCCTGCACTAATGTTCAATCCAAAAGATTGAACACAGAATTTGTAACTTCTACCACCACAAAAAAAAGATGCTGTATATTTTTGACTTTCTTCATGGAGTTTTATTTGCCAGTAGGATGCCTAAAGGTGGTGTATACTGAAGTATTTGGTATTGTATAACTTTAGAAGCTGTTCATCCAAATTGTCTGGCTTTATGTGTACTGGTACTATAATCTTGTCCACAGCTTGTGGTCTTGTGGCAGTGTTCTTGCTTCCCATGCACGGGGTCCCGGGTTCGATTCCCAGTGGGGTCAGGTATTTTCCCTGCCTCGAGATGACTGGGTGTTGTTGTGTTGTCTTCATCATCATTCATCCCCATTATGGTTGGAGGAAGGCAATGGCAAACCACCTCTGCTAGGACCTAGTAGGCGGTGCGGGCCTCCTGGATCATCCTCTACGCTCCTCCAAGTATGGAACATCATCATCACTATAATCTTATTGATATCTGTAGCATCAGGAACTAATCTTACAGAACCGCCTTGTTTACTTATTAGTAATACAGGACTACAATAGGGTGAAAATGAAGATTCTATAATTCCCCATTTAATCATATGATTGATATCTTCCCTTACTGCCTCTTGTTTTGACCATTGAGTAGGATATGGCATGACACAAAATGTTTCAAGTGGATACACTTCAAATTTATATTCATAGTCTTTGCTTACTCCTGCTTCCTGACTGAAAACATTTGCATACTTAAATAACAAGTTACAAAGTTCTTTTAATTGCATATCATTAGTATCTGTGATTCACTGAGTTTCTCCTCTATCATTTCATAACTAACATCAGTGTTTGCTTCTTGTTCAGTATCAAATTTGTTTGTGAAATATACAGTTGGAAAGGAATATTGTACTATTACATTTGACTCTGGTTTGTTTTTGTTACTTTTATCAGGTGTTTTGACTAAATCAATAGAAAAAAAATCTGATTCTTTACATAAAAGTGGCATTTACCATTACCGATGGCAATCTGTGTTTTATATGTTCTAAACGTGTTCATGCCAATAAGACAATTAACTATAAATTTGTCAATTATAAGAAAATTGCAATTCACCATAAAATGTTCAGTCTGTAATGGAGTAAGTGACTGGTGTTTTACCAATTTAGTATTACTGCCTGTAGCAGTTTGCACCTTGCAATTTTCAACATGAAATGTTGAATATTAGCCTCTATTCTTCAGTTCAAGGAAAAATGCATTTGACATTAGGTTGGTAATTGAACCTGTACCTAAAATTAACTGTGTGTCAATGTTAAATATTTTCACCTTAACAATTGCTTCTACTTGTTCTTCCTGGATATTATTAGTTGTATCTAACTCATGCTTATACAGATCACCCTTGATGTCACCTTCTTTGTCAAATCTTGTGAAACGTGTTTGTAGTTTTGCTTTGCCTCCACTCCCTGGGAGATCAATAGCCTGGGGCTTAACTACAACTAGTTGGGGTTTTCCGCCGGCATAGCATGACTAATTCATTACGTGGAGTAATTTCAGTTAGATGCACAGTATGCGTACTTTGCCAATTTGTGTCATTGGCTGCTTGCGACATTCCTTCACGAGTGCTCATGTTGTTATTAGTAAAAGTTGCTGTGCTGTTATTTTGCTCCCAAAAGGTTGGCTGTGGTACAGTTTATGGCATGGCATTGTTGCCGTGCATTGGCCATTGCTGCGGTTGACTGTTTCTGTATATGTTCGGCATATGGCTAAGTGATGGTGGATTGTAATTCGTTCGTGCACTGAAATTACTCCTGTTGTTTTGAAAGTTTATTTTAAATCATTTGTTTTTTCTGTTCCTGTTACGGTACTTGTTACCTCTGGGTATGTAACTTTGGTGTTGTGTGTACCATCCCTACTGTGTGTTTACATCACATTTCACTAACTGGTTTACATAACTATGTTGTTGTTATGCCCAATTTTCTGTTGTTCTATTTGGTACAGGCTTTCCTCATAGATTAAGTTGATAGAATCAAGCACTGACGGGAAGTATTCAGTGTTGTGCTCTGACATTGTGACTAATTTTTCTATAATGTGCGATGGTAACCGACTTTTCAAAATTTTTAATACATCTACCTGTGATATTGGGTTTGTCCAGTAGCATATCTTGTACAGGTATTTTTTCAAAGTATCCGCATAGACTACCATATTTGCCATTGAATGGTGTGGAGTTGAAACCCTCATGTTTGAGTCTTCCTTGTAGTGCCTTGGACCAGTATTTGTCAAGGAAAGCTCATTCCAATTGTATATAAGTGCTGCAACTTTTAGCCACTTCGGTTCCCCATAAAGGAACATTACCTTGAATATATTCCATGACAAATCTGATTTTATGTACTTCCATGTCCAGTTGCATGGAAATACATGACAAAAGGCACTGATAAATACTACTGAGTTCATTCTTTCACCTTTCGTGTTCAGATTCTGTGTCAAATTATCAATTTTGGTATTAATATCTTGTTTGTCTAATTTTCTGTTTATGTTAGATAATAACTGCCCTAGCACTGCATCAATTGTACTACTGTGGTGACTGTCAGCTGTACTTTCCAAGTTAATGTTTGTGTTGTGAACAAGTGGTGTTTGTAACGTGTTGTGAAGATTCATATTTGCATTACTCTCCAATGTTTCATTCATGAGCAGTATATTGCTCTGGGAGATGTGTGACATTGTCTTGTCAACTGTAAACATTGTGTCATCAAGGTTATTCTGCTACGCAGCATCGCTATCATTTGTCACACCTGTGACACTCATCTCTGACAAACTTTCTGTAGTAGGCATGCATGGTGACTGAATTTCAATTGTTCAGTCACACAATTCTACACCATCTTGGCTGATTGCATTTTTGCTATTGTTATCAACAACAGACATGTATTTTTCTGCCATGTTATATTCTTATTATTATACTTGATAATGGTAATTTACATGTTGTCAAAGCCTGTTTTATGTCTATTATGACACACAAACTATTGTGTTGCAATTCTTTGTTTTACTAACAATGCATATCACACTGAAAAATTCTGGTAAATTTTTCCACAATAAAAATTCAAGGAAAGGAATAATGAGGAAAATGTTTCTATCTACATCAAAAAATGTGCTAGCAAGCATAACCACACAAGCAACTTGCATAGCCATACTACCTTTGATGCATAGAACAAAACAGCTTACTATGGAAAATTTTACATAACCTGGGACCAACTCTTATTTCTTTCAAAAATTTCTCCCAATTTTTTTTGCTTTACTTGCTCCCCAGTGTGATTCATGAAAACAAAAAATACAGACAATTAGTTTTTGTGACTATTAACTATGTCATAGAAATCGCTTACTATAACAGTAGTTAACAAACCCTGTTTACAACTGGTGTCCTGAAGTTGTGGCACTTAGGTCACCAGTTGTATTATAATAAAAAAACAATTAAAAAGTTGATTGGTAATTGTCCTTTTGCTTGCAATGAAAAGAGAATATTAGTACAGCATATTATAATGGTTATGAAATGTTCTGCATGTATGAAATTGTGCTACTGTTAATTCACTTTACCTTGCATCGTTTCTTTTTCTGTGTCCATAACTAGATATATTTTAATTATATTTGTCAACTTCTGAAAGCTTCTCTTGTTAATTTTATGAAAATATGACCATGGACTTCTTTTCCTCCATTTCAATTGTAGATGCTGGCAGCCAACTGCAGGGAACACCAGTGCCTCTCAAGAGGATATAAAACATGGATGAATTCTTCTTAACTTGGTCCTATCTCACTTTAATAAAAGTACTCAATACTGTTATTAAGTCTTCTCTTTTTCAGAGACACATATAATACAAAACACTTGTAGCCCACCATACTCCATCTTAACCCAACTTCTAGATATGAGAGAGCAAAACAAAATTATGTACAAAAAGTGAATGTGTTTTATAGTTATTTGTCTGATTTTTTTTGCATTCATAACTAATGTCTTTGCTGACACTTATAGTCTGTCATTGATTCTGTTGTTATTGGTTTCATTTTTTAATAAACTTTAACTTTACCATATCTGGTTGGGGGGTCTTTTACCATGAACCTACACTCACCACAGAAATAGACAGACAACACACCACATACGAAAACTTAGAATAAGCATCAATTACAGCAAACTGGTAGAAATTTAATCCCAAGACAGCTGCGGGTCTGGCCACGGTGACAAAGAAGCACGGGCACCCACCTGATGGTTGGCACACAGTGGGCAGATGGCGACAACTTGCACTATTTCTCCATGAATGCCTGGCCAAAAAACATGTCTTCCTGTTATTGCTTTTATACACGACACACCCCAGGGGTCCATGTATAATAAAAGTATAATTTCCTACTGAAGGGCAGACAGGACAACAGCACAGGGTGTGGTGTCCTCTGTAGCTAACAGCAGCACACCATCCCAAACAGAAAGATGATTTTGTAATGAAAAATAATTTTTCAAGGGATCAGAAGCAAGGCCTGGAGGTTAGTCTGGTCAGCTGTGTTGCACAGAAGAAACAACTTTCCTTAAAACAGAATGTGTGGCTACTGCAGCTGCTATTTTAGTGCTAGAGGTAGGAAAACTATCAACAACATTTTGAGCTCCCACATCTAAATGAAAAAAGTAATTCCTCTTTATCAAACCTAACTTGGAGAACTAGTGTCTATACAATTACAATTTTACAGCATAAGAAAGCAAATACAAATGTAAGGAAAACATCATCATAATAAAGAACATGATAATACAAATAACATTTGCAGTAATACAGGCTTTTTCAAAAAGAATAGAAATAAGCATATTGATGAGTATTACAGGAATTATGACATAAGTAAATAAATGATAAATGGGAATATCAGTAAAACATTAACTTGACACATGAATATTAAAAGAAAACATAACAGAATAAATAATGTCTGAACATCTTCCTAAAGTACAGAACGTGGTAGAAGAACAGAGATTAGGTTTGAGGATAACAGTATTCCTCATCATAGTGAATGCAGCCTAGTATTAGAAGGAAAAAAATCCTACCAAATTTATCTTATCAGGTAAATACAAAGAGATAGGAAGAACACAGAGACACAAGGGTACACATAAAAATATCGGAATAACACAAAAGAAATGGACAGGGTCTATTTTCAAGTATAAATGTGTCAAAGTGTAAGCGTAACATTTGATACTGCAGACCTCTCTTACTTCAATATTTTTTCCACAAAAATCCTATCTAAGCATTTTATCTGTATTTGTACTTTCAACCAGTGATTATAGGTCCATATTTTTCTTAACTCATCATTTGTTTCCAAGAAAATTCTACCTAAACCTGTTGTCACTATTGTGGTGTCACCGCCAGACACCACACTTGCTAGGTGGTAGCCTTTAAATTGGCCGCGGTCCATTAGTATACGTTGGACCCGCGTGTCGCCACTGTCAGTGATAGCAGACTGAGCGCCACCACACGGCAGGTCTAGAGAGACGTCCTGGCACTCTCCCCAGTTGTACAGCCGACTTAGCCAGAGATGGATCACTGACAACTACGCTCTCATTTGCCGAGACGATAGTTAGCATAGTCTTCAGCTAAGTCATTTGCTAAGACCTAGCAAGGTGCCATAGCATTTGATATTATTTTATATTGTGGTTATAACATGTACCATCAAGAGAGACGTTCTACAATTGTGGATTAAAGTTAAGTATTACATCAACTACGTACTTTATTTGCTACTATTAATTCCTTTAACTGTTCCAAACCTCACGCCAATCTGCGTGAGCTTAACGTGTGCCTTTCGGCTTCCTCTCATTGTGACTTGGCTGTCTTGCCAAGTCACAACAACTATAACCTATTTATATCTGTTAATTTCCTCTTTCAAAATAATTGTTTCTCATTATACAATACTCTTTGGTCCTCATAACTTCTCAGTGCATTTCTTCCCAGGTCATCGCAACTCATTTTCTTATATAGCATACCCCCTCTTAAGCTAACTCAAAATCTACTGACCTCAGATACATGAACTACAGAATGAGGCAATGCAGCAGCACAAAAAAATTAACACAAACAACAATGACAAAGACGCAAATTGGCAAAGTAAACAGCACCATATCTAAATTAGCAAAGCAAATGCAACATTACAACATGCAGCAAACAAGAAAAATAAATCAGTGGTAAAACTGGCTTAGTGCAGCATAGTAATACAAAATAAAATTCAGTAGGACACTGGCTGACAAATAGCAGCAGCAAATGCAATAACTTATACCTAAATATGACAAAGCACAAGCAGGAAAAATGTTACAGTAAAAACAGCAATGCAGATAAGGGAAATATATGTGTAAGCTTACAATAGCATGTGTGCATCTATGATCATCAAAACACCAACACAAGGAACAAGAACTATACTATCTCCGATGGTTCTATGTCATATCTTAACACTCAACTGGTGCACCACGACAGCTTATTCTTTTACTAGTCCCTTCTTCTTATTATTATTTTTCCTTCCTTTCAAAGTGTTCTAAAAAATGTGGATCATAAAATTACTATTTAATGGATCTGTTGACAGAAAGTGTTCACATTAGCATATGTATTAAATTTTATTTTATAAAACCAATGATGCAGCACAGCTAGGAACCAGATATCAAATAAAATAAGCAAATATGTACAAAGTAAAGCATAAAAACATCATTCAACTGCCATGTGGCATTTCATAAGTCAGTAGAAATTCTCTCAACTCTCATAGACACTTGTCATAATCAGGTGTGTAAATGTAAGAATATTTCTCATCAATTCATAAGCATTTCAATTAATAGCACAAAGTTCAAACTTTGAATTGTACTCATATCTTAACAAGTAGTAGTGTTTGTTGTGTTTGTGGTGTGTTCTGCAAAGAAATGTCAATAGCGAGGTCAATAGCCTCTCGTTTCTACAGCTATGCAAGCGCTTGCTGGAGTGCGGCGAGCTTCCAAGCGGCTGAAGCAGCACCAATAAAGTTGAAAGGCAACACAACAATGGGTATATTTCCAGGCAGCTAGCATGCATCCCAGCACAGCAGACCACTACTTCAAGGTCACGTATACTCTTTACAAAAATATTTACATATATACTCACTTCTTTGTTTCCAACATTCTTTTGCACAAGCCAGAGTCCCTAACCCCTACTCATTATTCATTGCCGCACTACACATATACATATTCGTCAATAGCTCTTCAAAATATCATCATAATAAACATGTAGCATAGAATGTGAGCACTATAGTCGTGACATAACTCTGCATCTGACAAATGAAATGTACTCACAATAAGACTGTGTTGTATGTTTCCTATAAAACTGTACTCGTAAAATTATTGTCTTAATATGTTCCATAGGTTCTTGACTGAATAGCTAACTTCAAAACATCACTGCATGTTAACAGTTTCTAAATATGACAAAGCATAATAATAACTTTAAGTGAAAACTTTTATCAAAGACTGAGTCAGAAAGCAAATTATTTCTCAATAAACGGTTTTACATGAGGAATGTGGTGTAATCCTTTACTTTGCAGAATTTTTAACTTCAATGCAATTATCATGCAGTATACGTTGGATCCTGTAAGGTCCATTGCAACTCAGAAAGAATTTGTGACTCAAATGTTTCTTTTTATGTGACAATGAATGGGCTTTAATAAGAACTTTTTGACCACTGTGCAGTTTCTTTGCATTTGTCTTACAGTGTAGTTTTCTCCTTTTGTCTGCAGCAGAATTTATATTTTTACGGATACAGGGTACTTCTCTGCCTCAATATCATGTAAAAATCAACATCTATTTCTTTCAGGCACTGTTTATAATGTATATGCTTTACAGATTTTTTGATGATACCAGGTAAACAAATTAGAAGTATTTTGAATATTTTTGAACCTGCTTAGGGTTATTAAAAATTACAAAGAAGTTGTTAGAATTTTTTTTTTCCACAATGCTTCCTCAAACCATTTACTCCAATGCTGTACATTTGAAGCACACCAAAGTTATACCAGATGTGCATGACATGATGGCTGAGGTACTAGACCTATTTAATTCCACCTATTTTGTATATTACATTTTAATTTTAATAATTTTTTCCTAATAAAAATATTATTTTTTCTATAATTTAGTTGATCCTGCAATAAAGCTTAGGTCCACTACATAATTATGGACTATTGCAAGTTACAGAAAAAAATTAGAGCAATGCTTTAAAAAATCTAGGAAATGTTTGTACCTGAATTCTGGAAAATACAACTTGCGGGAAATTGTGAATGAAGATATGAGTCCAATTAAACTGTGCCTCAGAACATTCCCGAAGCACAGTCTTCATCCTGCAGCATTTCTTCATCTTCAAGCTTCCTCTTGGTATTCGTTTTAGCACTTCTTGCTTATTTGGTAACTTGAAGAGTGAATCTTTCAGCTTCATGCACCCGTTGTCTGTCACATGCAAGCAATTTATCTTCCATATTAGAGCCACATTTTATGCCTAAATTTCTCAGGACTTCCAAGCTTCCTATCAGTCCATCAGAAAAATATCACTGCATCCAATACACCAACTTTCAATGTATTTAGTCCTACAAAAACTTTCTTGGGTAATCTTTCTCATATGCAATGGTTGAAACTTTCATTTGTATTTTACTAGGCAAAACAGGGGCACTCAGGTCTCCCAAAATTCGTTTTATTTCATTAATAACAGGCCCAGGTTGGCTGGTTGGATTAAAAGAGGGGGAATGGACCAAACTATGAGGTCATCAGTCCCTTGTTCCGAATAAAACAATGCCACAAGTATGAGAATAAAACAAATGAGACTGACAACTCAAAACGGAATAAAAGGGAAAATCATAAGAACGATGAAGGGCAACAAACATGTAAATGCACAAAAGGGGACAAGGAAACCACAGAAACGCAAGAAATGGGATGAAGAGATTAAAACAACAAAGCACATTACCATGGCTAGCTGACCATGAGAATAAAAAAGGAGAAGCCAGCCACTCTGCAACACATTAAAACCTCAGTGGGATACAGAGGGACAAAGGACATGCATTAAAGTTAAATCAAATGATAAAACCCACCCTCACAAATAAAACGAGAAACTAAATCAGCCGATGAGGCATTGTCAGATAAAATTAACAGCAACAAGTCCGGTAACCCAAGATTTCGTTGCTGAGCAGTCAAAGTGGGACAGTGCTCCAGAATATGGGCCACTGTCAACCGGGCATAGCACTGACACTCAGGCAGGTCTTCACAGCACAGGAAGTAACCGTGGGTCACCCAGTTATGGCCAATGCAGAGCCGGCAGTGGACAAATGATTCCCTGCGAGAGGCCCACATAGATGTCTTCCACACACATTCGTAATCTCCTTAATGACACACAGTTTGTTGTGTGTAGTGTTACGCCATTCCATCTCCCAAAGTCGAAAAATCCTATGGCATAAGTCAGAACACAGGTTAGCTTCAGAGATGGCCATCACCAGAAGCGGTTTCCGTGTAGCCTGTTTGGCCATCCTGTCAGCAAGTTCGCTGCCTGGGATGCCGACGTGTCCTGGGGTCCACACAAACACCACTGAACAATGGGACTGGTCCAGGGCATAGATGGAATCCTGGATGGACGCTACCAAAGGATACCTAGGATAGTGCTGGTTGACAGCTTGTAGGCTGCTCAAGGAGTCAGCACACAAAAGAAACGATTCCCCGGGGCATGAACGGATTACTAAGTGCATGAGAGATGGCCACAAACTCTGCAGTGATACACTGCTGCCATCAGGCAAGGAATGCTGTTCAAAATGGCCTCTGTGGACGTAGGCAAAGCCAACATGGCCATCAGCCATCGAACGATCAGTGTAAACCACTTCAGAGCCCTGGAACACGTCAAAAATCGAGAGGAAGTGATAGTAGAGAGCAGCAGGAGTAACTGAGTCCTTAGAGTCATGCAAAAGGTCCACACAAATCTGCGGCCTAGGTGTACACCATGGAGGTGTATGCGGATGGACCTGGATGGGAGGTGGTAATGGGAAGGAATCCAGTTCAGACAGAAGGGATCACACATGAACCGCAATCGTTAGCTCTGACCTGGGCAGCTGATGCGGGAGATGAACTGCTGCGGGTGGTAAAAGGAGATGGTAATTCAGATGCTCAAGAGGACTGTAAATGTGTGCAACATAATTCGCAAGCAGTTGTGCATGTTGGATCTGCAAGGGAGGGACTCCGGCCTCCTCCAGGACACTGGTAACCAGACTCGATCTAAAAGCTCTTGCTGCTAGGTGAATGCCAGAGTGGTGCACTGGGTTGAATACACAAAACGCCGCTGAACCATAAACCAGACTCCCATAGTCAAGGCGGGATTGAACAAGGGCTTTGTAGAGCTGTAGCAGAGTTGAGCGATCTGCACCCCAGTTGGTGGTGTTTAGGCAGCGGAGGGCACTGAGGTGCTGCCAGCATTTCTGCTTAAGCTGACGAAGGTGAGGTAGCCAAGTCAATCGGGCATCGAAATCCAGTCCTAAGAATCGATATGTCTCCACTACAGTGAGTGGATCATCATGGAAGTAAAGTTCTGATTCTGGATGAATGGGACGACGCCGATAGAAGTGCACGACACTTGACTTACTGGCTGAAAACTGGAAGCCGTGGGCGAGAGCCCATGACTGCACCTTATGGATGGCTCCCTGTAGACGCCGTTCAGCAACACCAGTACTGGTGGAGTAGTACGAAATGCTGAAGTCGTCTGCATACAGAGAGGGTTAGATGCACGGCCCTACAGCTACTGCTAGACCGTTAATGGCCACTAAAAATAGTGATACACTCAATACAGAGCCCTGTGGGACCCCACTATCCTGGATATGGGGGAAACTGTGAGAGGCACGGAAAGTATGGAGCGACAAGAAATTCTGGATAAAAATCGGGAGCGGGACTTGGAGACCCCACCCGTAAAATGTGGCAAGGTAATCATGTCGCCAGGTGGTGTCATATGCTTTGCGTAGATCAAACAAGACAGCAACAAGGTGTTGGCGTCTGCAAAAGGCTGTTCGGATGGCAGACTCGAGGGACACAAGATTATCAGTGGTAGAGCACTCATGGCGGGAGCCACCTTGACATGGAGCCAGTAGCCACGTGACTCCAGGATCCAACCCAACAACTGACACACCATACTTTCCAGAAGCTTACAGAGAATCTTCAATAAAATTCTTCAGGGTATCAGACCGCATCGTCATAATTTAAAATACGCCAACGTTTCGGCCAGCGTTGCAGCTAGCCTTCATCAGGGCCTTACGTTAACTGCTAAATGAACACGCTTGGTTCCTTTAATAGCTGCACGAGAAAACCGTGTCGTTAGTTGATTGGCTGTAAAAGGAGGAAGAGGAGGGGTGAAAGGTATGCTTTATTGGTGTTTCCTTTATTATCTGTCATTGGCTGAAATAGCTATTTTCTATTGGTCTTTATATTAATCCACCCCATTGGAGGAGACTGACGAATAGCGAACAGGCGATGGCTGTGACGTCACACTGTTTCCATGCTGTCCAGAAGCCGGCTGCGGCGTGCCATTGCTTTGTGTACTCGCGACCACTACTGCGGCTCTCCGCGTGTCTGCATGGGCCGCCACGGCTCTGCCGCCGCTCCGTAGCCCTGCTATTGCAGGCAGCCAAGACCTCGGAAGCTTGTACCCGTCCTCTCTATTCATGTTGGCGGGTCTTTTGGCTATTTCTATCGCCTCTCTAAACTTTCTTTTGAAAGTGAGAGGCTGTTTCGCCAGGACACGGGCTTCTTGAAAAAATATTGGTTTCCCGCACTCGTCTCGGTGTTCCGCCACTGCTGACTTAGTGTGTTGTTTCAGGCGGATATATCTTTCATGTTCCGAGAGCCTTGTGCTAATCGGACGTCCCGCCTGACCTATGTACACTAATCCACACGCACAACCAATTTCATACACGCCAGCTGTGTGTAGTTTGTCAACTGCATCCTTGGTAGAACCGAGCATGTCTGATATTTTGTTTCTGCTTCGGAAAATTGGTTTGATGTCGGCTTTTCGTAGAATTTTGCCAATACGTTCGGTGACCCTTGTACATATGGTAACACAGCAATGCTCTGTGCCTCCTTCTCCTCTTCCCTATTAGTCTTCTCCCTTGTCGACATGGTGCTGTCTATCATCTGCTTCCCATAGCCATTAGTTCCGAAGATGGACCTGAGGCGTTCAAGTTCTGTCTTCAGATGTTCTTCGTCGCTTATCCTGTACGCTCTCTTCGTTAGCGTGTGCAGGGCGGACTTCTTCTGCGTGGGGTGATGGTGGGAGGAGGCGTGAAGGTACCTGTCCGTATTGGTTGGTTTCCTGTACACTTTGTGGCCAAGTTTACCATCAGGTTTTCGATAAACTTCCACGTCGAGAAAAGGCAGCACCCCATTCTTCTCTGTTTCCATTGTAAACTGAATTTTCCTATGCTGTTGGTTAAGGTGCTTGTGGAAGTTCTGTAACTCCTCTTCTCCGTGGGGCCAGATGACGAAATTATCATCGACACAGCGAAGCCAACAATTTGGACGTAATGGTGCGGACTGGAGGGCTGTTTCCTCAAATGCCTCCATGAAAATTTCTCCTGCGATAGGCGATAGGGGTGAGCCCATAGCTACACCGTCAGTTTGTTCATAAAATTGACCTCTCCACTTGAAATAGGTGGTCGTCAGACAGTGGCGCACAAGCTCACATATATCAGGTGACACGCGTTCTTCTAGGATGTTCACAGTATCTGACACTGGGACATTCGTGAATAGGGATTTGACGTCGAAATTAACCATCAGATCTTGGTCCGTAACACGCATTTCCTTTAGGAGAGACACGAAGTGAGTGGAATCCTTAACGTAGGACTCTGATGCACTAGGTGTCAGAGCCTAGGTGCCAGTTCTTTCGCTAGGTAGTAGGTCGGCGAATTTATACTGTTTACTATGGGCCTTAAGGGGAAGTCGGTCTTGTGTACCTTCGGTACACCATATATCCTTGGTGCCTGTGTCACTTGCGGGATGAATCTTCTGGCCTTGTCGAAGTTGATTCTAGAGTGCTTGAGCAGTGCCTGCGTCGTTTTGATTACCTTGGCCGTCGGATCTCCCTGAAGTTTCTTGTAGATAGGTTCTGCGACAATATCTTCCATTCGTTTGTTGTAATCAGTTGTGTCCAAGACTACAGTGGCGTTGCCCTTATCTGCCTGTACCGCTACTAAGTGGGGGTTGTCCCTGAGTTCCTTGATGGCATGGTATTCCTCAGTGTTGATGATTTCTTCGGTGGCTCTGCTTTATTCAGAACTCTGACCGTTTCCTGCCGGATCTTCTCCGCCTCGGCCTGTGGCAGATGACGTACCGAAGTCTCTACGGATTCTATGATATCTTCTTTTGGAACTCGCTTAGGTGCGACTGCGAAATTCATCCCCTTGGCCAGAATTGCTGTGCTTGCTTCGCTCAAGGTGTGGCTGGAGAGGTTGACCACTGTCCGTCGCCTGTCCAGCGTCAATGTTTCGTCCGTGGCTTTCTGTTGTAGTTTGTCGTACTTTCTCATCTGGCGGTTAGTAATACTATTAGTATAGTAATACTATACTAATTTCGTCATCTGACCCCACGGAGAAGAGGAGTTACAGAACTTCCACAAGCACCTTAACCAACAGCATAGGAAAATTCAGTTTACAATGGAAACAGAGAAGAATGGGGTGCTGCCTTTTCTCGACGTGGAAGTTTATCGAAAACCTGATGGTAAACTTGGCCACAAAGTGTACAGGAAACCAACCAATACGGACAGGTACCTTCACGCCTCCTCCCACCATCACCCCACGCAGAAGAAGTCCGCCCTGCACACGCTAACGAAGAGAGCGTACAGGATAAGCGACGAAGAACATCTGAAGACAGAACTTGAACGCCTCAGGTCCATCTTCGGAACTAATGGCTATGGGAAGCAGATGATAGACAGCACCATGTCGACAAGGGAGAAGACTAATAGGGAAGAGGAGGAGGAGGCACAGAGCATTGCTGTGTTACCATATGTACAAGGGTCACCGAACGTATTGGCAAAATTCTACGAAAAGCCGACATCAAACCAATTTTCCGAAGCAGAAACAAAATATCAGACATGCTCGGTTCTACCAAGGATGCAGTTGACAAACTACACACAGCTGGCGTGTATGAAATTGGTTGTGCGTGTGGATTAGTGTACATAGGTGAGACGGGACGTCCGATTAGCACAAGGCTCTCGGAACATGAAAGATATATCCGCCTGAAACAACACACTAAGTCAGCAGTGGCGGAACACCGAGACGAGTACGGGAAACCAATATTTTTTTCAAGAAGCCCGCGTCCTAGCGAAACAGCCTCCCACTTTCAAACGAAAGATTAGAGAGGCGATAGAAATAGCCAAAAGACCCGCCAACATGAATAGAGAGGACGGGTACAAGCTTCCGAGGTCTTGGCTGCCTGCAATAGCAGGGCTACGGAGCGGCGGCAGAGCCGTGGCGGCCCATGCAGACACGCGGAGAGCCGCAGTAGTGGTCGCGAGTACACAAAGCAATGGCACGCCGCAGCCGGCTTCTGGACAGCATGGAAACAGTGTGACGTCACAGCCATCACCTGTTCGCTATTCGTCCGTCTCCTCCAATGGGGTGGATTAATATAAAGACCAATAGAAAATAGCTATTTCAGCCAATGACAGATAATAAAGGAAACACCAATAAAGCATACCTTTCACCCCTCCTCCTCCTCCTTTTACAGCCAATCAAGTAACGACACGGTTTTCTCGTGCAGCTATTTAAGGAACCAAGTGTGTTCATTTAGCAGTTAACGTAAGGCCCTAATGAAGGCTAGCTGCAACGCTGGCCGAAACATTGGCGCATTTTAAATTATGACGATGCGGTCTGATACCCTGAAGAATTTTATTGAAGAAGACAACGGCCGCGGAAGCCTACGCTTACACTTACAGAGAATGTTGGTGAGGCTGATGGGCCAATAGCTATTCACATCAAGCTGGTTTTTACCGGATTGCGTCATTGTGATGGAAAGACACCATTGCACCAAATCTGGTTGAAGATGACAAGGAGATGTCGCTTGTAGTCAGACGAGAGATCTTTAATCATCTGACTGTGGATCTGATACAGCCAAGGAGCTGTGTCATGGCAATGTGCAAAGGCGCTGAGGAGCTCCCACTCCGTAAATGGGACGTTATAGGGTTCACTGTGGCGTGTAGTGAACGAGAGGACTTCCCTTTCCATATGCTGTTTGAGGGTGCGAAAGGCTGGGTAGTAGTCCTCTGACGCAGAGACTCGAGCATAGTGTTCAGCAAAGTGCTTGGCAATCGCGTTTGTGTTGGTACATAGCATGCCATTGATGGTAACACCAGGGACACATTGGGGTCTGGTTCCCAAAAAGACGTCTGATCTTCATCCAGACTTGGGAAAGTGACGTATGGCACCCAATGGTCGACATGTACCTCTCCCCAACACTCCTGTTTCTGTCGTTTTATAAGCTTGTGTACACGGGCACAAAGCTGCTTAAAGGCTATCAGATGCTCTAGGGAAGGGTGCTGCTTATATCGCTGTAAAGCTTGTCGACACTCAGTTATTGCCTCAGCGACTTTTGGCGACCACCAAAGTCGTGTCTTTCGTGGGGGCACCCTAAAGAGCGAGGGATCGCATTTTCTGCCGCAGAAACGATTGTGGTAGCCACCTGCTCAACCATCACATTGATGTTACCATGTGAGGGAGAGTCAACAGTGGCATCAGAGGTGAAAGTTTCCCAGTCCGCATGGTGTAAAGCCCATCTGGGCAGGCGTCCATGGCATGACGTCGGGGCAGTGACAGGAAGATGGGGAAGTGGTCACTACCACATAGGTCGTCGTTTGCTCTCCAGTGGATAGATGGCAGAAGTCCTGGGCTGCAAATTGATAAATCAATGGCCAAGTAACTACCTCGAGCCACAATGAAATGTGTGGCGGCCCCAGTATTTAAGAGGCAGAGGTCAAACTGAGACAGTAATGTTTCGACATCTCCAACTCTGCCAGTAAGCACATGCCACCCCACAAGAGGTTATGGGCGTTAAAATCTCCCAAAAGTAGGAAAGATTTAGGCGGTTGATCAGTCAGTGCAGCTAATACATTCAGGGGTACTGCACCATCTGGAGGAAGATATGCATTGCAGACAGTTATTTCCTGCATCGCCCATATTCTGACAGCCACAGCTTCAAGAGGGGTTTGAAGGGGCACAGTTTCACTACAGACTGAGTTTAGGACATAAACACAAACTCCACCTGAGACTCGCTTATAGTCGCTACAGTTCCTGTAATATCCCTTATAGCCACAGAGGGCAGGGGTCAGCATTGCCAGGAACCAGGTTTGCTGGAGGGTAATGCAGAAAGCAGGTGTAAAGCTTAACACTTGCCTTAGCTTAGCCAGGCAGTGGAAAAAACCACCACAATTCCACTGGAGGATGACATCATTGTCAGACTGGGAAGGCATGGAACATTCAATGAGGCAGTTTACGCCTCAAGGTCACCTGCTGCCACCGAATTTTTGCCTGAGCAGTCTATATCCATTGTGTCTGAGGGTCCGGCGAGATCCAGGTCCTCAGCTGACGCCAGAATCTCCACACCCTCCTCAGGCGCAGAGCTTGTAGGTAGCAGTGGTGTGGGTGCCACTGCAAGTTCCTAACTCTTGGGGGTATTCTTTTTCGATTCCCCACACTGTTCATTGGGTTTCCGTGGCTGGGAGGATTTCACTGAATCACTCTTCTGGATGGAGGATGAGCGTGAAGCCCTATGACCAGCTGCTTTTGGGCTCTTCAGCCATTGGCGGGTGTCATCTTTCCCACTAGCAGAAACCTGGGAAGGGAGTGACCCAAGAGACAACATCCTAACGACAGGAGCCTAAGAAGCCTTATGCTTCTCTGGCTCAGAAGTGGGGACTGAAATCCCTGATGGTTGGGGGGGGGTGTTGCTCCCAGCTCCCAAAGTAGGTGGTGAGGGAGCAACAGGAATTCGAGGAACTGATGGGGAGACAACTGTTCTCGTAGTGGTGGTGTATGAGGTAGTCATAGCCACAGGATGTAGGCACTCAAATTTCCTCTTAGCCTTAGTGTAGGTCAGTCGGTCCAGGGTCTTATATTACATGATTTTCCCCCCTTTCTGTAAAATCCTGCAGTCTTGCGAGCAAGGTGAATGATGCATTCTGCAGTTGACACAGATGGGAGGCGGGGCACATGGAGTATTGGGATGTGATAGTCGTCCACAATCTCGACAGGTGGGGCTGGAAGTACAGCGGGAAGACATTGCCAAACTTCCAGCACTTAAAGCATCACATCAGGGTAGGCATATATGGCTTGACGTCACAGTGGTAGGCCATCACCTTGGCCTTCGCAGGCAATTTGTCACCCTCGAAGGCCAAGATGAAGGCACCAGTGGCAACCTGGTTATCCCTCGGACCCCGATGGACGCACCGGATGAAATGAACACCTCGCCGCTCTAAATTGGCATGCAGCTCATCATCGGACTGCAAAAGAAAGTCCCTGTGGAATATAATACCCCAGACCATATTTAAGCTCTTATGAGGTGTGATGGTAACAAACATCCTTCAACTTGCCACAAGCGAGTAATGCCCATGACTGTGCAGAGGATGCTGTTTTTATCAAAACTGACCCAGGGCACATTTTGGATAAGCCCTCCAGCTCCCCAAACTTGTCCTCCAAATGCTCCTCAAAACACTGAGGCTTCGTGGACATGAAAGATTCCCCATCAACTCTTGTACATATAAGGTACCGGGGTGAATAAGCTTCACTGCCATCCTTAGCCTGGTGTTCCTCCCATGGTTTGGCCAGCGAGGGGAACGATTTGGGGTCATATTTCTTCGCATTAGACTTTGCCTGCTTAGAGACTGTTGGTGGCAGACCACCAGCAAGAGACTGCTACACTTCACGGCGTGTCATTCACCGTGATGTCACCCACTCCAACCAGGGGCCGTCCCCATGGACGCCACCCAACCGCAGCAAAGGCCACCTGGCAGGATGGCCGTTGCTTGGAGTACCAATGCCCCAGGGTGACGGGCATCTACTCCTTGGCATATGTGGGGAGTTAAGAGCACAGGCATCAGCAGAGCGATCCCTGTGTTGTCAGGGGGCTACAACCAACAGGGTACATGGCAGCCCCACCATAACAGACTGGCTACTGGGCTGGATATGAGGTGTAAGAAGTCCATGGTCATCGTCGGCACAGAAAGTGATACTGCATAGTACATGATGGAAAATGCACCCAGGAAGGTGTCCTCGCCAAAGATGGAGAATGGGTGGGACTGCAATGTGACGAAGAGAAAGTGGGCTAAAGTACTCAATGCACAATGGACATGATGCACCATGTAAGGCACCCTTCCCAAATTGGCTCACTCTTCGGGAAAATTTTGAAAAATGGAGGTCAGACCTTACAGGGGACCATCACATAAAGGTCGAAACTTGTGAGACTCCTTTATAACAGGCAGGAATATGTCAGGCTTACTTTAATCCCCGGGCCCGCAGGGGGGTAACAGGCTCAGGAAGAGAATGCCTATGATTGTATATTTGACCACTTTCTTTTGTTTGATCCTGCAGGGCAAAGTGCGTGAACAGGGTGGTCATCTGTGGACAACTTATGAAAGTAGGTGGCCCATCCAGCTTTTCTCATTGCTGTAACATCATTCAGAGGTGCAGTTCATCTAATGGCCAGTCCATAATATCTCTGAAGAAGGTCTATTTCAGTTTCCATCAATCTGCCTTGGCCAGACAGTGATTTTCCATCAGACAGCAACTTTCTTTTCATTTCTCTTTGTAGCTTCCTCAATCTAGCACCCATCCCCTTTTGCACATGTCCACAATACTTCTGTTTTGTTACCAACGTATCACCATAAACATTGAACTCTTTCATTTTATTGAAAACTTTTAGAGTCCCCATCGCCTAGGTACTTTGTATATCTAACATTATAAATGGGCATCGACCTCTGAAATATTTTTAGAGCCCCATCACACTCCATACCTCCACTGTAACCATCATAATTCTTAGAACACTAATGTTCAGTTATCCTTCAGTGTTACCATGGTGGGTGTGGCAGTACTTAGATAAGCGCTCAACATCAACAACTTTTCCATCTCCAGAGAAGTAACACTGACCAAAGCATTCAAGGAACGATGTCCTCGATGTTCCCATGTCCCATGAAGTGCAACAGAAATGTCCCTGGTTCCATTAATATATACAGTTTCTTCTACTGCAGGTTTCATAGACACAACCATCAAGGCATCTAAAAGCATTTTTATGTACTTGCTGAACCTACTGGGAGGAGGAGGAAGGTTCATCAAACCACAAAACGTTTGAGCAGCCTTTGTTCCTTTTCCTATTGCACACATTGCATGCACTAACCTCAGATTCACATCATATGAATTACCGGTATGCACAATGTTTGAAGTCATTTTCGAGGTAGATTTATTGCAGGATCTACACAGAACAACTAATTTTGACATTAAACCCTTCCTGCTACTTTGTTGTTCACTTATTTCCAGACAGTCTACACCATCACTTTTTTTACATTTCGCCACTTCCCTTTTCAAAGAATATAAGATGCCCACATCATCATCATCATCATCATCATCATCATCAACAAATCCACTACAAACAGCGTCATTGTTAACACAAACATCTGGATCAACAGGAGGCGTGCCATGTGGAGTTCCTTCCCTGAAGAACTGATACATAGGTTACTTTCAACAGTGTGGCTTGCTTTGTTTTTGAACTGGTTACCACGGAATTTCTTTTTTAATGAATTTCTTGATGTGTGACGTATTTCGTATTTATTGCACACTAAACGATATGTACTTCCACAAATATATGTAGCACTTGGGCAACAGACATTCAGGAACACGTGAACAAACTGCTTCAGTGAAACAAAAGTAAATACTAGCAAAGAGAGTCATTTACAGACACTAGAAACCTGCCCTCTTACCAACATATAAAATGTAGCATACGTATAATCACTAGAAACAGAAAGTTCACAGTTCTTTTCGAAATAATACTGGTTTCTGTAACAAAAATAATGGGGGCGCGGTAGCATACATGACTGTAACTTTAAAATCTGGTATACATAGGTCATTTTTTCGTTTGAAACCCTATACTGTATATATCAATGCAATCAGGAAATATTATAGAATTTAATAAAGTCATAAAAAATTTCGATTTTTCTACCATTTATAGGTACCCTGTATCTGAGCCGTGGTTCGCCTTTTCTGGCACACCAACTCTTTGGCAGTACTATCGATTATCCGGCTGTACTACTATCTTTGCCCCTGTTGTGATCTGGTGGCGGGTATTTGGGGTAGGAGAGATGGTCGTCGGACTTTCTACGGAGTGCTAGGGCGTGCTTGAGGGGACGACGGAGCAAACACCGGGGGCTCAGTCAGTGGTGGCGCGGCCAGTTTACCTTGCAAGACGGTCGCGAGTTTGTGGTGGACATGTCTGATGTCAACTTCGGGCACTGCTCGTCGCATTGCTTAGGGGCCTGTTTTCTCAGAGAAATGTCTAAAAAAAATGGCTCTGAGCACTATGGGACTTAACTTCTGAGGTCATCAGTCCCCTAGAACTTAGAACTACTTAAACCTGACTAACCTAAGGACATCACACACATCCATTCCCGAGGCAGGATTCGAACCTGCGACCGTAGCGATCACGCGGTTCCAGACTGTAGCGCCTAGAACCGCACGGCCACGCTGGCCGGCTTTCTCAGAGAGACCCATCCCTCAAGACCATCTCATTGATATATACTTCCTTATATACGTGCACTTATTGAATGCACTCACTCAACAGTAATTGGTTTGTGTATTTTATCGATTTATTAACATATATTGATTGATGTTTGGTTGGTGTTTGCCATGTCTCCTGTGGTTTGTGTTCCAGTTTCTGCGAGTTGGGGTGCGTGGGTGCGGCGCCATGTTCCGCACAGAAGCTGTGACGTGCCGTCTAATGGGAAGTGACTCATGGCTGATCCCCGACATTTAGGTGGTGTTTGGACTGCTGGTCGGCTGCTTCCGGCATTTAAGTCAAGTCATGCTTGCCCAGGGCAGCCTGGGGTCACTGTCTGATAAACATAGCCTATTTCATGTGTTGTTTGTTTTTTTCCTTTAAAGAAAGGGGTTTTAAAATTTTTGAATATGAATTATTATAGTCACGTGTTGTGCTGGTTGGGTTTTGGGGGTTCTATACGTACTGATGCTTTTTGGTAAATCACCTTCATATTGTAAATCTTTTTAAAAAAAATTGTGTCATTTTTTTAAAATCAGTTTCGTACTGAAATTTATTTGAAATCTTTGTGGGTCATGTCTTTAAGTCTATTGGTAATTGCTATCTGCTGTCTTGCTTGAGAAGCAAGATATTTGTAATATTTTATAAAAAGATGCCTACGTTGATAGTCTTTTACCCGTTTCGAATAAACAATGAAATTGGTAGTTGTTTAAGGAGTGACATTACAGGGGCCTTGACCTTCCATCCTAGGTGTACCCCTCATCCCCACTTCCTAAGTAACAGTATCCTTAATAGCCGATTCAATTATGTCTTTATGTCGAAGTTTACGTCTACCCGAAAAAGTAAAAGCTCTCTGATCCTGCTCAGTGGTTCCTCATTCTTCAGTACAAGGGTAGGTAGTAGAGCAGTGGACTCATCCAGCATTTTATTCAGTACGTTTTGAAATAAGTGTAAGTACCTATCCCAATATTGATGCTTCCTGTGACAATAAAGTTTACAAAGCTTATTAATTTCTTTCATAATGCGTTTAGATGGGTTACCATGTGGAGAGTAGAACGAAATAAAAACAGGTTTGATTTTACGATTCCGAAGCATGCGTGACCAAATAGAAGATCTGAATTGTGGTCCGTTATCTGAAATGTCCTTGCCAAAGGCTTTGGATACAGAGCATCCAGTGGCTTTACGTAATGGTGTGAAACAAACAAATTTTGAAGTAAGTTCAACAGCGACGAAAACGTACCAAAATCCATTCAATGCTTTAACAAGGGGTCCCAGAAGAGTATCTGCAGCTAATTCTTTTAATCCAGTAAGAATAATAGGAAATAATGTTGCACCATGTAAGACGGTAGACGGTTTAGCTTCTTGACAAAGTTTGCAAATAGAACTCTCCTAATTCTCTTTTCCATGTTGTTAAAATAACAAGTCGTCTGAAGTATAACATAACATTTTCGTGGACCAAAATGTGTGTATCTGAAATCCATGTACCAGATGAGCTTATTAACAAAAGCGTCATGAATGCAAAAAACCCGTAGCTTGTCATCAATAGTGCAACGTCTGAAGAGTACCGTATGTTATTTCTAACCAGATAATAATGACAAATGTGTGTGTGTGTTTTTATGCCATTTACTTTTAATATCTTTCCAAACCGGATCCTTGTCTTGCTCATGAGCAATGTCCCTTAAAGATGCAGTGACGAAGTTTTAGAAAGCTACATTTTGAATGTAAAGAATACTGGAATTTTTCTCAAGGTTAGCTTCTGTGTAGCTTTTCTCAACGCCGGCCGGTGCACGTGAAAGTGCGTCCGCAACAATGTTTTCTGTACCAGGAATGTAGACTATTGTGTAGCGGAGTTCTTGCAGAAATATGCCCAATGTTTCAATCTGTCATGATTTAATTTTGAAGACGAAAGAAATTGCAATGCACGATAACAACTATAAACTTTTACATGTTTGCCAGAAAGAATGAAACGAAATTTATCAAATGCCCAAACGATAGCTAAAGCTTGCAGTTCAATGACGGAATAATTTTTCTCAGGTTTTGTTAGTACGCGGCTAGCAAAAGCGATGGTTTTCTGAACAGTAATGTCATTTTCTATAACTTCTTGAAATAAATGGACACCAAGACCAACTTTAGAAGAGTCTATGCTACGACAGAAATCCTTCCTGTGGCAGATCTGGGTGAGCTAAGATTGGCGCGTTAAGTAGCGCTTCTTTCAGAGAATCAAATTCCAACTGTGCATGTTGTCCCAGTTCGAAACAGTGTTTTTGCCAGTGAGAGAACAAAGTTCTGGAGTTACTAGAATTTGCATATCCAGGAAACGACGGTAGAAATTCACGAGACCTAGAAAACCGCGAGCTTGGCTTTTTGAGGATGGAACAGCAATCTGCTTGCTTCCAACTTTTCAGGATCTGGCTGAATGCCCTCAGAAGAAATAATGTGAGACAAAAACTTCACCTTTATCCTACCGAATTCAGATTTTTTCGAAGTTAACTATAACCCCAGATTCAGCAAAAATACGTAACAAACTGTTGCGGAAACGATTATGTTATTCCCAAAAGGCTTCAGCTATTAAAATATCGTCCACGTTCGAGGTGATGTGTCGTTTAAAAAACTCAGGCAATACGGAATTTAGCCCACGAATGAATGCTGCCAAAGAAATGTTCAAACCAAAAGGACGTTTTCAAAACTGACAACGCCGAAATGTTCTGGATGAAGTTCAATTCTCTAAAAGCTGAATCTAAGATCAATAGAAGTCAACACTTTTACGCCATTGATATTTTGAAGTTCTTCCAGCGTTTGCGGCATGTCTGTTTCAGGAATGATTATAGTATTTATTTGTCTGGAATCTAAGACGAACCTGATCGATCCGTTTTTCTTCTAAACAACATGTAATGGATTATTGTATGAGGTTACCGCTGGTTAAGTAATGCCCTCGTCAAGCATAGATTGTATTTCCGTTCCAATACGGTCCCTATAATGTGTCGGAATTACGTATGCTCACGAACACGAAATTTGTACTGAAATCCCTTAATTGTTCCTATTTTGTGTGTAAAATCTGTGGAATGTGATTGTAAGATATCAAAAAGGTCCTGCCAATCAGTGTCATTACAGCTCTCAACTGTTTGGATTTTTTCCTGAATTAAAACGTTAGTATCTAATACATGATCAATACTACACCTGCCAGTATTTGCAAAGTGATCATTAGTGTCAAATTCCGTCGGAAGTTCCAAACTGTGATCTGACAAAAGGTTATAAAGCCGATTGATTTCCTCGTCCTGGTTTGAAAGTCAATCTTCAAATTTCAAAACTATTCACTTACCTTCTTTCTCTAAACTTACTTCAGCTTCGTCAAAGTTTGAAATAGCTTTATACTCATTCAAAAAATCTATACCTAATATAATCTCCGTCGATAATAATGTAACAATAAGAAAATTCATAATAAATATGTGGCTTTGGCGAAAGAGTTCTAAGTTAGTTTGTTGGCGTACATCTACACTTTTTCCAAAAACTACACCTTATAATTTAATTTTACTTAAAGGAAGTGTGGGCAATTATTCGATTTGTTGCATTTAGTAAAAGCTGTTTGACTAATTACCGAAATAGGAGTGCTGGAGTCAAGTACTGCTGTAAATTTTATGTCATTTGTTATGATGGGACTTACAGGATATGCAGTATTGTTCCATGTCATGTTCCTGGAGTAAGATGTCCCTAATGCCTTCCATTTTCACATAACTGATAGTCATGGTAGGTACGTCATATCTCATGAGTACGTTTTGTAGCTGCCTGAGTTGCAAGTCATTGTCTATCTCTTTGTTGTCGCGCGTCGTTAATGGGATTTGGAAGTTTAATTTGTACAATTTCAATTTGAATCACGCCAGTTCTGGTTAAATCCAGGTCTGTTGTCATGACTATAACGTCTGTTGTCGGTAATTTCTGTAGTTTCTTTCTTGTCGATTGGGTGGTGGAGAATTTCTCTCGGAGTCGTTAATTACGGGGTGGACTGTTGCGCCTGAAGTCATTTTGTCTCGCTCGATAATAATTATTCTGGTTCCCATATTGTCTATTTCTACAGTTGTCTCTGTCTTAGTTATTACCACGGAAATGTGATCTTTCACTGTAGTTATTGCTTTTCTGCCAATGTTTGTCATCCGGTTGGTGTCTGTTTTGGTGACAATTTGCGTTATAACGGTAGACTTGTGTTCGGTTATGTTTCTGTCGTCACGAAATTGAGCCGGATGTGACCTTTGTTGTTTTTATGTTTTCGCATCATGTGATTGTCCATGACGATTTCCAGTTCTTGTAAAAGTCCCTGAAAAGCTTCAATATCATCTTTACAACGTCCAGCCAAAATAACATGTCTTAAGTGTTCAGGCAATTTAAAGTTCCGAGAGGCTGTACGGGTTTGACAAATACTGATTCTTGTGTAACATATCTTCAAAATATTTTACAGGGTTGGAAAATTTAGACTGTTCGAAATCCTTCATCATTATAACACTGTGGTTTACTCGATCTCGTGTAGCCTGAGACCTTAATGCAGAAAGGAAGGAATCGTAAAAATCTCCTTCACTGTGACAGTGGCGAATAACCGATCGCATTCTTACAGCTGGTTTATTTTATAAATAGCCACACACAGATTCTAATCTATGCTTTAATGACCAATTAGGCGGAAAACAATGAGAAAATTGATGAAGCCTAACTGGTGGAGGTATGTCCTTACTATAATTCTTGAATGTTTTAAATTTACGCGTTGTGATCAAGAGCTTATAGTCAAAGTCATCGTGTCGGCGAGTCACATATCGGTCACTGCTACGTCGTGCCGGCGGTTCCAGCTCAAGGCTCGGTGCACCCTGCCGACTCTCTTCAAGATCTCCGAAATACCTTGTAGTGTTACCGTGTGACTTTTCCGTATTTCTAAATCCCTCTTCCCATGTCAGAGCCCGAGTATCCTCTGAAATATGTAATTCGTGTATCAGCTGTGCCAACTGATCTTGTACTCCCCGTATTTCTCTTTTGTGTTGCGTATTAATTTCTTTCTGACTGTTTGAATTTCCTAATTTTCTCGTACTACTCTATGTCAGCAAAGGCTACCGGTCTTGTATCATTCAAATCATCATCTACCTTCGTAGATAAATTTGTTAACTGATCCGAAAGTTCGGCTATTTTTCCCAAAATGTGCTGATTTCCCGTGTTTTTTTCTGAGACAGGTTTTAGAGTGACCATTTGTGTCGTAATCGTATCTACTGTGTCCTTTAAGTTTTCCTTATTTTTAACAAGTTGCGCAACCATATCGGCAGATGCAACAGAGTCAATTTTAGCCTGCAAGGTGTCGCAATTTTCGTGTACAGTGGTCTGCAGTTCTTTTATTGTTGCTTCATGATTCTGTAATGTGTCTTCATGTCGCGAAAAAAATAGGCTGAAAATGCTCACAAATTTTTGTATTTACTTCTTCAGAAATGTTTTGATATTTCGATTCGATTTTGTGATGTCAGCGATTAAATCTTCACGTGTTTGTTTAATTTCGTCAATTGTGTCTAACTTTTGAAGTTGTTGCTGTGTTTGTTTCTGATTTTGTTCATTGCGTCTAACTTTCGAAGGTTTCGGTCTGTTTGATCGAATTTTCGAATTAATTGCAATAACAACGTCTTAGTAACTGAAACATGTTCCTCTGTGTTTTTTGTCAGTGCGTTTGTACTGACAATATTCGTATTTTTAAAATCGGAGAATGTGTCTTGACTTCATTGAGAAAAGTGTATTGATGCAAAGTGTATTGGTGAATCTACGGTATTTCAAGGATTTTGTTCTGTTATTTAGCATTCCTGAGCTAAACTGTTACCGACCGATCGATCGATCGTCAACAGTTCCGGTTCAAGGATTGTTTCAATTTCTACCCAGTTATTCACCGTATGGCCCATGTCCCTATGCACTATTACCAAATTATTGTTTTGAACATTTGTCACTTCGTCGCTAGGTGGTGCTAACAAGCTACCCTCATCGTCATTGTCATTTCTCAATTTGCTTTGCAGCCTAGTCTTACGCTTTTCACTCGCCATGATTATCACACTATTTTACACAATAACACAAAAAACAATTTGAAAAAGCAAAAATAAGAAGAAACACCAAAATTGACTGAGAATAAAACATATGTAATTAGTTGCAAAAGCGACTTCGAGATACTTAGTGCAAACCCGCATGCATGCCACAACTACTGTGCTCATGACAATACAGTAAAAAAAATTTTCAAACTACAACTACAAAGGAAATTTCACACATGCAATTACGCGCTAGCAGTAAACAACAGCTAATTTCTAATCATGCACGAATTATTGAAACTACAAGGAAATCAGAAGATTACAGTGAAGTATCCTCGGCTAAGGGTCGTCAGGTGAAACTAACTTTTTAATTATTATTTTTTTTTTAAATTAAAACACTGACCTACAGAAACTTCCTTGACAAAGACAACTCAAACTTAAACTAGTAATTTATTATCCCTAATATAAAGCCCAACGCAATCTGACTGCTATACATTGATAACATGACTTCCAATAATTACCACAAAAGAGTGGCCCAGAACTGCAAGAAATCCTAACAATCATACAAGTCCAAAAAATATGAAATTAAAGAAATATGAAACTACCTGCAACTCTTAATTGCCTAAACTCATTTCAATCTCTAATCCCGATAGTGGAAACCCCATTCTTTTTCATAAGTCACTTATCCCCCAGAAAATTTTCATAACATGAACTACAGCAAGTAGCAACAACAGCCAGTTAAATAAAAAGATTCTAACTACTACAGACTAACTACTAGGAGTCATATGATTAGCAAAATGGCTCTAAGCACTAAGGGACTTAACACCTGAGGTCATCAGCCCCCTAGACTTAGAACTACTTAACTCTAACAAACCTAAGGACATCACACACATCCATGCCCGAGGCAGGATTCGAACCTGCGACCGTAGCAACACAGCGGTTCCGGACTGAAGCGCCTAGAACCGCTCGGCCATACTGCCGGCCATATGATTAGCAAAAGATTGTTGAAGAGCAAACAATGTATTAGAACATTTTACCTTATTCATGCGACATCCAGTTCCAAAAATTATATAGTCGTCAATTATTGCACTACCCAAACATTATCAACAACATCCATCCTCATACATTTCCGTACGTATTTTCTTATAAACACATGATTTCATCTTACTTTACAATGCATGTCCTACAAACATAGTATCATATCCATACGCTTTCCTATCCACTCGCTAACTGCTAGTCCGTCCAACCACAGAATCTCTTGCTGAGGGCGCCTAGCGTTGTCAGCGATATTAACACAGTCTATAGCGCCGCCAACAAATAGACAGGCTAGTTACAAGTGTAACAAATAGTCCTACCATGCCATTTTCTGAACATCTGGTAGAAAACTGAAAAATTATCAATATTAGTAATTTTCACTCTGTCGAAAAGATTGCGGATTCGTTTTTTAATGAGAGAAATTGAGGAGATGTTAGACTTTATTGAAAGCGAATTAGATAGCCAACAGTGATTAACCAACAGTGAGAGGTGATACGGTGAACTCAGATTTCTGTGCAATGGAAAAAGAACTGAAATTATACCCTCCTGGAGCCATGTACCTAACAATATGGGTGGCAAGAGCAACTTGTTGCTCAAAAATATTCCTTCTGAGATCATAAGTTGAGCTATCCATTGAAAATAAAAATGCATTGAGAGATGCCTCTCTCTCCTTTGTAATGTCTATATCAAATGATCGCTTCACTGCAGCGGAGCTGTAAAAGCTGCTCATCAGGATCTCAGTTTTTTTTTAACCTGAAGCCATATGAGAAGGTAAGTTCCAAAGCAGTCACAAGAAAATTTTATCCTCGTTTTTAGTATTTATCTGAACCGTTATCTCTCTTATCGTTCTTTCATGATTAGACATGTAAACCAATGTCAAAATGGTGGCAAATCTGCACAGATAGAATCTACAAATTTAAAAGGTATTATTACTTGTTTCTGGAGAATTGGAGGCGTCATTACATGGTAAGTTTAAAATTATTCTGATCATCATTTATTATTAATTTTTGTTCGTTAATTTATATCTCCTGATTAAATCTGATCATTTCAAAGAAAATATTAGCTGGCTTCCTGTATTGCAAGAGCAATGATCTGCTTTTCTTTTCTGAAGATTGTGAACGGACACTAGTTTCATTCAAGAATGCCTTTCAACATGGACGACCAGGGCTTCATATTTAGGGGCTAAAGGATAGTTAAGGACTTAAAAGCTATTAATGAGTCTACTGAAAGTTGTCAGTGACTGTAGATGAGGAGCAGAAGGAATCTGTATTGGGTCGTGTTCAAGATCATCGTAGATTGAAAGAATGCAAGAATGAGAAAACATTCTCTAGAATAGTCAACATACCCTAAGAAGCAAACGGTATTTAATTCTGATTTTATGCAGTCCTCAATAACCTTTACACTAACTAAAAATACAAAACCTAAAATTCCCAATATTAAAATCTGTCGTTCTAGTCGGCATGGGTTAACGTCACCCTATAGAAATGAATTTTTTTTTCAGAGTAAATCTAACCAAATAGAAAACATTTAAGGGCTGAGTAAAATTTTTAGAAAAAAAAAATTTTTTGCGGCAAAATAAAGAACACCCTAATGACTGTCCATATGCTACTTTTCGCTTCGACGAACTTTTGTTCGTTTGGTTACTATTAAATATGCAATGTTGCTCTTTTCACTTTAGTTTCAGCTTTATAACATGGCTGTCAAACGACTTCGTGTCTTTTTCATGCTTCACACTTTCGCTCGGCATATGCGTCTGCCTATCTAAATCATACTCTTTGAACTTTGCCTACTGATGCTTGAAGTTCAAGAGTAACAGATAAGACAGTTGGCACAACAGCGTCAGTCGGAAATAAAACTAATACAGCTAAGATAAACATGTTTAAGTACCGCGTCAGCAGATCCCAGTGCGTATCGATTCTGTGTTTAAACACTAAAATGGATGGCAGGTGTTTGAATGTCAGCAGCGAATACTCAGCAGACCCTGAGCCCCGTTTCCGCAGATTGTCGGGAAGGAATACCTACGTCTCGGTTGAGCAGGTTGTCTGCCAATTGTATTGCAGTAGCCTCCTTGATACGTAATCCCTATAGGATGAGGTTGTGCTAGTATCTTGACTTTACCGTTATCCATGAAATGGCCAGAGGATATACAAAGTCCAGTCGCCACAGATCTGTTGCGCCGTAGAATGTGGTTGTCTGGTTGCTATTAAATGCACCGTTCTTGTACACTGTGTTTGATTTGTCCTAACTGTTACCACACTAATAAGAATATTTATAGCTACCTGCCTTTTGTAAAAGCGGATCATCCTTTGCAGACCTCACACGGTGGGTGGAAGATCAAATCCACTTTATGCCTATTCTTTATTTGGTTAGTTTCTTATTATGTCCCATAGATGTCGGTGGGATTGGTGTCGTGCGATCTGGGTGGCCAAAATCATTCGCTCGAACTGTCCAAAATGTTCTTCAAATAAATCGCAAACAACTGTGGCCCCCTGACATGGCGCATTGTCACCCATAAAAATTCTGTTGTTTGAGAGTACGAAGTTCATGACTGTCAGCAACCATTTCCAATCAATGATTGGTTCAGCTGGACCAGAGGACCCAGTCGATTCCATGTAAACACAGCCCACACCGTTATGGAGCCACCGCCAGCTTGTGCAGTGCCTCTTTGATAAACTGGGTCCATGGCTTCGTGGGGCCTGCGTTGTACTCGAACCTTACCATGAGCTCTTACCAACTGAAATTTGGGTTCACCTGAGCACTCCACGGTTTCACAGTCGTCTAGGGTCCAATCGATATGCTCACGAGGCCAGGAAAGTCGCTGCAGACGATGTCGTGCTACCGTGGCCCGTTCTGGCCAAATCTCGCCGCACTGTCTGGAATACGTCTCATACTGATTTCTGCAGTTATTACAAGCAGTGTTGCTACGCAAACGCCGCTGTTTTCGGTCATTAGGCGAAGGCCGTAGGCCACTGCGTTGCCCATGGTGAGAGGCAATGCCTGAAATATGGTATTCTCGGCGCACTCTTGATACTGTAGATGTCGAAATAGTGAATTCCCTAACAACTTCCGAAATGAATTGTCCCATGCGTCTGGCTCCAACTATCATTCCGCGTTCTAAGTCTTAATTCCCGTCGTGCGACCATAATCACGTCGTAAACCTTTTCACACGAATCACCTGAGTAGGACTGACAGCTCTGTCAATGCACCGCCCTTTTATACCTCGTGTACGCGATACTGGCGCCATCTGTAAATGTGCATATCCGCGTACCATGACTGTCACCTCAGTCTAATATTCCCCAGAATTTCATACATTCCGCAAGAAAATTCACAAGAATACGACGACTTTTTCGTAGGACCCAATGCCCCTCCCCCCTTAAGACAAGAAGCCGCACGGTATTTTTGAATGGAAAATAAACTTCAGAAATGTTCACATGCAGCTATGTTACAGAACTTTTAATATTTGAATCAATGGCGATACCGACGCTGTCTGGAAATTTTAAGAAACTTGTTGTTGTTGTTGTCTTCAGTCCAGAGACTGGTTTGGTGCAGCTCTCCATGCTACTCTATCCTGTGCAAGCTTCTTATATCCTAGTACCTACAGCCTTCTGAATCTGTTTAGTGTATTCATCTCTTGGCCTCCTTCTACGATTTTTACCCTCCACGCTGCCCTCCAATACAAAATTGGTGATCCATTGATGCCTCAAAATATGTCCTACCAACCGATCCCTTCTTATAGCCAAGTTGTGCCACAAATTTCTCTTCTCCCCAATTCTCCCTCATTAGTTATGTGATCTACCCATCTAATCTTCACCATCCTTCTGTAGCACCACATTTCGAAAGCTTCTATTCTCTTTTGGTCCAAACTATTTATTATCCACGTTTCACTTCCATACATGGCTACACTCTATACAAATACCATCAGAAATGATTTCCTGACACTTAAATCTACACGCGATGTTAACAAATTTCTCTTCTTCAGAAACGCTTTCCTTGCCGTTGCCAGCCTACATTTTATATCCTCTCTACTTCGACCATCATCAGTTATTTTGCTCCCCAAATAGCAAAACTCCTTTACTACTTTAAGTGCCTCATTTCCTAATATAATAGCCTCAGTATCACCCGATTTAATTCGACTACATTCCATTATCCTCGTTTTGCTTTTGTTGATGTTCATCTTATATCCTCCTTCCAAGACAGTCCATTCCGTTCAGCTGCTCTTCCAAGTCCTTTGCTGTCTCTGACAGAATTACAATGTCATCGGCGAACCTCAAAGTTTTAATTTCTTCTCCATGGATTTTAATTCCTACTCCAAATTTTTCTTTTGTTTCCTTTACTGCTTCCTCAATATACAGATTGAATAACATTGGGGATAGGCTACATCCCTGTCTCACTCCCTTCCCAACCACTATTTCCCTTTCATGCCCCTCGACTCTTATAACTGCCATCTGGTTTCTGTACAAATTGTAAATAGCCTTTCGCTCCCTGTATTTTACCCCTGCCAACTTTAGAATTTAAAAGAGAGTATTCCAGTCAACATTGGCAAAAGTTCTCTAAGTCTACAAATGCTAGAAACGTAGGTTTGCCTTTCCTTAATCTTTCTTCTAAGATAAGTCGTAGGGTCAGTAATGCCTCACGTGTTCCAACATTTCTACGCAATCCAAACTAATCTTCCCCGAGGTCGGCTTCTACTAGTTTTTCCATTCGTCTGTAAAGAATTCGCGTTAGTATTTTGCACCTGTGACTTATTAAACTGATAGTTCGGTAATTTTCACATCTGTCAAAACCTGCTCTCCTACCAACCGAATTTACGAGATTTACTGCAAATATAGAAAAAAATGACATAAAATAACGTCCTGCTGCGATGCTGCTGTCGTGAGAACCACTGGAGAAACCTTGACAGCTGTTAATTAACCGCCAGCTGGAGTGGCCGAGCAGTTCTAGGCGCTACAGTCTGGGGCCGTGCGACCACTACAGTCGCAGGTTCGAATCCTGCCTCGGGCATGGATGTGTATGATGTCCTTAGGTTAGTTAGGTTTAAGTATTTGTAAGTTCTAGGGGACTGATGACCTCAAAAGTTAAGTCCCATACTGCTGAGAGCCATTTGAACCATTTTTGTTAATGAACCACGTTCGAAATATCTCTAGTACAGATTTCACTCGCAACGAGACGACAAATAAGTATACAATCAGTTGGTATTGTTGTGCCACTTACCTTTTCTTCATAGTTCTTCAAATGGCTCTAAGCACTATGGGACTTAACATCTGAGGTCATCAGTCCCATAGACTTAGAACTGCGACCGTAGCAGCAGCGCGATTCCGGACTGAAGCCCCCAGATCGGCTTGGCCACAGCGGCCGGCTCTTCTCATCCTTTATGAATTGCTGATTAGACCGTGTAAGTCTTAATATTCGCTCTAATTTCTGAGCGCTGTTTACTCATCTTTACTCTGTATGTCACATAGAGTCATTCTTAAACACTTATTCCAACATTTTATTATAGTTGAAATTCTGCTTTGTTTAGAAAGTCCCAAATATCACTTCTTAAGTATAAATCTGTCTGAATGTTGAACATGAGGTTCATGTAGAGAGTTAAGGAGTGCTTCTGATTCCACTCTCAGCCTTGCCCATATGTTTCAACGAGAAACTTACGTTCTCCTCGCAGCTCCTATAACATTGGTAGATTCTGCTCCATCATTCTGAGTACTACGAGGATGAAAGAAACATAAACTGGATTTTTTATTTTATCCTCATGTTTCTAAACGAGGAGTAGCGCGATCTCTGTTCGTCGTTACTTTCGATTGTGTTTCACAGCTCGAACGTTGTCCTGCTTTTTCTGCGATCAGAATCGCAATGTCATAGCAAGAGGTAACGTCATCTACTGCGCAACGCATTGTAATCAAGTTTACCACATCAGAGGGCGTAAAACCCTCTGAAATTTTGGAAACACTTGCGGCATACTTCGGGGGCAACACCCTCAGAAATACAAGTGTACGCATGATTCAAACAGTTTTCACAAGGACGAGTACCAGCTTAGACTGTAGCTCACTGACGTCTCTCGAGGACCCGCGTGGCAGAGGAACTTATGGGAGACAATCGCCGAATAATATTTGCTGAAGTTGCTACTGAGCTTGGCATAAGCTATAGTAATGGATTTTGGAAAGTTTTCGCAGGGTGGGTGCTTCGTCTTCTCGCCACAGGGCACAAATTTCATTACCTCGAGATGTGCGAATGGCTACTGGAACGCTACCAAACTGAAGGGGAACATTTTTTGCACTCGATTGTGTCCTGCGATTGAGCGTGAGTGCACCATTACTCGCCGGAATCAGTATGGAATGTCGCAAGAAAAAGACGAATCTCCTCCCATCAAAGTCAAAAACCATCTCTCCGCGGGGAAGGTTCTTGCAATCCTCTTTTTTGTTTTAGAGAAGTTCTCATCGATTTTCTACACGAGCGTGGTTCTGTGAACGCTGCATACTATTGCCAAATTTTGGACCAAATAAAACGTGCATATTGTCAGAAAACGTGGGTGTTTCTAATATGAGATGTTGTGCTTCATGACAACGCTAGATCCCACGCAGCTGCCCGAACACAACAAAAAATTCTGGATCTGTTCTGCACCGCTCTAGAACATTCTCCCTACATTCCGAATTTATCGCCTCGCGATTTTCATTTGTTTGACCACTAAAGGAAGCAGTCGCAGATAGATTTGACGACGATGACACTGTGGAAATGTTCGTGCGCAACTGGCTGCTGTCACAGCTTCGTTCATTTCACGAAAACCGGATGAAAAAACTGCCTATCCGCTGGTAGAAATGTGTTTCCCGTTCAGCGGATTATACAGAAAAATAAGTTCGGGTACATGAATTTTCCTTAAGATTAAATAAACTTATAAAAAGAAATCCGGTTTATATTTGATTCAACCGGCCCAAGTGGCCGAGTGGTTCTAGGCGCTACAGTCTGGAACCGCGCGATCACTACGGTCGCAGGTTCGAATCCTGCCTCGGGCATGGATGTGTGTGATGTCCTTAGGTTAGTTAGGTTTAAGTAGTTCTAAGTTCTAGGGGACTGATGACCACAGCAGTTGAGTCCCATAGTGCTCAGAGCCATTTGAACCATTTTTTTAAGCAATAATTTACGTACACAACTTAACATCGTCTAGAAGATAAAACAATAATAACATCTGCAGGCGTTAAGCGCTACACACAATCTCTATATAACAAAGGAAGCAGAAGAAGATCGTTTTGTTTTGTTCATCTTATATATAGTTACACAAAGATGCAAATATTTTATTTCAATATACTTTTTTCTGCGATATTAATTCTCAGCGACAAGGTCTTTTTCTCATCAGAGTATTTACGTTACAGTTTTTTGTGAATATTAATCTTACATTTCTTCAGAAATGTCTCAAGTCTTGTTTCATTTTATTCGCGTTTTTTAAATGCACTACACACGCACTGTTCGTAAAAATCGCCTAAGGGGCACTACAATAGCTAAACCAGTTAAGTCGATCCCCGTCGTCAAACAGAAAATCCGGGTTCGAGATCCGGTCCGGCACAGATCTTCACTGTCGTCATTGCCTCACACAGATGGTGGCTGTTCGTATTCGCAACTGCAAATACGTTTCATGTATTTCGTAACGGCTGTAGCCGCCGCAGCTCTTCTTAACAACACAGGCATTGTAATATCCTATTGCTTTGAATTTGAACCACATTTGGTCTACACTTACACAGTCAAATTGGAAGGAATGGAGACTGCTTCCTAGGCCTGTTTCACGCGTATGCGGCCCTATTCGGTTCGGTTCGGTTCGTTTTCAGTAATGCCTACAAGCCTGAAACCGTGCTGCGGTTTCTATTCGGTACCTAATACAAACAGTAGGCATCGAATACTCCGTCACGTACAGGTTTCATCATGTTTTTATACGGTGGGAGCTCGTGTACATAGAACAGACAGCAATCGAGGCGAACACTCGATTCAGGTTGTTTTAACCCGATAGCGAGTAGATTATCTCTTATCATTAATTTTTGAAAGTTGTCGCAGTTTTCCTGATAAAATGAGCGGTTATCAGGCGCTGATGGGTATCGGCTGGTTTCAGCAGTACAAGCTAAACTAGTGCTGTGAGACAAAACTTGTGAAAACCGCAAGGATAAATTTAAGGCGCAGGAAGCATGGAAAGACACTTGTGTTAAAAAATTTCAACGACATTCATGAATTTGATGTCACAAAAAAGAAAGATTTGGATAAGCACCGAAAAATTCATTTTTATCGAATAAGAGACATAGTACATCAGGACAATTGGTGAACTCCCCGCGATTTTGAGGAAATTTAAAGGGAAATGATTTTGAAAATGAAGAAAATAACCAATGAAATTTATTTAAAATAGATAACAATTTATAATGCAGTATACGGTTGATTACATTCGCTCATAAATGTATCTTGGGCTTGAAGACGATCCTTTAACTTCACGTGTAATTCGTCAAATGATTCCGTTGATGTCCTGAAGAAATTTAAAAAATTGTCTTCGTGCTCTTGTAGCTTCGGGAAAATGGTGTGAATACTCGAAATTCCTGCCGTTAAGTGATGGGAGGGTGCTACCAGTAAATTCTAGTATTCCTCTGTCGTTTGTTAATTTCTCTATTGAGGAACAACTTGGAACAACTCTGCTTCCCTCCAGGATCACTACTGAACCCATGTACGAAAGGAACAGAACAAATTTTGAACCGTGTGAGAACCGCGTATGTGTGAAAGGATTTCATTCGTTTTCCTTGCAACAGAAAACTAACCAAACCGTATGGAACTGCAAACGTGTGAAGTAAGTCTTAGAAAGGTGTCAAGCGAATTTCTTACTTCCGTTTTTAAATAGAATTATTTTGTTTTAATTTTTGGTGGATTTTCATGTTACTGTATTCAGTTTAGCTACAACGACCTTGTAGTCACTAATACCTGTATCTGTCAAGATGCTCCCTATTTACTCAGGATTATTTGTTGCTAAGGGCTCAAGTATGTTTTCGCAACCGTTTGCACTTCTGATGGGCTCCTGAACTAATTGTTCAAAATAATTTTCTGAGAACGCTTTCAGTAAGATTTTATGCCTAACGCCGGCTTCAAATATGTATTTTCACCAACGTATCGAGGGTAGATTGATGCTACCACCAAGAGCAATTGTATGAGTGGGGTATCTATTTGAAATGACTCTTAAGTTTTCTTTGAACTGTTCAGCAACTCTATCGTCTATACCAAGGGGTCGCTAAATGGAACTAGTTATTAAGCTATTCTGGTTGTCTTATCATGATTTGAGCTTCAGAGCTTACTAATAGCTCTTGGGGCACTAGTTCTTTCCAAACACAACTAAACTAGACAGTTTTCAATCATTTTTCTTTTTTTAGTCTCAGTCTTCTAACTGGTTTGATGCGGCCCACCACGAATTCCTCTCCTGTGCCAACCTTTTCATCTCAGAGTAGCACTTGCAACCTGCGTCCTCAATTATTTGCTTGATATACCCCAGTCTGTCATCCTCTACTGTTTTTACCCTCTACAGCTCCCTCTAGTATCATGGGGCTTATTCCCTGAGGTTTTAGTAGATGCCCTATTATCCTGTCCCTTTCTCTTGTCAGTGTTTTCCGTATATTGCTTTCCTCGCTGGTTCTGTGGAGAACCTCTTCATCCCTTGCCTTATCATTCCATCTGATTTTCAACATACTTCTGCAGCATAATACCTCAAATGCTTCTATCCCATTCTGTTCCTGTTTTCGGACAGTCCATGTCTCACGGCCATAGAAAGTTCTTCCTCAAATTAAGACCTATGTTGGGTATTAGTAGACTTCTTTTGGTCAGGTATGCCCTTTTGGCCAGTGGTAGTCTATATATATATATGCTCCGTCCATCATGGCTTATATGGTGCCTAGGTAGCAGAATTGCTTAATTTTATCTACTTCATCATAAGTTTATCGCTGTTCTCATTTCTGCTGTTTCTCATTACCTTCCCTTTTCTTAGGGTTACTATCAACCCACATTTTGTACTCATTATACTGTTCATTCCAGTCAATAGGTCGTATAATTCTTCTTCACTGTCACTGAGGATAGCAATGTCATCAGCGAATCTTAACATTGATTTCCATTCATCTTTAATTTTAATCCCACTCTTGAAGCTTTCTTTTATTTCCGGCACTACTTATTCAACGTATAGATTTAACAGCAGGGGCTGAAGATTACATAGCTCTCTTGCACGGTTTTTTAATCCGTTCTTGGTCTTCCAGTTTTACTGTTCCCTCTTGGTTTTTGTACATACTGTGTATCAGCCGTCTTTCCTTATACCTTACCCTGTTTATCTCGGGATGTTTTGCATCCTTGTCACATCGTCGAAAGCTTTTTCGTGGTTGACAAATCTTATGAAAGTGTCTTAATTTTTCTTCAGTCTTGCTTCCACTATCGATCGCAACGTCAGAACTGCCTCTCTAGTGCCTTTCCATTTCCTAAAGCCAAACTGATAGCTAACGGATCCTCAGTTTTCTTTTCCATTCTTCTGTACAGCACCAACACCGATTGTTGCTAGGTCTACTTTCCTGTGTTTTTTTCTGCACCTAATCGACTGACGCCCATTATGTAGTTACCAGAGATCATCTAATCTAAAAGACGGCCAGTCCCTCCAAACAGTCCCCGCTACCCGTGTAGCCATTAAGCGGGACCCGCCCTAGTCGAGGAATCTGCAGCCTACGCGGTCGCAGAACTGTCTGAGCTTCTGATTCATATCCTCCACTCGACTTTGTGCCAAAGAAACACCCGAAAAAACTTCACGGCACGAACCAGATAATGTGCCATCACCATTCGTGACTTCTGTTGTTTCGGATTCGGCGATCGTTCATAATCATTTATTTCACTTCTTCGATGATTTCGTCGGTTGTTGATGTGCGGGAGCGTCTAGGACGTTCGTCGTCTTCAAGTTCTTCACGATCTTATTCGAAACGGTAACTCCACCACAAACTAAGGTTTACCCATACCCGGGGAAAGGAAGAAATGTTGTGCAGTCAGGTGTTTTTCTTTCGAGGAAATGATTTAAAAGTCGATATTACGCAGGTTCCTCACAGACTCGGAAATGGAACTTTTTTGTGGCTACTCACAAGTCGCCATTCGTCTTCCAAAATTTTAAAAATACGCCATACCCCCAGGTCTAGCCAGTTATGGCCGTGTGTTCGTCAGAAGGACGCCAATTGAAGGCCTGTAACTAACTTGTCTGAGAGCTAGACACACTGGACCTTGAGCTGGGGTTACCGGTCCGAGGTGCGATTATGTATAAGAGCAAATGCACTATCGTGATTATCCCACGTATCCTGACTGCAAAATTATACCTCAGTTTGGTGTGCCACCAATCCAGGGGTCGTATTCTAACAGGATAACGCTCGCCCACATTTTTTTTTTGTCATCAGTCTACTGACTGGTTTGGTGCGGCCCGCCACGAATTCCTTTCCTGTGCTAACCTCTTCATCTCAGAGTAGCACTTGCAACCTACGTCCTCAATTATTTGCTTGACGTATTCCAATCTCTGTCTTCCTCTACAGTTTTTGCCCTCTACAGCTCCCTCTAGTACCATGGAAGTCACTCCCTCATGTCTGAGCAGATGTCCTATCATCCTGTCCCTTCTCCTTATCAGTGTTTTCAACATATTCATTTCCTCTCCGATTCTGCGTAGAACCTCATTCCTTACCTTATCAGTCCACCTAATTTTCAACATTCGTCTATAGCACCACATCTCAGATGCTTCGATTCTCTTCTGTTCCGGTTTTCCCACAGTCCATGTTTCACTACTATACCAGACGTACATCCTCAGAAATTTCTTCCTCAAATTAAGGCCGATATTTGATATTAGTAGACATCTCTTGGCCAGAAATGCCTTTTTTGCCATAGCGAGTCTGCTTTTGATGTCCTCCTTGCTCCGTCCGTCATTGGTTATTTTACTGCCTAGGTAGCAGAATTCCTTAACTTCATTGACTTCGTGACCATCAATCCTGATGTTAAGTTTCTCGCTGTTCTCATTTCTACTACTTCTCATTACCTTCGCCTTTCTCCGATTTACTCTCAAACCATACTGTGTACTCATTAGACTGTTCATTCCGTTCAGCAGATCATTTAATTCGTCTTCACTTTCAATCAGGATAGCAATGTCATCAGCGAATCGTATCATTGATATCCTTTCACCTTGTATTTTAATTCCACTCCTGAACCTTTCTTTTATTTCCATCATTGCTTCCTCGATGTACAGATTGAAGAGTAGGGGCGAAAGGCTGCAGCCTTGTCTTACAGCCTTCTTAATACGAGCACTTCGTTCTTGATCGTCCACTCTTATTATTCCCTCTTGGTTGTTGTACATATTGTATGTGATCCGTCTCTCCCTATAGCTTACCCCTACTTTTTTCAGAATCTCGAACAGCTTGCACCATTTTATATTGTCTAACGCTTTTTCCGGGACGACAAATCCTATGAAAGTGTCTTGATTTTTCTTTAGCCTTGCTTCCATTATTAGCCGTAACGTCAGAATTGCCTCTCTCGTCCCTTTACTCTTCCTAAAGCCAAACTGATCGTCACCTAGCGCATTCTCAATTTTCTTTTCCATTCTTCTGTATATTATTCTTGTAAGCAGCTTCGATGCACGAACTGTTAAGCTGATTGTGCGATAATTCTCGCACTTTTCAGCTCTTGCCGTCTTCGGAATTGTGTGGATGATGCTTTTCCGAAAGTCTGGTGGTATATCGCCAGACTCATATATTCTACACACCAACGTGAATAGTCGTTTTGTTGCCACTTCCCCAATGATTTTAGAAATTCTGATGGAATACTACTGTTGTAACTCAAGATGCTCTACAGAGTGTCGACATATTGCCTTGACCTGATCGATCACCAGATCTGTCTCCAATCGAGCACGGACGGGACGTCATCGGACTACAGCTCCTGCGTCATCCACAACGAACATTATCCGTTCTTGTATTGACTTATCATCTGCAACATGCATGGAACAACATTCCAAGAAATGACATCCGGCACCTTTACAACACAATACACGCATGTTACACACGATATTAATGTACTAACGTTTCACATTATTAATGGCTTAAACTGGGCTTACATTAATTTGCGATCTTGCGAGGTGAATCATTCAAATATGTTACCTATTCCTGAAATTTCATTACTCTACATTTATTAATTTTTGGTGTTGTGGTTTTTCCGTCAGTGAATTAATTTTACGGTTATTAATTGAACTGTTTAAATACTTTCATATTTTATAATTAATCGTTTAACATTGCGAGGAATAATATAAAACGAAAAAAGCAATTATGTCAGCAGAGGAAATCGAACCTGAGTCAACAAATTGTCCATCCGTGCACTTAACCAGTGGGTTACGGAGCTGAGATATATACCTCTGCTCGAAAATCCTTTAAGAATATAAGCGCTATTGGTGAATTTGAACGTCCGTTCTGATGACCCTCTCACAGCTGCGTACGCATTACCTCGATATATCTGCGAATAAAAAAGGTTTTCAGTATTTATGATAAAAAATGGTTCAAATGGCTCTGAGCACTATGGGACTTAACATCTATGGTCATCAGTCCCCTAGAACTTAGAACTACTTAAACCTAACTAACCTAAGGACATCACACAACACCCAGCCATCACGAGGCAGAAAAAATCCCTGACCCCGCCGGGAATCGAACCCGGGAACCCGGGCGTGGTAAGCGAGAACGCTACCGCACGACCACGAGCTACGGGCATTTATGATAAAAGATACACTGATCAGCCAGAACATTATGACCACCTCTCTGATAGCACGTCTGTTTTTAGCAAGAATAACAGCAGCGACGCGCCGTGGCATGGAAGCAATGAGGTCATGTTAGGTTGCTGGAGGGAGTTGGCACTACATCTACACACACTAGTCACCTAAATGCCGTAAATTCTGCGGAATGGGCGAAAAGGTCTGACGCCATGCTGAATAACATTCCAGAAGTGTTCAATGGGGTTCACATTTGGGGAGTTGAGGGGGCAGCACATCAATTGGAACTCACCACAGTTCCTCTAATCACTCCATCACGCTCCTGGCCTTGTGACTTGGTGTATTATCTTGTTGAAAAATGCTACTGCTGCCGGGAGACATGAGTGTCATGAAGGGGTGTACATGGTCTGCAACCAGTGTAAGATCCACCCTGGCCACCATGGTGTTCAAAATGGTTCAAGTTGCGCTGAGCACTATGGAACTTAATACCTGAGGTCATCAGTCCCCTAGACTTAGAACTACTTAAATCTAACTAACCTAAGGACATCACACACATCCATGCCCGAGGCAGGATTCGAACCTGCGACCGTAGCAGCAGCGCGGTTCCGGACTGAAGCCATTTGATTCGTCATGGTGTCTTGCACGAACTCTACTGGACCTATGAATGCCCACGTTAATGTTCCCTAGAACACAATGGAGTCGCTGCCAGCTTGTCTCCGTCCCGCAGTACAGGTGTCAAGCAGCTGTTCCCCTGGAACCCCATTGACATGATGAAGGCAACGGGACTCGTAAGATCAAGTAAAACTCTGCCCTGCATCAACATCTAGTGTCAATGGTAACGTCCCCATTTCAGCCAAGGTTGCTGATATCGTGGTGTTAACATTGGCACACACGTGTGTCATCGGCTGCGGAGGCCGATCGTTAGAAGTGTTCGGCGCACTGTGTGTTCAGACACATTTATACTCTGCTCAGCATTAACGTCAGATGTTAGTTCCGCCACAGTTCGCCGCCTGTCCTGCTTTAACAGTCTGCTCAGCCTACAACGTCCGGTATCTGTAATGAGGAGTGGCCACCCGATCTCTCGACGTCTGGACATGGTTCTCCTCAGTTTCGCCATGTGTTGAAGACACTCACCACAGCACTCCCTGAACACCCGAACAGTCGCGGAGTTTCCGAAATGCTCGTGCCGAGCTTCCGGGCGATCACAACCTACCCTTGGTCGAAGTCAGATAGACCGCCTGCCTTCCCCATTCTACACACGCACGCTCACTAATACTACATCCATCTTTCGTCTGCATTACTAGCAATCATTCCTCTCCAGGTGACGGTGCTATCCAATGACAGGTTTATATCGATAATAGGTCGGTGGGCATAATGGTCTGGCTGATCAATGTACATGTCTGTTTGCATTTGTTTTTACCTCTGCAAACTCTAAAATTTTGTGTATCGCTTTACTTTGGTGAAGCACAGTTACTATGATGAATAATGAAAAGAAATTCTTTCTTTTATCAAGCAAAGATATCAGATCTTAAGACAAGCAAAAATCTAATCTTTTCACTGAATACTTTCCTTAAAATTGGACTGTAAGAATTTCGTAGTGGCTGGAACGCCGTCTTTCAGCACAGATAACAGAATTAGGCGAGCAGTACAGCGACAACAAAGCCGCTCTCAGCGTGGAATATAGAGAGCACGTCTGTAGCAGCGAAAGTGTCAAATTTTATAATTAATAGTTTATCATTGAGTGGAATAAAATAGAAGTTTGTAGCGGTGGGATTTGAACTCAAGCCAACGAATTAGGAGCTTGTATGCTAAACCACTTTTCCAGGATTTCTTTACGAGAACCAGCGTATTTTTTCTTTTTTTATGAAGCTCGAGAGGGTGTTGGGGGCAAAGACAGGGGTCGCCTTCCAAGGCCTGGCCACAGTGACTCATTGCACCATCTCAGAGCCAAGAAAGAAAAGGGGTCTTACAGGATCAGGAGAGATTTGTTTGAACAAGTTTATTATTTGTAAGTACTTTTTTCTTTTTTTCTTAATTTCTTATTTATTTAGCTTTTTTTTGTAATCGGGTCCTACTACCGCCACCAGAAGCTTCCGAGCCCTCTTCGCGCAAATTAATGGAGAGGGAACGGTATCTAAACAGTTTTCTCAATCATGTTGAATCGTCTTCGAGTGCGTCGTCTAGTACTTTGAACACCCCAATGGGCAGAATGATCGTCGAATAATTCCCCTAAATAATTCGATAGTTATGTCCGATACAATACGAGGTGCATTCAAGTTCTAAGGCCTCCGATTTTTTTTCTCCGGACTGGAAAGAGAAACATGCGCATTGTTTTAAAATGAGGCCGCGTTCATTGTCAATACGTCCCAGAGATGGCAGCACCGTACGGCAGATGGAATTTTACCGCCACCGGCGTAGTTTGTTTTAAATACTTAAAATGGCGACGTTTTCCTTACTTGAACAGCTTGCAATCATTACTTTTCTGAATTTTCGTGGTGTGAAACCAATTGAAATTCATTGACAGTTGAAGGAGACATGTGGTGATGGAGTTATGGATGTGTCGAAAGTGCGTTCGTGGGTGCGACAGTTTAATGAAGGCAGAACATCGTGTGACAACAAACCGAAACAACCTCGGGCTCGCACAAGCCGGTCTGATGACATGATCGAGAAAGTGGAGAGAATTGTTTTGGGGGATCGCCGAGCGACTGTTGAACAGATCGTCTCCAGAGTTAGCATTTCTGTGGGTTCTGTGCACACAATCCTGCATGACGACCTGAAAATGCGAAAAGTGTCATCCAGGCGGGTGCCACGAATGCTGACGGACCACACAGCTGCCCTTTTTGCACGTTGCCAAGCAATGCTGACGCGCAACGACAGCATGAATGGGACTTTCTTTTCGTCGGTTGTGACAATGGATGAGACGTGGATGCCATTTTTCAATCCAAAAACAAAGCGCCAGTCAGCTCAATGGAAGCACACAGATTCACCAACACCAAAAAAATTTCGGGTAACCGCCAGTGCTGAAAAAATGGTGTCCATGTTTTGGGACAGCGAGGCCGTAATCCTTACCCATTGCGTTCCAAAGGGCACTACGGTAACAGGTGCATCCTACGAAAATGTTTTGAAGGACAAATTCCTTCCTGCACTGCAACAAAAACGTCCGGGAAGGGCTGTGCGTGTGCTGTTTCACCAAGACAACGCACCCGCACATCGAGCTAACGTTACGCAACAGTTTCTTTGTGATAACAACTTTGAAGTGATTCCTCATGCTCCCTACTCACCTGACCTGGCTCCAAGTGACTTTTGGCTTTTTCCAACAACGAAAGACACTCTCCGTGGCCGCACATTCACCAGCCGTGTTGCTATTGCCTCAGCGATTTTCCAGTGGTCAAAACAGACTCCTAAAGAAGCCTTCGCCGCTGCCATGGAATCATGGCGTCAGCGTTGTGAAAAATGTGTACGTCTGCAGGGCGATTACGTCGAAAACGCCAGTTTCATCGATTTCGGGTGAGTAGTTAATTAGAAAAAAAAATCGGAGGCCTTGGAGCTTTAATGCACCTCTTACATGGCAGCAGAACGCCTCATGGCTCGTCATGTGGAACCACAAGTCGAGAGCGTATTCAGGCACAGCTTGCAACATGTAGTACAGCACCATGACATTCGCCAGTTGACGGCGTTCGTTCTGGCGGTGGAAAAGTAAACATTATCTGGGCGTAGGAGTTACTCGGCGTAATAGGCTGGCTTCGTCGCAACAGGAGCACCAGCATACATTGTATAAGACCCCAGCAGCTGCCCGTTGCAGCACATGTCAAGCAGTGTGAGTCTGAATCTACGACTGCGCAGTGCGGGTACAAAGGGTCGTCTGTAGCATGGATGAAATGGAAGCGCTGGCGTGTGGTTAATCTGCTGTGCACCACCACGCGCCACAAGGAACGAGTGTACTTGGGCAGGTATGGGATGTGGATGGCACGACGCACCCCGGTCCAGCGGATCGTCAGGTGGTGCTGTTCAACGTTGTTGAGTGGTTGTCGAACTCTGTAGTGAGCCGTATGGCTCGACCAGCGATATTCCCGCCGCTGATGTGGCTCATCTTTCCGGTGGTGTGCGCACAGCGCTCGGTGGCGCCATATACCGGGTCGATCGGGGAGCGAGGGGGAGGGGGGGTAAGCTCTAGCAAGTAGCTAGTTTACTTTGGGGACGCCTAGCAGTACTGTCGTTTGGGAAGGCTGGCGGACAGTGCAGGCGCCATGAGAGACAGCAGGAACAGCGCATCTAAAAGGGGCTGTTTACCCAGGTGACTGCGCCGTAGCAAATATCGCCGGCGTTTTTTTTTGTGGTTTTAGGGCGCACAACTTCAACGGTCATTAGCGCCCAATCGCCGGCGAGGAAGCAGTCACGTTACTGGGAAGCCGTTGGTGTATTTCGCTTCCTGCATGTCTCCTGGCACCGGGATCTCCGGCAGCTGGCTTCGTCTAAAAAGCAAGAGGGTAGGCGCCTTGCTTGTGCTGTAAGTTGTGGCTGGAAACTACTAGGTTCAGCGCTATTGACTTCATTTTCTTGGCCGGCTGTTGCCACTCCTACTGAGTCTGTCCTCGAATCTCTTAATTTCAACTTGCTTAGTACGCAAGGTTCTAGTGAGAGCTGTATGTGATGTGATAAATAACATTTACTAGGGCGTGGAGTGCTGATGCATTCTGTTTCTAGATTGCTACTGCCAATGTTAACCGCCATTGAAAACAGTTTGGCTGGTCCTTGTCTAAGTGCCACCTGGTTATTGTACTCGCATTAATACCACACGACGGAGTTAAGCTGGCCAATTGCTATAGATATACATTGATAAAATTTTCCCTGGATATATCTTGCTGCGAATTGCAGTAGTATTACTGTTACGTTTCTATCTGAAGTGACAGTGTGACAGAGACAAGTGTCTAATTCTAAAAAGTTTCATAAATTCTTACAAGTTGCTGAGAGGCCAGTTGCGCCTTACGCACCTAAGATAATACCTTTCTACTGCTTAGCTGATGTTCATTAATAGGTTGATTAATTCTACAGATGATGTGATGTAATGAATTATTGTGTTTAGAGTTACTTAAGGCAGATGTCAGTCTGTTGTAGATACCCACTAGTTCTGGGATTCTTCGTGCCTATTCGTGACCGTTGCTGCTCCCGTTTGGGTGTCCATGCCGATCTTGTTTTAAAAACAGCTGAGTGGGCGGGCATCCGCTTCTAGGCGTAGGTTGTTGAAGCCCACGAGGTTGCTTGCTCACATGGAATTTCATACTTTATATCCTACATTGTAGGGTGTCTGCCATTTATGTAAACTGGTTGTGTGCTGTGGTATCTGATTTGTTGTTACCTGTACTCTGAATTTCTTTGGTAATACCAATCACTGCAGTAACTAAAGACTACATTTCCTCGTTAAGTTTTGGTAGATTGTTCTTCAGGTTGATCGCAGTTTTTTAGTAAATAATTTTTAACTGATTTCACTAAATGTGTAGTAGGCCATAAGTGCCATGGTTTACGAATGTTTAAATTTTAAAGTAACTTGCTCTCACCTAAATGGCAATTTTAAAAATGTGTTGATGGTTTTATTTGTTAGTTGTCTGGTTTAAATGTGGCACATAAATGTTCAGTGCAACTGTAGATGGTGATTGGCTGATGTGTCACTTGGTCCAGTCCTACCACCCCACAGCCTACTGTGCTGAGCTTGCGTCGTAGTGTAAAAGTTGAATTCCATGTTGTGCTGACTCATCAGGTAGACGTGGTAATAGTCTCTCGTGCTCGGCACTCTTGTCCTCGATCATGTGGCTCACTTCGACCAGGAAATCTTTGGTATGGGCGAGAGACAGAACTATGTGTCCCACGGCGACCGGCGTTCGAAGATCTCAGAGTGCGACAATCTGAAGCAGCGTCCTCATCAAGCTGGTGCTGGCCGCAGTCCACGCGAGTCGGTCGTACGTAGATTTGACGCCCGTGCGCGGTTGTGGACATGAGTCAATCTCAGGCCTCCTGACAGTGGAGGCCCCATTGAAGTAATGTAGCGGACTTTGTGACCTGTGCTCACAAAATGGGCCATAGTGACAGTCTGCAACATAATTAAGTTTGGACACTAGGTAGGTGTTGACGTAATGCGTCTGGAGAATCAATTCCATGTTGAGGAATTTGCTGTGACGCAGCAGCGCACCTGACCGTTTTAGTAGCCAGCGATTTGTGGCTGTCGCAGTTCGGTGAACTGTACTGGAGAACTGCATCCCCAATGCGGTCAGTGTGGGAAATTTTGGAAGGAGATCGCTGTCGGAGGAAGGAGGCCCCTTCCGAGAAGGCCCCTTCCGACATCCATGTACATCACCTTGCGCATGTTGACGACGCTGACTGATATAGCGCCGTAGTGACAACCACTGAAGAGTCACTTGGATTTCGTCGACCGAACGCGCCTAGAGCACCATATCGTCAGCAAGGTCACGTCTCGTATGCAGATCCCTTCCAGTCGTTGGCGAAGGCCGTGCGTGCAGGTTCGAAGGCCACCGCGAATAAGGCTCCTGATAAAGGATATCCCTGTTGCACGGACCTCCAAGAGTGGTGTGTTCGGTCTGGTGGCCGTTGACAATCTGGAAGCCCGCCCTGTGGATTAAACGTAGGATCACCCTTGCCGACGCCTGCGAGAGGCCTATGTGACCAAGTACAGCGCAAAGGAATCCATGGTCGATACGGTGAAATGTGTGATCAAAATCGACGGCGACAAGGGCGCCTCGGAGGCGGTAGGCTGCCACCAGCACCGTGACGAGGTAGGCACCCAGAGTGCGCAGTAGGTGTTGTCGCCGCCTATATAAGTCTGTTCAGGATGGATCATGTGTCCGATTGTGGTCTGAAGATGTGTGCAAAGTATTCGGGCAAAAAGTTTATAATCCATGTTTAGGAGCGTAAGCGGACAATAATCGTGACAACAGTGAGAACCGCTCTATTTTGGAACCAGTATCGTGATGCCTTCCAGGAAATCCATGTGGACGGTGAAATCGTCGTGGAGGAGGTCTTGAAACATCTGAATTCACCTGAGCTCCCATTAGGCGACAGAAGGCGCGGTAGAATTCATTTGGTAAGCCGTCTGGTCCCAGTGATTTGTTCGGACACTGTGTGCCAAGGCTGCTGTTAAGTCTTCAACAGTTATGGGAGCCAGGAGGGCATCGTCCTGGGAAACTACTCTGGGGACAGGCAAATCGCACAGGATGCCTTGATACTTCTGGATGGTACGTGGGTCCTCGACATAAAACGCCCTGTAATGCTGGATGAATGCTGCAGCGATGGCACATTGTCGGCAGCTCGTGGTCGTGCGGTAGCGTTATCGCTTCCCACGCCCGGGTTCCCGGGTTCGATTCCCGGCGGGGTCAGGGATTTTCTCTCCCTCGTGATGAGTGGATGTTGTGTGATGTCCTTACGTTAGTTAGGTTTAAGTGGTTCTAAGTTCTAGGGGACTGATGACCATAGATGTTAAGTCCCATAGTGCTCAGAGCCATTTGAACTATTTTTGATGGCATACTGCGTGTTGATGCATCCACCCACTCCTGTCTCGACTGATATTAGCTGGCTCTTGCGGTGGCAGCTCTCTGATGACTTGATATGCAGATGCCATTTCAGGGGCTTCGAGACTTAACCGCTGACTCCTGGTCACATGATGTTCCTCAGTGTAATAAAATTCCAGCTTTTCCCGACTCCAGCACGCTCTGTCATGGCGACATCCCATGAGCGTCCGTCGGAGGGCCGCCTTGGCGCAGTCGAGCCACCAATGTAATGTGGAAGGATGCAAATTGGTTTATTCAGGCTTCCAGTAAATCATACTAGTCCAATTTTTTGGACACAAATCTATTTTTTCAACATAATTTCCGTTCAATGCGAAGGTCTTACACCACCTTACTGGAAGAAACCTTACACCTGCATGGTAGCAGACTACTGGTCGGCGACGGAGCAAACGTCTTGCTGCGTCGATAACCACATCATCCACGTACAGCTTCCCGCGGAGTGCATCCTTCATTGGACTTACAGATGGAAGTCGGGCGCTGCGAGATCCGTACCATAGGGTGGATGAACAATCCAATAAAGTTTTGTGAGGTCCTCTCGGGTGTGAGGCTTTGCGTTGTCATGGAGAAGATGGCATTTTTGTGTCGACGAACACGGTCAAGTCGGTTCTTCAGTTTCCTGAGGGTACACTTGCACTATGAGGGAGGACATGAAACAGAATAAACCCTTCAGTGTTCCAGAAGACCGTTGCCATGACTTTACCAGCTGAAAGTGTGGCACTGAACTTTTTCCTCAGAGGAGAGGTGGTGTGGCGCCACTCTGGATTGCCGTTTTGTTACCAGTTCGAAGTGATGAACCCATTTTTCATCGCCTGTGATGACGTTCGACAAAAAATTGTCATGATGAGCTTCGTAAAACGCAAATACCTCCACACAGATGGTCTCTCTTCACTCTCTGTGGTCTCCTGTTGGGCCACGAAGCACCCAGCGGGCACACACCTTTGAGTACCCCAACTGGTGGACGAGTGTATCGGCACCACCAACACTGTTGTCCAATTGAGCAGCGAAGTATTTGATTGTGATCCATCGATCACCTCAAATGAGTGAGCCTGCACGTTTCAACATTGCAGGAGTCACAGCTGTCTGCGGCCGATCGACACGTGGGATGTAGGACATATTGCGCGACCCTGTCGGGAGGATCACAGACGTCTCGCCCAATGGCTCACCGTGCTTTTGTTCGTCAGGTCTCTGTAGACATTCTGCAAGCACCTATGAATACCCGTGACGCTCTGGTTTACCGCCGAAAGAAACTCAATTACGGCTTTCTGCTTGGAACGCGCCTCCGTTACAGACGCCGTTTTTAAGTCCACGTACAGGGTCGCTACCTATCAGAACTTCATCAAACCATATTAACCTACAACAAATTTCGCATTTTTCAACCGAAAGTGCCTGAGAAAAAATTTATTGTACTACATACTGAACGCCCGCTGTATTTATCACCATAAAATTGTTATTTTTCAATTTTGAAAAATATGTAAAAATCTCCCAACCGTTTGCATAGGTTTTCTATATATCTTGATCAGGTTTCGTCACCTCTAAGGGTGACTTCATCAGAAGGTAAGGTAATTGGATGAAGAACATATCGTCATAGGTGTATAGTGATTTAAGAGCTGAGTTGCTCAAGTCATACATTAAAATATGACCTAATGTTCTTCAAAAAGTCAAACATTAAAACATAAGTAACACCGGTGTGGTGTGAGGAGACTGACGCCTTGCACCACATCGGTGTTACTTATGTTTTAATGTTTGACTTTTGGAAGAACATTATGTCATATTTCAATGTATGACTTGAGCAACTCAGCTCTTAAATCACTATACAACTTTGACGATATGTTCATGTAATTACCTTGCCTTCTGATGAAGTCACCCTTACTGGTGACGAAACCTGGTCAAGGTATATAGAAAACCTATGCAAACGGTTGGCAGATTTTTACATATTTTTCAAATTTGTGTACACGGTTGCTGCAAACGTCAATCATGTTCAAATGTTATTTTTCAGATAATTATGATGTAAATAAAGGTACTATATGTGTGAAGCCCAGGCTCGATGTAAGAGATGCCCTGATGATGCAAATCAGATCAACTTAAGTAAATAAAAAATAATTAAAAAGCGGGAGAGTGGCATTAATTGTCACTGCAGTTCACTTTCCTCCATTTCACGGCTATACTGTGCCCCCCTGTGTGATCATACCTTTTAGATATTATTCTCGCATCTGGCAGCTTTCATCGTTAATCAACATGGTGTAATCGGATATAACATGTGATTTATATTGATCAGCAAGCGCTACATGAAGAGAATTTTAGAATCTAGAGCACTACCTCACACTGCCCAAAATCCACTTATGACTCAGGTCGAACAGTTCTTCCTTTTCAGTATTAAAAAAAATGTCTGTTCTTATTTCAAGTTGATCCAACATAGCATTCGTTTTATGTGGCGAAGCCCCTTTCGCGCTGATAAAGCACCATTTTACTTACTTTCCAGCCAGGGTACAATGTCACCAGTGACGGTGGAGAAGATTACCGAGTCCTGCAAGTTAGGAGAGGGACCACACTGGGACGCAGACAAGAAAGTCTTGTACTTCGTCGACATCGGAGGAAATCGGGTGCATAAGTACGACCCGGCGACTCGTACTCTGAAGAGCCTCACTCTCGGTAAGTACTGTTTTACTCGTTTGTACACAACACACCGATGAGCCAAAACTTTGTGACCACGTGCTCAGTAGTGTCTTGGTCCAAATCTGGAACGTAGTACAGCAACGATTGTACGAGGCACTGAGTCGACAAGACTTTGGTGGGTTTCCAGAAATGCAAGGTATTGAGGAAATTTGATAGTTTTTTTTATTTCGTCCGTCTGAGTTGCATTGACATAAAATTCAGGTGTAGTTACCTCTTCCGGGCTGATACACACGTTTCCAAACCACGCGTCTAAACATGACTAAGTACATGTCGTAGAATAATGTGTACAAACAGTATGTGTGTCCATATTGAACGTATTCATATGTTTATAGACATACCTTGCTATTAAATGTAATTATCCATACTATGTTGTGCCAAAAGGCACAAAACGAATACGGTGAGCAACCAAGTATTCTCACTGATCTTAGCGTACACGTCCGTTGATGCCGATTGACAACCAAACTGACAAATGTTACCTACAGTAGTCAACGGGACACCTCTATTGGTAAATAAATGTAAACGTCGTGTGACTAGGGCCTCCCGTCGGGTAGACCGTTCGCCGGGCGCAAGTCTTTCGGTTTGACGCCACTTTGGCGACTTGCGCGTCGATGCGGATGAAATGATGATGGTTAGGACAACAACACCCAGTCCCTGAGCGGAAAAAAATCTCCGACCCAGCCGGGAATCGAATCCGGCCCCTTAGGACTGGCATACCGTCGCGCTGACCACTTTTTTTTTAAAATCTTATTTTGTTCGTTGCGTCTCCTCGGGGCGGACGTCGTAAGACATCCACGTAAGTCCGTCGTTGATCCATTAACTCGGTATTTTTATCACAGAGCACACATAACCCTCTGACCGACCACGCTGAGCTACCATGCCAGCGATCGCTCAGCTACTGGGGCGGACACCTCTATTGGTGCCGCCCTCGTACATACGTGCATGCTGGTGTGGTTGTTTGTTGGTTTTCTACGGTGCTGCCCTAACCATTGTCTTTGTTATTGATAAGATTTTAAAAGCAAAGAAGTATCAAATTTACGGTGTAGAAAATGTTGACAATTTTGTTTTACAAAATAACGTGGCATCTAAATTTAAACAGGCATTTTACGTTACAGGGAATGTTAACTTTTTTCGAAAATAACGTAGCGTCAAAATGGAACATACAAAGCCAGGAGGCAACGAAATAGCGCACCCTCCTGTATACAACCTAATATTTTTGTGGCAGAAAAAATGGTTCAAATGGCTCTGAGCACTATGGGACTTAACATCTGAGGTCATCAGTCCCCTAGAACTTAGAACTACTTAAACCTAACTAACCTAAGGACATCACACACATCCATGCACGAGGCAGGATTCGAACCTGCGACCGTAACAGTCGCGCGGTTCCGGACTGAAGCGCTTAGAACCGCTCGGCCACCGCGGCCGGCTTTGTGGCAGAGTGAAGTACGAAGCATTACGACCTCGCGTACAGGAAGTCAATCCTAAAGCGTAAAATATGTTCTTCATTATTGCATGTTGGCCACATACTGTGTAAAATAAAACAATGAGAAAGATATAAAACGTTTACAGCTTCACAAATTACATTATTGGCGCAACCTTTGATATCAAAGCCACAGTAACGCATTAAATAAACATTACACAGCACCATACTGAGCCATCACACGACACAGTCATCATTCATGGTGCGAAGGCCACATTCAAAATCAAAACTTATTTCAGCATTGATCATACAAACACAATAATCGTAGGTAAAGGTATCATATAAGATGTTGATTGTATAGCATTACATAGGACTACATTACAAAAACCATGTTACAACTATTATGCGCCACCTTTAGGCGTGTAGATTTTTGTCGTACACATTTGAACAAGTGTATCAAATGATTAGGTATGCGCGCACCCTAAGCGCGATAGTAATACACCAACATATGCTTTTCGCTTAGGAAGGCAACAAACATGAGAGTACCATTGACACATATAGCACAGCACATTTTTGTGTGACCAGTGCGTACTGTATCATACAATGCCTGTCTGAGCAGAAAGACTATGTTGTCAGATATTTTCAATCTTTGTTCGATTTCTACTTTTATTACGGGAAATAACTGTCCGCCACCGTAGCCGAGAGATCAGCACGCCGGCTTGTAATGTCGGGGGGGGGGGGGGGGAGGGGGGGGGTTGTGGCGGGGAAGGGGGGCGGAAGGCGGTGGGTTCGATTCCCGGCTGGGTAGGGGATTTTCTCCGCTCAGGGACTAGGTGTTTGTGTAGTCTTCGTCACCATCATTTCATCCTCATCGACACCTAGGTCGCCGACGTGGCGTCACCTCAAAAGACTTGCTCCAGGTGGTCAGTTCTACCTGCAGAGGGCCCTCGCCGCACATTTCATTTACAGGATATAACTGGAACGAAAAACCGACAATCGGTTATTTCAGAAACCGGTTATTTTGAGCGGTTTTAAGTCATGTGGATAGAACCAAAAATCGGTTGTCTCAGCGATAACCACCATCCCTCCTTGCTTCGAGCAGCCGTTCGCCTGGATGACGGCATATCTAAAAGTAAACTAAACTCCTCCCGCACAGGCCATGAAGGCCCAAAGGTACCGACTGGCCGCCGTGTCATCCTCAGCCCACAGGCGCCACTGGATGCGGATATGGAGAGGCATGTGGTGAGCACACCGCTCTCCCGGCCGTATGTCAGTTTCCGAGACCGGAGCCGCTACTTCTCAATCAAGCAGCTCCTCAGTTTTCCTCGCAAGGGCTGAGTGCACCCCACTTGCCGGTAGACCCGATGGTGACCCATTCAAGTGCTAGCCCAGCCCGACAGCGCATAAGAAAATTGTAGCGAAATGCACGAAGATCTGCAGCGGATAGGCACTTGGTGCAAGGAGTGGCAACTGTCCCTTAACATAGACAAATGTAATGTATTGCGAATACATAGAAAGAAGGATCCTTTACTGTATGATTATATGATAGCGGAACAAACACTGGTAGCAGTTACTTCTGTAAAATATCTGGGAGTATGCGTGCGGAACGATTTGAAGTGGAATGATCATATAAAATTAATTGTTGGTAAGGCGGGTACCAGATTGAGATTCATTGGGAGAGTGCTTAGAAAATGTAGTCCATCAACAAAGGAGGTGGCTTACAAAACACTCGTTCAACCTATACTTGAGTATTGCTCATCAGTGTGGGATCCGTACCAGATCGGTTTGACGGAGGAGATAGAGAAGATCCAAAGAAGAGTGGCGCGTTTCGTCACAGGGTTATTTGGTAACCGTGATAGCGTTACGGAGATGTTTAATAAACTCAAGTGGCAGACTCTGCAAGAGAAGCGCTCTGCATCGCGGTGTAGATTGCTCGTCAGGTTTCGAGAAGGTGCGTTTCTGGATGAGGTATCGAATATGTTGCTTCCCCCTACTTATACCTCCCGAGGAGATCACGAATGTAAAATTAGAGAGATTAGAGCGCGCACGGAGGCTTTCAGACAGTCGTTCTTCCCGCGAACCATACGCGACTGGAACAGGAAAGGGAGGTAATGACAGTGGCACGTAAAGTGCCCTCCGCCACACACCGTTGGGTGGCTTGCGGAGTATAAATGTAGATGTAGATGTAGAACTTCGATGATCTGACGGGAACCGGTGTTACCACTGCGACAAGGCCGTTGGCCTGACGGCGTATCAGGACACGACAGTCGAGCTGGGGTAATAAGAAACGTGGTTGATCCGACCATGCGACAGTTTTCGAGTGATACGCGTTCCAGTCTGTAAGATGCCGTGACTCACTGCAGTCGAAACTGATGATGTCGTTGGATTAACATAAAACGCGGGGTCATCTACTGTGGAATACCATGCTCACCACTGTGCGCTAAATAGTTTGCTGCGAAGCGCCTGTACCTGCTCCAGCACTGTATTGTGTCACGCGATCTGCCGCGGTTCGGCGGCTGTCTTTCTTTACAGACCAGACAAGCTGCCGACCTCCACATTCCGTGATGGGACATGGAAATCCAACAACTTGTCTCCTACTTGTGGCATCACCGTCGCACAAGAGCTTTTATGTCCCGCAATGTATTATTGGGAAGTGTAGACCAAATGTGCATGCCATAAAAGATCAACACGACGACATAAAACACTCCGTAGATCGGCGAAGGGAACCATGCGAATAGCAGGCTGAAGAAGGGAGACTGCAGCCCTGGCCGCTATATCGGCCGCCTCGTTTCCACGGATACCAACGTGTCCTGGGATCCAGAGGAACGCCACAGAGACGCCCCCCAAAGTGGAGGCAGTCCTGAATCCGGTGGACCAGAGGGTGGACAGGGTAGAGAGCTTGGAGACCGAGAAGAGAGCTGAGCGAATCTGAGTATATAATATACTGTATCCGCTCATGGCGACGGATGTATTGGACAGCCTGGAGAACAGCGTAAAGCTCCGCAGTAAGAACCGAACACTGGTCGGGAAGCCGAAATCGATTAGGGGTGTCGCCAACAATATAGGCACTCCCAACACCATATGATGTTTTTGAGCCGTCAGTGTAAATAAATGTGGCATCCTTCATTTGTGCGCATAGAGCAGCAAATGCCCGACGATAAACAAGAGAAGGGGTACCATCTTCTTCTATGCGCAATATGTGGGCGTTTTCCATGTCCTTTTTCCGTCGGTCATGGGTTATTTCGCTCCGTAGGTGGCAGAATTCCTTACATTCATCTACTTCGTGATCACCAATCCTGATTTTATCGCTGTTTTCATTTTGGTTCCTTCATTACTTCCGTCTTCGATTTACTTTCAATCCACATTCTGTACTCTTTACACTGTTCATTCCATTCAGAAGGTCATGTAATTCTTCACTTTCACTCAGAACAGCAACGAATCTTAACACTGATATCTTTTCACCTTGAATTTTAATTCCAGTCTTCAACCTTTCTTTTATTTCCGTCATTGCTTCTTTGATGTATAGGTTGAACAGTAGGGGGGCGAAAGACTACACCCCTGTCTTACATCCTTTTTAATCCGAGCACTTCGTTTATGGTCATCCACCCTTATTACTCCCTCTTGACTCTTGTACATATTGTATATTACCCGTCTCTCCTTGCAGCTTACTGCCGGCCGCTGTGGCCGAGAGGCTCTAGGCGCTTCAGTCCGGAAACTCGCTGCTGCTACGGTCGCAGGTTCGAATCCTGCCTCGGGCATGGATGTGTATGATGTCTTTAGGTTTGTTAGGTTTAAGTAGTTCTCAGTCTAGTGGACTGATGATCTCAGATGTTAAGTCCCATAGTGCTTAGAGCCATTTGAATCCTTACAGCTTACCCCTACTTTTCTCAGAATTTCGAACGTCTTGCATCGTTTTACATTGTGGTGCGCTTTTTCCAGGTCAACAAATCCTGTGAACGTGTCTTGTGTTTTCTTTAGTCTTGCTCCCATAATTAACTGCAATGCCAGAATTGCCTCGCTGGTGCCTTTACCATTCCTAAACCCAAACTGATCGTCATCTGACATCCTCAACAGACAAGCACTATACGGCATAAAAAGCACACACAATGAAGGCTTTGTTAACCGGATATCTTGACCGCTGGTAAATCTTCCAGGTTGTTTGATCGTCGTCGATGAAACTTTTTCGTTCCGAGCGTTTCGTTGGCAAGACTTAGCTGAATCAGGAGCGCTTCTGGTGGTGTCCAGTGCAGTTCTGAGCGAAACCTTACGAACTACGAGTTAACAAACCCGGATGATTTAGCAGCATCTTTAAAGAACATACAGTAAATAGACCTGAAAACTGAATCTCCTTGATGCACCGAACTAGAATTGTAGCGCTGTCGCGGAAAGAAATACAAACGGAATTTACATTCTGGGTGTACCTCATTTCAGCCACAATACTCATTTCAGAATAATAAGAGCAACATCATTAATGATCAGATCGTCGTGGGCCTGAAACATGAAATCATCCTCGTCGTACTATCGTGACAAATGCACGTAATTTCACTAATCTTCGGATATATTAACGTAGATTATGTTTCGGAAGCAAAATACACTACTGGCCATTAAAATTGCTACACCAAGAAGAAATGCAGATGACGAACGGGTATTCATTGGACAAATATATTATACTAGAACTGACTTGTGATTACATTTTCACGCAATTTGGGTGCATAGATCCTGAGAAATCTGTACCCAGAACAACCTCCTCTGGCCGTAATAACGGCCTTGATACGCCTGGGCATTGAGTCAAACAGAGCTTGGATGGCGTGTAGAGGCACAGCTGCCCATGCTGCTTCAACACGATTCCACAGTTCATCAAGAGTAGTGACTGGTGTATTGTGACGCGCCAGTTGCTCGGCCACCATTGACCAGACGTTTTCAATTGGTGAGAGATCTGGAGAATGCGCTGGCCAGGGCAGCAGTCAAACATTTTCTGTATCCAGAAAGGCCCGTACAGGACCTGCAACATGCGGTCGTGCATTATCCTGCTGAAATGTAGCGTTTCGCAGGGATCGAATGAAGGGTAGAGCCACGGGTCGTAACACATCTGAAATGTAACGTCCACTGTTCAAAGTGCCCTCAATGCGAACAAGAGGTGACTGAGGCGTGTAACCAATGGCACCCCATACCATCACACCGGGTGATATGCCAGTATGGCGGTTACGAATACACGCTTCCAATATGCGTTCACCGCGATGTCGCCAAACACGGATGCGACCATCATGATGCTGTAAACAGAACCTGGATTCATCCGAAAAACTGACGTTTTGCCATTTGTGCACCCAGGCTCGTCGTTGAGTACACCATCGCAGGCGCTCCTATCTGTGATGCAGCGTCAAGGGTAACCGCAGCCATGGTCTCCGAGCTGATACTGCATACTGCTGCAAACGTCGTCGAGCTGTTCGTGCAGATGGCTGCAGTCTTGGAAACGTCCCGGTCTGTTGACTCAGGGATCGAGACGTGGCTGCAAGATCCGTTACACCCATCCGGATAAGATGCCTGTCATCTCGATTGCTAGTGATACGAGGCCGTTAGGATCCAGCACGGCGTTCCGTATCACCCTTCTGAACCCATCGACTGCTAACAGTCATTGGATCTCGACCAACGCGAGCAGCAATGTCGCGATACGATAAACCGCTATCGCGATAGGCTGCAATCCGACCTTTATCAAAGTCGGAAACGTGATGGTACGCATTTCTCCTCCTCACACGAGGCATCACAACAACGTTTCACCAGGCAACGCCGGTCAACTGCTTTTTGTGTATGAGAAATCGCTTGGAAACTTTCCTCATGTCAGCACGTTGTAGGTGTCGCCACCGGGACCAACCTTGTGTGAATGCTCTGAAAAGCTAATCATTTGCATGTCACAGCATCTTCTTCCTGTCGGTTAAATTTCGCGTCTGTAGCACATCATCGTGGTGTAGCAATTTTAATAGCCAGTAGTGTATCACTAGTCAGTTACTTTCCTGACAATAAATGGACTGTCAAAATGCACACAGAGCCGTGGAACTGCAACAAATCCATACGCAAGTCACTCTTTTTGAAACTATGTTGTGACAGTTCAACTCCGTCACGGACGCGTGGAGATCCGAACGTCCACCCAACCGTGCTCGCCGCCAAAGTAGTGACCATGTCGAACACAAGCGTCCAGACGGCGCTCTGCAGGCGCATCGGCGATGCCGCCTTCTCGTCTGCTCTCAGTCCCTGTGTGGCGGCCAGTAGTTTACCCAGCACGTGAACACGGCAGGAACGACTTTGGCCTCATGGGCACGCCTTGCCGGGTGTGCCGTCCTGGCGCGAGCTGCATGTCGTTAACGGATCCTCCGCCTGCTCCGTTTCTCTTGTGTTTATGAAATGTTTGCTTAACTTACTGGGGAGTTGTACAGTGGCAAGCTAAGGTGCACAGTGTTACTGGCGTTGAGTCACACAAGATGAGTGTGCACATTACAAACTGTGGCCTTTTATCAGTGGCTGGAGTTAAGAAACACGTGTTATCTTGTGCTATCTGTTGGATGGCCATCACTGCGCATTAATTCCAGAACATTCAGCAGTATCAGTTGCTTGTAAGATTCATATTGATCGGTATATATTTTGCTGGACCCTTTCATTTAAACTGAGGTTCTGTCACGCCTTACGTTGGGGTCGTTTCTGGAGTGATTCGAGTATTGTTAACTTGATATTTAAACAGTACGGTACTGTTACTGTTCGTTTTAAGCGAGTGTCGGTGACAGGCTACTTCCTTAATTTTCTTATTGCCTAAATCTTATTTAATAAATCGTGAAAGGGTTGCACAACATCCTAAATAATGATATTTTGTGTTGTTTAAATTATTGTACATTTTGCAGGTCATTATGTCATAAGATAATTAAGATATGGCATTTGTATTTTACATCTTGGGGGGTCTTTTTATACGCTTACTGTAAAATTGTAATTCTATTTCGGTATTAACATTGTGCAATGTTGTAACGCACACCTCTCGAAACCAACATCACCACTCCTACCGCACATATATCTCCTCTTTCGTACATTTCTTTATTCTCGCACTTTTAAAAACTAATCCCAGTGACGGAACAACTGTTTTGCCTTGCTAGCCTTGATATACAGTCCTCTGTAACAAGGTCTGTGAAGTTTTCACGAAGTCGTTATTTCTTAGTATTTTTTGTCGTCTAGCAGAAATTGCAACTTGATGGCACGTTTAAATATATCAATGTGATATTTATCGTATGCACTACTTCTTTCGCGTAGCTGAGTCTCATTCCGTTCAGCGTTATGTCCCTCCCCTCGTTGGTTGTATAACGTCGACTTGCTTAACTTTTAACCATTTGCATACGTGTCGAATCACCTTTTTCTTCAGATGTGTCACTCCTTACCGCTTCTCATCTCCAATATACAGGGTCGGTCAGTAACTATTGTCACCTAGAATAACTGCTAAAGAATGATAGTAGCTGAAAAGTTTGTGGGACAAATGTTGCATGGGACAACGGGGCAATAATATGTCGTTGGTTTTTTGTTGCTAGCTGGGGTCGCGTCAGAGATATGAAGGTCAACTTTTTTTAGTGGGATGCTGTAGTTTGGTACTTATTTTCTGATAGTGGCTACCAAGACGAATCCAATGATGTGTAACAATAAGGTCTTTGGAGGTCAACGCAACGAAGGTCAAAAAGGTGACATGAACGTCCATTTACAGGAAGTGTTCGAAGTGATGATCATTGGTATCAATGCAGTGCTGCAATCTTCTTATGGATTGAGTGGTATTCCTTATCACTTCGGCACTTATCGAAGCACATGCTATGACAGTTCTCTCGCATATCGAGCAGATAATAAATATTCGGCATGCCGACCGTTATTCGAGCTGCGGTCATGTGTCAAATAGTTTTATCTTGTGACTTTGGTTTTATATATCTGATGGAGTAAAATGACCATGAGAACAGTTTAATTTTTATTTATGCGACAATGATTTTATATCAGCTGGTCTGCCTCATGTATCATTATATCCAAATGATATATACACGTTAAGCTACATTCAGGTATGTGGTACTGTACTGATAGTAATGTATATAGAGTAACTCATGTAAGCCCTCCCTCAGACCTGTCATGTTATATCTTCACAAATCCGATGATGGTACCTCTAGTGTGTTGAAACTGCCCATTTAGTAAACAGTGTTTAAGCGATCTTGGCTTTTGAATTTTTTTTTATTGCCTCATTGCTGAAGTTATGTTTTCCAGGTCACTCAGTTGAATAATTAGGGATCCTGTCTATGATATTGCCCACTCCATCCACTATTACCAGGTGTCTTCCCTTGTGAAGTGTTCGCAAAGTGAACTTACATCCTCTATCACCTGACTTGGGCTTGCACTAGTTTAAAAAAAAAAACTAGTGACCTAGAAATCCGACCCTAGTACATCCTGCAACAGTTGATTAACACCTCTACCATGGGAACTACACTCCTGGAAATGGAAAAAAGAACACATTGACACCGGTGTGTCAGACCCACCATACTTGCTCCGGACACTGCGAGAGGGCTGTACAAGCAATGATCACACGCACGGCACAGCGGACACACCAGGAACCGCGGTGTTGGCCGTCGAATGGCGCTAGCTGCGCAGCTTTTGTGCACCGCCGCCGTCAGTGTCAGCCAGTTTGCCGTGGCATACGGAGCTCCATCGCAGTCTTTAACACTGGTAGCATGCCGCGACAGCGTGGACGTGAACCGTATGTGCAGTTGACGGACTTTGAGCGAGGGCGTATAGTGGGCATGCGGGAGGCCGGGTGGACGTACCGCGGAATTGCTCAACACGTGGGGCGTGAGGTCTCCACAGTACATCGATGTTGTCGCCAGTGGTCGGCGGAAGGTGCACGTGCCCGTCGACCTGGGACCGGACCGCAGCGACGCACGGATGCACGCCAAGACCGTAGGATCCTACGCAGTGCCGTAGGGGACCGCACCGCCACTTCCCAGCAAATTAGGGACACTGTTGCTCCTGGGGTATCGGCGAGGACCATTCGCAACCGTCTCCATGAAGCTGGGCTACGGTCCCGCACACCGTTAGGCCGTCTTCCGCTCACGCCCCAACATCGTGCAGCCCGCCTCCAGTGGTGTCGCGACAGGCGTGAATGGAGGGACGAATGGAGACGTGTCGTCTTCAGCGATGAGAGTCGCTTCTGCCTTAGTGCCAATGATGGTCGTATGCGTGTTTGGCGCCGTGCAGGTGAGCGCCACAATCAGGACTGCATACGACCGAGGCACACAGGGCCAACACCCGGCATCATGGTGTGGGGAGCGATCTGCTACACTGGCCGTACACCACTGGTGATCGTCGAGGGGACACTGAATAGTGCACGGTACATCCAAACCGTCATCGAACCCATCGTTCTACCATTCCTAGAACGGCAAGGAAACTTGCTGTTCCAACAGGACAATGCACGTCCGCATGTATCCCGTGCCATCCAACGTGCTCTAGAAGGTGTAAGTCAACTACCCTGGCCAGCAAGATCTCCGGATCTGTCCCCCATTGAGCATGTTTGGGACTGGATGAAGCGTCGTCTCACGCGGTCTGCACGTCCAGCACGAACGCTGGTCCAACTGAGGCGCCAGGTGGAAATGGCATGGCAAGCCGTTCCACAGGACTACATCCAGCATCTCTACGATCGTCTCCATGGGAGAATAGCAGCCTGCATTGCTGCTAAAGTTGGATATACACTGTACTAGTGCCGACATTGTGCATGCTCTGTTGCCTGTGTCTATGTGCCTGTGGTTCTGTCAGTGTGATCATGTGATGTATCTGACCCCAGGAATGTGTCAATAAGGTTTCCCCTTCCTGGGACAATGAATTCACGGTGTTCTTATTTCAATTTCCAGGAGTGTACCTAACAACAAAACTTTCTCCTTCACCACCTTTCCTGACCTCTTACTTTTCAAACACTTTTTTAAAGTTTGTTGTGTCCTGTCTACTTCTACATATATCAGTTTCCAACTGATCAAACCTGTTTTCCACATTCACAACACCAATGTCTGAGAAAGTCCTATTTCTATTTCTTCTATAACCTGTTGTCACTTCACATCTCCCTCTTTCCCTTCTCCCCCTTATCCTTTCAAGATCTTGTTTTGCTTTATGTAGTTCTGCCTGAAGGGCAACGACCTACTCCTCCTGTTCTACTATCTTCCTATCTCCACAGCAAATTCTACACAACCAGGGAGCCTTGTTTATTTCCCCATTTCCCACGCCGCTACAGTCACCCACGTGAAAGGAACTGCAACAATCCTCACACCACACACACTAACTAACAATCCTACAGCAAGTCCTACACTTTCCACTCATGGCAAACAAATTTTAGCTTTAGTCTAAGTTAAATATGAATAACTTCCTAGACTACTTATTAATGTATTAAATTTCTCAGAAAGTTTAGGCCTAAAGTTCGGATACTAATTCAAAACTTCTGGAGAAACAGAAAGGGTTAAACCTGCATTGTTTACGTGACGAAACAAAAAGTAAAGAAAGAACTTAGTCTACGCTGTACAAACTTGTCACTTATTTCGGAACTTTTGACTTCCGCAACTTACTAGAGAGTCAAATGGATAGTGTGTAAGAATACCATAACAACACAAACTGTACTTCGTTGAAGTAAACACGTAAATTACAATATACGATAACGTCAATAAATCCTATTCCAAAACTCGCGCATGTGAAATGTTTTCTTTTGCCAGAAAGTACGCTAAAATGTGAAATCTTCAATTGATACCTACAATAGGTATTAATTTACTTATTTATGATGTAATATTTCCTTAATTGTTATTACTCAATTAAACACTTATCTTTGAGAACTCTGAATGTAAATCATTCATCAACAAAAGATGTAGACAATACTCTTTGAAATGTATCTGCAAGAAGATTAATACCACAAATCACTTGATACCGTGTTTATGCTGAATAGAGTTAATAATGAGTCCCATATCAACTGCTTGAAGATGATCATTTCATCTGAAGGAAAACCACACTGAAAGATTAAAACACTGATTTTTTTGTTTACAGAGGGAGTACATTTCATTATTCCAGTTAAAGGCAAAGCAGACAAATTCGTTATAAACATGGGTCGTAATGTGGTGCTGATGACATGGGATGGGGTGAGCAGCGAACCAGCCGCCCTGGAGGTGATCGCAACGGTGCAGGACGAGGATGGCAGTCGGGACAACAAGATCAACGACGCCAAGGTGGACGCTGCCGGCACTCTCTGGGCAGGTAAACACTATCATATCGCCCTACTTCGTTTCGCAGTCGTTAATAAGTCTAATCTTCTATAAGTCCTTCAGTGAGTGAGTGAGTTAACTGCAGTGAAATATCGGCGAGAATAACAACAAAATGGCTGCCATCAGTGTTGCCACCATACCATTATTCAAACGGAAATACGCAGTGCCCTCTGAAGCAGTCAAGGCAAACCATCACTAGTCGCACTACTCACTCTGCAAGCAACTAACTGGTGGTAACTGCCGTTAATGGTCGATGCAGTTATTTGTACAATAGTGGCTTGTGAGGTTATTCTTATGCCGTCGACCAAGACGTACACCACGTCGTCTTTTGAATCATTTATGATTTACATAATTTCAAATGACGCTGAAGACCAGATTAAACCAAAATTCAATAGATCATAACTATAAAATTCGTGGACCCTCATAGGTTTATCACATATTGATTTAATCTGTTTGACTGTGGCTTGAAACATACAAAAGCGAAAATCACTAAAAAATGCCAAAATAAAAAGTTGCGCAGTGTGTGTTTGATATGTAGTACATCAGCAACTTGCATGTGGTTAGCAAGCTACAAACCTGGAATCGGATTTTGCCAAGGGAAGTATTTCAGAATTTATTGGTGTATTTTTGGCTATATATTACTTAATAGTAAGTAAAACGTCATTTATTAGCTGAAACATGTATCGAGGTATTTTGACATCGCACTTCGACAGATTCTTCATACAGTATTTCTAAGCAATTGAAGTAAGTATCGAAGTTCGTATTAAGCTTGGTGGATTTAATTGTAGCTTGGCACAAGATTCTTAACGTCAATCTTCAATTAACGAAGTTACCTTTTCGAGTGACGGATTAACTTAAGATAATTTTAAAAAGCGTTAACAGACCAATGGTTCAAATGGCTCTAAGCACTATGGGACTTAACATCTGAGGTCATCAGTCCCCTAGGCTTAGAACTACTTAAACCTAACTAACCTAAGAACACCACACAGATCCATGCCCGAGGCAGGATTCGAACCCAGGATTCGAACCCGCGAGCATAGCAGCAGCGCGGTTCCGGACTGAAGCGCTTAGAACCGCTCGGCCACAACGCCCGTCTTAAGCACTTTCTTGCTTCCCACTGTTGAAGAGCAATTCGAGGATGGCGATTGTACCTTTCAACACAGTTGAGTACCTGTCCATAATGCACAGCCTGTGGTGGACTGGTTACACGACAGTAACACCCCTGTAATGGACTGGCTTGCATAGAGTCCTGACCTGAATACTGCAGAACATCTTTGGGATGTTTTGGAGCTCCGACTTCGTGCCAGGCCTCACCGACGGACAACGATACCTCTCCTCAGTGCAGCACTCCGTGACGAATGGGCTGCCATTCCCCAAGAAACCTCCCAGCACCTGATTGAACGATGTCTGCGAGAGTAGAAGTTGTCATCAGGGCTAAGGATGGGCCAACACCATATTGAATTCCAGCATTACCGATGGAGGGCGCCAATAACTTATAAGTCATTTTCAGCCAGGTATCCGGATACTTTTGATCACAAAGTGTATTAGAGGGTGGCTTTAGGGTCACGACTGAATTATAGGGATGGGAAAAGCCAACCGGTTAAAACCATTACCTGTATTTTAGTTCTGAGCGACCGATATTTTCGGTATTTATTTGATTGTTGTAATAGGCCTTTTTTATTTTTAGAAATAATCTAATTAAAAAACCGAAATATCAATGAACCATAGTATCACTGCTCAAATTCTTTCATTTTTAAATAAACATTGTTTTAAACAAAGAGTGATTTTTAGCCGTATAATTTCCATTGGTTTAAAATATTGCGTTTTACAGAAAATGGGAAAAGCGATCAGCACTGTTTTAATAAGAATGCAGTCAGAAACGAGTAACAAAGACATGGTACACGACCGGATACAGCTTCTCTGAGACGATGTCCCTGTTGGCGTGCGTCATGGCTTAAGGTACCCGTGTTACTTGCAATGTGCAAAGCTTGGTTCAAATGGCTCTGAGCACTATGGGACTTAACAGTTTGAGGTCATCATCAGTCCCCTAGAACGCAGAGCTACTTAAACCTAACTAACCTAAGAACATCACACACATCCATGCCCGAGGCAAGATTCGAACCTGCGACCGTAGCGGTCAAGCGGTTCCAGACTGAAGCGCCTAGAACCGCACGACCACAACGGCCGGTTGCAAAGCTTGCTCCGTGGTGGTCTATACAGGAGTTTCTCTGTGCGGTCGCGGATATCCGTCGTATTTTTGAATGGCACCAACCCTAGTCTAGAAATATTTTTACGAAGTGGCGTAGCAATGAAGTACAACGCTTCATTTGCTCTAAAACATCAAAAAATTTTCTTCCGTTCCCACGAAACAGTGTAAGAGGAAGGAAATTATGGTAACAGTAATAAATTAGAAACTTAACAATTCATTTACAGTAGACAAAAACAGAAAGTAGCTGACCTGCTGCCTATTTCTAGATAGCAGGTCTTTAACTGCTTGCAGCCTTTGAAAATGGACAAGTTAACACAAAAGCAGAGTTCTTCAACCTCAGTTTTCACCTTTCGGTACTGACTGCTCGTAAAGCTCAAACAGTGTTATGATCTCCGGTTATAACATGACTTCTGAACAGAGTTTTAAAGTATTAGAATCAATATGATAATATTTATTTATTTTTGTAGTATTCTACCACCTATCACGTCTCGAGAAAAGCAGCAAATTGTTGAAGGAGTAAGTTGTTTTACTTGCCTATTTAATTTAATTTGTTCAATATTTGTTCGATTTCTACGTTTATTACAGGAAATAATAGGAATGAAAAGCGGAAAATAGTTCATTACAGAAACTGATTATTTTGAGTGGTTTTAGAAGTCAAGTTAAACTGGCGTGCAAAGGAGCGATATACCCGAAAACGTGAGTGCTGAATACGTCGCCGAACCACCGGCCACAATCGGACTGACCGGTCAGCGGCCTTCAGGCGCAGTTGCATAGCTGGACATTAAAACAAGATGCTGGAAGTCTGGACTCACGGCCGATCTCAAACTATTTTCGCTAGATTCTCCCGGGGGGTGAGGGGGGGGGGGGGGGTTGGGGAGGGAGTGGTGTAGCTGTCCTCCACTCCCACGCTGAAGAATTAGCAACATTAGGACAGAGATTTACCAGGTACTACGGCAGACAGTACCCAGCCGTATAGCTGAAATTTAGCGATTCCTTTCAGTACTCACGTGAGTGACTTCATACTACGGTTTCGGGGTCATTATTAGCTTTGCTCCGCCCTTATTCATTTATAACCCTTCCCTCAAAGTAAAAAACACCAGCTCTATGCCTCTCCTTTTAGGTCAATCCCTCCCTCTGTTGTCTTCCAGTACCGTTATACTTCTACTTGGTACCTTCCCTTCAACCATAAGCGTCACATCAGTCAAGTGCAATGTTCCGCAGCGCCGATATGCAAAAATATGTTTAGAAAGACCAGGCTTGAGGTGAACCGATGGAACAGAGACAGGCCAAACCCGTCCAATACATGTTCTACTACATTCTAAACCTGGGTTGGGTTGTTTGGGGAAGGAGACTAGACAGCGGGGTCATCGGATTAGGGAAGGATGTCGGCCGTGCCTTTTCAGAGGAACCATCCCGGCATTTGCCTGGAGTGATTTAGGAAAATCACGGAAAAACTAAATCAGGATGGCCGGACGCGGGATTGAACCGTCGCCCTCCCGAATGCGAGTCCAGTGTCTAACCTCTGCGCCACCTCGCTCGGTTTCCGAAACCAGATTATATCATATTGAAAATCGATACTTGTTGCATATTTCAGTACCGTCTTACCAAATAGCCGATCTTTGACCACAATTTTTCACTGAAAATGCGAGCAGGACGCAATTTTATTACAGATTTTCTTGCATTTCTAGAATGCAAGGGATTGTGCTATGAAGTACGAATACGTGAAATTTTCTTCAAAAAGTACAGTATTCTTAATACACGTTTAAAAAATTGAAGATGTCTTCTCTAACTCCAAAGAGTTAAAGTTATTTGTCGACAGACATTTAAAATTGTTGATTATTTTTGTTTCAGGGACGTTGGGACCAATAGTAAATAATGAGATCACTCCAGAGAAAGGAATATTATTCAACCTTGCCAAGGACAGAAGCACTAAGACGCACGTAACAAAAATCAGCATTTCAAACGGTTTTGCGTGGAGTCCGGATAACAAAACCATGTACTATATAGATTCTGCCACAGGAAAAATAGATGCCTTCGATTTTGATATTACCGAGAGCAAAATAGGTAAACCGCATACGTAAGTAAAGTTACTTTAGTGTTATCAAATTGAGGTTTGTCCTGACTTAAGCGTTTCTTTTGCAGGCAACAGAAGAACCGTTTTCAACTTTAAAGAAAATGGCGTGGAAGGACTGCCAGACGGACAAACTATTGATACAGACGGAAACCTATGGGTGGCGTGCTTTGGCGGCAAGCAGGTAGTATTTTCATTTCTATTGGGTCAGAGACTAACCTTCGTAGCCGAGGTCGCCGAAACACGTGTGTGTAGTGGCTCTAGACTCTGAAGTAGCTCGTTGGAACCCTTGTGGTTTAACAAATTTTCGCTGACAGTATAAGACTGTCAAAGCGATGAGACGTGACGGCGTGAAGTTCCTGTTCTCTAGACGTGGAGCGAATGTCCTCGGTCAAATTCGAAACCTCTCTGCGATGTGTCAACGAATGAGGACATGAGAGACTCAACTGTGATCCGTCCTAGTGTTACATTCCTCTCATGCCGAGTCCCTAATCCACACTGATACTATGATTGTCCAGAAACTAAGTTCCGAACGATCACTAAATGGGAACCACAGTGAAAATCGGAAACTTTCTGCTTCCAACAGTTAACTGCATGTTCCAGCAACTTGTCTCCATAGTCGCCCCTCCGTAGCGTTATACCAACTTTCCAATACCTTCGTCATAGAAGGCAGCCGCTTACGCTTTCCGGCAATTGTAAACGCTGGTCTGCAGCACGTTTTATGTGCCAAAACGTCACGAAGCAGGAAATACATCAGTTATGTTATGCGGGTTTGCATGGAAACTGGGAACACACTTGACAGGAGACACTATTTTCTGGGCGTTCTTACGTGCTCACTGTCCGCTCAGAACTGCAAAGTGTAACGTGACACGGTCGTCTGACATACTACAGACACTGCCCAACACATCTCTGCAAAGCTTCACCGGATTTCCACTGTGGTTTCCATTTCGTGACCGGTCGGAACTTACTTCCTCCATATTGTAAATGCATAACTAATTCTGTTAAGTTTTCAGAACTAAACCACTAAACCAATTTCGATGGAATTTGCTATGAAGACAGCCTGAACGCCGAGGAAGGACGTAGGCTGCTTCAGAAAGCGTGTGGTACAGAATATTCATTAAATTGAAGAGCAAAACGAGAATTACGGAAGCATATTTACGCTTAGAAAAAAACTATTTATTCTTTGACTTTTGAATATTTTTTAAAAGCGCTTTTATTGTGTGATATAGTCTACGCAATACTATTCAACGTAATGAATACAATGCACATAGAATTCTCAAAGTGTTTAATTCATACTTCCATATTAATATTATAAGCGTGAAAGTAACTGTGTTACCATTTCATGCCTAGAGCGCTGAACCATTTCGATGAAATTTGGTTGGAGATAGTTTGAATCCCAATAACAAACAAAAGCTACTTCAGAAATTAAAAGAAGTGGCGTACGTGTTGTATAACGTGTAGCTATTAGTCAACCCTATATTATTGCACCCGGTGCACCAGGGAGAGACAGCACTTTGGCTGGCTTATCATGGATTAGCACCTCATTGGGATTGATAGTATAAGCAAAACTGACTGGAAAGCATTGACAGTGCGATAGATTTCCAGAGTCATCACTGTAAGTGTTTACTGTAACGTCACATGTTTCTGATAACGGCCAAGTGCAATAATACGGCGGCTGACTTCATTGTACTTACAATATCTTACTTATTTACCACTGCTCATCATAACAAAACTACCGATAAGTGGGCACTACCGCAGATAACGGCTAGTATCCTTACACAAAAGCAGATGCATCACCTGTGACTAATGACTTTTGTTCCGTACGGATACACTATGTAAACGCTTTTCACTGAAGGTGGCAAGATGTCAGTTTGGCCATGCATTAACCTCATGTGTAAGGGTCTAGTCTAGTGGCAGTCAAAATGGTCCCTACCGCCCACTAATCGGCATTCCAGTTTTCATGGTGGGCAGCATGTGGCAGAGATTTTAAAAAGATTTTCATTAGGTTTTCATAAAATTTTGACATAAGTATTCGGTAAGTATTATGTGCTTTAACTTGCTGTAATTCTCCTTTATAAATTTTAGAAATTGAAGTTAGGTCCTTACTTCGTAAGTCACCATTACTGTGCAACCAGTGTGCAGTTAGAAAATTTTGCTAGCAATGGAGATACAAAAGTGGGCAGTAAATAAAAAGGTTGACACCAGTGATCTGGACAGTCTCCAGCCTGTTCCGTAATATGATTTGTTCTGATGATGTCCCGTGCAGTCGGTGTTGCAACCAGGCTTAGACTGATGAAGTGTGGCTTCTGGTATGATTACGGGTAGCTACCATTATTAAATGAAGAGATGAAATGACATCACGGAGTGTTTGGCACAGTGAGAAGTTTACAGTAATACAACTCTGATATTAATAAACATAATTAATTCGAAAATGGAAAAAGTTTTTACATTCTTAGCCTGCACGAAAATCTGTCGTGTCCTGACAGACGGGAGAGGAAGAAAAGGGGTTACTGGTCAGTCTGCGGTCAGAGCGGTACAGAGCAGAAGGCAGAAGGACAACTCACAGTGAAGTCATCTGATTGTTTTCTTCTATCTGAGCCAACACTGGTACTGGCATTACTAGAAATGCAGGCGGTAAGACTTGGTAGGGAACTCGTTGTGGCGACTCTTGGACAAACAGACAGGACTAACTAGTACACTGGAGGCTAGTTATAGGGTTAGAAAGAAAGCATGAATAACACTGCTGCAACAGAAGCCCCAGAAGTGGATGCTAACCAAACACTAGCAGCATCTTAAGGCAACAACTTAGTTGCAAAACAAAACATACTGAATGTGACACTGTTCACTGACGCACTCCGAGTGAGAGAGCAGACTTACGCGGAGCTGGACCGAGGCTGGAGTCGACGGACGCGGATTCGGCGCCCAGATCGTCTGACTGAGGACCCCGCCAAAATGCGGAATCTAGGGGTTTCAAAGAGTCGCGTGGGGGTACTGTTTTTCCCACTTAAAGCCACCCAGCCAATCCCGCAGGTCTCTTGCAGGCGCCTGCCAATCACGGTTTAGTTAGGTCCCCTCTACTTCTCCTAAGGCAGGGATGTTAATGCAGTTGCACAAACTAAGTGCGTATTTGGTATCAACATTGTTAAGCTGAAAGCTAAACATAACTGCTCTGCCAAATAAGGCTTGCAACGTTATTGTTATACGTCATTTAGCCCCGTCCCTCGGGCTCCCCGGAGTAGGGACTGCTAGGTCAACATTTCTTTGGCGTTTTCGCTCTCTTTCTAACCGTTGTGAGCCTACTGACGTTGCTGTTCTCAGGGCTGATATCAAGCTGGCTTTATACGCTACTACGTGCCTGTTGGTTACAAAGTTCTACGGTGGCAACCTACTATAGCTTCTAGGCGACATATGAAGTTACATGTAAATTCTTGAAGAGTAACTAGCGCCCTGGGACAGCGTCTGGGGGGGTGTCTGCATTTTCGCAGGGCTCTCCCCTTACGGTTTACTTCATGTAACAATATCTCTCCTAGTTTCGTCTGCCCTCGGCATCGTCTCTACTTCCGCACCTTGGAGCGCCTGTCCTTTCTCACAGCTTCAAGATAACACTACAGTAGCAAGGAATAATCAATATGTTACAAATCTCGTCTAAACGCGAGTGAAGCGCTTGGCACACTACACAACGTACTATGTAACTTCGTACGATTCCCCGTCAATTGTTTATCAAGGACTTCCTGACATTTTCTATATAAAAAAGTGCTATTGTTATCACTGATTATTGTTAAAGGTATGACAATTTGGCGCCCTTTCTGCGGGGCATCCACGCTCTGATCTATATGTCGCACTTAGCAAGCAGCTCCTCACACCACAGACCTAATACAAGCGGCAGATGGCGCGGTATATACGCTGCTCAAGCTGTCGAACAGTGGGTACATCTCCCCTCTACAGTTTGGTAACAGCGTAAGCCACTGCTTGTGAAAGTACTGGTCTGTCTAAAGCTCCACAATACTTAAAAAGTGTAAGTAAAGAAAACACGTGGAGGCCCGATTACGACAATGTCAACTACTGTGAGACAGGGAGTTCAATCTCAGTGTCTCCCTTGGCACTATTTGAGAGAGTGGGCTATGTGCAGGCACCGGGTTTTGACCTCTCTTCCCTCCATCCATAAAAACACTAACAACTCTTTGCAGTAAAGAACTCACCACCCGTGAAACAGGCACTACCGGAAAAGTAACTGCAAATCGACTCCCCAGTACGTCAATGTGGGATCCACGCATCTACCTCAAGTTCTGAGTACAGGACTGACTTTGACTTTATGGCAGAGGGGATGAAGGTAAATAGTAAATACTTCGAAATGGAGTCTTCTTTTGCAAAATGGCGATGGATCTCCGAGCCACTGTCATCAAAATGATGTCGGTTATTGTATTATAACAAGACATTGTCATCATCGAACAAACCGTCATGGCTACGAGATGATCGCAGCTGTGGATTCATGTACAGAAACATAGGCGTAAAACGCTGTTTCCTTATTGTAATTTCCTTTCTTGCGTCGTCTATTCCTCGAGATAAGTGATGTGTGTGTTCTTCACGCAAAGTTGTGGTCAATACCTGCGTCGCATAGAAAACCAGTGAAAGCAGCAAAATGAAGCACACAATCACACCTTATTATGGACATTATGACCGCCCCCGGTAGCTGAATGATCAGCGTGACGGTTTGTCAGTCCACTGGGCCCGGGTTCGATTCCCGACTGGGTCATGGAATTTTCTCCGCCCAGGGACTGGATGTTGTGCTGTCATCCTATAATCCTCATCGACTGCAGAAGTGGCGCCAAATTGAAAGACCGGCACCCGGCGAACAGTATGCCCGACAGGGGGGCCCCTAGCCATACAATTAAATAAATGGACATTATGGACATAAATCAAGAGTTTGAAACGACTTTGCCGATAACACGTATGGAAAAAAGGAACGTTCGTGTTTAACACCCTGTCGAAGAGAGAATCATTAGATAACCTATTCATGGAAATCATGGGTAACCTAAATCCAGATATCCAGACGGTGATGCAGGCCTCATCCAGAATGTTACCTCCCTGTAACGCTCAGGGGAAGAAGTGGAAAAAGACATGGGATAACTCCTAATATCGTGTCGGACCGTCTTTTGCCCGGCGTAGTGCGTCAGCTCTACGTAGCATGGACACAACAAGTCAAAGAAATTCCCCTGCAAAAATATTGACCCATGCTACCCCTGTTGCTACCCATAATAGTGAAATTGTTGCCGGTGCAGAATTTTGTGCAAGTACTAAACTATCGATTTTTCCACTACATTTTCGATGGGGTTCATACTGAGCGATCTGCGTGGCCAAATCATTCGCTCGAATTGTCCAGATTGTTCCTCAAACCAATCGCGAACAGTTGGGGCTCGGTCACTTGGCGCACTGACATCGATGAAAGTACGGTATCAATGGCTGTAAATGGTCTCCAAATAGTCGAACATAGCTATTTTCAATCAATGATCGGTTCAGTTGGGCCAGGAGGCCCCGTCCATTCGATGTAAACACAGCCCACATTATTACGGAGCCACGATCAGCTTGCATAGGGCCTTGTTCGCAACTTGGCTTCGTGGCTTCGGGGGCCGAACCCTACTATCAGCTCTTAACTGAAATCTGGACTCCTCTGATCAAGCCACGGTTTTACAGTCGTCAGGGGTCCAACCGATGAGGTCAAACCACAGGAGAGGCGCTGCAGATGTCGTTCGGTTAGCAAAGGCATTGAGGCATTGCAGTCGGTCGTCTGCTGCCGTAGCCCATTAACGCCAGATTTCGACGCACTGTGTTATCGGATACGTTCGTCGTACGTCCCTCATTGATTTTTGCGGTTATTTCACCCAGAGTTGCTTGTCTGTTAGCACAGACACCTCTAGGCAAACGCCTCCAGTCTCGGTGGTTAAGTGAAGGTTGTCGGCCACAGTGAAGTCCGTAATTCCAGAAATTTGGTATTCTCAGTACACTCTTTACACTGTGGTTCTCGGAATATTGAGTTCCCCAACGTTTACGAAATGGAATGTCCCGTGCGTCTAGCTCCAACCAAGATTCCGCGTTCAGAGTCTTAATTCCCGTTGTGCGGCCATAAAGACATCGGAAACCTTTCCACATGACTAATTTGACTACAAATGACAGCTCGCCCAATGCATGCTCTTGTACACGCTATACTAACGCCACCTGTCTGTGAGCATATCGTTATCCCATGACTTGTCACCTCAGTATTTCTTAGCGCCCAAAGTTTTCGTAATCCAATCCAGAAGAGAGCAGTTTTAAATAAATCGGTACACAGAGCAAAAACATTTTTGACGAGGACCAACTAGCTTCCGAAATTGATCATCTGAAGTACTTGTTCCAGAAGAACGGCTGTTGCTAATGCGATATGAAGTCAGCGTTCTTCACGAAAAGAAATCTTTAAAATGTTCCAACATTTACGGGATGAGCCACCAGTAGTATTCCCTCCTTTCTACGGCGCCACATCCAGAGTCCTGGGAAGACGAGGTATAAGACCTATTTTCCGACCGCCTAAGATGATGGGGATGCTACGCCCTGTTAAGGACAGCCTCGGCCTCAGGATTCCTGTTAGTTGTAACATCCCTTGTTGATGCGGAAGCAGTTACATCAGTCAGTCCACCCGTACCGCTTCCGACTTTTGTGCAGGGCGTCAACGGCGTATCAAAAATCGCGAACTTGAGAAATCTCTAGTTGCTGAACAAAACCTTAGAAACATACACGAAATATTCTTTAAGGAAACAAAAGTTGCGTCCCAGGTTCCTGTATAGCGGAACTGTGTAATTTAAATGGCTCTAGAAATATGAATGTTTTAGAACTTCAGCCAGTGGATATAATCTTAGCAGTGCATGGAAGCTATATCTCGACAGAGGGAAGAAGCAGCAGACATTTGTCGGAATGTTTGCGCTATTACAGGAGCGGTGTCGCCACCACTGAAGACGCTGACACTATCTGCGACAGCATTACGTAATTACTGACCGATCACAAGCCGTCTATGGGCTACATATGGCTACCAGAGCAGCAGTGCAGATAGTTGTTTCTGACGAAGAGCATTGGGGTGAACATCGGTAACTCGAGGTTTCACTCTGATTTGACGCGGCAAGAATTCAGATGATTTTACAACAGTACCACCACGAAAGACTTCGTTCTCGTATTAAATAATTTGTTCCCTTTAGGACCTGACATCTGTATTCAAAAAAATTTCTGTAGTGTGGACCGGTTGGTCAAGAACGCCTTAAATACCGTCAACTGCCTACAGTGCCTGTGCAGAATAACTACGTACATCCACCATCTATACCTAAATCTACAAATCTCGTATATGGCTACTCTGCAAATCACACTTCAGTGCCTACAGACGGTTCATCGAACCACCTTCACACACTATTATTCCACTCTCGACCAGCGTGCGTTATTATGATGACTGTTCGTTGTTATGTAGGTCGGCGTAAACAAAAAATTTTCGCATTCAAGTTGGTGTCTGAAATTTCGTGAAGTAATCCCGTCGCAACGAGAAACGCCTTTATTTAAATGATATCCACCACAAATCCTGCATCATGTGAGTGACTATTTCTCGATAGTACAAAACGTGCTGCCCTCTCTGAATTTTCTCGATGAACTCCGTTAATCCTATCAGGCAACGATCCGACACCGCTCTGCAGTGCTCCAAAAGAGGACATACAAGCGTAGTGTATACAGTCTTTTAAAGACATCTGCGTTCTGCCAATAAACGAGTCCTTGTTTCACCTTCCCCACAACATTATCTTTGTTATCGTTCCAATTTAAGTTCTTCCTAATTGTAATTGCTACGAATCTAGTCGAATGGATACTCTAGAAACTTGTGTGATTTATCGTGTTACCGAAATATGACATTACTTTTTATATCCATGTGGAGGACCTCACACTTTCCCTTATTGAGAGAATTGCCACTTTTCGCTCCAGACAGAAATCTTTTCTAAGTCATTTTCGAATTGTTTTTGATCTCCTGATAAGTTTACTTACGGTAAATGACAGCATCATCTGCAAACAGTCGAAGAGGGCTGCACAGACTGTCTCCTAAACCGTTTATATAGGCAAGGAGCAGCAGAGGGCCTATAACGCCTATATCTCGGGGAACGCCAGAAATCACCTGTTTTACTCGATGACTTTCCGTCAGTTAATACGAACTGACCTCTCTGACAGGAAATCGCGGATCCAGCCGCATAGCTAAGACGACATTCCATAAGCACGCAATTTGATTACAAGCCGTTTGTGAGATACGTTGTCAAAAGCCTTATTGAAAACTAGAAATACGGAATCAATTTAAAATCCCTTGTCGGTAGCACTCTACACTTCATGTAAGTAAAGAGTCAATTGTTTCACAAGAAGAATGTTTTCTAAATCAGTGTTGACCGTCACTAGACCTTTCCGTTCATAATCTTCGAACACAACATATGTTCCAAAATCCTGCTGCATATCGACGTTTATGATACGGGCCTATAATGTATTGGATTACTCCTATTTCCATTCTTGAGTATTGGTGTGACCTGCGCAGCTTTACAGACTCATATGTGAATTTAAAAGCCAACATGGTACCCAACCCGACGTGGTGGGGTCGTTATATACCCTTTCAGTTGAGCCCCTTGACAACACAGGGATCACACTTCTGAAACCTGAGCTAACTTCTGACGCTTTTCAGGAACCTCGAAAATGGCTATCGCGCCAGATGACCTTTGCTGCTGCTGCTGCTGCTGCTGCTGCTGCCGTGTGACGCCTGTGAGGAGAGTCCTTTTAATGGAGTAGGTGGCATCAGGACAGATGTTTCGCACATGGCACGCATAAGACTAAACCAGCATAATGGCCTTGCTGATTCGGCTATCTCAACAGATAGGCATAGATATTTCAACTGCAGTTCCTACCCTGGCTACACCGAGGAAACGGACAAGACTGGGAACAAAACAATTTGTTCAGTAGCTGGTGTGTACTATAAGAGACGGAAATAGTTTTACAGTGTCGAAACCATTATTTTTCATTTAACAAATGGAAGACAGATTTGGAGACGTGTAATCATTGCATCACTTTTTTCTAAAGCTTCCTCTGCTGCAGTACTTCAGACATGTGGAAGACTGGGTGATACACGAGTGACTATTACTCAACATAAATCTTTGAATATGACAAGGAGTTATCTTCCACAGAGACCTTACACTCCAGACAGAAAAGGAGTCACGACAATGAGATTTTCACTCTGCAGCGGAGTGTAGAGGTAGAGCACTTGCCCACGAAAGGCAAAGGTTCCGAGTTCGAGTCTCGGTCCGGCACACAGTTTTAATCTGTCAGGAAGTTTCATAAGGAGTTACGAGCTAATATAGAACGGCAATGCGTACATTTTGTCCAGCGTGTACAGAGGGGTCCAAAAGATGACCAAATAGATACAGAAACTTCCATCTTGCGTTTGCAGGAAAATACCTCCCAAAAAAGCTGAAGTTCTAGTGTGCAGGTGTGACGTGAAACCTTACATCCCACTGCGCATGAGATATTTCTGATGCTTATTATGCTTTGGACATATGTAATTCTGCTGCATAGCTGTCCGAAAATATGGAAACTGTGGAAGATCGCTTCACGAAGGTCGCCCTTGGAAACAACTGCCTTTGCGTGTGGACAGTACAGAACACCATCCTCGACGTTCACTAGCCTGCCCAGTATTAAAAATAGAAAATACAAGAACATAAATCAGTTGATGGCCTGTTATATACTGAGGCAAGGATAAAATGTGAACATACGCATACAGTCGACCTGATGGCAAGTTATGGAAAAATTGCAGCTGTCACTCCGCCTAAGTACACTTTTTCAAAACCTAATCTACCAGCATTTCCTCCTCTCGTGGCCCGCAAATGTCAGTGCAGCCCAGGAAGTGAACATCAAGCGATCGGTAGGAAAAAACCATTAAATTTCATTTATGTAAGGATATGATAAATTTAATATTTTCATTTGAAAATCCCACCACACAAGGCTATTCTCCCGCTGGCCCTTATTTTTCCTTCAGTTCCGTCGGTACCAGGCCTCCCTCACTTATGCAGTCGCCAACTGGCAGTTTCACACAACTTATCACATTCTTTTTGTATATTAGGGGCTTTCACTCCTAACACCCGCCCTTGGGAGGCATTACCAGTTGGAATGCACACTGACGTCCACTGCCAGGATCTCCACCTAACCTGCTTAGAATTTGCTCCCCTTTGTTTAATACCCATACAACGAATAGAACTGAAACATTTGATTTCAAGGTTAATATTTTTCGCACCCATGAGCTATAAACATACATTCCATTGCCTTCCTAACACAGCTGATGAAAGAAATGGGGCGATAACTAGAAGGAAGGTGTTTGTCCTTCCTGGGCTTAGGTTGAGTATGACAGTGGTCTCACGCCAGCGTCTGGGAATCGTGTCCTCTGCCCAGATGTGACTGTATGTGTGAGGGAAAAAGTTATTCCTTATATTAGAAAGGTTCTGCAACATCTGAATGTGAACATCGTCCAGCCCTTGGGAGGACTGGGATGAAGTGAGAGCATGATCCAGCTCCCTCATAGTAAAGGCGGCACTGTAGCGCTCACGATTCCAAGAAGAGGTGGTGTCGCCCGAGCCGCCTCCACTCGTTTCTGATGGATGAAGGCAGGGTGATAGTGGCAGGAGCTCGAAATCTCCGCAAAATAGCCGCCCAACGTGTTCGAGATAGCAATGGGATCCACTATGACATCATCTGCTACTGTCAGGTCGGATATTGGGGAATGGGCCTCGGTCCAAAAGAGCCGTCGGAGGTTGGCCCACATGATGGAAAAGGGAGTGGAACTTTAAAAGAACTAGTAAATGAAATCCGCTAGCTTTTTTGTTATCCCGAAGATAACGACAACGCTGTACACGCAACTGTTTGTAGCGAATGCAGTTTGTCATCTTAGGGTGACGGTTAAAAACGCGGAGAGCACGTCTCCGTGCGTGAATGACAACGCGCACGCCTCAGTCCAGTAAAGAGGAAATGCGAGCAATACAACCTTTTATTGTAAGGATACAAATCTGTAATATATTCTACCTGGTCATCACAACTGGGGAAATGTAGTTCGCTGAACGTCGCGAAGGGAAGAGTAAAGCCTGTCAGAAAGCTGCGATTTCAATGTGCAGGAAGGTGGTGTAGGAGTCAGCAAACGGAGAGTACAGCTCCAGTGAATATCAGAACGGACCACTGAAGATGATGGGCAAGCTGGACACTGCAGAAGGAGAAGTCCAATTGGGGGTAGGTGTGCGTGGAGTCTGAAAGAAACGTGGGCACTCCCATGTTAAGGCAGACGAGGTTGAGTTGATTGAGAACGTCAGCCAAGAGGGCACCTCCCTGACAGGTATTGTGAGAAACCCAAAGGAGATGGTGCACAACCGAGCGAGGTGGCGCAGTGGTTAGACACTGGACTCGCATTCTGGAGGACGACGGTTCAATCCCGCGTCCGGCCATCCTGATTTAGGTTTTCTGTGATTTCCCTAAATCGCTCCAGACAAATGCCGGGATGGTTCCTTCCCTGTCCTTCCCTAATCCGATGAGACCGATGACCTCACTGTCTGGTCTCCTTCCCCAAACGACGCAACGCAAGATGGTGCACATTAAAGTCACCGAGCAGCAGAAAGGAGTGAGGTAGTTGCCCAATAAGCTGGAGGGAGTCCACCATCGTGACACCAAATGATGGAGGGATGTAGACGGTACAAAGAGAAAAGGTCGAGTCAGGAAGGAAAATTCAGACTGTAAGAGCTTGACGTTGTGCAGTCAGGGAGATGGATTGTCTATGAACGTCATCCCAGATGAGCAGCATGACTCCCCCATGAGATGGAATGCCATCCTCAGGGCAGATGGTCAAAGCAGACCGGGAAGAAATGCAGGAGTTCAAAGTGGATGTGAGGATGCAATTTTGTTTTCTGGAGGCAGAGAACAAATGGACGCTGTGATTCTAAAAGCAGACACTTTGTTAGATCGAAGGCGGCAAACTTTCCATTGGTAGAGAATCATGACGAGGAAAGTGGAGGAGGGGAAAACGAAGGGGTGTCACCTGAGCATGTGCCGAGTGTCAGCCTTAGAAGACTCACTGCTACAAGGTACAGAGGCTGGAGGATCCAACTCCATGAAATCTACAGAGACATTGGCATTCTCCTGTCAGTCTGCAGTAGTACAATCTCTCGAGACATAAATAACGGTTGAATTATTCGAACTTTACATGCAAATGGAGCATCTATATTTTTTATTTGCATTTATTTGCATGTAGGGCAAGGAATTTACTATGGATCTTTTATATACACTCCTGGAAATTGAAATAAGAACACCGTGAATTCATTGTCCCAGGAAGGGGAAACTATTGACACATTCCTGGGGTCAGATACATCACATGATCACACTGACAGAACCACAGGCACATAGACACAGGCAACAGTGCATGCACAATGTCGGCACTAGTACAGTGTATATCCACCTTTCGCAGCAATGCAGGCTGCTATTCTCCCATGGAGATGATCGTAGAGATGCTGGATGTAGTCCTGTGGAACGGCTTGCCATGCCATTTCCACCTGGCGCCTAGTTGGACCAGCGTTCGTGCTGGACGTGCAGACCGCGTGAGACGACGCTTCATCCAGTCCCAAACATGCTCAATGGAGGACAGATCCGGAGAGCTTGCTGGCCAGGGTAGTTGACTTACACCTTCTAGAGCACGTTGGGTGGCACGGGATACATGCGGACGTGCATTGTCCTGTTGGAACAGCAAGTTCCCTTGCCGGTCTAGGAATGGTAGAACGATGGGTTCGATGACGGTTTGGATGTACCGTGCACTATTCAGTGTCCCATCGACGATCACCAGTGGTGTACGGCGAGTGTAGGAGATCGCTCCCCACACCATGATGCCGGGTGTTGGCCCTGTGTGCCTCGGTCGTATGCAGTCCTGATTGTGGCGCTCACCTGCACGGCGCCAAACACGCATACGACCATCATTGGCACCAAGGGAGAAGCGACTCTCATCGCTGAAGACGACACGTCTCCATTCGTCCGTCCATTCACGCCTGTCGCGACACCACTGGAGGGGGGCTGCACGATGTTGGGGCGTGAGCGGAAGACGGCCTAACGGTGTGCGGGACCGTAGCCCAGCTTCATGGAGACGGTTGCGAATGGTCCTCGCCGATACCCCAGGAGCAACAGTGTCCCTAATTTGCTGGGAAGTGGCGGTGCGGTCCCCTACGGCACTGCGTAGGATCCTACGGTCTTGGCGTGCATCCGTGCGTCGCTGCGGTCCGGTCCCAGGTCGACGGGCACGTGCACCTTCCGCCGACCACTGGCGACAACATCGATGTACTGTGGAGACCTCACGCCCCACGTGTTGAGAAATTCGGCGGTACGTCCACCCGGCCTCCCGCATGCCCACTATACGCCCTCGCTCAAAGTCCGTCAACTGCACATACGGTTCACGTCCACGCTGTCGCGGCATGCTACCAGTGTTAAAGACTGCGATGGAGCTCCGTATGCCACGGCAAACTGGGTGACACTGACGGCGGCGGTGCACAAATGCTGCGCAGCTAGCGCCATTCGACGGCCAACACCGCGGTTCCTGGTGTGTCCGCTGTGCCGTGCGTGTGATCATTGCTTGTACAGCCCTCTCGCAGTGTCCGGAGCAAGTATGGTGTGTCTGACACGCCGGTGTCAATGTGTTCTTTTTTCCATTTCCAGGAGTGTATATATGCACAGGGGAGGAAAACGGTTGGCAGTGCGCACCGGCGACACGAAGGCCGGCTGGGGGAGGGTATTACATGGCTACACCGTTGAAGAGGATCTCCAAGGCGGTGAAGGAGAAAACCATTTGCCTTTGTTTGACTTCTTGGAGCCTTACCGGTTAGGAGACGACGACTCAGATGTTTGTTGGCTGAAGGGGCATAGGAAGTCTTCGCAGGAGTATTCCTTCTGTCTTGTTCGGCCTGCTGCTTGTGTAGAAGGTGACTTCGCCCTGTGAGCTTGTTGCAAAGCTCGAGGAGGAGACAGGGATGCTATGAGGAGACAGATACTACCATGACACCGCGCGATTTTACAACCGTGGTGATGAATTTAAGGTTGCATGTCTGCGTGCCATGTCCTTCGTGGAGCGAGAAGCAGCAAGAACAGTACTATAAGTGCCAGATAGTAGAATGCAGGGTTTCCGACTAGCCAACATCTTGCAAGCGACCACATAAGGCACTTTTTCCTTCACCCAGATCTTCTGGACAGCCCATTCATAGAGATACATGGGGGCAATCTCGGAAAGAGGGTGCATAGTTGCCATTACAATTGATATAGTGGGGAGAAGGAGGTGGACCATTGCCCTTGTCAGCACCCCTACCACAGGTTACACATTTGGCCAGGTGCTGACAGGACACTTGAGTATGTTTATAAAATGACAAGTAGCAGCGCACCGCGGTTGGAATGTACAGTCAGACTGCGATAACTTCATAAGTTGCTTTTATCTTGGATGGAAGCACCACCCCATCAAAAGTGAGAAAAAGAATGTTTGTGGGCAATAAGGAGGCATCCACCTTTTTCATAACCGGATGGAATGCAATGACACACTGATCAGAGAGGAACGTGTGGATGTCTGCCTCAGACCATCGAGCAGTCTAGTGTAAATAACACCACGTTAAGAATACAGCGATCAATGAGCCTCGACACAAATAGTATATCTGTGAGGAGAGAAGATCCAAGCGGTAGTGGTGCTTGAGAATCATAACTAGTCTCCAAAAGCAACGTGCCCTTACGTAGATGAGAGCAGGATTTCACAGGACTGGTTGTTTTGTCAACACCTTCCTGAATAAGCAACGGTTTTACCGTAGCAAAGGACCGATCGTCTTCAGTATGTGAAACCTCGAGGAACTGTGGTGCAGCTGGGAGGGTCTTTGTATCATTAGCCTCATTCCGTTTACATTTAGTGGACAGACTATGAAGATTATGATACGCTCAATGCGAGGAAATCCCTCACGATTGACAGCGTCTCCGATGGTGGACTCCTTCCAATGGGGGGGTTCCCTCAGAGGGGGAGCACTCGAATTAGATGATTTTTTACACCTCAGGTCACACCTCCAGAATGCCTGACGATTTGTGAAGGTAGCAGCTCAGGAAGTCACCCTTCCATGGGCCTGGCCTGTACCAGGGAGTACGAGCAAACCCTAGATGTCTCGGGGCTGGGAATTACGCGTTACCCAGTCACCTGTTATGCATCAAACTCGTGGCCAGCCTACAAATGGTTCAAATGGCTCTGAGCACTATGGGACTTAACATCTGTGGTCATCAGTCCCCTAGAACTTAGAACTACTTAAACCTAACTAACCTAAGGACATCACACACACCCATGCCCGAGGCAGGATTCGAACCTGCGACCGTAGCAGTCGCGCGGTTCCGGACTGAGCGCCTAGAACCGCTAGACCACCGCGGCCGGCTGACCAGCCTACAGGAGCGCACTGGGAGGAAGAAGAAAAAACAATGAAGCAGAGGAAAAATAGGGGAACGCAGAAAGAAAAAAGAAAGAAAGAAAAAACAGTGGAGAGACTGTTCTAGTGTCATGCTATTGAAAATGCAGGAGACATTTCCAAAAACATCCCAGACAAGTTTCCAAGGGAGGGGAAAAAGAATAGCAAGACGATAGGCACGCAACACGGAAGGAAAAAGATGCTTTAAAGGCTGGGGCCCCTTGGTAGCGAAGAAAGAACTCGCCAGAGTGGTGAGCCCCCTGGAGGGATTCATGCTGGTTAGTGTCCCTGTGATAATTAAACAAGTTCGTTTTTTTTTATTTCGCTTCTGGACATAACGAGTTGGAGTGTTCAGGATAAATGGGACATCCTGCGTTGCTTTGCACTATGTATATCTCGCGGAAAGACGAAAGTAAAATCAGAGAGGTCCAAGTTCAAGCAGAAGCTTATCAGCTATCTTTCTTTTCGCAGACCATTCATTACTGGAACACGAAGAGGGTGACTTGAGAATACCGTAACCCGCGTATACTTCCACTGCCGTGGTTACCTTTAGCAATCATACACCAGTCACCAGAAGTTTTACAGCTCTCTGCTGGATCGCAATTGGGAGTTTAGTACACACTGTTCAGTCGTAGAGTTCCATCAATATACGCTAAATGGCGCCAAGAAGTGCCGATTTTCTTGCGCAACAGTTAGAAAAACTGTTGAACGTATAGCTGTATATGAAAAAGTGAGTTACTCAGGTTGTGCAAAATACAATGATGTCATTAACTGCAAAGCAATCGGTTTTTTCGACTAATTTATGTATGTTACTCTATTAATTCTCTAAACAGATCACATGTACATATCTTCCAACTACATTGCGTTTTCTCAGGTCATGCATAAGATTTCTCTGTTTCGGAGCTATTTTGACCACTGGTTATGGTTACCCAAGGATCACAGATACAGAACTTATTTAACATTATCCATATTGACGCCAGAGACAGTGTAGAACTAAGAAATATATATACGTTAACCATCAGTATATAGGCGAAGGCTCATTTGCATTTGTTAATGTGCTTACAGCTAAAAAAAACAAAAGTCAGTCATGTTTCTCAAATTGTAAGCTGCTACGGTTCAGGTAGCAATTCAGGTACAGAATATAAAGTCAAATGTCTCTCGAAACAAATATGAAGTTAGTTTGGCTACAAGTGCCAGATATTGTCTGGATAAACGAAGAACAGATAACTTTAATTCTACCTGCAATCGATGTTATGAAACGAGGATTTAGGTTAAGATGGATGAAATTGAAAGTATTTTGCTCAGCTAAATTTGGAGCTATGTATGTGGTACTCCGTCTTAGTACCTTTCATTACAATTATTTACAATTTCGATGATGGACCGCACTGATCTAAGTACCATGCGTGTGCTTTTTCTTTTATATTTTGAACTGCAATTTCCTTAATCTTTAATATAAAGGGCGCGGAAGGACTTGACCCATACAGTGACCATTTCATTGCAGCATATTTATTTGCATCATAGATAAATCATTAAGAGAAATACAACCATCAATCAGATAATTTCTTTAAGAAACGCTATTCAGACAAACTTTACAAACTGCTTGTTATATAAAACCACAAATGAATTAATCTCTTTAAAAACCCGCCACTCAGGCCAATTTTACAAACTGCTTGTTATATGAAACCACAAGCGAATTAATCTCTTTGCAAACATTTAAAAAAACCGCCACTCGGGCCAAGTAAATCATTTAAAGTAAACTTTAATCAAATAACCAGGAAATCAATTATTATTTCCACGTAGATTGAAAACCGCCCCTCCCGGGCGAGATATTACCAAACAACTTTACAAGGTTATAGACAGTTTGATCAATAATAACCCAGTTATTTCCCCATCAAAACTGACATACGCCACTAAGGCTGAATAGTACCGCAATTTTAGAAAACGGTTTCAGATAAGACACATTCTTCAAGAAATCTCTGAAAATTCTTAAGACAAACATTTAAAACATTTAACCTGGGCAGCGTTGCAGAGCCACCACAAGTTCTAGAAAACTGCAGCTTGTACAATAACTGAGGCCCGAGATTATGCGGCCACGGCTTGGCCACGAACGACGGAGGCGACTGAGTACTTATCTCCAAATTAATATGTGGACTCCGTTTGTACTTCCACCCCGTTCAGAACACCGAAATCGGAACCAAACAGCACACGCGAGCTCAGGCGAAGTCCACCGCCCGTACGCTTGCTAGTAATTTGAAAGGGGAGGCTCTGCACTTCGGTGGACCACTGCTTGCGATGTCTGAAACAAATCAGAAGCGACTACAGGGAACCAAACAACCCTTCCTTCATCTTTATACTCAAACTTATACAGAAAACTACTTCGGTAAAATTGACAATAATAAAACTAATTCCATTCCTTTAAGCAGAACCATGTACACGAATGATGCAAAAGGAATTGGCTCATTAAAACAGAAGCACCTTATTTGGGCCTGTAAGGTACCACACGGTGATCTTTACACACGGAATATAGATTGTTCGGTAAGGCTGCGCACACGTAACAATGTTTTAGGCAGCTGCCAGCTGAAGTAAGAATACTATTAAGGAGCGAAGCACACACTAAGAGGCATGAAATATCACATCACAGTCCTTGCAACGCTTTGCTGCCTCAAGAGCAATCATCATTATATTTCACTAATCGTCGGTAGAACTTAAATTACTTAACTTGATGCCAGCTGCTGGATCGATGTGGCGAAGACACCAGTCGTTGCTTAGTCCGATGGTAACAGCGTGTTCCTTCACGAGGTTTGCCAAGAAGCCACAGCGCCGGCTCGCTGTTACTGACCCCAGTACGATCAAGCGCTGACTGCCGCCCGTACTCAGGCACCGTTGTTGTCCCCTTTTCACTCCGTACTTCCCGCTATATCCTGAGCCGGCCCAGGCTCCAAAGACAAACTTCTGCCAGAGGGAATCGATAGTGCCTAACCAAAGATAGCCCTGGCACCAGTTCCGCCACGGCTCAATGAGGCTTGATAAAGCACTTAAGAAAACTTTAGATCAATGTATTTATTTCTGGCTGGTCAAAGTTTCAGTCTGTTTTTGAAATATTGACTACAAATGGAGTGCTAGCTGATAGTTTTGGTGGATGTATAGGCCAGTCATTGTTCGCCTCATATCCTTGCTAACTTTGACTATGTTCATTTTTTCCCATTACTTCCTCTGGATTTTACGGATTTTATTGTACGAATTATTATGTAATCTTTTCATACAAGCCTCTATGTTCACTAACACAAATACCACAGATGTTAGAAAACCTTTGAATGTGAAAATCAGTCAAAGTGTACCCATTACACATAAATGATTGATTAATTGATACATTATATCACGTGAATATGTGCAGCTGTTAAAACTGTCATAATATACACGGAAGAGCAAAAGAAACTGGTACAAATGCCTAATATCGCGTAGGTTCCCCGCGAGCACGCAAAAGTGTCGCAATACGATGTGGCATGGACTCGACTAGTGTCTGAAGTAGCGCTGGAGGGAACTGACACCATGAGTCCTGCAGGGCTGTCCATAAATCCGTAAGAGTACTAGGGCGTGGAGATGTCTTCTGGACAGGAAGATGCAAGGAATCTCAGATATGCTCCATAATGTTAATGTCTGGGGAGTATGGTGGCCAGCGGAAGTGTTTAAATTCAGAAAAGTGTTCCTGGAGCCGCTCTGTAGCAATTCTGGACGTTTGCGGTGTCGTATTGTCCTGCTGGAATTGCCCAAGACCGTCGGAATGCACAATGGACATGAATGGATGCAAGTGATCAGACAGGGTGCTTATGTACATGTCACCTGTCAAAGTCGTTTCTAGTCGTATCAGGGGTCCCATATCACACCAACTGCACATGCGCCACACCATTACAGAGCCTCCACCAGCTTGAACAGTCCCCTGATGACAAAAAATGGTTCAAATGGCTCTAAGCACTATGAGAGTTAACATCTGAAGACTTAGAACTACTTAAACCTAACTAACCTAAGGACATCACACACATCCATGCCGGAGGCAGGATTACAACCTGCGACCATAGCAGCCGCGTGGTTCCGAACTGAAGCACCTAGAACCGCCCGGCCACAGCGGCCGGCCCCTGATGACATGCAGGTTCCATGGATTCATGAGGTTCTCTTGATACCCGTACACTTCCATCGGCTCGATACAATTTGAAACGGGACTTGCCCGACCAGGCAGCATGTTTCCAGTCATCAACAGTCCAATGTCGGTTGTGACGGGTCTAAGCGAAGAGCAAAGCTTTGTGTCGTGCAGTCATCAAGTGTACACGAGTGGGCCGTCGGTTCCGAAAGCCTATATCGATGTTTCCTTGAATGGTTCACATGCTGACACTTGTTGATGGCCCAGCATTGAAATCTGCTGCAATTTGCGGACGGGTCGCACTTCTGTCACGTTGAGCGATTCTCTTAAGTCTTCGTTGGTCCCATTCTTGCAGGATCTTTTTCCGGCAGCAGTGATGATGGAGATTTTATGTTTTACCGGATTCCTGATAATCACTGTACACTCGTGAAATGGTCACATGGGAAAATCCCCATTTCATCGCTACCTCGGAGATGCTGTGTCCCATCGCTCGTTCGCCTCCTATAACACCAAGTTCAAAGTCACTTAAATCTTGATAACCTACCATTGTAGCAGCAGTAACCGATCGAATAGCTGTGCCAGACACTTGATTGTCTCATATAGGAGTTGCGGATCGCAGCGCCGTATTCTGTTGTTTACATATCGCTGTATTTGAATACGCATGCCTATACCAGTTACTTCGTCACTTCAGTGTAAAACTGAATGAAAAGTCCAGCAGGCCACAATAGCTGTTTTTATTGAACTCTATTAGAGATTTGTATGGTGGTCTCTAATCGACTTCGATAAAAAGAGCTACTGTGAACTATTAGACTTTCCATTCAGTTTTATATTCTAATACATTACTGGCCATTAAAATTTCTGCATCACGAAGATGACGTGCTACAGACGCGAAATTTAATCGACAGGAAGAAGATGCTGTGATATACAAATGATTAGCTTTTCAGAGTATTCACACAAGGTTGGCGCCGGTGGCGACACCTACAACGTGCTGACATGAGGAAAGTTTCCAAGCGATTTCTCATACACAAACAACAGTTGACCGGCGTTGCCTGGTGAAACGTTGCTGTGATGCCTAGTTTAAGGAGGAGAAATGCGTACCATCACGTTTCCGACTTTGATAAAGGTCGGATTGTATCCTATCGCGATTGCTGTTTATCGTATCGCGACATGGCTGCTCGCGCTGGTCGAGATCCAATAACTATTAGCAGAATATGGAGTCGGTGGGTTCAGGAGGGTAATACGGAACGGCGTGCTGGATCCCAACGGCCTCGTATCACTAGCAGTCGAGATGACAGGCATCTTAACCGCATGGCTGTAACGGATCGTGGAGGCACGTCTCGATCCCTGAGTCAACAGATGGGGACGTTTGCAAGACAACAACCATCTGCACGAACAGTTCGACGACGTTTGCAGCAGCATGGACTATCAACTCGGAGACCATGGCTGCGGTTACCCTTGACGCTGCATCACAGACAGGAGCGCCTGCGGTGGTGTACTGAACGACGAACCTGGGTAAACGAATGTCAATACGTCATTTTTTCGGATGAATCCAGGTTCTGTTTACAGCATCACGATGGTCGCATCCGTGTTTGGCGACATCGCGATGAACGCACATTGGAAGCGTGTATTCGTCATCGTCATACTGGCGTATCACCCGGCGTGATGGTATGGGGAGCCATCGGTTACACGTCTCGGTCACCTCTTGTTCGCACTGACGACAATTTGAACAGTGGACGTTACATTTAAGATGTATTACGACCCGTGGCTCTACCATTCATTCGATCTCTGCGAAACCCTACATTTCAGCAGGATAATGCACGACCGCATGCTGCAGGTCCTGTACGGGCCTTTCTGGATACAGAAAATGTTCGACTGCTGCCCTGGCCAGCACATTCTCCAGATCTCTCACCAATTGTAAACGTCTGGTCAATGGTGGCCGAGCAACTGGCTCCTCACAACACGCCAGTGACTACTCTTGATGAACTGTGGTATCGTGTTGAAGCTGTATGGGCAGCTGTACCTGTACCTGTACACGCCATCCAAGCTCTGTTTGACTCAATGTCCAGGTGTGTGAATGCCGTTATTACGGCCAGATGTGGTTGTTCTCGGTGTTGATTTCTCAGGATGCATGCACCCAAATTGCGTGAAAATGTAATCACATGTCAGTTCTAGTATAATATAGTTGTCCAATGATTACCCGTTTATTATCCGCATTTATTCTTGGTGTAACAATTTTAATGGCCAGTAGTGTAGTTGTAACACCAGTATACAGGGTATATATACCTAATGCAGTGTATGATTTGATCAATCAGTTATGTGTGACTACCCCAGTTGTGGCTGCCTAGTTGTAAAATTATCTGACAAGTATACCTGATTTCCGGTACTACAAAAATACCTTCTGCCACTCCAAAAGATGGCTACCGGAATGAAGATGCTGATGTAGTAACTACCGCTGCTTAACATATCAACATATTCCCATTATAACTTCTTTCAATTGGAATCTTATTTTTAATAGGGGCAAGTACCTGCTGGACAGGAGAACAATGATAGCCGGTGTTGCAGGTGATCCAGGTGGACCCGCGCCGCGGCAAGCTGCTGCGGCGGGTGGAGATCCCGGCGCTTAACGTGACGTCTGTGGCGTGGGGCGGCGCCGGCCTCGACGAGCTGTTCGTCACGACGGGCTCCATCGGCATGGACCAGCCCGACGAGCTGCCCATGGCCGGCTGCACCTTCCGCGTCACAGGGCTCGGCGCCCGGGGACTCCCCGCGCAGTCCGTCGTCCTCTAAGTGTGTTGCAGAGATTGGGGGCTATAAATAAAAAAGCCTCGGTGCAGGCCTATACGCTATAAGACCAAACTTTTATTTCTGTGTCCGATTAATTTCCTTTCAAGAAAATTTCGGTCGTACTGGTCTTATTTACTTTAGAAAGTCTTCTAGCGGACAAGATCCATCCAGCAGGTTGCAATGCAGCGAGTGGCCCGGATATGGAAACCTTTTTCTTAATTTTAAGTTATTGGTTGTTGGTTCGAGGTCATACAGGCTTCTCACTATTGGAAAAACCATACGACAGTGCGGTTGTGGCGATTTTAGTGTCTGTTATGACGATACGAATGTAAGGATGACACAACACCCATTCCCCGAGCGGAGAAACTCTCCGACTCGGCTGGGAATCGAATCTGGGCCACTACGGTCAGCAACCGGCAACACTGACCCCACAGCTACCCAGACGGGCGATCTGGAAACTTTTTATGCTCACACAAAACATCTCTTCACAAAGGACAGGCTCCCACTTCTCCACGTTGATTACGCAGCGCGGCGCGGTTCAAGCTCACTGCGACTCTTGGGAGCATGTCTAGGTTCTGTCCGATGTCTACCTTCTTCATGTATGCATGCAGAGGCGCTTCGCACACAAGCAGCGTAATCAGTAGCGGATACACACAGTGCCATGAAATAACTGCTGCTGTTCGCATTTTCGTCACAGCCAAGTATGGGATTTACCAGTGGGCTAACTAGCCTATGGCAACCGGGGCGCCATCATCGTGCGGGCACGGTCTTCATGGCAGGCGGTAACAAGCGGGAATTTATTTTTTAACTTCTTTATTTTTGCTTTGGGTTACAAGGACCGAACTACCAACAGCGCTTATAAAGTGCCAAGGGAACATAGTTGCAGAACAGCGAAACGGCACAAAATTACGAAGTTAGCATACAAACACACTTGAGATACCCTGATAAACCCGCAGGACAGGACAGGTAGTTTAAATTGTGGAAAGGGGCCAAAATAAGGGGCTGTCAGTTACACTCGAACATACAATTTTATTATTCGATCAAATATTACAAGATCCCAAAAAAATTTTTTTAAACACACAGCTTTAATCTTTAGGACTTAATTACCGGCTGAAAGCCAATTTAATTTAAAAATGGCTGAAGGCCAATAACTTAAAACGCAAGCATAATAAGAAATTTAGAAGGCAAGCCTTATCTTACCACAACAGTTCTTTATTTAGGCTGAAGGCCCAAAGAATCTGAGATTTTCAGAGCAAACAATTTGAATTCAAAATTGGCTGAAAGCCCAACACTTAAAATTCAACAACATTAAAATTTTTAAAATGACAGGCCTTACGTGAAACAGTTCTTTGAACTAGGCTGAAAGCCTCAAGAGCAAAACAATTCAAACTCAAAATCGGCTGAAGGCCCAACACTTAAAATTCAACAACATTAAAACCTTTAAAATGCCAAAGGTCTTACGTCAAACAGTTCTTTAAATTTCTCTGAAGACCTAAAGAATCTTACACCTTAAGGGCAAAACAACCTTAATTTTTAAAATAATCAGCTAGAAGTCATATAAGTACAAACAACAAGAAGAAATAGAAAAAAGTCAGTACACCCAAGGACGCTCAGACGTTCGAGGGTCAGCCTGGAATTCAAACACTAATCCTCGCTTAGGTGAGACAGGCAGTCGGGCCAATCATTCACGATCTGACGAGAACCCAACTGACTGACAGTCACAAACCCACCGACAAGATCCACTTCACCCAACCAGGGCACAACAGGGGGTTCAACGTAGAAGATATTGGCGCCCACAACCAGTCATACATGGAGCTGTCAAACTACGCACCGTGCTGGACAGCAACAACACGACGAGGAAACTACACTGTCTGAAATTTACCGGAACGTTAACGGCCACAAGACAGAAGATTCCGCTGGTGCACATCAATTCACATAACCAAATACAGTGAAACTCCACTGGAGAGTGGCTAGAATTTTCCAACTTGAAAACCACGTTGTTGCTCGCTGGAATATCCCAATGGCCGACAACGAACTCCGAACGACAGAATGTGAACAGTCTTGACTTGCTGGTAGGTTAAATCAAAACTCAACTTTCGTGTCCAGGGTCGGTGAGCCATGGACCTCGTAGCAATGGGAATAGCCCCCACACACTTCGACACTGCATAGAGACTGCCAGCGGCCCCGGCCAAACTACTCGTATGTCCCGCGGAGAATTCCTCACAGCTCCACACCAACCGACCGACTGGCAGCACACGCCCAGCCGGGAACTATAAGCGTCAGGTCAAAGATAGTCGAAGGTGCGAATATCGATACACACCGCTGCTACCACCCATGCAAGGAGAGGATAACAGCATAATCGCAATAACCGCGGGGGACTAAACACAGAATCGCAACGAAGGTTTAATCCAGTGCATAGCACGAGCCAGCCACGGCTCAACACTCTTAAAATAAAATAAAAGCGCAGATCGATGTACACCAGACAGCCGACAGCAGTGGTAACAATGATATTGGAGCAGAATTACAAGGAGCACTATATAGCAACATTATGATAAACATGTTTATGCTCTTACAGCAGAAGACAAAAATGAAAGTGCGAACATCGTACAGCTTACAATAAGTACAACAATAGCTGAAGAACAAAATTGCAAATATCATAACAATACGAGACATGTAGCACACAGACAGACGTACTTAAAGAAAAACCCAAAATGACAACCACAGTACAACCATCTGTGTGTACAATAGTGCTGGTAGAACAGTGACAAAATGCACAATAGAGCGGTAGTGAAAATTTATTGTACAAATGGAGGTCTGTATGTATTAAAACACAAAATTGCGCACCTTACTACGAACAGGGCTGATGCCATGTGAAAATTAAGACTTCAGCAAATCAAATTAAATTTGGATGCCGGTGGCTTTCAAATAGTCCGTGAGCAAGTTACATCTATCAAAATGGTGCAGTGAAACAGGAACACTGGCAGGGAGAGGGTAAACTCTTGCAACCAATTTATTATACAAGTCTGATTGTGCAGTCGTGTACTTGGAACATGCCAATATGCTGTGTTTAGGATCCGCTACTGCCGTTGTGACTTTATCGCAGTGTCCAGACGCAATAATCTTCAACTGATATAGATGTACAGGGTAACACAGTGTCCTAGCATCGTGCGAATGACAGAAATCACTTGACGTCTACGAAGCTGCACTAGGACGAACCATGGTCGAGAAGAGATGTTCGTTTGTACGGCCGCCGGGCGGTCGCCCTTCGAGTTCTGAGAGACATGCCATTCACAGTTCAAAGCGTGATAAGAGGCCTTCCGTATCTTAGACGTGATATCACTATAAGGAATTGGCGTTGGCCGTAACAGGCCTTCTGTAATACTCCTTTTGGCAAGGAGGTCAGCAGTTTCATTATGAAGAATGCCATGATGTACTTTAATCCAGAGTAATTCTACGGCAGTGCGCAAGGTCTATGCGTCTTTAATGGCCGTCAAGACGTCCAGAACATATCTATTATTCTGTTTATCAAACGCGGGCTGTTGCAAATTCTGCAGTACACTTTGAGAGTTAAAGATAATTCCAGAATGTGGTGCCATGCAACGTGGCACTACACAAAACTGGCCCTAATGGCATAGGCACATAGGGAACACACACAACACAGATAAGTATGCCCACGGTATCGGCGATAAGTTGAGAAAACCTTCCCGAAACACATGTGCTACAAAACGCCACTGTTTCCTGCGCATGTACCTCAACATCAATATGGGATATGATCACCATGCACACGTACACAGGTCGCACAACGGGTTAGCATACTCTGGATCAGATTGTCGAGCAGCTGCTGGGGTATAGCCTCCCATTCTTGCACCAGTGCCTGTCGGAGTTCCTGAAGTGTCCTAGGGGTTTGAAGACGTGCAGCGATACGTCGACCGAGAGCATCCCAGATGTGTTCGACGAGGTTTAGGTCTGGAGAACATGCAGGCCACTCCATTCGCCTATCTTCTGTTTCAAGGTACTCCGCCACCATGGCAGTTCGGTGGGGCCGTGCGTTATCATCCACCAGGAGGAAGGTGGGACTCACTGCACCCCTGAAAAGGCGGAGATACTGGTGGCTAATGACGTCCCAATACACCTGACCTGTTACAGTTCCTCTGTCAAAGACATGAAGGAGTGTACATGCACCAATGATAATCCCACCCCACACCATCAAACCACAAGCTCCATACAGGTCTCTTTCAAGGACATTAAGGGGTTGGTATTTGTGTACAGGAAGTCTTCAAATACGAAACTCGATTACGGAGTGCTGTTTTCTACACACGAAGATAGTTACGTGACAACTCCCATGTTACTCGCAACAATTCGGAGCCCGCTAGTGGCAGAGGGCTGCGTATATGAAGAATAAAAATGAAGAATGTTTATAATGGACACTGATGGGCAAGAATGTTACGACCACTGTCCACCGCAAAACCGAATGCTTCCCCGTGGTGTTGCTGGCGGGCTCGTGATGCAGTAAGGACAGAATGTAAGAGGAACAAAGACGAATGGGCAGTCGTTATAGAGAAGATACGGGCCGCAAATGCGGAAATCCACTGATTTACGCGATTCTGACAAAGGACACATTGCTATGGCCCTGCAGCTGGAAACTAGAATCTCTGAAACGGGGAATCTGATCGGCTGTTCGCGTACCACTGCAGTGAGCGTTTACAGAAAGTGATTGAAGTGTGATGAAATAACGAGTAACCCATATGGCGTTGGACGGCCACGTCTCAGTGAGACATAGTGGTCGGAGAATCCTCCATTGTGTAATCCAGGATAGGCAGTGATCTGTGGTAGATATGATGAGATAGTACAATTCTGGTGCAGGCACAAGTGTTTCGGAGCGCACCGTTCAAAGTCCATTCTTGAACATGAGGCTCCACAGCACACGACCCCTAGGTGTTCCTGCGTTGATGCAGCGACATATCAGTTAAGATTGCAGTGGGCACAGCATCATTGAGTTTTGTGGATGAATAGAAACGTATCGCCTGGTCGAAAGAACCGCATTTCTTGCTGCACCAGGTCGACAGTTATGTACTTAGACGCTGTTATGCAAGCGAGTGGCTGCCCGAAACGTGCGCCGCTGGTGAGAGCAGAATTATCCTACTGGGTTCACTGAGTTGGATTTCCACAGGATCTGAGGTAGTAATCGAACGCACCATGACCATAGTGAACTAAGTTAACATTATTGCGGGACACCTGCATCCCTAGATGTTTGAAGTCTTCCCTGACAGTGATGGTATCTTTCAGCGGCTCAGCTGTCTGTGTTGCAAGATTGGAATCGCACTAGAGTGGTTTGAGGGATATTATAGTGCTCTCGCATTGATGTTTTGGCCAACAGATTTGCCTGACCTTTAACCTTTGGAACACATATCGGCTCTCAGCCGCATACCTACAAAACACCGACTCCTAATTTGCTGGAATTGCGTGACCTGTGAGTAGAAATTCATCCCATTAGCTCCAGAGGCCTATCACGGACTTGTTGAATCTATACCAGTTTAAAAAAAAATTATGCCAGGCGAGTAACTGTGCTGTTTAGATCTTATTAGTGGATGAAGAGTGCCACTGACATGTTTCCTGCTTCTGTACTAATGAGATTCTCCAGCCTGGATGGACTGACTGGGCATACATGGAGTGGACAAGATGAATGAGAGGAGTTTACAGTTCTGTGAATTATGTGCCAAGTACGAGATGTATATCATTAACATACTTTAAAGGCAAGATGAAGCACTAGGTTTCCTGGGTGCACCTTTACTACTAATACTGGCATCATCTACATTTTATTTTAGCTGAAAGGAATGATATCAGCCTCTCTCCACATGCGAATCCCATAGCGCTGCCAGAGAAGGATCATATAGTAAGAGGGACAAGGGCACTTTGTTCCTTAAAAAATTCACCCTCCTAAAAGACATTGCATAGCTAAGACTAACATTTCCAAAACTAAGAATCCGGCAACAGCACGAATATTTGCTGACAGAGTCCAGAGAGAACTTGACACCTGGGACATAAACGAAACCACTGCTTAATATTGGCAGAAGGTCAAGTCATTTCTTAACGTTACAGCCGGAATCACATTTGGTATTTTGAAAGCAATGTCTCATGATTGGTTCAAGCGACAGGCAACTGTCAACTGACACCCAGACACTTGCAGCGCTACACATAGGGATCCAAGTAAAGCAAAGCAAAGGCAATAGTTTAGCACACCACCCTTAACTACGTGACCGAGAGAGGTGGCGCAGTGGTTAGCACACTGGACTCGCATTCGGGAGGACGACGGTTCAATCCTGTCTCCGGCCATCCTGATTTAGGTTTTCCGTGATTTCCCTAAATCGCTTCAGGCAAATGCCGGGATGGTTCGTCTGATAGGGCACGGCCGATTTCCTTCCCCATCCTTCCCTCACCCGAGCTTGCGCTCCGTCTCTAATGACCTCGTTGTCGATGGGACGTTAAACACTAACCACCACCACCACCTTAACTACGTAAATACATTCTGGGAGATATTTTGCGCAATTAAACAGGAGTGTGTCAACGCTGGGAACATCGCTAAAGTGTATCATGGTATCAAGAGGGCCAATGAGCCTACCCCAAAGGAGACTGTCCCACTAAACCCTCTGTTGGGTGCAGTCGCCTGCTAGGCACAGCTGACATGTTTTTCTTCCCCTCTCTCCAATTAGGTGGCGTGGGATTTCCCCACCGTTACCACCTTCCCATCTTCAGGTGCTGTTTACAAGCCCTTTCATTACTTTTCGCATGACCTTCGTGGAAAGCAGATGTGACGTTAGTGGCCTCTCAGGCTCATTGTGCTCGATTACATTTCGCTTAAAGAGGTGTGTATTTTTGGTTCTTTTTCATCAGTGTTGTCATTTTGATCACTTAATACACGAGTAACCCGAATTTCGTGAAAATATATTGTGTTCTGAGCTCGGTACTTCAGGCACATTGAACCTGAATACATAATTATCTTGGTGTTCTCTTTTTTTACACTCCAGATTCTCCACAGATATAGCTCGGAATTATTGTGATTTGCCTAACACACGTCATCTCTTAGAAAGAACGGAACTGCTGACGTGCAATGACGAGGAAGACCCCATGGTATCTGAGGATCTTGGTGTGGACAGTGACATCACCTCACAAGACGAGGTGAAAGAACGTGAAGACGATTCTGTAACAGAGCAAGATGGAGAGGGTGTAGCTGAAGATGAAGAAAGAAGAGACAACAAAAAAAGGAACTTTTATTTGTTAAGAGGTAAGAACACCATGTAGGGCAAAAAGCCATCAGGAAAAACGCATCGCATGGGACCTCAAAACATTATCATTCACCTTCCTGCAGTCATAAGAAATGCTAAGAATGCTAAAAGTGTAGTTAAATGTTGGAATAATTTATTCACTGACGACAACCTTGACACTATCGTCAGTTACACAAATCAATACATTCACACAATCAAGGATCGTTTCTCTAGAGACAGGGACATCAGTCCCACAGATGTGATTCAAATAAGATCTTTTATTGGCTTTTTGTACCTAGCAGGTGAATATAGAGGGAATTGGCGAAGTCTGGAGGAACGCTGGGGGACGTAGGGCGACAGTGTTGAAAAATTCAGTCTCATTACGAATCTCAAACGTTTTAAGTGTCTGATATGTTGCCTTCGTTTTGATGACCGAACTACCAGAGTCCAGCAGAAAGAATATGACCGAGTTAGTTCTTATTCTTCAAGTTAGAAAAGATCAGGGAAAGTTTTCAAAACAGCTATTGTGTTGGGGATAACATGAGAATAGACGAAATGCTTTCAGGTTTTCGTGGAAGATGTGTTTTTCGGCAGTACATACCCACAAAACCAAACAAATATGGGACATTTTGTTCTTGTTGATGCTAAAATGATATACACAATCAACATGGTCATCTAAGTTGGACTACAGACTGGAGGTCCTTTCTGCATCTGCTGCAGTTGTCAAGAGAATGGCTAAGCCTATATTTGGGTTCTTCAGCAATATCGCTGCTGATAACTGTTTTTTTGATTTTGACCTCAATGGCTATTTGAAGGCCAAAAAAGCTGTTGTGTGTTGGAACTGTCAGGGAAAAAAAGACGTTGATGTAAAAAGGAACACACAGCACAGCAATATATTTGGCTTTAATGAGGGGAAGGTTTTGGGTTCCTGGATCCACGCCAGAACAAAAACGTGATTCTTGTATCTTCGCTTCACAATGACAATGCCACTCATCCTGAATCTGAAGAGAAAAATGAACCAGTCACTTTCTGCACTTCAAAGAAAAGATGGCGTTGGTACCACAGATCAAATGTGAGCAGAAACACAAAGCACAGGCCAATCATTTTTTTCACAATGCTGGATCTGGGTGGTATCTACTGTCAGGTATTTACCTTGGAAATCAACTGGAGAAACTGCGTAGAGGAGTGTACCTAAAATCGCTGGCACATCAACTTATTCTTGGAGAGCTATGAAGAAGTACGAGGAAGACTGAAATTCCTTCAAACTTGCAAACCGACTCAGAAAATTTAGCCTGACAAGACAAATCACCACCTCTCCCACATTCCAAATGACGTAGATGCATCACCTGAACTGATAAGGATGTCAAACTATGAATGTAAAAACTGTCGCAACGTTATCTGCTTATCCCATGCAAATATCGCCTGCCTAGTTTCCTTCTCTGTGTGTTTCTTCTGGTAATTCTGAGTGAATGTGAAAACATGAACACCAGAACAGCGACTAAAATATGGATTTTTTGCGTAGATTTAATGTTTAATAAAATTTATTTACTGCAAACAGTAACTGTTCAGTAGTGGTTTCAAAATTTCGGTCCTTTATGAATTGGTTTTTTCGTGTGCAATAAAAGGTTTCGTTAGCAGCCAGTTTCGTATGTTCTGTTTCTAGACATTCCCTAGAAAGCCATTGAATATGTTTGAGGTACTAAATTTGAAACTATGAGACGATAGGTGATTCAAAATCTTTGCCCGTCAGTCTCCTTGCGCCTGAACACAGGAGTCCCAGAATGGCGCCTGACGGAGGGTCGATGAACAGTCGTCACAGCGGCCGGGTGCGATTTAGGGAACTCACGGATATCCTAATTTGGGATGGTCGCATGCAGGATTGAACCGTTGTCCTCCCGAATGCGAGTCCACTGTGTCACCTTGCTCTATCCAGGAGAGGAGGTGAAATCTGGAGAAGATGGGGTGGGTAATCATTTGTTTGTCTGTCTGTACATGTACATCACATCTAACGATTTCCGTCCCATTTGGATAATTCCTTCTTCGTAGATTCTTTTTTTTGTCTTACTTGTTAAAGTCTATGTTGGGTCTCCAACTTTAACGAGAGAAGGACTCAATAATAGACTTTTGTACGCGTGAATGCTATTTGAATGTCAATAGCCAAAGAACCATAACAGATCTGGTAGAGATAAAAATGGCTCTGAGCACTACGGGACTTAACATCTGTGGTCATCAGTCCCCTAGAACTTAGAACTACTTAAACCTAACTAACCTAAAGACATCACACACATCCATGCCCGAGGCAGAATTCGAACCTGCGACCGTAGCAGTCCCTCGGTTCCGGACTGAGTGGCTAGAACCGCTAGACCACCGCGGCCGGCGGTAGAGATAAAAGCTGACTATGTAAGTACCTTCAAAGGCTAGAATCAAATTAAAACAACGACAGCGCCTGTACATCTGTAGCATATCAATACAAAGTAATCAGGTTGAAGAAACTGAGAATGAAAAAATGGTCAAAGTAATTGGGTCCATAGTTCATCAAAAGAATAGTCCTGATGTAAGCAAAAAGAAACGCGATGTTTGGTCAACAGCTGTAGCACACGTACCATGGCTTTTTTACGCTCTTGCGGAGTAGGTCCTACTTCTGTAGTACATGCCAAGTACTAAGTTACTGTAAATGAAACTTCAAGATATTCTAATGCATTAACCATCGCCAATTGCAACGATGGGTGGACCACTACTTCAGCCTTGACTCACATCCAACTGAAATCAGCCCAAAAGCAAGAGGAGTAATTTTTGTTAACTTGCCACGAGCTGGATGCCGTGTCTACTACGAAGGAGTTTCAGAGAGATGTTTGGCTTAAATGTGGGAAACGACCCGGTAGAGGCGACATCAACCCCACCGTTTCTCCCATTGCTGTACAACGTTTCACTGAAAAGCTGAGGTAGAGGGAACTAAGATACTGTGCTGCTGGATATGTGCGAAGCCTATATCATCTCTCTACACGAAGATAAAGTCGATTGCGTTGACTGCAGTTGCTGCCACAGAATTTCACTGCTAAGTACTGTCAGAAAACAGTTTGCCTGAACGGTGCTGGGAAGACTGGGGAAGCTTGCTGAGCATGTGAACTCTGAGTTTCAATGTTGGTTTTGAGCTGAGCAATCTACTATTCGTACGGTCTTAATACTCCGGCAAATTCAGAAAAAGTGCCGCGAGCGGGAGAACACACTGTTTATTGCTTTCATAGACGTAAGGCAAAAGGGACTTGAGGTTTTACTAAACATGGGTGTTCTCCAAACCTCCTCAAGATGACCAGGTCTTTTCACGGAGGTATGGAGGGCGCTGTGACAATTGGAGGAAACAATTCGGATGTATTTGCTGTGGAAAGAATAGTTAGTAAGTCTGTGTACTGACCCTATCTTGTTTGGTATATTCTTCTCATTAAGGGGTTTACCATCTTCTGGTTCAAAAAATCGATTTTTTTTAGATTGAATTTTTGAATCCATAAAATGGTTTAGAATCCACCCCTGAAACGGTTTTTCCGAATACGGGACGGAAATGTTTGTTAATCGCGGTTGAACAAAAAAATGTACGTGCCTGAAATCGGCCTTCTTCACGCACCAGTTGTTTTTTTTTTCTTTGGGAGGACGAGTTATTGTACCGGTGTTTGGGAGGAAACACACAAAATTCAAATGAAAGTTTGAACGCGTGTGTTTAAAAGTTAGCCCCCAAGCATTTGCATTCTAGCGCGATGACTCTGCAAATTGCGACTTTCCTGGCAGTGAGAAGCTTCATCGAAGGGTATTCAGCGTTTCTGAAGAGCATGACAACGATGGACGTCACCCTGGGACTCTATTGGACGCAGCTCGCGAAGCATTCGGACGACCACCGGATTCAAGCGGTCGGAAACCGTTTTTCACCGGCCGCACGAGCGGCTCTGGAGTAGCGCAGGATATCCCAGATCGAGCAGAACGCCCTCTATGAGGAAGAGAAAGGACTATATAGCGTCCCCAGTGCCATATTACGAAAAGACAATATTTATAAAGAAGACATTCATAATTTGTAAGAGATTTTTTTTTCATGTAGCCGTAAAATAATAATTTCTCTGTGTAGGTTTAGATTGCAAAGAAATAATTTATGACAGAATGATCTAAAGAGAAGCCCAGTTACACTCTTTTGTTAATTTTTTAGTCGACCTTACTTCCTCTTTTGTCTTGAATGTGTCCAGAGGGACATCTTGCGTGTGCTGACGAATGTAAGCATATTTGTATCAGTTAAGCATATAATATACTGATTTAAATTTATTGTACATTTTTAATTTGTAAGAGGTGATCCCGATTTCATGTCCGCCTTCCTTGAATTAACCTGCATTCAAGTAATTTACAGCTCAACAATCGCAGCGGCCGATGTAGCCAACGACGCCATTACGTGGCGATATTAACTTATGAAAAATTAGCGGAAGCGGAAAACTCGCCCGCTATTAGCATATATCAATTTTTCTCCACAGCCGCACGAAGTTGCAGAAATACTTAGCTTTAAGATTCTTATTTTCAGTACCATAGCCGAGACCCAGAGCCAGGACTCTGACTACAATACAATGGTTAACGGAGATAAGAAAATACTCTCGCGCGTGTGTGGGCCGCAATTGTAATTAATAACTAAAGATCTTTTGCTTTAACGTCAACTGACTAGCCGAGGAAATTTATATGAAAAGTTTATTACATTGTTCAACTTAAATATCATTTTTATTAAGGCCCACCACGTAAGTCGGCAACAATCAAAAAATAATAATAACAATAATAATATATACATTAAATTACGACGGCCGACGGACGCGAGATTGGCGCCGCAACTTTGGGGCCCGATTAATATGATTCTATTGTAATGAATGTAATTATGTATGTGTCTAATTGTTGTAAAATATTAATGCTTGTATGAATTCTTTTACATGTACAACAACAAAACCACACCCTGAGGAGATCTGGAGAGGAAAAAGTGTAGAAAAGAAAAAGGATTGCGAGAAAGAAAAATAAGTAAGGTAAGGCCTATTGTGCAAGCATCCTGTGTAGCTCTGTGCGGAATATCGAACCCATGTGCACATGAGATACCTTCGGTGTTTTGTGTATTTATGTGTTTATTTTTGGAGGGATAATTATTCGTTTTGTGTATTTATATGTTTATTTTTGGAGGGGATAATTAATCGTGTGTGTATCAGTGTTAAAGATTTGTCAGTGGCTTAAAGTGAATTTAGTATGGGTAAGATAGGACAACCTAAAGCATCCGTACCAGAAGAACAAAATTCTGTTAATATGGAAAGTGAGGATCATTTGCAATACGTAAACGAATCCCAAGCCACCGCCTCGGATAACATAATTTCCGGAGCGGGGGGCGAGGATCTGTGGACGGTGAATGACGCTCCACAGCAGAATGGGAATAGAGTAACAACTCCACTGCCTGGGCAGGGGGGCCAATCGAGTGCTAGATTAAGTGGGGCACCAGTATGCTCACCGATTGCAGACCCATTTGCAGAATTTCTGCGCAGGTTAGAAGAAAGAGATAGGGAAAGAGATCAGAAACTGGCTCAGATGCTACGTGAGCAAGAGCAGCGCAATGAAGCGAAACTAGATAGGATCCAAAGCGAACTAGCCGAGATGCGGGATGCGTGCAAAGAGATCCCCGATCTTGTGCAAAGCTTAGCCGGAGAGATGCAAAAATTACAGATATCGCAGGCTAGGCTTGAAGACAATGTCCAGACTTTAACCAACCGCGTGGATAATGTGGAGATAGATGCACGGAAAAGTATTGACGCATATTTGGAAGTGCAAGCTCAAAAAGTAGAAAAAGAATTAAATGAATGGCTAGAAGTAAAGGATCGCGAGATATCTGCAAAGATTGAAAGCGACGTAAAAACAGCTGTAGAACAAGCGACTGCGGCCGCGAGTGTAAATATTGACGCCAGCGCTGCCGCACTACGTGCCGAATTAACACAGATCAAATCCCGTGTGACAGCGGAGTTGCCAAATTGGCAACAGGAGGTCGCGCGGAGACTGTCTGCGTTGGAAAGCAATGTAAACAGTGGCGGACAGATCATGAATCAGACTCCGCGTACTGATTACTATAATAACGCTGACGGTAGCCAGGGTGCGAGTGCGCAACCGCAACCTAATGCGAATTATGAGCACGAACAACATGTGATACCGTGCAGCGCACATCACGAAGTGATGAATGTCCCAGAATGTAGCAATCAGACATGCAAAAAAGAGGACAATGTAATAACACACAGGACATTCCAACCCTTCAATAGCGAAAAACGAAATGTCCACCCTGTTGTATTTATTAAGAGCTTCAGGAAAGTGTTTCCCAGGACATGGACGGAAAGACAAAGAATACAGTTCGTGGTCTCCTTTATTCAAGGTGACGCGGCACTGTGGGCCACCAACGTGTCCGAAAAATGTCTAACGATGCAACAGTTTGAAGGTGCATTCTTGCAAAAATTCTGGTCCGATAGCGTCCAAGAAAGACTACGAAAGGAGTTGTACAGTCCAGAAATGTACAATCCTAAGATGGGAACGTTACGCAAATATTTCGAAAAGTATATAAACAAAACCAGGTACTGGGACGAGCCAATGTCCGATCGTGACATAATCAGATTAATAAAAATGAAGTTGCCCAGTGAAATTAAAAGATATTTCATCAATGTGCCGGAATACGATATAGAACAATTCATGGAAATAGTGGATTCTGTTGACCTATTGATCGAAGATATGAAAACCGAAAACAAGTGGAACCATGCAGGCTATAATCAACACAAAGCCGATTACAATAGCAGCCACAGTAACGGTAGTAACTTAGTACCAAATGGTAACGGAAATAGGCAAGAGCACCGGCAACAGAATCAAGGCACAAACAATGGCAATGGTTATAACGGCAACGGCTATAATCGTGAAAATCGAAAGAGACATCATGATGGACGCATGAGTAATGGATATAATGGTAACGGCAATCCGCAATGGCGGAACAACCGAAACCAGTGGCGTGGTCGTAACGAACCGACACCACAGTGGCAACAAAACACAGCGCCACAATGGAACGCCAACCCAGGTCCATCACAGAACATGTCAGGAAGTTACAACCGACCACCACAAAACCAGAGCCATACACAATATCAAAATACACCATCGGGGAGGCAGGGCGGCCAACCCAACAGTAGCAACAACAACAACCAGAACCACAATGTGAGGTTAGTGGAAGTGACAGACAACTGTCAACCCACTGATGCTCATCCGTTAAACTAAAGACAGCCACAATACGCTCTCCGTTGTTGGCTGCAGGATGGTGTAGTGAGGGCACATTCACGGATGACAGCCATAAACTTTGTATGCTGAGATACAATGAAGGAACAAAAATAGAAAAGGAACTTGTAGACATACCGCAGACATGTAACCGAACCGACAAAAGTGTTGTGCAGGCTATATTGCAAGCAGATATGTATGGAGCACCAATACACATAATAGTCGATACCGGTGCGTCAACCAATGTCATGAGCGCAAATTTTTACAAGTACTTGAGTCAAAATAATAGAATACCAGTATTGCCAGTGAAGAATTGTCGTGTTACAGGTGCAATAGGTGCACAATCTCATATCATAAAGCACCAGGTGCAAGTCGAGTTTACGGTAGGAAATGAAGCAATGAAAAGCTCGTTCCTAGTAGTTAGGGGATTAGGTGTTGCTTGCATCCTGGGGATGGAATTTTTACGCCAGAGGGACGCAAAAATCGACCTCTTGTGCGGGGAAGTAAGCCTTATGAATGAGGATAGACGTGTAATTTTGCCGTTGTTGAGGACACGGGAAGTGCACGGTAAATATTGCCGGAGCTTTCAAACGAGATTCGAAGGAATACAGGTAATGAATTTATATTCTGACTTAAGTACAAGACAAGCATGTTATAAGGAGTTTATTACTGAAGACAGAGAGGAAAAAAGGAAACTGATAGCAATGAAAGTTAGGGAGTCAGAACATTTGACTGAAGCACAACAAAACGAATTGACTCAGCTACTTACAGATTATGAGAATGTGTTTTCGGAAAAACCCGGTGTTATCGAGGGCTACACCTATAACATCGAAGTGGTACCTCACGATACTTTCTGTCACGCAAACTACACCATCCCGTGGTCGAAGAAGGAGGCAATTACGAAGTAAACAAGAAAAATACTTACAATGACTTAAAGAAGTTTGCTCAGTAGAGCAACGTTTACATTTGTGTGTAGTAGGTTAAGTTTATAGTGTATTTTTTTTGTGTGTAAATGTTAAGATTTTAGTGTAACATTTAAAGACAATGAGGCACACAAGATTAGTGCGATTCAATTTTGTAGATGTTAAGGAATAATAGTATTTTTAAACAATTGCATTTTGAAAAAAAAAGTGAACGTAGATTTAAGAATATGTTAAAAATTTCATGTTGAAAAATGCTTTAAAAATATTTTTAAAAAAATTTTCAATAGCATGTAATGATGACAGAATTTTTCATTAGAGTGTCATGAATATTTTCGAGTTGTAGTAGTAATGAAACTTATGAAAATTTAATATTATAATGTATATGTTGTTCCATGTATTTATGTCTATACCGATCTCGAAATATGCTCAATCATAATTTACTAAACAACATGAGTGCAGGGTGTACGTCACCCAAGGTACCTCATGTGTTGTGGACAAGGTACAAAGCAAATCAGTAAACGCGACTACCGCTAAGCACTGTTAAAATATATTGCCATCTGCTAAGGCAGAGATTTGCACGAATTTGTAGTGTAAACAAAAGTCACAAATCAAACACTAATCTAGGAACTTGCACGCTAGGCCTAGATTATAAAATGTCTACAATAATGCGAGAGGCAAAGTTTTGTAAAGTCGAGCCTGGCTCTGGAGAGCAAGTACGCAATGAGTGGGCAGACATGACATGGGGACTTACCTCAGATGAGACGGAAATACAATTGTATAGTCAAAAAATCTGAAGGCAAGTACGACTCTAAGTGGAAAATAAAAAGAGATAATTAGTGCGAGAGACTGGTAAAATCCAGCACTAGCCAAAATCCAGTTCAGACTGAATGAAATACATTAGTGTTTGTGAACTAATCGAAACAGTTACTTTAAGCAGTGTGAAAAACTGTGAAGGTGAAACTGTGATATGGACAGTGAAGTGCTAGTATTGAACGTTCAACAGCGGTGAAGACGCCAAACGCCAATATTACGCACGAAAAACTGTGAATTTACTATAAATGTGAACTATTAACGTGAAGTGAACCCACAGTCAATATTTTTGGGACAGACTGTAGTTTCAGTGAGCACAATAATGCGAAATTGGAATACGATGCGTGGACTGTTGCAAAACAGCGACCGCAGAAACGGCGAATGTTTGTGCTAAGCTCGTATTGGGACACTCACCAGTGCCTGCGAGTGCGGCGAAAACATAAATAATTTTATCAAGACAAAAACTGACGTGTAATGGAAACAGTATTGCATCAAAACTGCATTCATGGGAGAAGGTCCATGTCATGTTTTCTGCAAGACAGTGCTAGCTTGACACTCGGAAACTGGCGAAAACTTAACAACAACTGCCGCACTAATAAATGCTCCTTTCCCACTAGCGTAACCATCTGCAGCGGGAAACAAATATTACGTTGGTTGTGTGTGTGTTTCATGTACTACGTCGGAGATGCGTAGCAGAGCTGACTCCTGCCAACAAGAGCGGGGGGCGGATATCATCCCACTCCGCCACGCCCGGCCGAGACAGAAGCGCATCGCCAACGGTGCAGCCGATCAGCTGATTCTGACGTTTCGCGACGGCGAGACACACGCTGGCGTCGAGCGGGCGTTGACCTCTCCGCAGTCGCCGCGAACGCCGAGCACCGAACACACCAACCGACGCCGTCGCGAGCCAAACGTCGCGGCGTAGATCATCAACGACACCGCAATCAATTGTTATAATGACCTCATTTTTTGCATAGTGCAACAAAAATATTTGTATGCACATCCTGTACTCCAATGACATTCCAGAAACAATTAAGTGAAAGTGACCAAAGCAGTTAGTCTGTCGCTCCGCCGAGGTTTTCCCCAGGTTTCCCTACGGCCGCGCCAAATGGGGAGCGAACAGTTGACACCCCTGGGACTTCAAATATTCCGGACTAACTCGTGGTTGTATACCTTGAACCTCATCTGTATTACACTTTGTGGACAACAAACCTCAGTAATTTAACGCTTTAAATATACGATGTGACATATGTAAACTGTGAAAGAAAACTCTGCGTGTGGACACTGTGGACATGAAAGTGGAAATATTTATGTCAAAAAACACGAACATTTTTTATGACATAAACATTTCGGGGGGCAATATAGCGTCCCCAGTGCCATATTACGAAAAGACAATATTTATAAAGAAGACATATAAAGAAGACGACGGCCGACGGACGCGAGAACTAGTTTGTGGACCTGGAATAGCAAACTGAACGTAAGTCGCATAATATTGCATTTATATGTAGTCAAAACTTCAAACGCGTTTTTCTCGAAATGACTTTATCGCGCGGTATGAACCGATTGGCATGATTCTTTGTTTCCGACGAAGCTAACTGAATTGTCTAGGAGTTGTACCACTTTTATTCCGATCCATCAACTATAAATATTTTTACTTGGCCGACGAAAAATCTATGAAAAAACCCTATTTTTTCAAATGGCCGCCATTTTATTTCCAATGGTCCAAATTAAGCGAGGTACAACTCCTAAAGAATCTTATATACTTCGCTATGGTCAACTCAGTTTGGATTTCAGACGAGCCAGCTGACCCGTGACATGCCGCGCGTGGAGGTCTACATCAAAATTGTTTCGTTCCGACGGCACTTCCGCCTTTGTTCCTCCACATTTCCGGTCGAAAAAACTCCAGTTTGTAGGTGAAACATCAATCAATACTTTGCCTAAATCTGACACTGATATCTATAAAACATACCGAGAAAAAATTTTTCTCAAAGTACATGTTTCTTTCGGGCCAAAGACAGTAAAGATCCCCTTAATTATCAAAGTTGCTTTCGGCGAAAGAAACCCGGGCATCATCTACATACCAGAGCTGACGGGAAACTCTACAACACCTCGCTACGTGGGTCGAAGCAATACCGTGAGAACTTACTTTTTAGCAATCTTTTATTCGCTGACAGTATAGCATTTGTAGCACATACTTAAGATGATATTCAAAGGCTAATGCACAAATCTACTGCTGCTGCTGCTGCATGTAAGCCCTTCTCTATGTCTCCTTATGTAAATAAGACTGATTATGCGCCTGATATGCCTGCCATAAGATGGAATGGTTCGCTATTGAATGTAGTCGACAAATTTGTAAGTGGGCTACTTCTATGTCGGCAGCGCTGTGTAGCGCTTTTCATTGGATCTGACTGCGCTTTCTTTGTAAGAGACTCTGTAACTGGTGGGACTCGTTATAAGCCAGTACTGTTGGGCAGTTGGAAGTGTCGCCAGCAGTGATGGAAGTACTTTTGGGCACTTGGAGGTGAACGGTCAGCAGTGATGGATGTTAGATGTGAGAAATTAGCATTGATGGAGAGTAGAATTCTGAAGTGTTGGCGTAGTATAACGATCTATACATGTTCGACTTGGAGATTGAATATAATTCATGATTATATACCTTTGTACTAGATGTCAATGACGATTTATATTCGTGTTTGAACTGGATGTCACATTATTAAGGTAAAAAAAATACTTTATTTGGTCTGCAACAAAATCTTTCCTTTGCTAACCATATGCCCATTAGTAGTTAGTGGCTTTAGTGGTTAGAATCTTATTTACCTGGCAGTATTGACGCTCGCTGTATTGCAGTAGTTTGCGTAATGAAGATTTTTGTGAGGTAAGTGCTTAATGAAATGTATAGGTTATTGTTAGGATTTCTTTTCAGTCAGGGCCATTATTTTGAATTAATTATTTGAAGTCAGGTTTTCTTTTTTTGAGTGTTGCGCTAGGATATTGTGGGTCTCGGTCATTCTGCAATTTAAGTACAGCCACACTCATTTAAATAAAGAAGTTTCAAATTCTGCTGCCTCAGGTGACTAGGATCATAAGATCTCTCTCTGGTCGACTATATAAACACGGTAATCTGAGTTGAATCGTCCGGTGGGTATCAGCGGTGTCTGGCGTTGTCAAGGACCTCGTCCTGTTGCTCGTCGCACTGCGAACTGTCGTTTTCCATCGCGAAATGTGTGGGACTGAACGCCACAGTGAATGGGTAGGTTTCACGGACGCCCTTTGTGCCACTCCCTGAGGGCTTTTCGTGTCGATTCTGAGCGGCAGTGTGCCTCAAATATTTTCCTCTGACCCTCATAACACAACCGTTCGATTTCAACGCTCGGTGTCGCGATTCTGACCCCCATCATAGCGGCGTCAGAAGAAGACTGGTTGTTTGATTCAGGGGAAGGTACCAAACTGTAAGGTCATCGGTCCCATCGCATTAAGGAAGGGTCGGGAAGGAAGTCGGACGTGCCTTTCAAAGGAACCATCCCAGCATTTGCCTGAAGCGATTTAGGGAAATCACGGAAATCCTGATTCAGGATGGTCGGATGAAGGATGAACCGTTGTCCTCCCGAATGTGAGTCCTGTGTACTGACCACTGCGTCACCTTGCTCTGTCCAGAAGAGGAGGTGAAATCTGAATAAGAGGTGTTTGCCTGTACATGTACATGACATCTAGCGATTTCCATCTCATTTGGACTATCCCTTCTTCGTGGAGTCTTTTTTTGTTTTTGTCTTACTTGTTAAAGTGTATGTTGGGTCTTCAACTTTAACGAGAATGTCAATAGCCAAAGAACCATAACGGATCTGGTAGAGATAAAAGCAGACCATGTAAGTACGGCCAAAGGCTAAATGCAAATTAAAACCACGACAACACCTGTACACCTGTAGCATATCAATACAAAGTAATCAGGTTGAAGAAATTGAGAACCAAATAATGGTGAAGGTAATTGGATCCATACTTCATCAAAGGAATAGACCTGATGTAAACAAAAAGAAACGCGACGATTGGTCTACAGCCGTAGCACACGTAACCTGGCTCTGTTAACGCTCTTGCGGAGTAGGTCCTACTTCTGTAGCACATGTTCTAGTACTACGTTACTATAAATGAAACTTCAAGATTTACTAATGCATTAACAGCCATCAGCGTTTTCCTTAATCACACTTTAGCTATGCACTTTTTATTTCAAAAATCGTGTACAGTCGCGATCTCTAAATGCTAGTTGTGCTCTGATTATCACTCTGTTGATACGCACTGTGAAAATGGTTGACGGCCATTCCTGCTCCCTAGTGATACACGCACGTCGAACACCGTTAAAAATGGCGAGAAACAGGCTATTCATGTTTTTCACAAATTTACGGAGATAGTTGGCTTTGAAGTATTCCAATGATGTTTACTACATTAGGTTAAATGGTTCAAATGACTGAGCACTATGGGACTTAACTTCTGAGGTCATCAGTGCCCTAGAACTTAGAAATACTTAAACCTAACTAACCTGAGGACATCACACCCACCCATGCCCGAGGCAGGATTCGAACCTCCGAACGTTGCGGTCGCGCTGTTCCAGACTGTACATTAAGTTAGAGAGTTATTGTCAAACAGATGTGTGGCTAAATCGGAAGCGTGTGTTTTGCGCATCGCTAGTTCTAATCTCAGGGTATTTTCCTTTTTCCATATTTTTTCGTTCAGTTCGAATACCTACATCACCTAAATTCAAAAATTCTCTAAATATATGCTCATTAATATATATCTAATGATCTTTTACGAAAGATCATGCAGATCTTGTTTCTAATTACATGTCACATACACAATTCCAGATTTCACTGCTAATGTGAATTCTTAGTTATCGATGGTTTATAAAGGACGTTATAACAATTTATATTAATAAAACACTGCCAATTAAATTTTTGGGACAAAATTAGAAAATCAAATACTCTTTATTTGGACTTTGTCCATTTGTTTCTTACCTCAGATGTGGTCTCATAAGAGACAGTGATTTAAGCGTCGTAGAAATATGGAAAACAGTTTTCGCGGCATCAAGAACACCGTACAAGTGCTACATTTTGCACTTGCTACCGTATCACTGCAATCTGCACACAATAGAACTGATCTGGATCCAAGTTAAGGGATTTGTCCCAGGAAATAAGCCATTTAAGCTGCCAGACATAGTGGAACTAATGTACGAGGCTTTGTCACATGTCAGCGCTGAAGGTTGGCGTGACGCACAACAGCACGTCATGAAAGAAGAAAACGTGGCTCTCGATGACTCTGGTTCTGTTATTGGTCTCCTAGTTGCCAACGTAACAGACCACAGTTCTGGTACTGACATGTATTAACCGGATACGGATATGGAAGAACTTCAGTGGCTTCGATATTTTGCTATGCGGTGCAATCTCTCCAATATGCTTTTACATGACACAGCTCATACAGAAAAATTGCCCCATGTTTAAATTAGGAATTTTCATCACTCTTGTTTTTGGTTACAATACTATGTTAGCTATGACCGAGAGCGTGTTATATTTCCGTCTGGTCCCTTAGGAAGCATATTGCCGGAGTTTTGCTATGTATTATTTCATTCTGTTTACGAATTAAAATACATTAACTATGTAGCTTCTATGCTCGTCTCTTTTTACGTCTTAACTGCTACTGTTCGCATCACCCCAGGAAAACTGGACCAGCTGGGTGGCCAGTGTTGTACAAGATAAAGGCGCAGTCAAAGCCATTATCCCGTAATATAGCTGAGTCGACATGCGCCTAATGCACAGCATAGAATGCAGTTGACTGTACTCAAGAAAGCCTAGCTTCTGCTCCACATAAAGTGATTTCCAATGAGACCCGAGCAAACGCGTAATGTCCACAACAAGTTTATTCTTATGATGAATGCAGTATACCACTTCTGACTCTTAAAAATGAGCTGTGTTAGAAAATTCATTGTTAAAGTATGTGCACGTACTCAGTAAAAAAGACTAGTGTCTTCAGTATCATAAAAAGTCCACCCTCATGAAATTTCTTGCCTCAACATCTATTCCATCCTATGGTCTAGGTGATGATTCCGAAGGCATGAACCATTAGCGGAGTATTTCGAATGTTAAGGGAGACATGTTTTCTACCTAGCGTTCATAATCAGTACGAGCACTCGATACGTCAAGACGCTGATGTGGATATTATGCATGCTGTTCAACGTACCGCGAGTACCACTACACGACGATTAGGCATTTCACAATCTAAGGTATGGCGTACACTGAAACACAATAATATGTATCCTTACCATAAACAAAAAGTGCATCATTTACATCCGAGAGACCCTGCCCTTCGCTTGGAGTTGTGCGACTGGTTAAACATTAATCGGCATTTACATAAATACATTTTATTTACTGATGAGACAGAGTTTACTCGAGATGGTATAAACAATTTTAATAACGAGCACGTATGGTCTGAAGCAAACCCACATGTAACAGTCCAACGCAATTTCCAGCAGCGATTTCGCATAAATGTGTGGTGTGGTATAATCAACATACACTTTATTGGACCGTTCATTTTTCCAGGACGTCTAACTGGCGAGACGTACTTACAATTCCTTCAAGAAGAAATGCCCCGATTGCTCGAAGATGTTCCATTTCCTACGCGATTGCTAATTATTTTCAACACGACGGCGCGCCTCCACATTTCATGAACGCCATAACTACACATTTAAATGAACATTTTTCCCCAGAAATGGATTGGTCGTGGTGCTACACGCAGATCGCCCGATTTATCACCAATGGATTTTTGTGTATGGGGATGGATGAAAGACATAGCTTATGAGGACGAAGGTAATACACATGGGCATTACTTGCTCGCATTATGAATGCAATAGATAAAATTAAGAACAACCCTGTGAAACTGAAAAGAACAACAAAATCTGTTCATACACATGCAGCTAAATGTATTGAACTCTGTGGAAACATTTTTGAACATTTATTGTGAATGTATGTGAAATTGTATGTACACTGCACAACTTTGTTTTTTTCCGGTTTAAAATGAATTCACGTGTGCTATGGTATTAATAAAAGCAGGTTACCTGACATATTCATACAATTTTAGTTATTTACCATAATTTTTCCAAAATTGAATTCTCTACAACATCTGTTGAAAACTTTTTGCAATTGTTTGGAGTTTAAAAAACAAATTGGATCGAGTAGTTAATAAATTAAAATTTTTACGAAATTACTTCTTTGCTTCTCCAGATGTTCTGGAAAGCTACTGCAAATACACGTGTGAGACATGTTTTATTAGATTCACCAGCTCAATAACAACAAAATAAATGGAAATCGTGCTTTTCTTTAAATTCGCACAGTTTTGTGATGGCTTCATGTTAGCGAAGTTGCTAGATTTCAGGCTAAGTCTTATTAGCCGTAGCTCCGTAACTAAACATTTGCGGACCTATGTTTATATGAACATTTTTTTTAAATTTTACTTGTAGAATAACATATTATAATGTTTCCAAATCTTCGTGAATTATCCTGTATACACAATGGTCAAATTACAGACATTTCAACAAACTGGAAAAAGAAATAAGCATTATTAAACGAAGTGCTCAGAAAGAAGGCATACATTTTTAGCAGTTACTTCAGTCTGTGTGACATTTCTTATATATACAGGGTGTTAAAAAGGAGTTGAATATTTCGAGAGGTGCTTGCACCCAGCAAAATATGTGAACCACATCTCTTCTTTTGAGCGAGCACTCATAGCTCTTAAGGTATTCATAATAGATCCCATATTTTAGACATTTTTTCTTCTTTTCGTGGGTACTACCACTTCTTAAAATATGACATGTTTTAACACCCTGTATATTTCACATAACTACTTTCAGCGTTTGCCATCGTCAGATATGTCAAAAAGAAACACTATTTACTCTTAAATTACTTTTATCTAACGTTGTAGAAGTAAGTATAGCTTAATTTTGACAGACCTGCTGACGGCAAACATCGAAGAAATGGTGAGTGGGCAGATGACATACCGGAATAAATGGATGTGTGCGGACAAAGATTGTAACATGTGCAAGAATATAGAGGAGGCCTTTTTCCAGCAGTAGATTCAAAGTGGATGCTGTTGTTGAAAAGTAAATCGAGGGCATTACAGACGGAGCACAAACTCAGAGGTAGGAAATCGACCGTGTCCTGTTAAAAGCAATTAGCCCTTAGTTCACTTTACGCAGTTAAGAGTAAATGCGGGCTACCAAGATCTGATGACCCGACGAGCATTTTAAAGGTTTTTGTATGTCCATCCTTCTGACTGAAGGTTGGAGGGACTTCATTTATGTAATGAAATTGAACACCTGTAGCAGTACTTTCAACGTTATCATAGAGCGACCAGTTTCAGTGATCAATGCACTATGAACCGTGAATTTACTTTCAATTTTTTTTAAATAATTTACTTTATTTACTAGCTATTCATCAAGAACATTAACACATTTAATCACACTAGGTGAGCGTGGAAGTAGTTGCCAGGAAGTAACTGATGGAAAATAAAATTACTTATAACAAATGTGAATTTTATTCCTACTCGTAAAAGCTTTTTCAAAACAGATTTAAAATTATAAGCAGAAAAGCTCCCTCGAAATATCAAGTTACAATTTTATTTAGAGGCAGAAAGGACAGTATTAACAGTAGGAGCCTTCGGGCTGAGAAGCTTGCCTGCACCCTTTCCACACGGCCGTAGTCATTACCGCTCAAACAACAACCTCTGAAAGAGTACAGTGGTGCAAATCTGCAACACACCAGATTACTTTAAACTAAAAATTTTGTAACAACTCACACAAACACGTAAACTATGCACTCCGTAAGAGGTATGGAAATGGTACAACACTCAATTTATTTGCCACTGTAAGTGCAATATTTTAAAGGACTCTTACGGTGGAAGGGTGGCAACCTTATAACCTAAAATGACTATTTAAATAAAAGTATTTTAAACATAGCTGCACAACAGCAACGGTTCCACGTAATAAAATTATAAACAGACGACCAGTTGCAATGGATAAAGAATTCTGACATACGAGCTCTGCAACATCCATGTACTAATTTATATTTACGTGACAAACCCTATTTCTAGGGATATATTTTAATTTGACAAATGGATTTATGCCGACATTTGTAAAAACGGCGATGATACATCAGTCCATACTAATGTAAAATTGCCACCTTCTGAAGAAGACAAATTTAAATTTGTTTAAACCTAGGTAAAGAATTCTTTATCCATTGCAACTGGTCGGCTGTTTATAATTTTATTTAAATAAAACCCATAAAATGCAGACTTACATAAAATGTACAACATGCTCTACATTACAGATACACCACCTCGCAAGATAATAGGCAAGATGAAAACATATTTCAAGAATAGGCCTTTAAGCAATAAATTCGTTAACACCGAATCCGACAGACATGACAGGGGCAGCTATTAACGTACGGCAGCCAGACAGACACTGCCTAACAAATGCGGACGAGAGACAGACGAGCAAGCTAGGGACGAGAGACTGACCAAGAACACAAGTAGAATTTAACAAGCAATGAAACAACATATGACGAATCACTTAACTTCTAATAAAATGAGATTTCTGGCGAAGACCTGGCGCAGCACCTCCAAAACGCTCTCCCGGACCGTCCGCTGCCAGTCGCTTCAACGGACGCGCCGACTTCCCGTCTCACTGCGTTGCAGCTCGGCCCGGCCAGACCGACGTCGTGGGTTGACTCATGTTGCCCTCGTGTCGGCCGCGAAGCCACTACGCCTCGCTATACGGCGCGGCCACTGGACTCACGTGGCGGCCTCACATGCGCCGACGCTCAAGACGGACAAGTCATCTTGTGTCCCAGTGCGTGACCGTCCAACCGATCGATCCAACCACCAATGCCCATTGCCTGAGCAAACGAGCAGACGGCGATCTAACACATACTAGCACTCCGGACGACAGTCAGACACTAACGAGAGACAGACCCAGACTAACTTGGTTGACCAACAGACTAGACTCGCCGACTCAGGCTGACGGACTGCCCTATTGCCGAGTTTTTTTTTCTTTATTGAATTTCGATTCCCCGCCCCCCCCCCCCCCCGAAGGGGGCGGGCTAGCAGCAGCTTAGTATGCCGCTCTTCAGCCTACAAACTTTGTTTTAAAAAGATGAAGATAATAAATAATAAAAACAGACGATAAAATCGGAGACTTAAATGGTAACATGGCGAAAAAATCGTGGAACGTAGAACATAGAACAAAGGGATGATGATGCTAATAAAATACATATGAAGCAGACAGGTAAAATAATAGACAGACAATTAAAAAACACGGCGACAGTCTGGTTTCTGTTCGCAAAAGACATAAAATTCACACCCAGCGACAACATGGTTTCTGTTCGCAACACTTTGGAAGGACGAACAACACTGAACATTCACTTGAACACTGCACTAAAAAGTTGGCAAATATGACATACCACAGCTGAGAGCAGGTGGGGCGAAACTGGACAGATGATGGGAAAATAAAAAGTGGGGAACAAGAGGAAAAGCAAAGGGGGGAGGGGGGAAAGGAGTCGATGGAGGATGAGGACCCATAAGAGGGGTAGGGGGGGGGGGGTGCTGGGCAGATGCGACAGGAAGTGGGGAAGGCAGGGGAGGGGAATACAAAAGGACTCTTTGGGGGGGAGGGGAGGAGAAGGGAGGTAGGGAGAAGTTAGGCAGGGAGAAAACAGGATGGAAAGGGGGGTGAAGAGGGAGCTCAGGAAATGGATGGAGGAAAGGAGGGGGGTGAGGATCAGAGTTGATAAGAGGGATAAATGGAGGAAGAGAGGGTATCATCTGGGAGGGGGAGTTGATGGAAGCCACCTGGGGAAAGGAGATGAAGGGTGTGGAGATGGAGGGTAGGGGGGGACACAACAGTGAAGGTGTGGCTGGGGGCAGGGACGGGAGAGGAGAGGAGCAACCAGGGGGTGAGGGGGATCAAGGCAGTGGGAGGTGTAGAGTATGCATATATGTTCGAGGAATAGGAGCAGATGGGGGAAAGGAATGAGATCATAGAGGATCCGTGTGGGGGACGGGCGGCGTATAAGGAAGGCGAGCTGGAGTGTATGACGCTCAGGGATCTGGAGGGACTTATAGAATTTGAGGGGGGGCAGATATCCAGGCAGGACTGACGTAACAGAGGATGGGATGGATTAAGGATTTGTAGGTGTGGAGGATGGTAGAAGGGTGCAACCCCCATGTCCGGCCAGAGGGAAGTTTGAGGAGTCGGAGGCGGTTGTGGGCTTTGGATTGGATGGAGCAGAGATGAGGGATCCAGGTGAGGTGACAGTAAATGGTGATGCCAAGGTAGGTGAGGGTGGGGGAGAGGCGGACAAGATGGGCACAGACGGTAAGGGAGAAATCCAGGAGCCGGAAGGAGCGAGTGGTACGACCTACGATGATTGCCTGGGTCTTGGAAGGATTGATTTTCAGGAGCCACTGGTTACACCATGAGGCAAAAAGGTCAGAAGGCGTTGGGACCGTTGGAGGGTAGGAGCGAAGGCGAGGAATGTGGTGTCATCGGTATAGTACAAGAGATGTACTGGAAAGGGGGGGGGGCGGGTTGGGGCATATCTACCGTGTACAGGAGGTAGAGGAGAGGGGAGAGGACAGAACCCTGGGCCACACCTGCAGAGGGGTAGAAGGTGTGGGAATTGGCATTATGGATGGTAACATAGGAGGGGCGGCGGGAGAGGAAGGAGGCCATCAGACGGATGTAGTTGACAGGAAGGGCGTAGGTTTGAAGTTTAAACAGGAGACCGGGATTCCAGACATAGTCGTAGGCCTTTTCGAGGTCGAGGGAGACAAAACTCTTGCCGAGCTCATAGCGCCCCTTAAATACACGTGAACAGACAACCTTTCCGCCTTCCCACCAGAGGGAGACACCAAAGCTGCGATTGCCACAGTGGTGCCACTGCCAGAAACGGAGAACGAATGCTTCACACTACGCTCTGCGGCGCGCTCTTCAAAACAGCAATTTTTTACTACGGCTCACACTATCTTGAGGTCTCAACAGGCACTGGAGAGTGGGATGGGTGGTAAACTCCAATGTTGTGCACGTTGGCCACTGATGAGATCGCTGAGTGGAATGTAGCCCACAAGTCATGAGACGCACAAAGTCCGCTTAACACTCCACCCTCCCACAATGTTTAGAGCAGGCATTGGGAACACTGTGTGAATGCACCATTAGTATGTAGACTGATATATAGTTCATTTCACGTGGATTCGAGTGAAAACCACGTGATTCCATGCAAAGTAGATCAGAACAACTCCAGTCTTAGACATGTGGCGCAATTTTGCGATTAAAAAACATTTTTTACAATGCCTATCATTAATGTAGAGCTGAAATAATGGAAAGTTTAACCATTCGTTCAGCTGAAAGCCACGTGATTTTTAAAAAGAGAACCACGTTTTAGTATTTGCACAATTATTTGCTTTGAAAAGGTAACTAAAAACAACAATTCATAACAGAGGAAATCGTTAAATGCAAAAGATTAGAAATAGACTTTAAATTCATCTACAGTGCAAGCTATGCTGCATTGGAGCGATCTCACCAAACCAAAAGTGGCTTTGTGTCTTATGAGGATCAAGTTGGTAGCCCAACGTCCCATGATCGAATGCCACAAAACGACTTAACTGCTGCAAATTTGGTCGTGGCAGGAGCATGCATACGCTCGGACCTGTTTAAATTTTGGGTACTGGGTGTTTTGTACTGGAGAGGCAAAATGCGAGGAAGGCATGGTTACAAGACATGGACAATATTACACTAAAGGAGAGATACTATAAAATCCGCAAGGAAACACAACGAACTCTAAGACAAGAGAAGAGAAAACACTACAACAACATGGTAAGAGAAGCGGAGGATGATTTCAAGCATCACAGAGCAAGGCAGATGTACCAGAATATAAAAAAGTCCTTGGGAAAATTCACTAAAAGGGAACTGTTTATAAAGGACCATAATGGGAAAATACTTACAAACAAGAATGACATACAAGAAACATGGAAGACATACTTTACACAGCTGCTCAACTGCAATGATCCACAATATTACTTTACATTTGAAGAACAAGATACCGTTGATATACAAGTCACCACACCATCAGTAAATGAAATAAGACAAACAATAAAGAAATTAAAGAACAACAAGGCCTGTGGGGAAGACCAAGTATATGCTGAGCTTTTAAAAAATGGAGGACCACAATTGGAAATAGAACTACATTCCTTAATTGAAACAATTTGGGAGACAGAAAACATACCGGCCGATTGGAAAACTGCAATTATATGCCCCATCTTTAAGAAGAATGATCCCCTTGTCTGTGATAACTACAGAGGAATTGCTCTACTCGATGTCACGTATAAAATTTTGTCGATGTGTATACTACACAGACTGATTCCCATAACCGAAGAACTGATTGTGGACTACCAATGTGGTTTCCGCACTAACAGATCCACTTTGGATCACTTATTCACATTGAGACAAATAAATGAGAAGGCATGGGAATTTAATGTAGATATCCATATTCTATTTATAGACTTCACGAAGGCGTATGATAGCATACACCGACAGACACTCTTAAACACCATGAAAGAATTTGAAATACCATTAAAATTAATCAAATTAGTTAAAATGTGTTTGGAAGAAACCATATGCAAAGTTAAGACACCTGCAGGAGAAACTGAAAATTTTAAGGTGTACACTGGACTGAGACAAGGGGATGCCATCTCACCTATTCTATTTAATATTATCTTAGAGAAGATTGATAGAGAATTCACCAAAACTAATCCACAAGGGATCCAACTGCAGGGACAGAACATTACTAGACTTGCTTATGCAGATGATGTAGCCTTAATAAGCACTTCAAAAGCTGAATTAATCAGGATGATGCAAAATTATTACAAAATAGCTGAGAAAGCTGGACTTCATGTGAATGAAGAAAAGCCAGAATATCTAGTCATAAGTAAAAAACTCCAAAAGAATACACCACTGACCGTAAATGGTCTCACTTTCAAGGCAGTTGACCACTTCAAGTACTTAGGGAGTCTTTTTAGCAGAGACAATAGAGCAGAAATAGAAATAGACGCCCGTCTAGCAGCAGCTAATAGAACTTTTTACAGCTGTATCAAAATTTTAAGGATGAGATCACTTAGTACTGAATTCAAAATCCGTTTTCATCAGTCAACTATTGTACCAGTAGCATTATATGGATGTGAAGCTATTACATTCAGGAAAAAAGATGAAGAAAAACTGTTGATATTTGAAAGAAAAATACTAAGAAAAATATTTGGACCAATCTTCGATGAAAATGTCATGGAGTGGAGGATAAGGAAAAATGAAGAACTACGGGAGCTGTACAAACATAGTACCATTGTGGAAATGTTAAAGAAGAGAAGACTGAACTGGGCTGGTCATGTAGCAAGAATGCCGGAGAACAGACTACCCAAAATAGCATCCACTAAGAAATTAGAAGGAAAGAGAAGAAGAGGAAGACCTCGAATTAGGTGGATGGAGAATATCCGGGAAGATGCAGCTAGGATAGGCATCAACTCTGATTGGACAACAATTTCCCTGGATAGAAGTAATTGGAAGAGGCTCGTAGAGCAGGTGTATGGTCGATAAGGCCTTAGCCACGTGTAAAGTAAAGTAAGGGTGTTTTGTTACCGTTTCAGAATGGAGTCTGCACCCCATATGGTACTGGGAGTAACGTATTTGGAGAAGGCGCATTTGGTACATGAACATCAGATCAGGAGACCATGACTGAAGGTATTGTTTGAACTTATCCATCTACATCTACATCCATACTCCGCAAGCCACCTGACGGTGTGTGGCGGAGTGTACCCTGAGTACCTCTATCGGTTCTCCCTTCTATTCCAGTCTCGTTTTGTTCGTGGAAAGAAGGATTGTCGGTATGCTTCTGTGTGGGCTCTAATCTCTCTGATTTTATTCTCATGGTCTCTTCGCGAGATATACGTAGGAGGGAGCAATATGCTGCTTGACTCTTCGGTGAAGGTATGTTCTCGAAACTTAAACAAAAGCCCGTACCGAGCTACTGAGCGTCTCTCCTGCAGAGTCTTCCACGGGAGTTTATCTATCATCTCCGTAACGCTTTCGCGATTTCTAAATGATCCTGTAACGAAGCGCGCTGCTCTCCGTTGGATCTTCTCTATCTCTCCTATCAACCCTATCTGGTACGGATCCCACACTGCTGAGCAGTATTCAAGCAGTGGGCGAACAAGCGTACTGAACCCTACTTCCTTTGTTTTCGGATTGCATTTCCTTAGGATTCTTCCAATGAATCTCAGTCTGGCATCTACTTTACCAACGATCAACTTTATATGATCATTCCATTTTAAATCACTCCTAATGCGTACTCCTAGATAATTTATGGAATTAACTGCTTCCAGTTGCTGTCCTGCTATTTTGTAGCTAAATGATAAGGGATCTATCTTTCTGTGTATTCGCAGCACATTACACTTTTCTACACTGAGATTCAATTGCCATTCCCTGCACCATGCGTCAATTCGCTGCAGATCCTCCTGCATTTCAATACAATTTTCCATTGTTACAACCTTTCGATACACCACAGCATCATCTGCAAAAAGCCTCAGTGAACTTCCGATGTCATCCACCAGGTCATTTATGTATATTGTGAATAGCAACGGTCCTATGACACTCCCCTGCGGCACACCTGAAATCACTCTTACTTCGGAAGACTTCTCTCCATTGAGAATGACATGCTGCGTTCTGTTATCTAGGAACTCTTCAATCCAATCACACAATTGGTCTGATAGTCCATATGCTCTTACTTTGTTCATTAAACGACTGTGGGGAACTGTATCGAACGCCTTGCGGAAGTCAAAAAACACGGCATCTACCTGTGAACCCGTGTCTATGGCCCTCTGAGTCTCGTGGACGAATAGCGCGAGCTGGGTTTCACATGACCGTCTTTTTCGAAACCCATGCTGATTCCTACAGAGTAGATTTCTAGTCTCCAGAAAAGTCATTATACTCGAACATAATACGTGTTCCAAAATTCTACAACTGATCGACGTTAGAGATATAGGTCTATAGTTTTGCACATTTGTTCGACGTCCCTTCTTGAAAACGGGGATGACCTGTGCCCTTTTCCAATCCTTTGGAACGCTACGCTCTTCTAGAGACCTACGGTACACCGCTGCAAGAAGGGGGGCAAGTTCCTTCGCGTACTCTGTGTAAAATCGAACTGGTATCCCATCAGGTCCAGCGGCCTTTCCTCTTTTGAGCGATTTTAATTGTTTCTCTATCCTTCTGTTGTCTATTTCGATATCTACCATTTTGTCACCTGTGCGACAATCTAGAGAAGGAACTACAGTGCAGTCTTCCTCTGTGAAACAGCTTTGGAAAAAGACATTTAGTATTTCGGCCTTTAGTCTGTCATCCTCTGTTTCAGTACCAGTTTGGTCACAGAGTGTCTGGACATTTTGTTTTGATCCACTTACCGCTTTGACACAAGACCAAAATTTCTTAGGATTTTCTGTCAAGTCAGTACATAGAACTTTACATTCGAATTCATTGAACGCCTCTCGCATAGCCCTCCTCACACTACATTTCGCTTCGCGTAGTTTTTGTTTGTCTGCAAGGCTTTGGCTATGTTTATGTTTGCTGTGAAGTTCCCTTTGCTTCCGCAGCAGTTTTCTAACTCGGTTGTTGTACCACGGTGGCTCTTTCCACTTCTTACGATCTTGCTTGGCACATACTCATCTAACGCATATTGTACGATGGTTTTGAACTTTGTCCACTGATCCTCAACACTATCTTTACTTGAGACAAAACTTTTGTGTTGAGCCGTCAGGTACTCTGAAATCTGCTTTTTGTCACTTTTGCTAAACAGAAAAATCTTCCTACGTTTTTTAATATTTCTATTTACGGCTGAAATCATCGATGCCGTAACCGCTTTATGATCGCTGATTCCCTGTGCTGCGTTAACTGTTTCATATAGTTCGGGTCTGTTTGTCACCAGAAGGTCTAATATTTTATCGCCACGAGTCGGTTCTCTGTTTAACTGCTCAAGGTAGTTTTCAGATAAAGCACTTAAAAAAATTTCACTGGATTCTTTGTCCCTGCCACCCGTTATGAACGTTTGAGTCTCCCAGTCTATATCTGGCAAATTAAAATCTCCACCCAGAACTATAACATGGTGGGGAAATCTACTCGAATTATTTTCCAAATTATCCTTCAGGTGCTCAGCCACAACAGCTGCTGAGCCAGGTAGCCTATAGAGACATCCAATTACCATGTCTGAGCCTGCTTTAACCGTGACCTTCACCCAAATCATTTCACATTTCGGATCTCCGTCAATTTCCTTCCATACTATTGCATTTCTTGTCGCTATAAACACGCCTCCCCCTTCACTGTCCAGCCTGTCTCTGCGGTATACATTCCAATCTGAGTTTAGGATTTCATTACTGTTTACGTCTGGTTTCAGTCAACTTTCTGTCCCTAGTACTATATGGGCGTTGTGACCGTTTATTAATGAGAGCAGTTCTGGGACCTTTCTATAGACGCTCCTGCAGTTTACTATTAGCACATTAATATTGTTATTCCCTGTTGCATTTTGCCTACTCCTACCCTGCCGCGTCTCAGGAGGCGTCTTGTCGGGCCTAGGGAGGGAATTCTCTAACCTAAAAAACCCCCATGTGCACTCCACACGTACTCCGCTACCCTTGTAGCCGCTTCCGGCGTGTGGTGCACGCCTGACCTATTGAGGGGGACCCTACATTTCTCCACCCGATAGCGGAGGTCGAGAAATTTGCACCCCAGATCTCCGCAGAATCGTCTGAGCCTCTGGTATAAGCCTTCCACTCGGCTCCAAACCAGAGGACCGCGATCGGTTCTGGGAACGATGCTACAAATAGCTAGCTCTAACTCTTTTTTTTGTTATCTAATGGGACTTAAGTGCTAAGGTCATCAGTCCCTAAGCTTACACACTACTTAACCTAAATTATCCTAAGGACAAACACACACACCCATGCCCGAGGGAGGACTCGAACCTCCACCGGGACCAGGCGCACAGTCCATGACGTGTGGTCTCTTGGAGTGGCTGGTTAACATTTCTGTAAAAACCATCGGGGAGGCGGGTACCAGTTGCACTGCTTATAACAAGCTGTCGTGTGATGCCAGAGATAGTTGTGAGGTAACGGGCGAGTTGTGGTGCCCTGGAAATATTCTAAGTTTGGAGTTGGTGTGGCAGCGCTGGGGCCTCTCGGCGGGCGAGCCGCGGCTCGTCGCCGGCCAGGGGGTGCCGAACATTAGCCGGAGTCCATCGGCCGCATGGCTGGGAATTCCATGGTGACGCTGTGTCGATGTAGGAGACGTGCAGGGAGTATCAAAGATGGCAGACTTTATGAAACCTTAATGGCAGACATTTCACAGTTCATAAAGAAATTAATTGTAGCCAGATGAATCATGATACCTCAAAAAGTAACATGTTCAATACTATTATTTGCACGACAATTCTGATGGTGTAATCAGGTTTTCAATATCTTTATCAGTTTAAAGTTTAGTATCTGACTGTAAATTATACAGCTAACACCCAGCAACGAATTTCCAAAATCTAAACGGTTCATCCGATTTTGTCGATCGACATGTCTTTAGAAAGCTATTAGTGTAAACCTAAATTCGTATAAATTACAGACTTGAATAGTACATGAGTTATTGGAGGTCAAAGTGGCCGATTACTATATATCACGTGAGGCCATAAGTACTCCACAATTACAGGAAGAAACGGTAAAAAAAAAATAAATAAATAAAATAAATAAATAAATTTATTCGTCTATGTCTTTGTTTATATCCGATATATACTATTCATGAAGAAATTGGTCAAATATTTACTGTGTTTTAGAAAGCACAGAGACGTTAGGCTACTGGCCTACTTTTGCTTGCTATTCCTTTGATGTATGTCTATATAATTTGTTTATGTATTTAATAATGTGTGTAAGAGCGTGTTTATGGTCCAGCCGTAGGGATATTTATTTAATTTCAAGTTATTTAAATGTAAATCCAGTATTTCAAAAGTGTTTTATTATGTTTGTGACTGTGCATTGGCTTGAAGACATGGTGGAAACGCTCTAGCCAATCACAGTCCTCGTGAATGGGGGATAAGAAGATCGTTTTCCAAAGAGGACACAGGGGAGTTCTGAAGAGTGCTACATGAGGGAGGGTCGCACAGGACGGGCTGTCCGAGACATACGGTCGCGGCAGAGACTTGGAGAATGTGACACGGTTTGCACTTAGTCGCAGCAGATAGAAATACTTCGGAGTGCCGTCTAGTGCACTTGTGAGATTTCCGTGGCTTCTACACTGAAGATGTAGTGTGCGTTTAGAAGTGAATATCTCGCGAGCTATGTTGTTGTTCATAACTAATTACGTGCACTAGGAATCTATTGTTTCCCTGATATTCAACTTATATTTTATTTAATTGCTGGACCATCGACACCAATAAGTATTTTGTAGAAATATACCGCTTTCTCAAAAGTACTTCGACTAATGTACTCATAATTTAAAGTCGTTAAAATAGTACCTGCAGATTTTATTTAACTGCAATCTTTCATTTATAAATTTATATGTTACATTCATAATTCGCAGTTGCTGAGTGATAGGAACCTTCGACCATTCGATTCTTGTGTGTATTCATATTGTGTACTGTAGACTCAGCAGTACTTGGCTTGTAATGTGCCAACTACGTATCCCAGCCCCTAGACAACGAAACCAGCCAAAACTTTTAATATTTCAACTCTGAGTCAGAGCGTACGTAGTTGAGAGCCACCTCACCGTCAACATTTCATTTTATTTGAAAGCCCACAGAGTGCTGAAATTTTAGAGCAAGTGGGTAACTCACAGTGGCAGGTGTTGCCCTTCCAGGCTTGTTGTAATCATTTATACCATTGTATCTTGGATTTGAATTTGGTAAATATGGCGGTCGTCTGCTGTTCGCAGATTCAGTGTACACTCCAATAGACAACGAATTGGCAAGGGGAGATGGAAGGTGTTGTTCCACAGTTACAGGGTGTGAATTATTGAACTATATGAAATAATATCGCCATAACTTCTGAACGATTTGCGTTAGGACGTTCAAACTGTACGGTTGGCCACGGGGCATTATGGGAATTGTCTGGTTTGGCTTAGCCATGAAGCCCACTTTCATTTGGATAGGTTCGCCAATAAGCAAAACTTGCGCATCTAAGGGACTGTGAATCTGCATTTCGCGATCGATAAATCTCGCCACTATCAACAGGTGACTGTGTGGTGTGCAATGTCCAGACACGGAATGATTGTTGCAATATTCCTTGATGGCACTGTGACTACCGAACAGTACTTGTAGGCTTTGGAAGATGATTTCATCCCTATTATCCAACGTGATCCTGATTTCGACAAGATGTGGTTCATGCAAGACGGAGCTCGACACCATCGAAGCAAGAGAGTGTTTGCTGCCTTGGAGGAGCCCCTTGGGTGTCGACAGCATCCATGTTCCTACACTCCAGCGGCTCATGCAGAAGTTCGCTATTCTCCTGCGCCACATCATTGCCAACGATGATTAATTTCTCACGCTTTTCATGTGTGATAAATCCCTGAGATAGAAATTCTGTTTGTAATATTCTACGTGTGTAGTTACGTGGCATACATGTAGACGCTTTACGCTGAATCATAAATAATAAAATAAAACCAATTAATAAAACTGTCAATTTAGAGAAGCACTTGACCGTTTCACAGTTTTCACATAATTATGTTTTCCATATACTGTATTCAGTGACTGTTGGACTCTGAAATAAATTAGTGGCTGAAGCTGTTGAGCGTGGCATTTCAATAAGATTTCCGTAGCAAAATTGTTCATGATAAGTTGCGCGTCCGTATAACTCAAGAACTGATAAATGAGTAACCTTCCCTAGTGCTGGGAGCGCAAAAGGGGCTCAGTACTTATGTGGCGAGTATTCGTGAAGTTTGTATTGTGCTATCGGTGAAATTATCGGAAGCTGAGATGGTACGCATGTTCATTGAGGGAACGCGTCCAAGGGATCGCTCCAGTTTCATGTTACGCAATAAACTGACTTTGTTCGCTGATCTGTATGAGACGATGTCAGCAGTTGAAAACATTAGGTTTGAGGACCAAAAACGTGAGCTAGCCTTGGAAGGAGACAGATGCTAGAGCGTTGAAAGCGTGCGACCACCGAAAAGGTGGTCGCCTGTTTTCGATGGCGTAACCCAGTCCAAATTCTGAAGAGATACGTGCACTAGTCGATTCTGGCAGTTCGATATCTTCTGAACAGGTATGTCCACTGGTCGATTCTGGCAAGTCGGTATTTTTTTTTTTTTTTTTTGGACAGCAAGTACTATTTCCGGCATTGTAGTGTGAGAGCGTTTGGCCTAATAACTCATCCACAGAGGAAGTGTTCTACGGCCAATGGTAGTGTACTATCAATAGTTAGACAGTGTCGCTTGAAGGTTAAGACTGATAAGTTTTCGTGGCCTCTCCAATTTCTGGTTTTCAGAGGGTGACTACTTAGGCAACATTCTGGTGTGATTTTTTAACTAAGACTGGATATATGTTAATCTATTCTGGTAAACATTACTTTTTTTTAATTTAAGAAGGCGGTAAGGGTTCCCTTTTGTCAGCATAGCATTCACGAATGACTTTGTGCCGTCAATAATGATGTCAGTACGTTCAACTCGACTCATTCAAGCTAAACTAAGTCTGAACATGTGCTACGTCTCCTTGAGAAATTTTCTGACGTACTCTTCTATAAGTTGTGGTTTACTAATAAGATTCAATACCGATCGTGCACCTGTTAAGACAAGCTCCGCATCGATTATCGTCGAGGATAATGGAGTTACGTAGGTTTGCGGATCGGATTTTGAAGGAGGTCTCTTCCTATGCGTCATCCATTTTCCTGGTGCCCAAGGCAGGTGGGCCAGGATACAACCTGCTAATAGACAATTCTGCTTGAATTAGAAAGTGATGCTGGAATCTTTCCAGTCTCAGATTTATATAATGGTTTCTCTTAGTTTTCGGGAGCTTTTTTAAGCGTTGTTGATATTTTATCACCAACACTTTTTCTACTTGTTTTAGACTCAGTTATGAGAAGAGTCACAGCAGGCAAGAGACGAGGAATCCAGTAGGGGATCCATGAACGTTTGGAGGACTTGGATTTTGCAGACGCTATAGTTTTAGTAGCTCAAAGGCTGACTGATATGCAAGCTAAATTAAACTTGCTGAAAGAAGAAGCAGAGGCTGCTGGCCTCAAGATAAATACAGGCGAAACAAAGGAAATGAAAGTAAATTCAGGGAACATGGAGGTGCCACTGTTAATAGGGGAGCAGCGGGTGGAGACTGTCAACTCATTCCTGTACCTGGGTAGTATAATGACAGAAGATGGTGGAGCTGGAGATGACGTGAAAAACCGCATTAAAAAGGCAAATGCTGCCTTCATAAAATTGTATCCAATATGGAAAAATAGAAATATCACGTACAGAACAAAAATCCGTATTTTTAATACAAATGTGCTGTCCTTCTGTAGGCCAGTGAAAGCTGGAAAATGGATATAAAGATAACATCCCAGTTACAAAGCTTCATAAATAGATGTCTTCGACGCATCATGAATATCTGGTGGCCAGAAAAAATATGCAATGAGGAGCTCTGGCGAATAACAAACCAGACACCTATAGAAGACCAGGTAGGAGAGAGAAAGCGGGGTTGGTTGGGGCACATCTTGAGAAAATCAGATGGAGCATCGAGAAAAAAACATTGGAATGGAATCACCAGGGAACAAGGAAGAGAGGAAGACCTAGGGGCACGTGGAAGAGGAGAGTGGGAGGGGAAGAGTTGGCAAGACCTGGGCAGAATTGAGGCAAATGGCCAAAGACAGAGACGGATGGTGAGTTCTCATGGATGCCCTACGCCCCATAGGGGCCAAAGGAATTAATCCAAGTCAAGTTGATATGAACCACACTTACTATCAAATCCCGTTGGCGGAAGAGTCTAAAGCTGCTACCGCTTTCTGTATTGATTACAATCTTTACGAATACAGTCGCGTTCCCTTTGGGCTGACTATGGGAACTGCGCTTCTTTCGCAGTTATTGATTCTGTCTTGTGGAATTTAAAGTTTCGGTGCGTCTACAACTATCTTAATGATGTTGTGGTGTTCTGCAAGACTTTTTATGAACATCTGTGGCACCTGAGTCAGGTTTTACACCGTTTGAGGGAAGCTGACGTAACCCTTAAGCCATCTATAGTCGGTTCACAGTGAAATATCCTTCCCTGGGCGCATCATGTCGGGCACAGGGGTAGCGATAGATAAGAGTCGAACAAAGGCTATTTATGATATGAAACCACCTAGAGACAAGAAGGGCGTTGATAAACTTATTCCGCATGTTCATTGTTAAATTCGTTCAGGTTGCCACACCCCTTAATCAGTTCCACAAAAAAGCTCAAAGTTTTGCTGGACTGATTTAAAACAGGTAGCGTTCGATTCCCTGAAGAGAGATGTAGCTAATGCTCTCGTTTTGGAAGAACCGGACTTTAATAAAGACTTTGTGGTGCAAACTGATGTCAGCAACAGTGGACGTGCTGCTGTGTTACTCCAGGAGGAGGAGGGTGACGCTGGCCACGTGCTTATGCTTCACTGTGCCTGTCGGAGTCGGAACAGAAATACTCAGTACCTGTATGAGTTAGAGGCTCTCGCTGTTTTATTTGTATTCGAGAAATTTAAGTTTTGTCGCGAATATAAATAATTCGAGTTGGAAACCGATAATCAGGCAGTGAACTGGGTGTTGGCTAGGCCTCGACAGACTGGTCGTATTGCCCGTAGGAAGGTCCAGATTTCAGCCTTCAAGACATTTACATAGCTCTGAAAATCTGATTGCTGACGCCGTGAGCCGGATGTTCCTGGAGGAGGTGTCCAGTTTGGGTTCTAATGGAAGCTCAGAAATCTGATTACTGACGCCGTGAGTCGGATGTTCCAGGAGGTGCTGTCCAATTTGGGTTCCAATGGAAACCGATAATCAGGCACACGCGACCGCCATGATCCATGCTTCCCTGTGCGTGCGTGAATGATGTGTGTCTCTCTTTTACTAATGAAGTCTGTGGACGAAAACTTTACATAAGTGTCTTATACTTGCGCCTTTCTGCAACGTGAAGTGTCTCTTTTACGGTAAACAGCAATCTCTCTTCTCATTCTGGCATCTGATTAACCTATTATTTGTTTTAGATGCTCATTCTCCTTAATTTCGCTCTCGATGTTATATTCTGCGCTGGTTATTTTTTCCAGCAATTCGTTATCAATAATGTACACAACTGGCCATTAAAATTGCTATACCACGAAGATGACGTGCTACAGACGCGAAATTTAGCCGACAGGGAGAAGATGCTGTGATATGCAAACGATTAACTTTTCAGAGCATTCACACAAGGTTGGTGCCGGTGGCGACACCTACAATGTGCTGACGTGAGGAAAGTTTCCAACCGATTTCTCATACACAAACAGCAGTTGACCGGCGTTGCCTGGTGAAACGTTGTTGTGATGCCTCCTGTAAGGAGGAGAAATGAGTACCATCACGTTTCCGACTTTAATAAAGGTCGGAGTGTAGCCTATCGCGATTGCGGTTTATCGTATCGCGACACTGCTGCTCGAATTGGTCGAGATCCAATGACTGTTAGTAGAATATGGAATCGGTGGGTTCAGGAGGGTAATACGGAACGGCGTGCTGGATCCCAACGGCCTTATATCACTAGCAGTCGAGATGACAAACATCTTATCCGCATGGCTGTAACGGATCGTGCAGCCACGTCTCGATCCCTGAGTCAACAGATGGGGACGTCTGCAAGACAACAACAATCTGCACGAACAGTTCGACGACGTTTGCAGCAGCATGGAGTATCAGCTCGGAGACCATGGCTGCGGTTACCCTTGACGCTGCATCACAGACAGAAGCGCCTCGATAGTGTACTCAACGACGAACCTGGGTGCACGAATGGCAAAGCTTCATTTTTTCGGATGAATCCAAGTTCTGTTTACAGCATGATGATGGTCGCATACGTGTTTGGCGACATCGCGGTGAACGCACATTGGAAGCGTGTATTCGTCATCGCCATATTGGCGTAACACCCGGCGTGGTGGTATGGGGTGCCATTGGTTACCCGTCTCGGTCATCTCTTGTTCGCATTGACGGCACTTTGAACAGTGGACGTTAAATTTCAGATGTATGACGACCCGTGGCTCTACCATTCATTCGATCCCTGCGAAACCCTACATTTCAGCAGGATAATGCACGACCGCACGTTGCAGGTCCTGTACGGGCCTTTCTGGATACAGAAAATGTTCGCCTGCTGCCTTGGCCAGCACATTCTCCAAATCCCTCACCAACTGAAAACGTCTGGCCATTGGTGGCGAGCAAGTGGCTCGTCACAATACGCCAGTCACTACTCTTGATGAACTGTGGTATCGTGTTGAAGCTGCATGGGCCATCCAAGTTCTGTTTGACTCAATGCCCAGGCGTATCAAGGCCGTTATTACGGCCAGAGGTGGTTGTTTCGGGTACTGATTTCTCAGGATGTATGCACCCAAATTGCGTGAAAATGTAATCACATGTCAGTTCTAGTATAATATATTTGTCCAATGAATACCCGGTTATCATCTGCATTTCTTCTTGGTGTAGCAATTTTAATGGCCAGTAGTGTACATAGCTCTGAAAACTGATTGCTGACGCCGTGAGCCGGATGTTCCTGGAGGTGCTGTCCAATTTGGGTTCCAATGGAAACCGATAATCAGGCACACGCGACCGCCATGAGGTAGGCTTGCCTGTGTGTGTGAATGGTGTGTGTCTCTCTTTTACTAATGTAGTTTGTGGCCGAAAACTTCTATTAAGTGTCTTATACGTGTGCCTGTCTGCAACCTGAAGTGTCTCTTTTACGCCAAGTAGCAATCTGTCTTCTCATTCTGGCATCCGATTTACCTATCATTTGTTTTAGATGCTCATTCTACTTAATTTCGCTCTGGATGTTATATTCTGCGGTAGTTACTTTTTCCAGCAATTCTTGATCAATAATGTAATTGTACAGTAGCGGATTTGTTCTTCTATTCACGCGCAGTACATTCAGGGTCAACCGCCGGTTGCTGCACCATTTATCTACGCTCTGCAGGTTTCGATTATTGAGTAATGTTTGCTTGCGATTAACAAAGCGGTTCGTATAGGCCATCTGGTAAGAATTTGCACATCTGAAGTTCATTACAGGACTAGACAAAGAAATGCTCACCACGGTGACTGCAGTGAGCTCAGCTAGTGGCCAGGGAGTGACTCATGACGGTAAAAACCAGTCACAGCGTTCTGCCGTGCCGGAAATACTTTTATGGGGAAAACATCTGCTGGGAGAGGCAGGTTGTTGCCTTCATGTGACCACGACTCGCTGCGCAGTTCGTTTCACCTTCATACGTACGTACTTCAGCATTTTATTTGCAGTCGTAAAAAGCGTCGTCTCCGCTTCTAGAGAAAACGCGTCGACAAACAAATGACAAGTCTGAATTGTGATTACAGTACAGTGATTCACATGCTTCTAACATAACGTCTGTCCTACCGGAAAAAGGATACAAGTTTAAAGTCCTAGCAAATAAGAGATGAAGTACAGATGACTGATACGTCTCCATCTAAATGACTTGGCGGCACTGGTATCATCGGTGATTTCGTCTGAACACTTAAACCTAGGTCATTAACAGATGTGCCTAAACTTGTACTGTATGTGTCGTAAAGACCACCATAAATCTGAAATGAAGCAACTCGGGAACGGCGAACAATAGAAGGCTGCAACAGGACGCTTCTTTATTGGTGTTTCTCTTGTTTCGGTACGAAAATTTCTTCTGTGCAGCCCATTACGCTGCTTTTATCATTTCTGCGGTAACTACTGACACCTGCATCCATGTGAACTTCCTTACTGTAGTGAAGACGCTTTCTCCTTCTGCAGACACCCCAAGCCACCCCTGCCCCACGCCCCCATTCCATACCCAAATTAAAAGTTTGTTGATGTCTCAGGAGGTATTCTATCAACCCTGCTCTTGTGCTCTTGTTTGTGCCATAAATTACTTTTCTCACTGATTCGATTCGGTACTTCATCCACCAGTTATGGCTGAGCGGTTCTAGGCGCTTCAGTCCGGAACCGCGGGACTACTAAGGTCCAGGTTAGAATCTTGCCTCGGGCATGGATGTGTGTGATGTCCTTAGGTTAATTAGGTGTAAGTAGTTGCAAACCCGTGGTCTAGGGGCGCCGGCGCGGTAGCTCAGCGTGTTCGGTCAGAGGGTTAGCTGCCCTCTGTAATAAAAAAACTGAGTAAATCGATCATCAACGAACTTAAACAGATGTCTTCCGACGTCCGCCCCGAGCAGATAGAACGAACAAAACCGAACGAAATGAGATTAAAAAAAAAGGGAGGGGGGTAGCGTCTTTGATTAATAATTTTGATAAATAATCAGCATTGGCGGCGGAAGACTTCCGGCATAAGAAGTCAGCCTCATTCTGCCAACGGCCTTGTCAAAGAGGGCGGAGGAGCGGATAGAGGTTCAGGGCACTCTCTTGTCCTAGGGGTGGGAAATTGCCCCTAAAGGCGGAAGAATCAGCAATGATCAACGACATGAGGATGCAGAAGGCAATGGAAACCACTGCATTAAAGACGCGTAACGTGTATCCACAGGACATGTGGCCTGTATTTGAAGAAAGTGTCATGATGATCTCTGTGGTGTCACCGCCAGACATCACACTTGCTAGGTGGTAGCTTTAAATCGGACGCGGTCCATTAGTACATGTCGGACCCGCGTGTCGCCACTGTCAGGGATCGCAGACCGAGCGCCACCACAAGGCAGGTCTCGAGATACGGACTAGCACTCGCCCCAGTTGTACGGACGACGTAGCTAGCGATGCACACTGACGAAGCCTCGCTCATTTGCAGAGCAGATAGTTAGAATAGCCTTCAGCTAAGTCAATGGCTACGACCTAGCAAGGCGCCATTAGTAACATTGCATGTATCTATGGAGTCTCACTTATATCGTCAATAGCGATGTACCAAGGATGGATTAAAGTTAAACATTCCAGACGCTACGTACTTTTCTTTATAGCATGCATTACGTATCCTGTTACAGACCTATCTCTTGCATGCGGGAACTAAACGCGTGCCTTTCGGCTACTTCCGTGGCGTGGCTGTCTTGCTACGCCACAACAATCTCTCCATTGGCAAAAGATTCCGGAATAGTCCCCCATTCGGATCTCTGGGAGGGGACTGCCAAGGGGGAGGTTACCATGAGAAAAAGATTGAATAATCAACGAAAGGATAACGTTCTACGAGTCGGGGCGTGGAATGTCAGAAGCTTGAACGTGGTAGGGTAACTAGAAAATCTGAAAAGGGAAATGCAAAGGCTCAATCTAGATATAGTAGGGGTCAGTGAAGTGAAGTGGAAGGAAGACAAGGATTTCTGGTCAGATGAGTATCGGGTAATATCAACAGCAGCAGAAAATGGTATAACAGGTGTAGGATTCGTTATGAATAGGAAGGTAAGGCAGAGGGTGTGTTACTGTGAACAGTTCAGTGACCGGGTTGTTCTAATCAGAATCGACAGCAGACCAACACCGACAACGATAGTTCAGGTATACATGCCGACGTCGCAAGCTGAAGATGAACAGATAGAGAAAGTGTATGAGGATATTGAAAGGGTAATGCAGTATGTAAAGGGGGACGAAAATCTAGTAGTCATGGGCGACTGGAATGCAGTTGTAGGGGAAGGAGTAGAAGAAAAGGTTACAGGAGAATATGGGCTTGGGACAAGGAATGAAGGAGGAGAAAGACTAATTGAGTTCTGTAACAAGTTTCAGCTAGTAATAGCGAATACCCTGTTCAAGAATGACAAGAGGAGGAGGTATACTTGGAAAAGGCCGGGAGATACGGGAAGATTTCAATTAGATTACATCATGGTCAGACAGAGATTCCGAAATCAGATACTGGATTGTAAGGCGTACCCAGGAGCAGATATAGTCTCAGATCACAATACAGTAGTGATGAAGAGTAGGCTGAAGTTCAACACATTAGTCAGGAAGAATCAATACGCAAAGAAGTGGGATACGGAAGTACTAAGGAATGACGAGATACGTTTGAAGTTATCTAACGCTATAGATACAGCAATAAGGAATAGCGCAGTTGGCAGTACAGTTGAAGAGAAATGGACATCTCTAAAAAGGGCCATCACAGAAGTTGGGAAGGAAAACATAGGTACAAAGAAGGTAGCTGCGAAGAAACCATGGGTAACAGAAGAAATACTTCAGTTGTTTGATGAAGGAGGAAGTACAAACATGTTCCGGGAAAATCAGGAATACAGAAATACAAGTCGCTGAGGAATGAAATAAATAGGAAGTGCAGGGAAGCTAAGAGGAAATGGCTGCAGGAAAAATGTGAAGACATCGAAAAAGATATGATTGTCGGAAGGACAGACTCAGCATACAGGAAAGTCAAAACAACCTTTGGTGACATCAAAAGCAACTGTGGTAACATTAAGAGTGCAACGGGAATTCCACTGTTAAATGCAGAGGAGAGAGCAGATAGGTGGAAAGAATACATTGAAAGCCTCTATGAGGGTAAAGATTTGTCTGATGTGATAGAGGAAGAAACAGGAGTCGATTTAGAAGAGATAGGGGATCCAGTATTAGAATCGGAATTTAAAAGAGCTTTGGAGGACTTACGGTCAAATAAGGCAGAAGGAATAGATAACATTCCATCAGAATTTCTAAAATCATTGGGGGAAGTGGCAACAAAACGACTATTCACGTTGGTGTGTAGAATATATGAGTCTGGCGATATACCATCTGACTTTCGGAAAAGCATCATCCACACAATTCCGAAGACGGCAAGAGCTGACAAGTGCGAGAATTATCGCACAATCAGCTTAACAGCTCATGCATCGAAGCTGCTTACAAGAATAATATACAGAAGAATGGAAAAGAAAATTGAGAATGCGCTAGGTGACGATCAGTTTGGCTTTAGGAAGAGTAAAGGGACGAGAGAGGCAATTCTGACGTTACGGCTAATAATGGAAGCAAGGCTAAAGAAAAATCAAGACACTTTCATAGGATTTGTCGACCCGGAAAAAGCGTTCGACAATATAAAATGGTGCAAGCTGTTCGAGATTTTAAAAAAAGTAGGGGTAAGCTATAGGGAGAGACAGATCATATACAATATGTACAACAACCAAGAGGGAATAATAAGAGTGGACGATCAAGAACGAAGTACTCGTATTAAGAAGGGTGTAAGACAAGGCTGCAGCCTATCGCCGCTACTCTTCAATCTGTACATCGAGGAAGCAATGATGGAAATAAAAGAAAGGTTCAGGAGTGGAATTAAAATACAAGGTGAAAGGATATCAATGATACGATTCGCTGATGACATTGCTATCCTGAGTGAAAGTGAAGAAGAATTAAGTGATCTGCTGAACGGAATGAACAGTCTAATGAGTACACAGTATGGTTTGAGAGTAAATCGGAGAAAGACGAAGGTAATGAGAAGTAGTAGAAATGAGAACGGCGAGAAACTTAACATCAGGATTGATGGTCACGAAGTCAATGAAGTTAAGGAATTCTGCTACCTAGGCAGTAAAATAACCAATGACAGACGGAGCAAGGAGGACATCAAAAGCAGACTCGCCATGGCAAAAAAGGCATTTCTGGCCAAGATAAGTCTACTAATATCAAATACCGGCCTTAATTTGAGGAAGAAATTTCTGAGGATGTACGTCTGGAGTACAGCATTGTATGGTAGTGAAACATGGACTGTGGGAAAACCGGAACAGAAGAGAATCGAAGCATTTGAGATGTGGTGCTATAGACGAATGTTGAAAATTAGGTGGACTGATAAGGTAAGGAATGAGGAGGTTCTACGCAGAATCGGAGAGGAAATGAATATGTGGAAAACACTGATAAGGAGAAGGGACAGCATGACAGGACATCTGCTAAGAAATGAGGGAATGACTCCCATGTTACTAGAGGGAGCGGTAGAGGGCAAAAACTGTAGAGGAAGACAGAGATTGGAATACGTCAAGCAAATAATTGAGGACGTAGGTTGCAAGTGCTACTCTGAGATGAAGAGGTTAGCACAGGAAAGGAAATCGTGGCGGGCCGCATCAAACCATTCAGTAGACTGATGACCAAAAAAAAAAAAGTTCTAAGTTCTAGGGGACTGGTGACGTCAGATCTTAAGTCCGATAGTGCTCAGAGCCATTTGAACCATATGAACCACCAGTTATTCGATCTACCCATCTAATCTAGAGCATTTCCTTCATAAAGGACTTCCCAACATATATATTTACATTCTACGGTAACAACTTTTTCTTTTTGGGGAAAGTCTCTTCTATTGTTGCCAGTATACAATTTTATTTTCTCTTTATTTCTGCAGTCATCAGTGCTGTGTCGAGGCCTTGCATCTTCTCTGCCAGCAACCAACGTCACAGACAGATTATGCGGTCACAGACCTCACAGGGAACAGCTCTTCAAATGACAGACAAGCGATGGTCGCTCATTGTCCGGCCGCTAAGCGGCAAACCAAGCCCTGCGGACCTTTCCTCCTCCGTAGGAAGTAATAGCTGCACCATCCTGGTGTTCAGGCAGTATTTCGACCAGCACCCGGGGTACGCTCGGAATGTTCACTGCGAGTGAGTTATCGGGGCCATGTGGCGATTGCGAAAGCATTCCGACAATCAGGATCTCACACTGAAATCGCCGTAAACGTCGACCTATGCCTCCAGGAGCTGCCAGCTATGAACCTACACCATTTGCGGCCTTCGAGCTACGGCCAGCCAATACAGGGTGCGGCGCGTAAAATCGGCCCGTCGTACGCAACGATAATGCTCCAGTGCGCGCGCCGATAATAATGTAAAGCACATTAACCTGGCTTCACACAACGAGGCCTTTTTATCAACTAGTTTCGGCAAGTTTCACTGGCTGCGGCTGCAGATGTCTTATACAACAAAGTTCCGCGCAGTGTCGGCACATCAGAGGGAATGTATAGTTTCGTAACTTGTTTCAGCAGAAATTTCCAGGACGTTCTGTTCCAGTAAAAAGCAACGTACGGGAATTGATTCAAAAGTGGTGGCGTACAGGATCGGTTCAAAATGCTCCCAGGAACAGACCACACCTGAATTAACACCTGGATTAAAGAGGTAGGTGCAGGAGATAATGACAAGATATCCTCGTAAGTCAATGAAGAGGTTGAGGCAACAGGTTGATGCGAGTGCGAGAAGTTGCATACGTGTTTGAAAGAGACTGAAGTTAAAACCGTACCGGATAGGTGTTGTGCAGGAACTGAAGGAGCCTGACCTGCAGAACAGAGTGCATTTCTGTTCATGGCTGTAGAGAAATGTTGCCGGTGGTGTCTTAGACCCACTGAGGCACATGTTGAGTGACGAGGCGTGGTTGCTCCTGTCTGGGTTCATAAATTCCCAAAACAACCAGTGCTGGTTGACAAAAAATGCAAACGCGATCCCCCAGGTACCCTTGCATGACGAAAAGATTGGTGTCTGGTGTGCCATTTCCGCCACACGCGTTATGGGGTCTGTATTGTTTGACACGACAGTGAACAGTAACGTGCATTTTTGAATCATGGAGGAGTTTTATTCAAGTTTTACAGATGAGGAACGTCAGTTATGTTACTGTCAGCAGGACGATTCAACATTCCGCACATCAGCTGCATCGTTGTCCCGTGTGCGTGAGATGTTTGCACCAGAGAGGACAATCAGCAAAGGCCTGGGGCCTCCTCAGTCAACAGACGTGTCCACTTGTGACTTTTACTTTTGGGAACTGTGAAATGGAATAGTATACGAACCAAATCCACACACAATTGAATAACTGAAGACCAGGCCCCAGGTTCAAATGGTTCAAATGGCTCTAAGCACTATGGGACTTAACATCTGAGGTCATCAGTCCACAAGACTTAGAACTACTTAAACCTAACTAACGTAAGGACATCACACACATCCATGCCCGAGGCAGGATTAGAACCTGCGACCGTAGCAGCATCGCGGTTCCGGACTCAAGAGCCTAGAACAGCTCGGCCACAGCGGTCGGCAGGACCCAGGATGCCATCAACAGCATCACAATACAAGAACTGGCTAGGGTATGTACGAATCTCCTCAAGCGTGCTCACATGTGCGCTGAAGTGGGCGAGTACACTTTCAGCACCTACTGTGAAGGTGAATAGTCATATTCAATACATTACATTTCATTTTACGTCCATGGGTTGACTTTAACGGCCGGTTTTACGTGCCACATCCTGTACTTGTCTTTGTTTTTCATCAGCAATAAACCGGGCTTAAATTTTTGTATATCCCTTCAGGGCTTTGTGTGTAGCACTCTTGGAGTATGGATGTATGCTCCTGGAAATTCTAACTTACTCCTAAATTTTCAGGCTTTCAGCCTTCATAGTTATTGTTCATTCAATATTCGAGAAGTGACTTGTTTTCAATTATTGCATCCCAACCATCGGAGAACTTTGTTTATATTTTTTACAAAAAAAAAAAAATGGTTCAAATGGCTCTGAGCACTATGGGACTCAACTTCTGAGGTCATTAGTCCCCTAGAACTTAGACTAGTTAAACCTAACTAACCTAAGGACATCACACACATCCAGGCCCGAGGCAGGATTCGAACGTGCGACCGTAGCGGTCTCGCGGTTCCAGACTGCACCGCCTATAACCGCACGGCCACTTCGGCCGGCTTTTTTTTTTTTACAAAAATTTCATATTCGTTTTGCACTTGGGTATTTTTCCTGCGCTACCTTCAGCGGACTCTTCAGTCAGTTTTCTCTTTCTACATCTACATCAGTACCCCACAAGCCACCCAGCGGTGAGTGGCGGAGCATACTTTAGTACCACTGAGTGAACTCCATTCCCTGCTTCATTCGTGATGGCACAGAGGAAGATTGATTGTCGATAAGCCTCTGTATTAACTCTAATTTTCTCATGGTCATTTCGTGAGATGTATGAGGAAGGAAGTAAAGTGTCCAACTCTTCCCAGAAAGCACTCCCCCGAAATTTCAATGGTAAACCTTGCCTTGACGCACGGCGTCTGTCGTACAGCGTCTGCCACTGAATCCTGTTGAGCACCTCTGTAATGCTCCCGTGCCGACTAAACGATCCCGTGACGAAGCGTACCGCTTTTCGTTGGATCTTCTCTATACCTTGCATCAGACCTGTCTGGTAACGGTCCCATACTGACAAACAACACTCAAGAATCGGTCGAACAAGCGCCTCATGTGAATGAGTTTCATTTCCTTAATGTTCTTCCTCTGAATCTCAGTCTGGCATCTGCTTTTCCTACTATTTGACTTCAGGTCGCTCCGGGTAGTTACTCCTATATATTTTAGGGCGGAAACTGTTTCCAGAAATTTGTCATCAGTGGTGTAGTTCCACAGCAGTGGATCTCTTTTCCTATGTATACGCAATATGTTACATTTATTTACGTTCTTTTACTAATCAAGTAACACCCACCATCACCCCTCTTAATACCACTACTTCCTTTGCCCTTGTTTCACTTTTATTGCTGACATTGTTACAAGAAGTCAATAGAAATGGATTTCAAGCTCGCTTTGGGAGAGGATATGGTGGTATATTGACCACGTCCCTTTCAAAGAAACGGTCCTGTTCGGCACTTTCAGTGATTTAGGGAAAGCCTCAATCTGGATGGACGGACGCGGACTTGAAGCCTGGCTTCCAGAATGCCAGGCCAGTGTTTGACAATGACAACACCTCGTTTGATATATTTGGTTTTTTATGGGGTTGCATATGAGGGGAATGTAGGGATATTTCTGTATTTAGAGCCCAAAAAAAGTGAAGCTTTTCTGAGATTTTGAAATGTATTGGAATTTCAACACTTGTGGGTCATCTACATCCAACTATATCCCAAAGGCTTCTTCTTCAAATATGCATATGTCTTGTGGACAAACTTGGACTGACACCATACTAGGTGATGGGGCACAATGTTGAAGTTGATCTGGGTAATAATACTACAGTGACATTAAGGAAATGGAACTGCACACATTACTGTCTGAGGGGAAGTATCTGCTGCTCGACAGTGCTGTAGTGTTTTAATTATTATTTTACATCTTTCAATCCCAACTTGTGAGATCACGGTGGGTTGTCTCAGCCAAGTATCCCATGGTATTTGCAGTTTCTGGATTCGCCAATGTGGTATTCACATTGATCTGTTCATTGTTATAAATAATAAGGGTACGCAACAATGAGAGGCGTTCTGTAACTCTGAGCAACTTCAGTCTATTTTTAACCCTGTTATTATACAGCTTGTCTAATAATGATAGTAGTTTTGAAATGTTCCAAGCTTAAATGTGTGTTTGTTTACAATCAGTATGAAAAATACCCCGAGGAACAAATCGCGGTGACACCTTGCAAGGAGTCCGTACAATCTTCCTCTCACCCATTTGATTCATAATGACAGGGTGTGTAGGGCACCACTAGGACTTCAAGATGCGTAAACAGAAAGACGCAAGTATCAACAGTTCCCGGGAAAATCGCGTTTGAAAATTTTTGGCGTGGAATATACTTTGAATGATCGCTTGTATTCAGTGAGTCCACAGCCGAGGGCGAAGCGCTTCGTTTCATATGCTTGAGGTTCCTGCATGGAATCTCGATGTCTGTATTTTTTTTTTCATTCCCATGTAATTCTAACGACAAATATGACTGTGCAGACTATCAGTATCCAACGATTAATTTATTATGAGGAGTGGCCAACTCCATCCTGAATGCTCTCTCGCTAAACCATAATTTTGTAATTCAGTAGAAAATAGCCGCTGCCTTTTTTGCCTGCTTCTCTTTGGGTTTCGAAATCGGCCGACAAAGGTGAAGCGACTTCTTCGGTTTCTTAAAAAATACCTCCTTCGGCGATTTCTTGATGGGTTTTTAGTTCGTCTTGTCCAACAAGTTGTTTCTCCATTAGTATTTCAGTAGCACTGCGAAATATTTCTTCATCAGTTTCCATGTTTTCTTGTGTTTTTACTGCAGAAGGGTTTAAAGCGACGAGATTGTTTTGGAAAAAGAGATGTTCATATGCACGAGTGACGTTTTCGATCACACTTTTGAAACACTATTGTAAAGCGATTCAGCTTCTCGATCAGATTCACTTTCTCTTGCTGACGAAGTACCAATATCGAGAAAATGGGTTCATTTTAGGTAGCGTACCTAAGCGTGCACCAGGAAACAAGGCTCATGGTGGGTCGAAACGTACTTGAACGGACAGCGGGAAAACGGGCTTACGGTGGACTGGAACGTACCTGCAGGAATACAGTTATAATGGGAACTACTCCCAAAATTTTGGAGAAAAATCGGATTTTTCAGGGCAAAGATTATGAAAATAATAAAGATTCATTAGCTACTGATAATTTGCACAGTCATAATAAACCTGTCGTTAGAATTACGTCGGAATGAAAGAAAAAAACTATCGACAGCGAGATTCGATCCATAAACCTTGCACTTATAAAATTAAGTGCTTGCTCGCTCGGCAGTGGATTGATCAAATACCTATATCCATGAAAAGTAAATATGCTCCCCTAAAATTTTCAAGCTCGACATCCTCGAAGGCGGCTGAGAGCTTCGCCTTCCCATCTACGTACGTTGACGTTCTGCACACCCTGCCAATTGATCCAAATCAGTGCGGGGCAGTTCTTACAGTCGCCTTTTCAGTTCAACAGGAAACTGAAGTTTGCGGCACCGCATTCTTCCTGGTGACGTCAGCTGGCACTGGCCAATGGCAGTGTGTGATCAGGGAGCGGCCTACCAGCTAAATTTCTACCTGTCTTAGACTGCACGACTCATGAGCGACATGCTATGCTAACATTAGTCATATGCTACTTCCACTGTTCGTTGCTCTGTACTCGATAGGATGCATTTGCACGTGTGGTCCATTGATCGTGACCGTGCCAAATACACTCCTGGAAATGGAAAAAAGAACACATTGACACCGGTGTGTCAGACCCACCACACTTGCTCCGGACACTGTGAGAGGGCTGTACAAGCAATGATCACGGCACAACGGACACACCAGGAACCGCGGTGTTGGCCGTCGAATGGCGCTAGCTGCGCAGCATTTGTGCACCGCCGCCATCAGTGTCAGCCAGTTTGCCGTGGCATACGGAGCTCCATCGCAGTCTTTAACACTGGTAGCATACCGCGACAGCATGGACGTGAACTGTATGTGCAGTTGACGGACTTTGAGCGAGGGTGTATAGTGGGCATGCGGGAGGCCGGGTGGACGTACCGCCGAATTGCTCAACACGTGGGGCGTGAGGTCTCCACAGTACATCGATGTTGTCGCCAGTGGTCGGTGGAAGGTGCACGTGCCCATCGACCTGGGACCGGACCGCAGCGACGCACGGATGCACGCCAAGACCGTAGGATCCTACGCAGTGCCGTAGGGGACCGCACCGCCACTTCCCAGCAAATTAGGGACACTGTTGCTCCTGTGGTATCGGCGAGGACCATTCGCAACCGTCTCCATGAAGCTGGGCTACGGTTCCGGACACCGTTAGGCCGTCTTCCGCTCACGCCCCAACATCGTGCAGCCCGCCTCCAGTGGTGTCGCGACAGGCGTGAATGGAGGGACGAATGGAGACGTGTCGTCTTCAGCGATGAGAGTCGCTTCTGCCTTGGTGCCAATGATGGTCGTATGCGTGTTTGGCGCCGTGCAGGTGAGCGCCACAATCAGGACTGCATACGACCGAGGCACACAGGGCCAACACCCGGCATCATGGTGTGGGGAGCGATCTCCTACACTGGCCGTACACCACTGGTGATCGTCGAGGGGACACTGAATAGTGCACGGTACATCCAAACCGTCATCGAACCCATCGTTCTACCATTCCTAGACCGGCAAGGGAACTTGCTGTTCCAACAGGACATTGGACGTCCGCATGTATCCCGTGCCACCCAACGTGCTCTAGAAGGTGTAAGTCAACTGCCCTGGCCAGCAAGATCTCCAGATCTGTCCCCCATTGAGCATGTTTGGGACTGGATGAAGCGTCGTCTCACGCGGTCTGCACGTCCAGCACGAACGCTGGTCCAACTGAGGCGCCAGGTGGAAATGGCATGGCAAGCCGTTCCACAGGACTACATCCAGCATCTCCACAATCGTCTCCATGGGAGAATAGCAGCCTGCATTGCTGCGAAAGGTGGATATACACTGTACTAGTGCCGACATTGTGCATGCTCTGTTGCCTGTGTCTATGTGCCTGTGGTTCTGTCAGTGTGATCATGTGATGTATCTGACCTCAGGAATGTGTCAATAAAGTTTCCCCTTCCTGGGACAATGAATTCACGGTTCACGTCCACGCTGTCGCGGCATGCTACCAGTGTTAAAGACTGCGATGGAGCTCCGTATGCCATGGCAAACTGGATGACACTGACGGCGGCGGTGCACAAATGCTGCGCAGCTAGCGCCATTCGACGGCCAACACCGCGGTTCCTGGTGTGTCCGCTGTGCCGTGCGTGTGATCATTGCTTGTACAGCCCTCTCGCAGTGTCCGGAGCAAGTATGGTGGGTCTGACACACCGGTGTCAATGTGTTCTTTTTTCCATTTCCAGGAGTGTATTTGGTTTTGTGGGTATGTACTGCCAAAAACACATCTGGCACGAAAACCTGGAAGAATTTCATCTACTGTGACGTTATCCCCAGAACATCAGCTCTTTTGATCATTTTCCATGATCTTTTCGACAACTTGAAGAATAAGAACTAGCCAATCAAATTTTTCCCCTGGGCTCTGGTAGTTTGGTTGTCAAACCGAAGGCAACATATCAGACTCTTAAAAACCGTTTGACATTCATCACAAGACTGAATTTTTCAATGCTGTCGCTCTACGTCCCGTAGAGTTCCTCCAGACTTTAATAATTCTGTCTATATTCACCTGCTAGGTACAAAAAGCCAATAAAAGATCTTAGTTCAATTACATCTGTGGAACAGACGTCCCTGTCTCAGGAGAAACGATCCTTGGTAGTCTGAATGTATTGATTTGTGTCATTGACCATTGCCTTAAGGATGTTGTCAGTGAATAAATTATTCCAACATTTCACTAAATTTTTAGCGTTTTTAGCATTTCTTATGACTCCTGGAAGGTGAGTGATGATGTTTTGAGGTCCCATGCGATGCGTTTTACCAGAGGGCTTTTTTGCCCACATGGCCTTCTTATCTCTTCACAAATAAAAGTTCCCTTTTTTGTTGCCTTCATCTGCAGCTGTATCCTCACAATCTTGCTCCATTACAGAATCGTCTTCACGTTCTTTCACCTCGTCTTGTGAGCCAGTGTCAGTGTCAACATCGTGTCACGTCAGCAGTTCCTGTATTTCTTAGAGATGACGTGAGTTAGACAAATTGTAATAATTCCGAGTTATATCTGTGGAGAATCTGAAGTGTAAAAAAGGGAACACGAGGTTATTTGTGTATTCGCGTGCAATGTGCCTGAAGTACCGAGCTCAGTATACTATATATTTTCACAAAATTCAGGTTACTCATCCATCAAGTGAGCAAAATAAAAACGCTGATGAAGAATAACCAAAAATACACACCTCTTTCAGTGAGATGTAATCGGGTGCAGTGAGCTTGAGAAGCCACTAACTTCACATCTGCTTTCCACGAAAGTCGCGAGGAAAATAATGGAGGGGGCTGTAAACAGCATTTGAAGATAGGAAGGTACTGATGGAGGGGAAATCCCACGCCACCTAATTGGGGTGAGGGGAACAAAAATATGTCAGCTGTGCCTATCAGGCGATTGGACGCGACAGAGGGTTTAGTGGGACAGTCTTCTTCGGTGTGGGCTCACTGGCCCCTTTTGATACCATAATACACTTCACTGATGTTCTCAGCATTAACACACTCCAGTGTACTTGCGCAAAATTTCTCCCAGTACGTATTTACGCAGTTACTGGCGGTGCACTGAACGATTGCCTTTGCTTTGCTTGAATCCCTATGGTTTGCGCTCCAAGTGTTTGGGTGTCAGTTGACAGTGGCACTCTTCATCTACTAGTAAGATATAAACAGGACAGTTACTCACCGCCGGCCAGTGTGGCTGTGCGGTTCTAGGCACTTCAGTCTGGAACCGCGTGACCACTATGGTCGCAGGTTCAAATCCTTCTTGGGCATGGATGTGTGTGATGTCCTTAGGTTAGTTAGGTTTAAGTAGTTCTAAGTTCTAGGGGACTGATGACCACAGATGTTAAGTCCCATAGTGCCAGAGCCATTTTAGTTACTCACCTGGTATAACTAAAAAAAAGTTATTTGCATAGCTTCTACAAGTCCTTGATAGGTCTCTGGAGGCATTATGGGACCAACAGTTCCGGCAAATTACAAGATGGTGGTTTGTGGGTATGTACCTGATGCCCGATATGTGTTCCAGTGGGTCCAGACCAGGGGCATTTGCTGGCCTAGACATCAATGTGGGTTCACTGTCATGGTCTTCAAAACCACTGTAACACGATTCTGGCAATACGACATGGACAGTCATCCTGTTGGAAGATACCATCACCATCAGGGAAGATTTCGAACATGAAGGAATGCAGGTAGTCCGCAATAATGTTAACGTAGTTCACTGCTGTCATGGCGCCTTCGTCTAGTAACCCAGATCCCGTGGAAATCCAACAAAGTGCACCCAGGAAAACAATTCTGCTCTCACCGACCTGCATCTGTGCCGTGGCGCACGTTTCGGCCAGCTATTCACTTGCATGACGGCGTCTAAGGACAAAACTATCGGCCTGGTGTAGCAAGAAATGCGATTCTTTCGACCAGTCGTTACGTTTCTATTCATTCACAGTTCAAGCTCAGTGATCTTGTGCCCACTGCAATCTTAGCTGATGATGTCGTTGGCTCAATACAGAAACACGTAGGGGTCGTGTGCTGTGGAGCCCCATGTTCAAGAATGGACTTTGAATGGTGTGCTCCGAAACACTTGCGCCTGCACCAGAATTGTACTCTCTCATCAGATCTACCACAGATGGCTGCCTGTCCCGGATTACACAATGGATGATCCTCCAACCTCTATGTTTTACATGAGACGTGGCCGTCCAACACCATATGGCTTACTCGTTATTTCATCATGCTTCAGTCACTTCCTGTAGATGCTCATGACAGTAGTACGCGAACAGACGACCAGATTCCCCGTTTCAGAGGTTCTTGTTTTCAGCCGCAGGGTCATAGCAATGTGTCCTTTGCCAGAATCGGTTAAATCAGTGGATTTCCGCATTTGCGACCATAATCTTCGCTATAATGACTGCCCATTCGTCTTTCTTACGTTTACTTTCTTTCCTTACTGCGTCATGAGACCGCCCGCAACGCCACAGGGAAGCATTCAGTTTTGCAGTGGACATTGGTCATAATATGTAGACGTGAAGAATAAAGATGGAGAATGTTACTAACGTTTGCTTTATTTAAAGAGCTTTAAGATTTTTCGCATAAAATTAGGAGGTATATTTTTCAGAATGCATTTGTAAAGTATTTAATTAAGGTTTTAATTATCTTTGGATTTTTAAACTGAAATTACTTCTGAAGGCATTCACTAGTTCAAATAAAACAAAAGTAGAGAAAATTCTAGTTCCTGTAAATGAAGTATTGGCTGTCCTCAGTGCAATGCGCGCCAACTTTTACGGGAGGTTTTTGAAATTAATTAATGGCCGCCTGCAGGATCGCTCATGGTATACTAGAATACATTCCTGAAATGTTAAACGAAATACTTGGAATTAATAAAGACGCATGAAGATTCTGATTAAGCTGCACCATGTGTTCAGAGAGACGTTTGATAATATTAAGGCTTGAAACCCAGTGACTTGTGCAGTAAACAATGACACCAATAACGCTAAATTCAATTACTCCTCCATAGAGCTCCAGAAGGAAAGGTAATGATATTGCATGCTTCTTCTCGATAAAAGAATAGAAAATAACAGAGAGTAGCATGGAATCAAATTCATGGAGTGGAAGAACTGCTACCGCACAAATAATGTTACTCCAGTCAATAAACTGGCACACTGCCAAAATGAAAGGTATATTATAGTTGGCTCATTTGACATAACGAGAATGACTCCATCTAGCAGCCAAAAACCAGAAACAAGCGTCGCTGTGCAAGAAATAATAAAATACTGTTGATCAGTACAGTCCAGTCCCAATCACCTCAAGATCTCCTTTCATACATACCTGCCCCCTTCTCATTTCAGTCTTCGTTATTCTTCTACTCGTTTGTCCGCAGCTCGTGGTCTTGCCGTAGCGCACGGGCTCCCGGGTTCGATTCCCGGCGGGTTCAGGGATTTTCTCTGCCTCGAGATGACTGGGTGTTGTGTGTCCTCCATCATCACTGACTCGCAAGTCGCCAAAGTGGCGTCAACTAAAAAGGACTTGCAATACGGCGGCCGAACTCCCCCGCATGGGGCCTCCCGGCCAACAATGCCATACGATCATTTCATTTCTGCTCCTTTATCTCTTCATCCTTCTCATTCTCTTCTTCGCTCTGGTACGGCGCCTCCCTTTCCCTCTGGCTTCCGCCAGCCAGAAAGACCGCGCCTGCACGATAATGGCTCCCCGGTTGCCATAGGCTAGTTAGGCCTCTGATAAATCCCATACTTGGCTATGAAAAAGCGCGTACAACAGCAGTCCTCATGTGTGAAGTGCTTCTGCATGCACATGCGAGAAAGGAAGACATCGCAAAGAATCTAGACATGCTCCCAAGAGTCGCAGCGAACTTGAACAATGTCGCTCTGCAAGATCAACGCGGAGAAGAGGGAACGTATCCACTGTGAAGAGATATTTAATGTGAGTGTAGCGGTTCCACGTATCGTACACCTGTGTAACTGTGGGGTCAGAACAGCTGGATGCTAACCGAAGAGGCCCGGGTTTGATTCCCAGGCTGGTCGGAGATTTTCTCTGCTCGGGGAATTAGTGTCGTGTTGTCTTTACATTCGTAAGGTCATAACTGACACGAAAGTCGTTTCAACCACAGTGTCTTATCGTTTTTCCACTAGTGAGATGGCTGTGTGTCCTCGAGCCGAAAACGAACAAACTGAAATTAAAAATCTGGGAAATGCGGTGCATTGCCACCTGCTGGATGAGTCTAGAAGACTTTTTGAGGTTAATAGGCCATTTCGACAGAATTTTTTAAATTGGATACAAGTAACAATAGTATAAAATAGTTTGATCTTATAGCGTATCATCAGGCCTGCACTGAGGTCTTTTATTTATTGCCACCAATCTCTGCAACACCGATTGAAGACGCGCTCAGAGGACGACGGACTGCGCTGGGAGTCCCCGGGCGCCGAGTCCGGTGACGCGGAAGGTGCAGCCGGCCATCGGATGCTCTTCGGGGCGGTCCAGGCCGGAGGAGGCAGTCGTGACGAGCAGCTCGTCGAGGCCGGCGCCGCCCCACACCACTGACGTCACGTTGAGCGCCGGGATCTCCACCCGCCGCAGCAGCCTGCCCGTGCGTGGGTCCACCTGGATCACCTGCAGCACCGGCTATCATTGTTCTCCCGTCCAGCAAGTACTTGCCCCGCTTAAAAATAAAAAGACAGCAAATAAATGAAGATACAGCAGGGACATGTTGGTATATTAAGCAGCTGTAGTTACATCAGCATCTTTATTCCGCGAGCCATCTTTTAGTATGTGGCAGCAGGCATTTTTGTACTGCCGTAAACCACGTATACCTTAGAGATGATTTTAAAACAAGGGCAGTCACAGCTGAGGTAGTTACACATAACTGATTGACCACTTCATACACTATATCAGGTGTATACAGGTTGGTCCATTGATAGTGACTGGGCCAAATATCTCACGAAATAAGCATCAAACGAAAAAAACTACAAAGAACAAAACTTGTCTAGCTTGAAGGGGGAAACCAGATGGCGCTATGGTTGGCCCGCTAGATGGCGCTGCCATAGGTCAAACGGATATCAACTGCGTTTTTTTTTTTTTTAAATAGGAACCCCCATTTTTATTACGTATTCGTGTAGTACGTACAGAAATATGAATGTTTTAGTTGGACCACTTTTTTCGCTTTGTGATAGATGGCGCTGTAATATAAACGTATAAGTACGTGGTGTCACGTAAAATTCCGCCAGTGCGGACGGTATTTGCTTCGTGATACATTACCCGTGTTAAAATGGACTGCTTACCTATTGCGGAAAAGGTCGATATCGTGTTGATTTATGGCTATTGTGATCGAAATGGCCAACGGGCGTGTGCTAGTATGCTGCTCGGTATCCTGGACATCATCATCCAAGTGTCCGGACCGTTCGCCAGATAGTTACGTTATTTAAGGAAACAGGAAGTGTTCAGCCACATGTGAGACGTCAACCACGACCTGCAACAAATGGTGCTCAAATAGGTGTGTTAGCTGCTGTCGCGGCTAATCCGCACATCAGTAACAGACAAACTGCGCGAGAATCGGGAATCTCAAAAACGTCGGTGTTGAGAATGCTCCATCAACATCGATTGCACCCGTACCATATTTCTATGCACCAGGAATTGCATGGCGACGACTTCGAACGTCGTGTATAGTTCTGGCACTGGGCACAAGAGAAATTACGGGACGATGACAGATTTTTAGCACGCGTTCTATTTAGCGACGAAGCGTCGTTCACCAACAGCGGTAACGTAAACCGGCATAATATGCACTATTGGGCAACGGAAAATCCACGATGGCTGCGACAAGTGGAACATCAGCGACCTTGGTGGGTTAATGTATGGTGCGGCATTATGGGAGGGTCGTCGAAGCACCATACCATGGCCCGCACGTTCACCGGATCTGACGTCCCCGGATTTCCTTCTGTGGGGAAAGTTGAAGGATCCACCGACAACGCCTGACAACACGCGTCAGCGCATTGTCAATGCATGTGCGAACATTACGGAAGGCGAACTACTCGCTGTTGAGAGGAATGTCGTTACACGTGTTTCCAAATTCACTGAGGTTGACGGACATCATTTTGAGCATTTATTGCATTAATGTGGTATTTACAGGTAATCATGCTGTAACAGCATGCATTCTCAGAGATGATACGTTCACAAAGGTACATGTATCACATTGGAACAACCGAAATAAAATGTTCAAACGTTCCTACGTTCTGTATTTTAATTTAAAAAACCTACCTGTTACCAACTGTTCGTCTAAAATTGTGAGCCATATGTTTGTGACTATTACAGCGCCATCTATCACAAAGCGAAAAAAGTGGTCCAACTGAAACATTCATATTTCTTTACGTACTATGTAATAAAAATTGGGGTTACTATTTAAAAAAATGCAGTTGATATCCGTTTGAGATGTGGCAGCGAGCGCCATCTAGCGGGCCAACCATACCGCCATCTGGTTTCCCCCTTCAAGCTAGACAAGTTTAGTTTCGTTCTTTGTAGTTTTTTCGTTTGACGCTTACTTCGTGAGATATTTGGCCCGGTCACGATCAATGGACCACCGTGTATATACTGGCGTTACAACTATTAAAATATAAAACTGAATCAAAAGTCTAATAGTTTGCAGTAGCTGTTTTTATTGAAGCTGATTTAACAGAGTTCAGTAAATACAGCTACTATGGATTGCTGGACATTTCATTCAGTTTTACATTGAAGCGCCATAGAAACTGGTATAGTCATGCGTATTCAAATACAGAGATATGTAAACAAGCAGAATATGGCGCTGCGGTCGGCAACGCCTATATGACAAGTGTCGGGCGCAGTAGTTAGATCGGTTACTGCTGCTTCAACCGCAGGTTATCAAGATTTAAATGAGTTTTAGCGTGGTGTTATAGCCGGCGCGCGAGCGATGGGACACACCATCTCCGAGGTAGCGATGAAGTGGGAATTTTCCCGTACGACCATTTCATGAGTGCACCGTGAATATCAGGAATCTGGTAAAACATCGAATCGCCGACATCGCTGCGGCCGGAGAAAAATCCAGCAAGAACGGGACCAACGACGCCTAAAGAGATTCGTTCAATGAGACAGAAGTGCAATCCCTCCACTGATTGCTGCAGATTTCAATGCTGGGTCATCAACAAGTGTCAGCGTGCGAACTATTCAACGAAACATCATCGATGTTTACCTGTGATGACTGCACGACACAAAGCTTTACACCTCGCCTGGGCACGTCAACGCGACATTGGACTGTTGATGACTCGAAAGACGTTGCCTGGTCGGACGAGTCTCATTTCAAATTGTGTAGAGCAGATGGACGTGTACGGGTGTGGATACAACCTCATGAATCAATGGAGCCTGCATGTCAGCAGGGGACTGTTCAAGCTGGTAGAGGTTCTGTAATTGTGTGGGGCGTGTGCAATTGGAGTGATATGGGACTCCTGATACGTCTAGATACTACTGTGACAGGTGACACGTACATAAGCATCCTCTATGATCACGTGCATCCACTCATGTCCATTGTGCATTCCGACGGACTTCGGTAATTCGAGCAGAACAATGAGACACCTCAAACGTCCAGAATTGCTACAGAGTGGTTCCAGGAACACTCTTCTGAGTTTAAACACTTCCTCTGGCCAACAAATTCCCCTGATATTAGCATTATTGAGCAATTCTGTGATGCCTTGCTACGTGCTGTTCAGAAGAGATTTCCACCCACGATACTCTTACGGATTTATGGACAGCCCAGAAAGATTCATGGTGTCAATTCCCTCCAGCACTACTTCAGTCATTAGTCAATTCATGCCACGTCGTGTGCTCACGGGGGCCCTATTTGATATTGGGCATGTGTACCACTTTCTTTGGCTCTTCAGTGTATATTATGACAGTTTTAACAGCTGTATTTAAACACGTGATTAATTCGTGAATCGATCAATCAATTATGTATAATGGGTACGCTTTACGGATTTTCAGATTCAAAGTTTTTTTTTAACATCTATGGTATTTATATTAGTGAACATAGAGGCTTGTATGAAGGGCTTACATACTTATTAGTACAATAAAATTCGTAAAATGCCGAGGAAGTGATGGGGAAAAGTGTATGTGGTCAAAGTGAGCATGGATATGAGGTATATAATGACCGGCCTATAGATCCACCAAAACTTTCAGCTACCACTCCACTTGTAGTCAATATTTCAAAAACAGAATGAAACCTTGACCACAAAGAAATATGTATATTGATCTGAAGGTTTCTTAAGTGCTTTATCAAGCTTCATTAAAAAACACATGGTATTTAAATCAATATGGTCCATCATCAAAATTTTAAATAATTATACTGAAAGGTGCTAACATGGAGTACCACACACATAGCTTCAAATTTAGCTGAGCAAAATACTTTCAATTGCATCCATCTTAGCATAAATCCTCGTTTCAAAACATCCATTGCAGTTAGAATTAAAGCTTCTGTTCTTCATTTATCTGGCACTTGTGGCCAAACAAACTCCATTCCTTGTTTCTGGAGACAACGGACATTATCTTTTGTACCTGAATTACTGCTTGAACCACAACAGCTTGCAATTTGAGCAATGTACGACTGACCTTTGTTTTTCTTAGTTGTAGGCACATTAACAATTACAAATGAGCCTTCGTCTATATACCTATGGTTAATGTATGTGTTCCTCAGTTCCACACTGTCATTGGCATTAGTACTGATACAGCTTAATAAATTATGTATCTGTAATCGTGGGATAACAATAACCAGTTGTCAAAGTAGCTCCAAAAAGAGAAATCATGTATATCACCTCTAAAACAGCAATATAGTAGGAAGATATATAAATGCGATGAAAAAACTATCTGTTCAGAGAATTAATCGAGTAACATACACAAATTAGTTGAAAACACTGATTGCCGTTAAATGACATAGGTGGATTTTGTGCAAACTGATTTTAACTCACTTTTTCGTATCCAACTGTAAGTCGCAACAGGTTTTCCAACTGTTGCGCCAGAAAATCGGTACCGTACGGCACCATTTAGCGTACATTGATGAAGTTTTACCCCTGAACAGTGTGTACCAATCTCTCAAACGAGATCCAGCAGAGAGCTGTAAAACTTCTGCTGTATGATTGGTAAAAGTAATCACGGCAGTCGTAGTATACCCGGGTTACGGTATTTTCAAGTCAACCTTTTCGTGTTCCAGTAATGAATGGTCTGCAGAAAGAAAGATTGTTGATACGCTCCTGTCTGAACCTCTCTGTTTTTACCTTCGTCTTTCCGCGAGATATATGCAGTGCGAAGCAATGCAGGATATCACGTATATCCTGACCACTCCAAATCATTATGTCCAGAAACGAAATAAAAAGAATAAAGAAACTTATTGAGCTACCTTGGGGTCACCAACCAGCATGAATCCCCCCAGGGGCTCACCATTCTATGGCGAGATCATGCTTTGCTACCAAGGGGCCCCAGCCTTTGAAGCATCTTTTCCCTTCCGTGCTGCTTATCTAGCTATTCTTTTTCCCCTCCCTTGGGGAACATGTCTGGGATGTTTTCGGAAATGTATTCTGTATTTTCAGTAGGTTGACATCAGGCAGCCTCTCCATTGTTTTTTCGCTCTTTTTTCTTTCTGTGTTTCCCTTCTCCTACTTTTCCTCTGCTTCGGCGTTTGAGGTTCCTCTTTTTCTTCTTCCTCCTTGTGAACTCCTGAAGGCTGGCCATGCATCTGATGCGTAACAGGTAATGGGTAACGCGTAATTCCCAGCCCCGAGTCAACAGCTAGGGTTTGACCGTACTCACTGGTACAGGTCAGGCCCAGGGAAGCCTGAGCTGTTACCTTCACAAACTGCCAATTGGTCCCTGAGTCAGGTGTACAGGTGGTGTGACCTGAGGTGTGAAAAATCATCCAAGTAGGGTGCTCCCCCTCTGAGGGGAGCCCCCAGTTGGAAGGAGTGCACCATCGGAAGCTGGAAATCATGAGGATTTTCTCGCAATGAGCGTATCCTCATCTTCATAGTCTGTCTACTAAACGTAAACGGAATGAGGTTAAAGATCCAAAGACACTCCCAGCTGCACCACGGTTCCTCGTGGTTTCACATACTGAAGTCAGTCTGTCCTTTGCTATGGTAAATCCGCTTATTATTCAGAAAGGTGGTGATACAACTGCTGGCCCTATGAAATCCTGCTCCTGTCTATGCAATAGAACATTGCCTTTTGGGACTACTTCTGATTCTCAGACACAACTACTGCTTGCAGTTTCGCTCCTCCATGGCTATCCTGTTCGTGTCGAGGCCCATCGAAAGCTGAATTCTTCACATGGTGTTGTTTACACTAGGCTGCTCAATGGTCTGACCAAGGCAGAGATGCAAACATTCCTCTCTGATCAGGGTGTCATTGCAATCCATCATGTGATGCAAAAGGTAGATGCCTCCTTAGTGCCCACACACACTCTCTTTCTCACTTTTGATAGAATGGTTCTTCCATTAAAGCCGAAACACGTTATCAAGTTATCAGTCTGACCATACATTCCAAACCGGATGCATTGCTAGCAGTGCCATCGTTACAACCCAGCCAAATGTGTAACCTCTGGTTGGGATGCTCATGAGGGCATTTGTTTGCGTCCTTCTCCTCACTGTATCAACTGCAATAACGATCATGCAGCCTCCTCCCGACGTTATCCCATGTCCCATGTATCTCGGTGAACGGGCTTGTCCAGGAGACCAGGGTGAAGGAAAAAAATGCCTTACTCGTCCGCTCGAAGGTTGTTACCTAGTCGGAAAGCGTGCGTTCTACCATGTAGCACTTACAGTACTGTTCTTGCAGCTTCTCGGTCCACGAAACACATAGCGATGCAGGGATGCAACCTCAAACTCAGCACCACGGTTGTAAAATCGCCAAGTGTCATGGTAGCTTCCCTGTCTTCTCCTCCAGCTGTACAACAAGCTACTGAACTTTCACCTCACTGGGCGAAGTCACCTCATACACTACCAACAGGCTGGAAAGGACAGAAGGAATGCTGCCATGAAGACTTCCTATGCCCTTCCAGCCAACAAACATCTGAGTCTTCCTCTCCCCACTGGAAAGGCTACAAGCAATCAAACAAAGGCAAACGGTCTCCTTCACCGACTTGATACTCTTCGACGGTCTCACCACGTGATACCCTCCCTGGCCGAGCTCCGTGTCGCCGGAGTTTTCATGCATTGGACGCCGCAAATCGACAGAAGGAGAATGTCGATGACACTGTAGATTACATGGAGCAAGATCATTCAGCCTCCAGGCCCTGTAGCAGTGGATCTTTCAAGGCTGGCACTCGGCAGACGCCGAGGTGACAGTATGTTTCCCCTCTTCCCCTTTTCTCATCATGACTCTCTTCCAATGGGATGTTCACGGCCTTCAGTCCAAAAATGTCGACTTACAGCTGGTCTTAGAATCGCAGCATCCGCTTGTTCTCTGCCTCCAGGAAACAAAACTGCGTTCTCACATCCGCTTTGAGCTCCCACATTTCTTCCCAGTCTGCTTCGAACTTCCCCCCGATGATGGCAGTCCATCTCATGGGGGACTGATGCTGCTCATCCAGGATGGCGTTCATAGTAAATCCCTCTCCATAACTGCCGGCTTCAAGCTGTTTCAGCTTGCATTTTCTCTCCTCACTTGACCTTTTCCCTTTTTACCATTTACATTCCTCCATCAAGGGATGTCACCAGGGCAGACTTCCTCCAGCTTATTAGGCAACTACCTCAACCCAACTCCTGCTGGTCAGTGACTTCAATGCACACCATCGCCTTCAGGATTCTTCCAGAACCTGTCAGAGAGCTGCCCTTCTCAATCAGTTCAACCTCATCTGACTTAACATTGGAGCACCCACGTTCATTTCAGACTCCACGCACAGCTACTCCCATTTGGACCTATCCTTCTGCACTGCCCAACTTGCCTACTGTCTCGAGTGGCACGTTCTGGAGCGACCATTTCCCGTGTGCTCTTCTTTTGCTGACTCCTACCGCACCTACATGCACACCCAAATGGCAGGTTTCTAAGGCTGACTAGAGGCTTACGTCCTCCCTGTCGATCTTCGACGAACCACATTCCCCAGTTGTGATGACCAAGTAGAATATCTTACATACGTTATCCTTACCGTAGCAGAACGTTTCATTCCTCTTTACTGCGCTGTGTCTTGGTCCTTTGGTCGACTGAGGCGTGCCGCGACGTTATTCGAGCACGGAGATGTGCTCTCCGCATTTTTAACCGTCATCCTGCGATGGCAAACTGCATTCGCTATAAACAGTTGCGTGCACAGCGTCGTCTTGTTCTTCGGGATAGCAAAAAAAGCTAGCTGGATTTCATTTCCTAGTTCTTTCAAAGTTCCACTCCCATTTCCATCATGTGGGGCAACCTCCGACGGCTCTCTGGGACCAAGGCCCATTCCCCAATATCCGGCCTGACAGTAGCAGATGATGTCATAGTGGATCCTATTGCTATCTCGAACACCTTGGGCCACTATTTTGCGGAGATTTCGAGCTCCTCCCACTATCACCCTGTCTTCATCCATCAGAAACTAGTGGAGGAGACTCGGGCGACACCTTCTCTTCCTGGAATTGTGAGTGCTACAATGCCGCCTTTACTATGAGGAGGCTGAATCGTGCTCTCACTTCATGCCAGTCCTCCCAAGGGTTGGACGATGTTCACATTCAGATGTTGCAGAGCCTTTCTAATATAAGCAAGAACTTTCTCCTTCATGCATACAGTCACATCTGGGCGGAGGACACGATTCCCAGACGCTGGCGTGAGACCACTGTCATACCCAACCTAAGCCCAGGAAGGACAAACCCCTTCCTTCTAGTTATCGCCCCATTTCTCTCATCAGCTGCATGAATCATACATTCCATTGCCTTGCACACATGAAATCACTCTTACTTCGGAAGACTTCTCTCCATTGATAATGACATGCTGCGTTCTGTTGTCTAGGAACTCTTCAATCCAATCACACAATTGCGTTCTGTTGTTGGAATGTATGATTCATGCCCAGCTGGTATGGTGGCTCGATTCTCGAAATTTATTAACCATTGCACAGTGTGGATTACGAGCGCGCCGTTCCGCAGTTGACCACCTCGTCACTTTGTCAACTCATGTCATAAATGTCTTTCTGCGGAAATCCCAGATTGTCGCCGCGTTTCTCGATATGGAGGAAGCCTACCATACATGCTGTAAGACAGGTATTCTTCGCTCTCTCTACACGTGGGGATTCTGTGGCCATATGCTCAATTTCCTTCAGAAATTTTTAAAATACCATGTTTTCAAAGTGCATGTGGATTCTGCATTGTCAGACACCTTTATACAGGAAAACGATCAGCCTCAGGGTTCTGTGCTGAGCGTCGTCCTCTTTGCTGTCGCCATGAACTGTATTATGGCCTTCAAGTTTTTTTTATGTCTATCTTTTTGACTGGAGGTCTTGAGGACCATGTCTGTTCACTATTCTAAGAAAATGATACGCCTACAACCGTCCTTATGATCTTATTTATTCTGTAGCTACCAGTTTCGGCGCTTCAATGCGCTATCTTCACGCTGTAGTTGATGCTGAAGGGGTTAACATGATCCATATATACACCGGGTCAGTGGCCAACATAACTGGTTTACGCAGACTATCTGTAAACTCTGGTGTCAACAGTGCAAACATCAATTACCAACTGACTGGAGAAACATTGGTATTTTGAATGTTTCTCCCGTTCTGATTTATACTCTCGTATTTTCTTTTTTTAATACTGGGCAGGCTGGCGAAGGTGGAGGATGGTGTTCTATACTGTTCACACACAAAGGCAATTGTTTGCAAGGGCGATCTCCGTGAGGCGATCTTCCAAAGTTTACATATTTTCGGTCCGCTATCCAGCAGTATGACGTATGTCCAAAGCATAATAAGCATCAGAAATATCTCTTAGGCAGTGGGACGCAAGGTTTCACGTCACGCCTGCACATTACAACTTCAACCTTTTCAGGGAGGTCTTTTCCTGCAAATGCAAGATGGAAGTCTGTGTATCTACACTCCTGGAAATTGAAATAAGAACACCGTGAATTCATTGTCCCAGGAAGGGGAAACTTTATTGACACATTCCTGGGGTCAGATACATCACATGATCACACTGACAGAACCACAGGCACATAGACACAGGCAACAGAGCATGCACAATGTCGGCACTAGTACAGTGTATATCCACCTTTCGCAGCAATGCAGGCTGCTATTCTCCCATGGAGACGATCGTAGAGATGCTGGATGTAGTCCTGTGGAACGGCTTGCCATGCCATTTCCACCTGGCGCCTCAGTTGGACCAGCGTTCGTGCTGGACGTGCAGACCGCGTGAGACGACGCTTCATCCAGTCCCAAACATGCTCAATGGGGGACAGATCCGGAGATCTTGCTGGCCAGGGTAGTTGACTTACACCTTCTAGAGCACGTTGGGTGGCACGGGATACATGCGGACGTGCATTGTCCTGTTGGAACAGCAAGTTCCCTTGCCGGTCTAGGAATGGTAGAACGATGGGTTCGATGACGGTTTGGATGTACCGTGCACTATTCAGTGTCCCCTCGACGATCACCAGTGGTGTACGGCCAGTGTAGGAGATCGCTCCCCACACCATGATGCCGGGTGTTGGCCCTGTGTGCCTCGGTCGTATGCAGTCCTGATTGTGACGCTCACCTGCACGGCGCCAAACACGCATACGACCATCATTGCCACCAAGGCAGAAGCGAATCTCATCGCTGAAGACGACACGTCTCCATTCGTCCCTCCATTCACGCCTGTCGCGACACCACTGTAGGTGGGCTGCACGATGTTGGGGCGTGAGCGGAAGACGGCCTAACGGTGTGCGGGACCGTAGCCCAGCCTCGTGGAGACGGTTGCGAATGGTCCTCGCCGATACCCCAGGAGCAACAGTGTCCCTAATTTGCTGGGAAGTGGCGGTGCGGTCCCCTACGGCACTGCGTAGGATCCTACGGTCTTGGCGTGCATTCGTGCGTCGCTACGGTCCGGTCCCAGGTCGACGGGCACGTGCACCTACCGCCGACCACTGGCGACAACATCGATGTACTGTGGAGACCTCACGCCCCACGTGTTGAGCAATTCGGCGGTACGTCCACCCGGCCTCCCGCATGCCCACTATACGCCCTCGCTCAAAGTCCGTCAACTGCACATACGGTTCACGTCCACGCTGTCGCGGCATGCTACCAGTGTTAAAGACTGCGATGGAGCTCCGTATGCCACGGCAAACTGGCTGACACTGACGGCGGCGGTGCACAAATGCTGCGCAGCTAGCGCCATTCGACGGCCAACACCGCGGATCCTGGTATGTCCGCTGTGCCGTGCGTGTGATAATTGCTTGTACAGCCCTCTCGCAGTGTCCGGAGCAAGTATGGTGGGTCTGACACACCGGTGTCAATGTGTTCTTTTTTCCATTTCCAGGAGTGTATTAGGTCATCTTTTGGACTGTACACGTCGGACAAAATGTACGCCATGCCGTTCTATGTTAGCTCGTAACTCGTCTGTCTGTAGTGTAAGGTCTCTGTTGAAGATAACTTCTTGTATCATATTCAAAGTTTTATGTGGAGTAGTGGTCACTGCTGTGTCACCCAGTCTTCCACATGTCTGAAATGCTTGAGATTATGCGGCAGAGGAAGCTTTAGCCAAAAGTGGTGCAACAAGTACACTTCTTCAAATTTGTCTTCTATTTGTTTCACAAAAAATAATGGTTTCGTCACCGTAAAGATATTTTCGTCTCTTATAGTACACACCAGCTACTGAACAAATTGTTTTCTTCCCAGGATTGTCCTTATCCTCGGTGTAGCCAGGGTAGGCTATCTGTTGAAATAGCCGAATCAGTGCGGCCATTATACTGGTTTAGTCTTATGCGTGCCATGTGCGAAACATCTGTCCTGATGCCACCTACTCCATTAAAAGGGCCCTCCTCACAGGCGCCACCCAGCAGCAGCAAAGGTCATCTGGCGCGATGGCCACTGTCGAGGTTCCTGAAAAGCGTCAGAAGTTAGAAGCTCAGGTTTCAGAAGTGTGATCCCTGTGGTGTCAAGGGGCTCTACTGAAAGAGTACATAACGGACCCACCACGTCGGATTGGGTACCATGTTGGCTTTTAAATTGACACATGAGTCTGTAAAGCTGCACAGGTCACACCAATACTCAGAGATGGAAATAGGAGTAATCCAATAAATTACAGGCCCATATCATAATCGTCGGATTTAGAAACACAACTGACTCTTTACTTACATGAAGTGTTGAGGATATCCACAAGGGATTTCAAATTGATTCCGTATTTCTAGGTTTCAAGGAGGCTTTTGACAACATACCTCACAAACGGCTTGTAATCAAATTGAGTGCTTGTGGAATGTCGTCTCAGCTATGCGGCTGGATCCATGATTTCCTGTCAGAGAGGTCACAGTTCTTAGTAACTGACGGAAAGTCATCGAGTAAAACAGGTGATTTTTGGCGTTCCCCAAGGTACTTTTATAGGCCCTCTGCTGATCCTTACCTATATAAACGATTTAGGAGACAATCTGTGCAGCCCTCGTAGGCTGTTTGCAGATGATGCTGTCATCAGACGATCATAAACAATTGGAAAATGATTTACACACGATATCTGTATGACGTGAAAAATGACAGTTGTCTCTCAATAAGGGAAAGTGTGAGGTTCTCCACATTGGAGAAGGATTGGAAAAGGGCACAGGTCATCCCCGTTTTCAAGAAGGGACGTCGAACAGATGCGCAGAACTATAGACCTATATCTCTAACGTCGATCAGTTGTAGAATTTTGGAACACGTATTATGTTCGAGTATAATGACTTTTCTGGAGACTAGAAATCTACTCTGTAGGAATCAGCATGGGTTTCGAAAAAGACGATCGTGTGAAACCCAGCTCGCGCTATTCGTCCACGAGACTCAGAGGGCCATAGACACGGGTTCCCAGGTAGATGCCGTGTTTCTTGACTTCCGCAAGGCGTTCGATACAGTTCCCCACAGTCGTTTAATGAACAAAGTAAGAACATATGGACTATCAGATCAATTGTGTGATTGGATTGAAGAGTTCCTAGACAACAGAACGCAGCATGTTATTATCAATGGAGAGAAGTCTTCCGAAGTAAGAGTGATTTCATGTGTGCCGCAAGGGAGTGTCGTAGGACCGTTGCTATTCACAATATACATAAATGATCTTGTGGGTAACATCGGAAGTTCACTGAGGCTTTTTGCAGATGATGCTGTAATATATCGAGAGGTTGTAACAATGGAAAATTGTACTGAAATGCAGGAGGATCTGCAACGAATTGACGCATGGTGCAGGGAATGGCAATTGAATCTCAATGTAGACAAGTGTAATGTGCTGCGAATACATAGAAAGATAGATCCCTTATCATTTAGCTACCATAACAAGTCAGCAACTGGAAGCAGTTAATTCCATAAATTATCTGGGAGTACGCATTAGGAGTGATTTAAAATGGAATGATCATATAAAGTTGATCGTCGGTAAAGCAGATGCCAGACTGAGATTCATTGGAAGACTCCTAAGGAAATGCAATCCGAAAACAAAGGAAGTAGGTTACAGTACGCTTGTTAGTCCACTGCTTGAATACTGCTCAGCAGTGTGGGATCTGTACCAGATAGGGTTGATAGAAGAGATAGAGAAGATCCAACGGAGAGCAGCGCGCTTCGTTACAGGCTCATTTAGTAATCGCGAAAGCGTTACGGAGATGATAGATAAACTCCAGTGGAAGACTCTGCAGGAGAGACGCTCAGTAGCTCGGTACGGGATTTTGTTGAAGTGTTGAGAACATACCTTCACCGAGGAGTCAAGCAGTATATAGCTCCCTCCTACGTATATCTCGCGAAGAGACCATGAGGATAAAATCAGGGAGATTGGAGCCCGCCGGAGGCATACCGACAATCTCTCTTTCCACGAACAATACGAGAGTGGAATAGAAGGGAGAACCGATAGAGGTACTCAAAGTACCCTCCGCCACACACCGTCAGGTGGCTTGCGGAGTATGGATGTAGATGTAGATGAGTATAAGGAAATCCATAATATTTCGGTTACAAGATAAACCACAAATTTTAAAGGCTGTAAATTCTACTCAATTGCTAGGAATTACAATTACGAACAACTTATATTGAAACGATCACACACATAAAGTTGTGCGGAAGGCAAACCAAACACTGTTTTATCGGCAGAATCCATAGAAGATGCAACAGATCTACTAAAGAGACTGCCCACACTATGCTTGGCCGTCCTCTTTTGGGATACTGCTGCATGGTGTGGGATCCTTGCTTTATAGGATTAACGGAGTACATCGAGATAGTTCGAAGAAGGGCAGCTCGTTTTGTATTATCAAGAAATAGGGGAGGTGTTGTCACGGACATGATATAGGATCTGTCGTGGACGTCATTCAAATAAAGGAGTTTCTCGTTGCGGCGGGATCTTCTCACGACATTTCAGTCACCGACTTTGTCGTCGGAACACGGAAACATTTTGTTTATGCCAGCCTGCATGGGAAGAGACGGTCATCATAATAAAATAAGAGAAATCGGAGCTCGCGTGAAAAGATATAGATGTTCGTTTTTTCTGTGCGCTACTAGATAGTGAAATAACAGAGAATTAGTGTGATGGTGGTTGGATAAACTGCCTGCCACGCACTTAATTGTGATTTGTAGAGCAGCCATGCAGAGGTACACAGAGGATTAACGCTGTAGGCAGTTGACGCTATTTAAGACCTTCTTGACCAGTCGGTCCATACTACAGAAAAAATTTTGAATATGGATGTCAAACCCTAAAGGGGAACAAATTACTCAGTATTAGAACTAACTCTTTCGTCATGGCACTGTTGTATAGACATCCCCTGAATTCTTTCACCGTCAATTCAGGGTCAAACCTCGAGCTTTCGACAATCACCTCAATCGTCTTCTTCAAGAACAACTGCCTTCCTAACTGCTGCTCTGGTGGTCTTATGTAGTCCATAGACGGCTTGTGATTGGTCGGTAATTATGTAACGTTGTCGCAGATGGTACCAGCGTCTACTTCGGTGGCGCCGCCGCTCGTGTAATAGCGAAAACATTGCGACAAATATCTCTGCTTCTCTATCGAGAGTTCACTTCCACGCACCGCTAAGATTACATCCGCTGTCACGGTTAAAATTCGCCTCGAACATTATTTCTACAGCCTTTCAGTTACACAATCCCAGTATCTCGGAGCCTGAAACGAAACTTTTGTTTCGTCAGAGATTTCCCCAGTTCTCGAGTTTTAATACGCCATCGATATTGTGCACAACATTCGGAAACGGTACGGATGGACTGACCGATGGAACTGCTTCCGCACTCACAAGGGATGTTATAAATACCAGGGATGTTGAGGCCGAGACTGTCCTTAACAGAACATAGTATCTCCTTTATCTTAGCAGGAGGTTAGAAAATAAGTCTTATACCTTGTCTTCCCAGGACTGCCTATTTTCCTGGATGTGGGACCATAGAAAGGAGGGAATACAATTGGTGACTCATCCTGTGGATGTTTAACATTTTCTCTTTTTTATTCCTTGAAGAACACTGATTTCATATCACATGAACAATAGCCATTCTTTCGGTACACGTACTTCAGATGAATAATTTCGTCAGAAACAGGTCATACTCTGTCTACCAGTGTATTTAAGACTGCTCTCTTCTTGGTTGCATTATGAAAACTCTGCCGGCAATACACACAGAGGTGATAAAAGTCATCGGATGTAGTGAAAGGTATATGCTAAGGTCTGATCAGGGTAAATCCAGAAAATAAAGTCGATGGTTGCTAACTGCAAAATGGAATGAGTATAATATCTTTGAGTAGGAGGATCTTTGATGGAGAAGAGAGCGGGGCGCACGCAGTAAAAAAACTGCCCGGTCGCAGCAAGGCGCCTGGAGGAAGCAGACGTGTGGTGACAGCTTTAAGGTAGGATTCGCGCTACACAGTTTTCAGGTTGTACACTGAGCAAAGTTTAGCACGTTAATGGGAGAAGCTATAAAATGATTTCAAAATTGTTTTTGGTAGATAATGTTCAGAGTTAGGATTTGTATGTCCAAGTTTTGACGCAGTAGGCGTTTTGTGAAATTTTTTGTAAGAGTGTCTAACATTCTGCATGGTTTCTGTTTGTTCTAAGTCGTGTCTCCCTACCACTTTCGCGCAACGACGCTCTGAGTGTGTGTTTTTTTTAGGGAATTGACTAGTTTGAACCTGGCACCTGTTGCTGGTAAGGAGACGCCAGACCACACATGACATGTAGAGTTCAGAAGAGTTCAGTGAGACTAGCGATGATATAACCAAATAATTAATGATTTCAGCGTCAGCTCCACTGCACTCCCTGTAAAAGAATCTTAATACTAACTAAATTTAGTGGAAGGGGTTCAAGGCTTTCCTATTTTTAGTTATCTGGTAAAATAACGTCGAAAAAGTAGTTAAGTTTACCATTGGAAATATAATTCTACTCACAAAACATTGTTTATAAATTGCACTATTGATAAAAGGAAATGTTTTAATACAGGATGATAAAAACCAACTGCATTCAACAAAAATGTGAACGAATATTCCCTGAATGGGTTTCCAAGTTCTACAATGGATCGAAGGATGGCCTATGCCATAACTCATCTATAATCTAGGTTTAAATTAAGTTTCACAAAAGAGAAAACTATCAAAATGGTCTACAGTGACCCTCAATTATCTTTAATTACTTATCTAACTTGTCGTAATTTACAGTGGCTGATGTGGCTTCTCAATAATTATATAACAGAAAAATCATCGATTTTCAGATTTTAACTTACGTAGCAAATGTGAATACCATGAGCTTCAATTGACAATCGACACTACTATTACGTAAAAAGCGGATGTAACAGATGAGACTTCTGCAGTTCTGAGTAAAGCCTTATGCGCTCAAAAATGCAGCATCGCGTGCTTTCATTACCTTGTCGGTGTTCGTCAGGGGGTGGCGGACTGCACAGCTCCCCGAACCTCGCCGTCACGGAAGCAACTCTTTCCTAACTTCTCCTTACTACAATTTACCGAAGTTGGTTTAAAAAAAACTGTCTGGCTTTGTTTTCATCTGACCAATCAGGGTCTCAATGTTAACCTTAAGCTCCACCTACAAAAATTCTGTCTATCCAATGAGAAACGTTATACTTTTCGTGGTGGGTCAATGTTTTTAAAGTTTGCAACGTAACAGAGACGCGAAAAAGTCTCACGCTAATACTTGCGGCTGGTGTGGCCCTTTTAGTGTTATCATAAGATCTGTACTGTTCTTCTGGAACGCTCTAGCTTTTAACATGGGCTGTGGGGTGGTCCTAGCGGTTACTTTTCGTGGTGAGGCAATGTTTTTTAGGTTTGCAACGTAACAGAGACGCGAAAAAGTCTCATGCTAAAACTTGCGGCTGGTGTAGCCCTTTTAGTGTTATCGTAAGATCTATACTGTTCTTCTGGAGGGCCCTATCTTTTAACATGGGCTGGGGGGTAGTCCTGGCGGTTACTTTTTTGTGGTGGGGCAATGTTTTTAGTTTGCAACGTAACAGAGACGCGAAAAAGTCTCACGCTAAAACTTGGGGGTTGTGTGGCCCTTTTAGTGTTATCGTAAGATCTATACTGTTCTTCTGGAGGGCTCTAGCTTTTAACATGGGCTGGGGGTTGGTCCTGGTCGTTAGCTGGCGACGTGGGTGTCTGTCCCTTATCGTAGGGCCTTCTAGCTTAACACGGTTCTGCTCGCGGCTTCTGTTCTCGTTTCTCCCCTCGGAACTGCGTCTGTCTCACGGAGGGAAGGTATGACATGAATTTAGGCATTTTTGTGTTAGTCTGTGGTATTCCATTTGCTCACTCGTTACTCGTATTACTTTGGTTAATTTAATGTCACGATTTATTCGGAGTTATGTGACATACTACTGGATTTGCTTATCATGTCAGGGTTTTCATGGAAGGTGTTGGATTTGCCTGACACTTTACAAGTGATTCGTGCTGCAAAAATGTTGGAAATGGTAGTTTTTGTATATGTCTTAAATTTTTAACAATATATATATATATATATTGAGATCACCATGGTGTTTCAATCTAACAGACTGAATCATAATCCACATCCTTTGCTTGTATTGAATATGAAAATGAGGAGTAAAGTAAAGTTACCCACCAAATGAAAGAACGTAAAGAAAATGAGGCCTCTATGCAATATATATGTGCAGTTCATGGTTTGAAATCTATTTTGGTATAACTAAAGTTATCAGAGCAAAGTTATTTCAAATAACTAATTTTATGCCATTGCACAACTGGCATTATTCAAGTCAAGATAAAATTTCATTAAGTAAACATTAGGGTCAAAAGTTAGTTTTTCAGTACCATCTTAATGCCATTGCACAAACGGCATTATTCTCTTAAACTTGATTGCTGAGTCAAATACATGTTTCATTACTGGCAAAATGGAGGAGTGCACGAAACAAGTTCGCAGACGCAGACAGATGCGGGTTTGTTGAATAATTATTTTGGAACAATTTTATCTTTGATACTTTCACTAATTAAAAAGGAAACAATTTTGGGTTAGATACTTTCACTTTTATAGATAATTTTGGACATGATACTTTCAGTAGCACACAAGATATAAAGAGGGTAGCATACAAGGCATCAAAGGGGCATGCATTGGTGGAGCTGCAATTTGTACGAGAGTGAGTCATATGAAAAGGTTTCCAACGTTTTTATGGCCACACGACGCGGAATGGTGGTTGGAGCTAGACGCACGCGACGATCCATTTCGGAAATCGTTAGGGAATTCAATATTCCGAGACTCACAGTGTCAAGAGAGTGCCGAGAAAACCAAATTTCAGGCATTACCTCTCACCACGGACGACAGAGTCGCCGAAGGCCTTCATTTAATCACCGACAAGGGCAGCGTTTGCGTAGAGTTGTCAGTACTAACGCACAAGCAACACTGCGTAAAATAACCGCAGAAAGCAATTTCGGACCTACGATGAACGCATCTGTTAGGACTGTGTGACGAAATCTGGCGTGAATGGGCTGTGGCAGCGGCAGACGGCCGCGATTGCCTTTGCAAGCAGCGCGACATCGCCTGCAGCGCCTCTCTTGGGCTCGTGACCGTATCGGTTGGACTCTAGACCTTGGCCTGGTCAGATGAGTCCCGATTTCAGTTGGTAAGAGCTGGTGCAAGGATTCGAGTGTGGCGCAGACCCCATGACCCCATGAAGCCATGGACCCAAAGCACAGTGCAAGCTGGTGGTGGCTCAGTAATGGTGTGAGATATATTGACATGTAATGGACTGGGTCCCTTCGCCCAGCTGAATCCATCATTGACTATAAATAGATATGCTCGTCTACTTGTAGGCCATCCGCAGCCATTAATGGACTTCATGTTCCCAAACATCGATGGAGTTGTTGTGGATGACAATGCGCCATGTCATCGGGCCACAAATATTCGCGTTTGGTTTCAAGAACGTACAGAAGGTTCAAGCGAATGATTTGGCCATCCAGATCGCCCGAAATGAAACCCATCGATCATTTATGGGACATAATGGAGAGGTCAGTTCTTGCTCAATGTATAATAGCGTAGATTACCTTCTTCCCCTGAGCGTTACACAGCGAGGTAGCATTCTGGCTGAGGCCCACATTCCCCGGCTACGGTCGCAGGTTCGAATCCTGCGTCGGGCATGGATGTGTGTGATGTCCTTAGGTTGATTAGGTTTAAGTAGTTCTAAGTTTTAGGCGACTGATGACCTTAGAAGTTAAGTCCCATAGTGCTCAGAGCCATTTGAACCCACATTCTTTTGGACATATGGATTTAGGCTTCCCATTATTTCCAAGAATCGGTTATCTAATGCTACTGTCTTTAAAAGGAAGTTGAACACGAATCTTCTATTTTTCCATACGTTTTATCACGCCCACCATTGTTAAACGATGAAGTCGTTTTAAATTGTTCATTTATGTCTGTAATGAGATGCGATTGTCTCGTTGATACTTCTGCTTTCGCCGGTTTCCTATACGACGCAGGTATTGGCCACAGCTTTGAGTAAAGAACACACACATCACTTATCTTGAGGAATAAAAGACGTACGAGAGGAAATTACAATAAGGAAACAGTGTATTTCACGCCTGTGCTTCTGTACATGAATCCACAGCTGCGATCATCTCGTGGCCATGACGGTTTGTTCGATGATGACAATGTCGTGTTATAACACAATAACCGACATCATTTTGATGACAGTAGCTCGGTGGTCCAGCGCCGTTTTTCAAAAGATGACGCCATTTCGAAGTATTTACCACTTCCCTTCATCCCCTCTGCCATAAAGTCGAAGTCAGTCCTGTAGTTAGGACTTTAGGTAGATGTGGCGATCCCATATTGACGTACTCGGGAGTTGATTTGCAGTTGCTTGTCCGGAAGTGTCTGTTTCACGGGTGGTGAGTTGTTTACTGCAAAGTGTTGTGTTAGTGTTTTTATGGATGGAGGGAAGAGAGAGGGCGAAACCCGATGCCTGCACATAGCCCACTCTCTCAAACAGTGCCAAGGGTGACACTGAGATTGAAGTCCCTGTCCCACAGTAGTGTACACTGTCATAATCGGGCCTCCACGTGTTTTCTTTAGTTCGATTTTTTTAAGTATTATGGTGACTTAGACATCCCAGTACTTCCAAAAGCAGTGGCTTATACAGTTACCAAATTGTGCAAGGGAGATGTACCCACTGCTAAACAGCCTGAGCAGTGCATATACCGTGCCATATGCCGCTTGTATTAGGTCTGTGGTGTGAGGAGCTACTCGCTAGGTGCGTCATATAGATCACAGTGGGGTGACCCACACAAAGGGCGCCAAATTGTCACAATTTTAACAATAAACGGTGACGGCAATAATACAGTCTTATATAGCAATGTCAGGAAGTCCTTGATGAACAAATGACGGGGACAGTCGCTAGAGAATACACGAGAAGGTACAAAATTTTACGAAGTTACATAACAGGTTTGTAGAGCGCCAAGCGTTTCACTCCCTTTTAGGTGTGATCCAGGTGAGAGCTCTGTGCTGACTAAAAATGTAAACTTTTTCCATTTTCGAATTAGTTATGTTTATTAATATCAGAAGTGTATTACTGTAGCCGGCCGCTGGTGGCCGAGCGGTTCTGGCGCTACAGTCTGGAACCAAGCGACCGCTACGGTCGCAGGTTCGAATCCTGCCTCGGGCATGGCTGTGTGTGTTGTCCTTAGGTTAGGTTAGGTTTAAGTAGTTCTAAGTTCTAAGGGACTTATGACCTCAGCAGTTGAGTCCCATAGTGTTCAGAGCCATTTGAACCATTTTTTTGTATTACTGTAGACTTCTCAGTGTGGTAAACACTCCGTGATGTCATTTCATCTCTTCATGTAATAATGGTAGCTACCCGTAATCATACCAGAAATCATACTTTATCAGTCTAAGCCAGGTTGCAACACCAACTGTGAGGGGAATCATCAGAACAAATCCTATTACGGAACAGGTTGGAGACTGTCCAGATCAGTGGTTGTCAACCTTTATCGACTGTGCACTTTTGTATCCCTGTTACTAGTAAAATTTTCTAATTGCACACTGTTTCCACAGCAATGGTGATTTAGGAAGTAAGGATGTAACTTTGCTTTACGAATATTTACTACCAAAAACAGTCTTGATCACAAATTGTTTATTCTGGTGACCGGTTTCGATCACAACTGTGGTCATCCTCAGACCAATGAGCAAGAACCTCCTTCTAGTAGTGATTTACCATCAGAAGGAGGTTCTTGCTCATTGGTCTGAAAATGACCGCAGTTGTGGTCGAAACCGGTCACCGGAATAAATAATTTGTGATCAAGACTCTTTTTGATAGTCAATATTAGTAATAACATTGATCACTGTTTGCTCATACAATGTATTCAAAGGTAATTACTTTACGAAATTTAGGAAGCAGAAAGTTAGAGCACATAATAATAATTATTATTTACCAAATATTTTACGTCAATATTTTATAAAAACCTAATGAAAATATTTTTAAAATCTCTACCACATGCTGCCAATCATGAAACCTGAAATGCCCATTAGTGGGCGGCAGGGATCAGTTTGACTACCACTAGTCTAGATGCTTACACATGAGACTAATGCATGACGAAACTGACATCTTGCCACCTTCAGTGAAAGACTATACCGAGTGTAGCTGTATGGAACCAAGCTCATTAGTCACAGGCGATGCATCTGCTGCTATATAAGGATAATGGCTGTTATCTGTGGTAGTGGACACATATCAGTAGTTTTGTTATAATGAGCGATGCTGAGTAAGTTATTGTACGTTTAATGAAGTCAGCCGCCCTCGTGTGTCTGCTGTTCCGAGAAGCATAACTCGTGATATGCGCTAACCCCCCCCCCCTTCCCCCTCCACCAGCAGCACGCCTGCTGCCAAGTGCTGCAATGCACGATGAGGTGGCACACAAAGTGTCGCTGCCAAATAGTGTGTGTGGGCATTGGACTGCTGAATTACTACTCAGCCACCATATTATTGTACTTGACCGTTATCGGAAACATACGGTGACTTTAAAGTAAACAATTACAGTTATGTGATTCTTGATTTTCTCCCGGCGTATTTGATAGTCAAAATATCCACGGGTGTGCTGCCGGTCTATAGTATCCAACGGGCACAATATTTCGGCGATCATACATGTCGCCATCATCAGGTGAACTGACGGACTGGGCTCCTGTGAACGTGCCGGCACGGAGATCCGTACGCTATGGCTGCTCAGAGGGAACTGGGTTCGGTCGCGGCGGCGGCCGATTTAAATACCCTCCGCCCGCGGCGCGCTCCCTCCGCCGTCCGCGCCCCGTGCCACGGTCGCGCGGTGGAACAGATTGCGACGGCGTCTGAGATGACGTCGGAGTGATGGCTCTGTCCGCCGTGGTCGTCACAACTATACGTTTGCTCGATTTACTCTTGATTAACCCGATCGCTGGTTCCCAAGCGTTGCTAAGATTATAGCCACAGTCACGGTTTATGAGGTCGTCATTGGTGCGAATTTCGATGGCCTCTCTAACAACGCTGTCCCAGTATCTCGACGTCTGTACCAGAATCCTCGTGCGGTCATATTCCATGGCGTGATTTTCCGACAAACAATGGTCAGCGACCGCCGACTTGCTCGGATACATCAGGCGAGTGTGCCTCTGGTGTTCACGGCATCGATCCTCGACGGTACGCATCGTCTGACCAATGTACGACTTGCCACATTGACACGGAATCTGGTACACGCCGGCCTTCCTCAAACCGAGGTCATCTTTGGCGCTCCCCACCAGTGCACGAGTTTTATTTGGAGGACAAAACACAGTTCCGACCCGATGTTTCTTCAGAATGCGAGCGATTTTCCCCGAGAGTGCGCCTGTGTATGGAATAAATGCAGTGCCTACCTCCTCCCTCGTGACTTCATCCATCTCAAGAGGTTGTGCTGCAGTGGTTGGGCGGAGAGCACGTTGAATCTGCCACTCTGAGTACCGTGTCAATGTGGCAAGTCGTACATTGGTCAGACGATGCGTACCGTCGAGGATCGATGCCGTGAACACCAGAGGCACACTCGCCTGATGTATCCGAGCAAGTCGGCGGTCGCTGAACATTGTTTGTCGGAAAATCACGCCATGGAATATGACCGCACGAGGATTCTGGTACAGACGTCGAGATACTGGGACAGCGTTGTTAGAGAGGCCATCGAAATTCGCACCAATGACGACCTCATAAACCGTGACTGTGGCTATAATCTTAGCAACGCTTGGGAACCAGCGATCGGGTTAATCAAGAGTAAATCGAGCAAACGTATAGTTATGACGACCACGGCGGACAGAGCCATCACTCCGACGTCATCTCAGACGCCGTCGCAATCTGTTCCACCGCGCGACCGTGGCGCGGGGCGCGGACGGCGGAGGGAGCGCGCCGCGGGCGGAGGGTATTTAAATCGGCCGCCGCCGCGACCGAACCCAGTTCCCTCTGAGCAGCCATAGCGTACGGATCTCCGTGCCGGCACGTTCACAGGAGCTCAGTCCGTCAGTTCACCTGATGATGGCGACATGTATGATCGCCGAAATATTGTGCCCGTTGGACACTATAGACCGGCAGCACACCCGTGGATATTTTGACTATCAAATACGCCGGGAGAAACTCAAGAATCACATCATACACCTTTACGGGGAGGAGATGTATCGCAGCATGAAGAAATTTGAAAAGTTGCGCCACCGTAGATGTCGTTTGCTGAGTACTCTTGCCTTTCTAAAGAGATGTCGTTCCGAGAATGTTGTTCCAAATTTTGCTAAGGTTATGCATCACATCGATTCTGCAGCAGCTAAGAGAATCAAGAAACGAGCCAGCCTCGCATTGGTACGTGAGAGAGTGCAATTCACCCGCCGGAGCCTTGAGTTTATCTCACAGGAATTACTCAAACTACATTTGCAACTGGCAAGTAAGTTTACTTCTTGTTCCTGGGATTGGATTGATGGTGTCACCTGGGTGTCAGCTGATTCCGCCCATAAGAAGGCTACGGGACGTCAAACAGCTAAGTTCTCACGTCTCCTTAACAAACCATCTCTGCAGGTTCCGTGCAAGACTGTCATCAATTTGAGTGGCATGGTGTTGAGTGATGATGCAGTCTCGGTTTTGCAGAAAGGTCTCAACTTCGCTCCCACCCCCAAGTTCACTCCAGTCGCAGAAATTGTTAGTGCTGTTGAACAGGTTGCAGCTCGACTTCCGCCAGAATCAGCCGAGGAAATACGTCGTGAAACTTGTCGTGCGTTGACGAAATCCAGGCCGATGAAGTCAAATATCAGCAGTAAAGAGAGGGCGGCCATTCGTGATCTGAGGGAGCGCTCTGAAATTGTTGTCTTACCGGCTGACAAAGGCAATGCTACAGTCGTTGTCTCCCATAAGGACTACACTGATAAGATGCAGAGCCTGCTAAATGACGATTCCTACCGGAAGATCAGCGTTGACCCTACAAAGAAGGTGGAGAACAAGACGAGGGCGCTTCTCAAGGACGCAGATTTACCGGAGGGTGACGCTATGAAATTGTTACCCCAAGGTCCGGTACCGCCTAGACTATATGGACTCCCGAAGGTTCACAAAGAGGGGATACCATTACGCCCCATTGTCAGCAACATCAGGGCACCTACATATTTGTTGGCCAAATACCTGACGGGAATATTAAGTCCTTATGTGGGTAAATGCCCTCATCACATTCGTAATTCCGTGGATTTTGTTAAACGCCTTGACAGCTTCAGCTTGGATGAGTCAGATATCATGGTGAGTTTTGACGTCGTTTCCTTGTTTACGAGGGTACCCCTGCGAGAGTCACTAGAATTGATTAGTCAGAAGTTTGACGAGAAGACCACTGAACTTTTTAGGCATGTCTTGACTTCCACGTATTTTCTTTTTAATGGAGAATACTACGAACAAACGGAGGGAGTCGCCATGGGTAGCCCACTATCACCGGTGGTAGCGAATTTGTACATGGAGAACTTCGAGGAGGAAGCCCTGTCGTCATCCGTATGGAAACCTACTTGCTTTTCCGTTACGTGGACGACACGTTCGTCATCTGGCCACATGGTATGGATAAACTCCTTGACTTCCTTACACATCTAAACTCCATACACCCCAACATCAAATTCACTATGGAGACTGAAACGGAGGGTAAATTACCTTTCCTTGACGTCTTGGTCAAGAGAAGGGCTGACGGCACCCTAGGTCATGGGGTGTATCGGAAGACTACGCACACTGATCTGTATTTGCACGCAGACAGCTGCCACCACCCTTCACAGAGGAATGGGGTACTTAAAACTCTAGTACATAGGGCGCGCACTATCTCTGACGCAGAGAGTCTACCCCAGGAATTGGAACATCTGAGAACTGTATTTCGAAAAAATGGGTACTCAGAGTGGCAGATTCAACGTGCTCTCCGCCCAACCACTGCAGCACAACCTCTTGAGATGGATGAAGTCACGAGGGAGGAGGTAGGCACTGCATTTATTCCATACACAGGCGCACTCTCGGGGAAAATCGCTCGCATTCTGAAGAAACATCGGGTCGGAACTGTGTTTTGTCCTCCAAATAAAACTCGTGCACTGGTGGGGAGCGCCAAAGATGACCTCGGTTTGAGGAAGGCCGGCGTGTACCAGATTCCGTGTCAATGTGGCAAGTCGTACATTGGTCAGACGATGCGTACCGTCGAGGATCGATGCCGTGAACACCAGAGGCACACTCGCCTGATGTATCCGAGCAAGTCGGCGGTCGCTGACCATTGTTTGTCGGAAAATCACGCCATGGAATATGACCGCACGAGGATTCTGGTACAGACGTCGAGATACTGGGACAGCGTTGTTAGAGAGGCCATCGAAATTCGCACCAATGACGACCTCATAAACCGTGACTGTGGCTATAATCTTAGCAACGCTTGGGAACCAGCGATCGGGTTAATCAAGAGTAAATCGAGCAAACGTATAGTTGTGACGACCACGGCGGACAGAGCCATCACTCCGACGTCATCTCAGACGCCGTCGCAATCTGTTCCACCGCGCGACCGTGGCACGGGGCGCGGACGGCGGAGGGAGCGCGCCGCGGGCGGAGGGTATTTAAATCGGCCGCCGCCGCGACCGAACCCAGTTCCCTCTGAGCAGCCATAGCGTACGGATCTCCGTGCCGGCACGTTCGCAGGTGCTCAGTCTGTCAGTTCACCTGATGATGGCGACATGTATGATCGCCGAAATATTGTGCCCGTTGGACACTATAGACCGGCAGCACACCCGTGGATATTTTGACAATTACAGTTATGAATGTGAAAATCTCGTCCCACTATCAACGCTTTCCAGTCAGTTTTGCTTATACTATAAATCCAAATCAGGCGGTAACTCATTATAAGTCAGCCAAACTGCTCTCGCTCCCTGGTGCACCTGGTACAATAATACTGTGTTTGACTAATAGCTATTTTGTGGTAAGTTCCTACAGAACCAAATGAGCCGTGGTGCGCCTTTTCTGGCACACCAGCTCTTTGGACGACTATCGATTACCCGGCGGTACTACGATCTTTGCCCCTGTTGTGATCTGGCGGCGGGTATTTGCGGCCGGTGAGTTGGTCGTCGGGCTCGCTGCGAGGCGCTAGGACGTGCTTAAGGGGACGAAGGAGCAAAACACGCGGGCTCGGCCAGCAGCGGCGCGGCCGGTCTACCTTGCAGGACGGTCGCGAGTTTGTGGTGCAGCTGCCTGGTGTCAACTCCAGGCGCTGTTCGTAACATTGCTTAGGGGCCTGTTTTCTCGGAAAGACCCATCCCTCGAGACCATCTCGAACAACGTTCTCGATCGAAGGTTTAAGTGGTTTTGGTGCCTTTGTTTCGTGGAACTATTTGCGTTGTAGGGACTGTCACTTGTTGGTTGGTTGGTTGCCCTAATGTATGAGTTGCTGAAGTAAAAGCAGCCGGCAAGGTGTGTGATCGAATGGAGACCAGGAGTCACTACTTCCTTTAAGGAAATCAGCGTCCCCAAAAGATGTAGTAACTGTAAGGTATTAAAAATATTAGTTCACAGTCTAGTTCTGATTTCTGCATACCAAACTTACACAATTCGCAGTTACAGTGCAGACCTATACAACGAAATTAAAGTGCACAAAACCTAGTTTTGTTGTGAAGTTCTGCATTTGAATAACGTGATATTATCTTGAAATTATTTCCATTGCATCTATGTACACATGGTCGGCCTTAATCATATGTATAAATATTGTTGGGTAAACTATGAGAGTGTAGAGGTATGATATTATTTGACAGCATTGCATTTTTGCACAAGTCTTAGTTTAAATGTTTTACAGCATTAGTTTCTATTGAAACCACTTATCGGTTTTTATTTTATATTGTTTATTGATTTCTTAACTTACATTAATTGACGTTTGGTTGGTGTTTCCGTGTTTTCTGCGGTCTGTTTGTGTTCCAGTTTTCTGCGAGTTTGGATGTGTGGGAGTGGCCCCACGTTCTGCTTCGGTGTACAGAAGCTGTGACGTGCCGTCTAGTGGGAAGTGACTCCCGGTTGGGCTCCGGCGTTTAGCCGGTGTTTTGGACGACTGGCCTGCTGTTTCCGGCATTTTAAGGTAAGTCATCTTTTGCCCATGGCAGCCTGGCGTCACTGCTCATTTGATAAACATCTAACATTCGCATGTATTTTTTTTAAAAAAAAGAAATTTTAAATTTGTTCGCCAATGAATTAAATTAAGTGTAACGTACTGTGCTGGTTGTGTTATTACTAAAAAAATTTTATTTCAGCCATCTTTTTAAATTACTTCAGATTTATTGTTCATTAAGTAATTCTAATTTGCTGCTTGCTTGAGAAGGAACCTATTGGTCATTTTGGATTGTTTTTAAGACGGCCACGTGTTGATTGTATGTTAGCTGTTTTATAAATGTGGTTTTCAATAAATTGTTAATTTATTGACCTACTAGTTGTTGTGTTTAAGGAGTGACATTATAGTGGTCTTGTCCTTCCACGCTAATCCCGACTTCCTAAGACACACCAAACTGCTGAAGTTATCGATCCCTAGACTTACACACTACTTAATGTAACATAAAATAACTTACATTAAGGACAACACACACATCCATACCCGAGGGAGGACTCGAATCTCGGAGGAGGGGGGGGGGGGAGGGGGCAAAACAGTGACGAAGTGCCCTAGACCGCGCGGCTACCCCGCGTGGCAGCTAACAGATATACATTATACAACACGTACATCATACACCAAATTTAAAATTTTTTATTGTCACTTTTTTAATTTCTGAACTTGCCTTTGTTTGTCATTGGTATTCAAGCCATCTCCATACCAAATTTAATCGAAATCGGCTAAGCGCTCTAGGCATGATATTGTAACACAGCTACTTTCACACTTACAGTATTAATATGGAAGTATGAACTGTATTCATTACGTTGAATCATATTGTGTAGACTATATCAAACAATAAAAGCGTTTTCACAAAATAAAGTTTAAAACTCTGACAGTAAATAGGTTTTTTCTAAGGGTACATATGTATTCGTAATTATCGTTGTACTCTTCAGTTCAATGAATATTCTCTACCACATGCTTTCTAAAGCAGCCTAGGTCCTTCCTCGGCGTACAAGCTATATTCATACCAAATACACTACTGGCCATTAAAATCGCTACACCAAGAAGATACAGATGATAAACGGGTATTCACTGGACAAATATATTATACTAGAACTAACATTTGGCTACATTTTCACCCAATTTGGGTGCATACATCCTGAGAAATCAGTAGCCAGAACAACCACCTCTGGCCATAATAACGGCCTTGACACGCCTGGGCATTGAGTCAAACAGAGCTTGGATGCCGTGTACAGGAACAAATGCCCATGCAGCTTCAACACGATACCATACTTCATCAAGAGTAGTGACTGGCGTATTGTGACGAGCCAGTTTCTCGGCCACCATTGACCAGACGTTTTCAATTGATGAGAGATCTGGAGAATGTGCTGGCCAGGGCAGCAGTCGAACACTTTCTGTATCCAGAAAGGCCCGTACAGGACCTGCAACATGCGGTCTTGCATTATCCTGCTGAAATGTAGGGTTTCGCAGGGATCGAATGAAGGGTAGAGCCACGGGTCGTAACACATCTGAAATGTAACGTCCACTGTTCAAAGTGCCGTCAATGCGAACAAGAGGTGACCGAGACGTGTAACCAGTGGCACCCCATACCATCACGCCGGGTGATACGCCAGTATGGCGATGACGAATACACGCTTCCAATGTGCGTTCACCGCGATGTCGCCAAACACCGATGCTGTAAACAGAACCTGGATTCATCCGAAAAAATGACGTTCTGCATTTCGTGCACGCAGGTTTGCCGTTGAGTACATCATCGCAGGCCCTCCTGTCTGTGATGCAGCGTCAAGGGTACCCGCAGCCATGGTCTCCGAGCTGATAGTCCGTGCTGCTGCAAACATCGTCGGACTGTTCGTGCAGATGGTTGTTGTCTTACAGACGTCCCCATCTGTTGACTCAGGGATCGAGACGTGGCTGCACGATCCGTTACAGCCATCGGGATAAGTTGCCTGTCATCTCGACTGCTAGTGATACGAGGCAGTTGGGATCCGGCACGGCGTTCCGTATTACCCTCCTGAACCCACCGATTTCATATTCTGCTAACAGTCATTGGATCTCGACCAACGTGAGCAGCAATGTCGCGATACGATAAACCGCAATCGCTATAGGCTACAATCCGACTTTTATCAAAGTCGGAAAAGTGATGGTACGCATTTCTCCTCCTTACAGGAGGCATCAAAACAACGTTTCACCAGGCAACGCCGGTCAACTACTGTTTGTGTATGGGAAATCGGTTGGAAACTTTCCTCATGTCACCACGGTGTAGGTGTCGCCACCGGCGCCAACCTTGTGTGAATGCTCTGAAAAGCTAATCATTTGCATATCACAGCATCTTCTTGCTGTCAGTTAAATTTCGCGTCTGCAGCACGACATCTTTGTGGTGTAGCAATTTTAATGGCCAGTAATGTACCATCGAAATTCGTTCAGTGGTTTAGTTGTGAATATTTAACAGAGTTAGTTATGCATTTATAATATGGAGAAAGTAAGTTTCGATTGGTCGCGAAATGGAAACCACAGTGGAAATCCGGTGATGCTTTGCAGAGATGTGTTGGGCAGTGTCTGTAGTATGTCAGACGACCGTGTCACGTTGCGCTTTGCATTTCTGAGCGGACAGTGAGCACGTAAGAATGCCCTGAAAACAGTGCCTCCAGCCAAGTATGGCAGCCTGCCGAGGGTGTTCCCCTGTTTCCATGCAAACCCACATAACGTAACGGATGTATTTCCTGCTTCGTGACAGTTCTACGCCGCCCTCTGCTGGGACAATGAGGACGCTCCTGCAGCATTTTCTATGGGAAATGTCTGATCACCTACCATACAGCCCGGACTTGGTCCCTTCTGGCGTTCATCTCTGCTGACATGAACCACTGGCTTTGAAGACAACGTTTTGGCACAGGCAACGTGCTGCAGACCAGCGTTTCGAATTGTCGGAAAGCACAGGCGGCTCCGTTCTATGACGAAGGCATTGAAAAGTTGGGGTTACTGTGTAGACAAGTTGCTGCAAGATGCAGTTAATGTGTTCCAAATACAATGTTTCCGATTTTCACTGTGGTTCCCATTTCGTGACCGTTCGAAACTTACTTTCTGGACAATCATGGTATCAGTATGGGTTAGGGACCAGGCATGAGATGAGTGTAACGCTATGACGGATCACAGTTGTCTCATGTCCTCATTCCATGACACACTGCAGAGGTTTCGAATTTGACCCAAGACATTCGCTCCACGTCCAGAGAACAGGAACTTCACGCCGTCACGTCTCCTCGATTTTGATACTGTCAGCGAAAATTTGTTATATAACAAGGTTTCCAACGAGCTACTTGAGTCTAGAGCCATCACACACACACACTCATGTTTTGGCGACCTCGGTTGCGAAGGTTAGTGTCAGACCCAACAGAAGTGAAAATACTACCTGCTTGCCGCCAAAGCACGCCACCCATAGGTTTCCGTCCGTATCAATAGTTTGTCCGTCTGGCAGTCCTTCCACACCATTTTCTTTAAAGTTGAAAACGGTTCTTCTGTTGCCTGCAAAAGAAACGCTTAAGTCAGGACAAACCTCAATTTGAGAACACTAAAGTGACTTCAGTTATGTATGTGGTTTACCTATTTTGCTCTCGGTAATATCAAAATCGAAGGCATCTATTTTTCCTGTGGCAGAATCTATATAGTACATGGTTTTGCTATCCGGACTCCACGCAAAACCGTTCGAAATGCTGATTTTTGTTACGTGCGTCTTAGTGCTTCTGTCCTTGGCAAGGCTGAATAATATTCCTTTCTCTGGTGTGACCTCATTATTTACTATTGGTCCCAACGTCCCTGAAACAAAAATAATCAACAGTTTTAAATGTCTTTTGCCAACTAGAACGATCACGTAGATACTGGTGTGCTTAAAGCTAACTCAAGACTGCAATTTATTGGGCAGAACTCTTAGAAGATACAACGGATCTACTAAACAGTTTGCCTGCGCTACGCTTGTCCGTCCCCTTCTGGAGTATTGCTGCGCCGTGTGAGATCTGCGCAAGGTAGGGTTGGCGGAGGACATCGAAAAGGTTCAAAGGAGGGCAGCTCGTTCTGTATTATCACGAAATATGCGAATTGGGATGTCAATCAGTAAAACATACATCTTTTGTTGCGGCAGGATCTTTTCACGAAATTTAGATCATCATCTTCCTCCCACTAATGCGAAAATATTTTGTTGGCGCCAACCCATATAGTGAGAAATGATCATTGTAATGAAATCCGAGCTCACTCGGAAAGATTTAAGTTTTCGTTTTTCCCGTGCGCTGTTAGAGAATGGAACAGTAGAAAAATAACTGGAAGGTGGTTCGATGAACCTTCTGCGAAGCACTTAATTGTGCATTAGAGAGTAGTCATGTGGATGTAAATGGGAAGTGTTGGTTGGTTGACTCGGGGGAGGGGACCAAACAGCGAGGTCATCGGTCCCATCGGATTAACGAAGGATGGGGAAGGAAGTCGGCCGTGCCCTTTCAAAGGAAACATCCCGGCATTTGTCTCATGCGATTTAGGGAAATCACGGAAAACCTAAATCAGGATGGCCGGACACGGAATTGAACCGTCGTCCTCCAGAATCCAGTGTGCTAACAACTGCGCCACCTCGCTCGGTCCAAAAGAGGTGAAATCTTGAAATCCAGAAAGGAATGGTGGATAATCATTTGTTTGTCCTATCTACATATACATCTACATACATACTCCGCAAGCCACCTGACGGTGTGTGGCGGAGGGTACCTCTATCGGTTCTCCCTTCTATTCCAGTCTCGTATTGTTTGTGGAAAGAAAGATTGTCGGTATGCCTCTGTGTGGGCTCTAACCTCTCCGATTTTATCCTCATGGTCTCTTCGCAAGATGTACGTAGGAGGGAGCAATATACTGCTTGACTCCTCGGTGAATGTATGTTCTCGAAACTTCAACAAAAGCCCGTACCGTACTACTGAGCGTCTCTCTTGCAGTCTTCCACTGGAGTTTATCTATGATCTCCGTAACGCTTTCGCGATTACTAAATGATCCTGTAACGAAGCGTGCTGCTCTCCGTTGGATCTTCTCTATCTCTTCTATCAACCCTATCTGGTACGGATCCCACACCGGTAAGCAGTATTCAAGCAGTTGGCGAACAAGTGTAGTGTAACCTACTTCCTTTGTTTTCGGACTGCATTTCCTTAGGATTCTTCCAATAAATCTCAGTCTGGCATCTGCTTTACCGACGATTAATATTCCATTTAAATCACTCCTAATGCTTACTCCCAGATAATTTATGGAATTAACTGCTTCCCGTTGCTGACCTGCTATATTGTAGCTAAATGATAAAATATCTTTCTTTCTATCTATTCGCAGCACATTACACTTGTTTACATTGAGATTCAATTGCCATTCCCTGCACCATGCGTCAATTTGCTCCAGATCCTCCTGCATTTCAGTACAATTTTCTATTGTTACAACCTCTCGATATACTACAGCATCATCCGCAAAAAGCCTCAGTGAACTTCCGACTTTATCCACAAGGTCATTTATACATATTGTGAATAGCAACGGTCCTACGACACTCCAGTGCGGCACACCTGAAATCACTCTTACTTCGGAAGACTTCTCTCCATTGAGAATGACATGCTGCTTTCTGTTATCTAGGAACTCTTCAGTCCAATCACACAATTGGTCTGATAGTCCATATGCTCTTACTTTGTTCATTAAACGACTGTGGGGAACTGTATCGAACGCCTTGCGGAAGTCAAGAAACACGGCATCCACCTGCGAACTCGTGTCTATGGCCCTCTGAGGCTCGTGGACAAATAGCCCGAGCTGGATTTCACACGGTCGTCTTTTTCGAAACCGATGCTGATTCCTACAGAGTAGATTTCTAGTCTCCAGAAAAGTCATTATACTCCAACATAATACGTGCTCCAAAATTCTACCACTGATCGACGTTAGAGATATAGGCCTGTAGTTCTGAACATCTGTTCGACGTCCCTTCTTGAAAACGGGGATGACCTGTGCCCTTTTCCAATCCTTTGGAACGCTACGCTCTTCTAGAGACCTACGGTACACCGCTGCAAGAAGGCGGCAAGTTCCTTCGCGTACTCTGTGTAAAATCGAATTGGTATCCCATAAGGTCTAGCGGCCTTTCCTCTTTTGAGCAATTTTAATTGTCTTTCTATCCCACTGTCATCTATTTCGATATCTACCATTTTGTCATCCGTGCGACAATCTAGAGAAGGAACTACAGTGCAATCTTCCTCTGTGAAACAGCTTTGGAAAAAGACATTTAGTCCGTCATCCTCTGTTTCAGTATCATTTTGGTCACAGAGAGTCTGGACATTTTGTTTTGATCCACCTACCGCTTTGACATAAGAACAAAATTTCTTAGGATTTTCTGCCAAGTCAGTACACAGAACTTTACTTTCGAATTCAGTGAAAGCCTCTCGCATAGCCCTCCTCACGCTACATTTCGCTTCGTGTAATTATTGTTTGTCTGCAAGGCTTTGGCTATGTTTATGTTTGCTGTGACGTTCCCTTTGTTTCCGCAGCAGTTTTCTAACTCGGTTGTTGTACCACAGTTGCTCTTTTCCATCTCTTACGATCTTGCTTGGCACATACTCATCTAATGCATATTGTACGATGGTTTTGAACTTTGTCCACTGATCCTCAACACTATCTTTACTTGAGATAAAACTTTTGTGTTGAGGCGTCAAGTGCTCTGAAATCTGCTTTTTGTCACTTTTGCTAAACAGGAAAATCTTCCTACCTTTTTTAATATTTCTATTTACGGCTGGAATCATCGATGCTATAACCGCTTTATGATCGGTGATTCCCTGTTCTGCCTTAACTGTTTCAAATAGTTCGGATCTGTTTGTCAACAGAGGGTCTAATATGTTATCGACACGAGTCAGTTCTCTGTTTAACTGCTCAAGGTAGTTTTCAGCTTATGCACTTCAAAGAATTTCACTGTATTCTTTGTCCCTGCCACCCGTTATAAAGGTTTGAGTCTCCCAGTCTCTATCTCGTAAATTAAAATCTCCACCCAGAACTATAACATGGTGGGGAAATCTACTCGATATATTTTCCAAATTTTCCTTCAGGTGCTCTGCCACAACAGCTGCTGAGCCACGGGGCCTATAGAGACATCCAATTACCATGTTTGAGCCTGCTTTAACCGTGACCTTCACCAAAATTATTTCACATTTCGGATCTCCGTCAGTTTCCTTCCATACTGTCACACTTTTTATCGCTACAAACACGCCTCTCCCTTCACGTCTACCCACTCAACAGTTATGGCGGCTATCGCTGAAACAACCGTTGTATCGCTTTCTTCCACGCCAATTTAACCTGTCCTTTAAAACAGCAAATCAAATAGTTTCTGAAATGAACGACTCTCAGCTTTTTATTCTTATTATTTCCTGTAATAAACATAGAAATCAAACAAAGACTGAGAAATTCTGAGTCTCAGTTTCAAGATAAATAAAACAAGTAAATAAGACGAAACTTACTCCGAGCACCGTTCGGCGCTTTACTCGAAAAGTGATAAGTGGTTTAATACTACCAAAAAATAATCAGTATTCCCCTATTGATTCTAATATTTTGAAACTCTGCTTAAACTCATGTTGTGATCGGGGATCACACGAGTAGTCGGTACTAAAAGTTGAAAACAGTTTGAAGAACTCTGCTTTTCGTGTTACTTTGTCCATTTTCAAGGGCTACAAGCATATAAACGCGTATTATGTAGAGTAAGGCAACAGATCAGCTGTTTTCTATTGTTATTGAGTACTGTGAATGAATTGCTAAGTTTTTAATTTATTACTTTTACCATAATTTCATTCCTTGTGTATTGTCTCATAGAAAAGGCAGAAAAACCTCTAATGTTTTAAACCAAATGAAGCATTGTACTTAACTGCTACGTCACTCTGTTAAAAATTTTCTAAACTAGGGTTGGTGCCAGTGCAGAACACGTGCTGCACGTTTAATCGAAGAAAAGTCCGTTAGGAGATGCAAGAGTGAAGATTTTATTGTGATGAAATGCGCGGTGGCGTCACTGCATTGAATTATCATTTCTACTGAAACTGTTTGGCCCTGGAAGTAAGTATGCTACATATCAAGTATTAGGTGACGACAGTAAATCGTTGTCTGTCATTAAGTGGTATGTATTACCATTTTATTTTTTTCTCGCAATATCAATTTATGTGAATGTTTTCTTTTCCTCATTAGTAATCAGAAATTAGTACACCGCCACTGAAGACGACAAAGATAGGCTTTTAAAATTATGTTTGTAACAAAAGAGCAATTTCACGAGGAAATTCAATTTTTTTTAACAACGTATGTGTCAATCTCGCTTGAGAGTACTTATGTTTTAAATCTCACATAAGAAGGACGTATAATTTTACTGGTGCGTCAACAATATGTGTAGTAAATTACATGTGTAACAACACATGCAAATATATATATATATATATATATATATATATATATATATATATATATATAAAGAGTTATCATAAACGCAGAATATTTCTATGTAAAAGCATGACTTTCACCTGGAGTCATAAGAAGAGGCAGTAATTTATTCCATCTGCAAGACATCTTATTATACATATATAGGCTCAAATCATCAAGATTTAATGGGTGGACTGTGTGATCGGGAAGCACAAAAAAATCAGAGGTAAAACGATATCAACGTAACTTAATAGTGACTTCTACTATATATATATAGCCGGCCGGAGTGGCCGAGCGGTTCTAGGCGCTACAGTCTAGAACCGCGCGACCGCTACGGTCGCAGGTTCGAATCCTGCCTCGGGCATGGATGTGTGTAATGTCCTTAGGTTAGTTAGGTTTAAGTAGCTCTAAGTTCTAGGGGACTGATGACCACAGCAGTTAAGTCCCATAGTGCTCATTGCTATTTGAACCATATATATATATATATATATATATATATATATATATATATATATATATATATGTGTGTGTGTGTGTGTGTGTGTGTGTGTGTAGTAATCGAACAATTGCCTTTTTGTTAAGCACCAAGTTTGCTGCAAAATACGGTTTGTGTGACTTCAGTATAGAGCGCCACTCGGAAACTCTCCGCAAGCCTGGGTTCAGATTTGTCAATTCCCGTGCGGTAATACGGCAGATTCGTCTGCTGCAACGAGATCGAAGTTGTTGCGTGGCCTCCGGTGTCTTGGGAGTCCCTCGTGAATAAATTTGGAGTCAGCTGTCGCAGTCTCGCCCTTCGACGTAGGACTGTTGATATTCTTAAAAATATCGGGGATCCGATGTATCGATATTTACGATATTTAAATAAAATGTCGGTGTTGGTCCTCGATATATCGCAAGTCAGCGTCTATTTATTGATATATTGACGGGAACATCGACGTACCAACCTATAAAAATAACGGCTGCACATTGTAAATACAGGTTGTTACAAAAAGGTACGGCCAAACATTCAGGAAACATTCCTCACACACAAAGAAACAAAATATATTATGTGGACATGTGTCCGGAAACGCTTACTTTCCACGTTAGAGCTCATTTTATTACTTCTCTTCAAATCACATTAATCATGGAATGGAAACACACAGCAACAGAACGTACCAGCGTGACTTCAAACACTTTGTTACAGGAAATGTTCAAAATGTCCTCCGTTAGCGAGGATACATGCATCCACCCTCCGTCGCATGGAATCCCTTATGCGCTGATGCAGCCCTGGAGAATGGCGTATTGTATCACAGCCGTCCACAATACGAGCACGAAGAGTCTCTACATTTGGTACCGGGGTTGAGTAGACAAGAGCTTTCAAATGCCCCCATAAATGAAAGTCAAGAGGGTTGAGGTCAGGAGAGCGTGGAGGCCATGGAATTGGCCCGCCTCTACCAATCCATCGGTCACCGAATCTGTTGTTGAGAAGCGTACGAACACTTCGACTGAAATGTGCAGGAGCTCCATCGTGCATGAACCACATGTTATGTCGTACTTGTAAAGGCACATGTTCTAGCAGCACAGGTAGAGTATCCCGTATGAAATCATGATAACGTGCTCCATTGAGCGTAGGTGGAAGAACATGGGGCCCAATCAAGACATTACCGACAATGCCTGCCCAAAAATTCACAGAAAATCTGTGTCGATGACGTGATTGCACAATTGCGTGCGGATTCTCGTCAGCCCACACATGTTGATTGTGAAAATTTACAATTTGATCCCGTCGGAATGAAGCCTCATCCGTAAAGAGAACATTTGCACTGATATGAGGATTGACACATTGTTGGATGAACCATTCGCAGAAGTGTATCCGTGGAGGCCAATCAGCTGCTGATAGTTCCTGCACACGCTGTACATGGTACGTAAACAACTGGTTCTCCCGTAGCACTCTCCATACAGTGACGTGGTCAACGTTACCTTGTACAGCGGCAACTTCTCTGACGCTGACATTAGGGTTATCGTCAACTGCACGAAGAATTGCCTCGTCCATTGCAGGTGTCCTCGTCGTCCTAGGTCTTCCCCAGTCGCGAGTCATAGGCTGGAATGTTCCGTGCTCCCTAAGACACTGATCAATTGCTTCCAACGTCTTCCTGTCGGACACCTTCGTTCTGTAAATCTGTCTCGATACAAACGTACCGCGCCTCGGCTATTGCCCCGTGCTAATCCATACATCAAATGGGCATCTGCCAACTCCGCATTTGTAAACATTGCACTGACTGCAAAACCACGTTCGTGATCAACACTAAGCTGTTGATGCTACGTACTGATGTGCTTGATGCTAGTACTGTAGAGCAATTAGTCGTATGTCAACACAAGCACCGAAGTCAACATTACCTTCCTTCAATTTGGCGAACTGGCGGTGAATCGAGGAAGAACAGTACATACTGACGAAACTAAAATGAGCTCTAACACGGAAATTAAGCGTTTCCGGACACATGTCCACATAACATCTTTTCTTTATTTGTGTGTGAGGAATGTTTCCTGAATGTTTGGCCGTACCTTTTTGTAACACCCTGTATACTGCCTGTTTTACAGCTTTATATTTAAGTATAGATTTATTATTAGATATTCTCTGCATCAACAAGCTAGCAGTGTGTCTATCGCCCTTAGAGCAAAAATTGAAAGGGAAACGATGAGCGTTCATTTTTGACGGTAACCACTTTGTCAACAATGGTAACTGGATGTAAGCGGCAGTACAAAAGGTGTCCAATGGGTCCGTCGTTCGCTTTCGTCACACATCGGATATGTACGGAACACTTCACTGTTTTTTCATTTCTGTAAACACCAGCGACCTAGCAGTTGTTATGTTAAAATTGCGTGGTGAAGTTAAACGTTCCATTTCCTGTTGGTAGTAGGCGAGCGCCTATTACGTCAGTGTGTCCCTTCCCACGTCTCCGCCTCCCGCAAAGACCAATCATGTCATTTAGATTTTTGTTCATCTTCAGCAACTGTTTCTGAAGAATGCCGATGACAAGAAATAGCAATCTAATTGCGTTACAAGGTTTTTTAGTGTATCTCGTGTGCTATGTCTTCACATTGGAAATCTTGTTATTCCATTTACAACCCCCCGCCACCAGTGCAATCGGTCCGGTCAAAGAGAAAGACTGGAAGAAAGCTCGCAAAAGAAGTAGTAAGACTCCTTTACACAGCAAAGTCAAATTATGTTCTTATGCAATTTGAAAGAAATACTTCAAATATTTACCGAAAATTGCGAAAAAAATCGGCATTCGACATTATCATTTCGACATTGATATATCGCTGAAAGTAAATTCATCTGTATACATCGATTCTTTGAAATTATACCGATATTTTATCAACAGCCCCACTTGGATTGCAGGGCGCTGCTACTCACCTTCCCATACCAGCATTACGCTTGTCAGCATCGAAGTGCTCTGCCCCAGCATTAAAGGTCCGTGATAGAAACTTGCCTTCCCGTGGACGAAGATCGTGCACTCTGGATCCGCGAGAGGTGGTGCCATGGAGGTAAGAATAGAGGGAGACGCCGTGACGTCACAGCTGTGAAGCTATGTGAAGCCGAGGGTAGCCATCTCAATCCGACCAAAACATTGCTGCTGTAAGCTTGTGTGCATAGGCTTCTCGCTCGCTTTTGGAAGGATTTTGCGCTATTATGGTGACTTGTGTGGTGTTCGGATGTACGAATCGTTCTGATTGTGATGCGAAACCGAAGGGAATAGCATTTCATGTGTAAGTTGTCTCGTTAAGTGTAATTTTACAACTTCATTGTGAATGAACGTGTGCTACATCGGTACTTGTACTATAGCGTGTTTTTCTCCTGTATGATTTTAGATTTCCTAAAAATGAAAGTCGGAAAGCTCTGTGGAAGAATGCCGTGAGGAGGAAGAATTGGCGTGCGTCTAAATGAAGTACTATATGTTCTCAGCATTTCCGAGAAGAGGACATAGACCGAACTTCCCTTTCAACAGTAAGGCTCCGAGAAAATGCTGTACCATCAGTTTTCCCTACACACCCAAAACATTTGCAAAAGGTATGTTAATTCAAAGAATTAAATTCTTAGTTTTCAAGTTCACGTTTCAGTATAATACGTACGTATCATCGATAATCGAAGTGTTGAGTAACTCACTTTGTCTTCATCATGTACCAAATTAAAAGCTAACACTACATTAACTGGCGTAAAGTATAGGTCTAAACAGGACACTGCGTAGATTTGCCATTCTATGTACCGTATGTCAGTAAATATTGGTGGTAATGAACAGTGTTTACCAGTAGTGTAACGTAACTGAAATGTTCCAGTACGTATTACAAACAAGATGTATTTATGGGGCTTTGGAGGGAGGGTATAGCTAACTTAGTTTTCAGTTTCTATTATTTCGTTTGTGATACACGTTTATTACTGAATTAACAAAATTGTATCGTTTACATTGAAGGCTAGCTATTCGTAATATTACATTAAAAACTATTTTTAATCATAAGAAACGCGGAATTTCGCCTTTACGAGATTTTATTTTAAACAAAAACTTTGAAACAACCAATGTGATGACGTTACATGCGTATTTCGTGCAATTAGCGACTGTAATACACGCAGCGCTATAGCACACTGGCAGTGTTTTGGTCAGAGTGTCATGGCAGCGAGCCACGCCCCCATGGCTTCAAAGCGTAGTACGGCTGGGATACGTAGCGCCATCTCCCCTTATTCTTACCTCCATGGGTGGTGCGCTCCCTTTAGTTGTGAGTGGTCTCTCAGCTTCTCCGTCTTTTATAGCTCCGAGAGCGGCATCCTGCTGTGTGAGTTCGCCTATCTGTGATGTTATGTTTTACGTAGCAGCCTAATACACTGAAGCGCCAAACAGACTGGTATAGGCATGAGTATTCAAATACAGAGATATGTAAACAAGCAGAATACGGCGTTGCGGTCGGCAACGCCTATATAAGACGACAAGTGTCTGGCGCAGTTGTTATATCGGTTACTGCTGACACAATGGCAGGTTATCAAGATTTAAGTGAGTTTGAACGTGGTTTACAGTCGTCGAACGAGTGATGCGACACACCATCTGCGAGTAGGGATGAAATGGGGATTTTGCCGTACTACCATTTCACGAGTGAACCATGAGTATCAGGAATCCTGTAAAACATTAAATCTATAACATCGCTAAGGCCGGAAAAAGATCCTGCAAGAACGGGACCAACGATGACTGAAGAGAATCGTTCAACGTGACGGAAGTGCAACCCTTCCGCAAACTGCTGCAGATTTCAAAGCTGGGCCATAAACAAGTGTCAGCGTGCGAACCATCACCGGTATGGGCTTACGGAGCCGGAGGCCCACCCGTGTACCATTGATGACTGCACGACACAAAGCTTTACGCCTCGCCTGGGTCAGTCAACACTGACATTGGACTGTTGATGACTGGAAACATGTTGGCTGGTCGGACGAGTTTCGTTTCAAATTCTGTCGAGAGGATGGAAGTGTATGGAGACAACCGCATGAATCCATGGACCGCCGGCCGCTGTGGCCGAGTAGTTCTAGGCGCTTCACTCCGGAAGCGCGCTGCTGCTACGGTCGCAGGTTCGAATCCTGCCTCAAGCATGGATGTGTATAATGTTCTTAGGTTAGTTAGGTTTAAGTAGCTCTACGTCTAGGGGACTGATGACCTCAGATGTTAAAGTCCCATAGTGCTTAGAGCCATTTGAATCCATGTACCCTGCATGGCACCTGGGGACTGTCCATGCTGGTGGAGACTCTGTAATGGTGTGTGGCCTGAGCAATTGGAGTGATATGGGACACCCCTGATACGTCTGGATACGACTCTGACAGGTGACACGTATGGAAGCATCCTGTCTGATCACCTGCATCCATTCACGTCCATTGTGCATTCCGACGGACTTGGGCAATTCCAGCAGGACAATGCGACGCCCCACAGTTCCAGAATTGCTACAGAGTGGCTCCAGGAACACTCTTCTGAGTTTAAACACTTCCGCTGGCCACCAAACTCCCCAGAGATGAACGTTATTGAGCATAACTGGGATGCCTTGCTATGTGCTATTCAGAAGAGATCTCTCCACCTCCTAGTACTTTTACGGATTTATGGACAACCCTGCAGGATTCACGGTGTCAGTTCCTTTCCTTCAGTCACTACTCGAATCCATGCCACGTCGCACTGCGGCACTTTGAGTGTTCGCAGGGGCCCTACGCGTTAATAGGCAGGTGTACCAGGTTCTTTGGCTCTTCAGTGTGTGAAGCTGACCGCGTGCTAAACGCATGTGGCACTGAAACCTCTGAAACTCGGTCCACAGTTACCGCAAGCTTGTTGAACTTGCGGTGCAGAATTTCAGTGGAATCAGAGTTTGGCTGGAGGCTGTGCAAATTGTGGACTGTAGCCGACTGTAATTTAATTTTATTGGCAGTGTGAATTACACAGTAAAATGAACCCATGCCACAGACCAAACATACCAGCAATTCGAGATCAATTTTCCGAATGCCTTAAGACCCCACATAACAGCATAAAAATTAAGTTTCCTTAATAAGCTCATGCAACGCAATAATAACAGAAACCTTAAGGGGGCACAGATGAATATAGAATCACAAAATGTTAAAATAATATACGTACACACCATCTAGTCGCATTCATGAGACCACGGGCTCTGTTCGACTTCATCGTGTAATAACCACTCACAGACGGTAAATGACAGCACCGTATGTGGAGGGTACATGAAGTGTGTCTGGGGGACGTGTAAAACAGAGCAGTCGTCGTATGGCGGAAACGGAGCGATTTATCTGAGGTCCAAAACGGCATGATCATTGGCTTTCGGGCCAAGAGTGGAATCGGCTGTTTGTCAACAGTTCGCGTGCTGCCATGGTCAAAGTATACCGTACATGGCAAAATGATCCCATCCGAAAATGGCAACGAGACAACTAACAACTACGGTGCATCACAAGTCATAGAAGACAGGGGACAATGACAGCTGTGGAGACATGTACCGGCGAGTATACGTACAACTGTTTACCAACTGACCACCTAAAGGAACCAAACGCTACCAACACTGTGTCCTCAACGACCGTTCAGCGAATGTTGCTGGTTGTGGGCCTCCACAGAAGGCGCCTGGTCCATGCTCCTATGCTAACCGTTGTTCATCAGCGACGAAGGCCGGGATACGCACACCTGTACCACAACTGGACGTCCATTGAATGACGACAGGTTACCTTTTTAAATGAATCACGTTTTACTCTCCAACGAACAGCTGGTCATTGGCGTGTACGGCGTAAATGTCAGGAAGCAAAGGGTCAGTATCGGAGGAGTGAGCGTTATGATCTGGGGAAAGTTTTGTGGCATTCCTTGGGTGACCACATCATTCAAAAAGGCTCAGTGAATCAGCACAACTACGAGGGGCATTTGAAAAGTCCGTGGAAAGTCCGAGAGATGGCACCACCGGCGCGTATCGAGGTCATGTTTAGTTAGTAGCATCTTCCGAAAGAGCGCACGCACACCAAGTTTCAGCCATACTGGTCTATTTCTTTGTGTTAAGCATTCGTGTGGATCAAGGAAGTCGAGTGATTGTCAAAAAAATGGACGAAAAAGAATCTCGTGTGGTGATTAAACATTAGAAAGACAAAACGCCTCAGGAGACTAAAGAGAAGCTTGATGAACATTACAGTGACTCTGCACCTTCGATTAGAGCAGTTTATAAGTGGTTTCAAAATTTTTGGAGTGGCCATGTGGGCTCAAATGATGCTGAACGTTCTGGACGCCCTGTGGTGGTTACGACTCCAGAAATCATTGATAAAATCCATGATATGGTGATGGATGACAGTAGAGGTAAGGTGCGTGAGATTCCTAGCGTTATGGGCATCTATAATGAACGGTTAAATAATATTCTGCGTAAACATTTGGACATGAGAAAGCTATCTACAAGATGGGTTCTGCGATTGCTCACACTTGAACAAAAATGGAATCGCGTGAAGTGTTGCAAGGATGGTTTGTAGCTGTTCAGGAAGAATCCGCAGGACGTTAAGCGTCGTTTCGTCACTGTGGATGAAACATGGATACATTATTACACTCCTGAGACCAAATAACAATCTAAACAATGGGTTACCAAGGGAGAATCTGTACCAAAAAAGCTAAAGACCATTAATTCGCCCGGGGAGGTTATGGCGCCTGTCTTTTGGAATTCGTAAGGGAGAATCCTCATCGACTATCTGGAAAAGGGTAAAACTATTAAAGGTGAATACTATTCATCGTTATTGGACCGTTTGAAAACCGAGCTGCAAGAAAAACGCCGGCGATTGGATCGGAAAAAAGTCCTTTTCCATCAGGACAATGCACCAGCACACACCTCAGCAGTTGTGGTCGCAAAATCATTGGAAATAGGATTCCAACTCGTTTCACATCCCGCCTATTCTCCAGACTTGGCTCCCTCGGACTACTGTTGGTTTCCCAATTTGAAGAAATGGCTGGTGGGTCAAAGATTTTATTCAAGCGAGGAGGCGATTACAGCAACTAATAGCTATTTTGCGGACTTGGACAATTCCTATTATTCGGAAGGGTTCGACTAATTAGAGCAGCGTTGAACAAAGTGTATAAGTATAAAAGGAGACTACGTCGAAAAATAAAAAAGGTTTATCCCATACACGTAAGTAGTTTTTATTTTTGCACGGACTTTTCAAACGCCCCTCGTATGCACCTATTCTTGGAGACCACGTTTACGGCTAAATTTAGTTTCTTTATCGTCGGCACTATGGTGACTACCAGCAGGCAACGCAGCCCAGTGTATGTGGATGGTTCCAAGAGCACCTGGATGAGGTTACCATGTTCCCCTGGCCGCCAAACTCCCCGGATTAAAACTCAATCGAGAATATGTTGGCCCGCATCGATCGGCCAGTTCGTGCCATGGATCGTCAACCGAGAGACCCTGCGGAGATGTCGACGGCACTCGAGTTAGTATGGTTCCACATCCCTCTCGGGACCTTCCACAACCTCTCTGACGCTCTACTTGCACGTACCCACTGCAAAAGCTATTTTTTTCAGACGTCTGGCGGGTGGTCACATGAATGTGACTGGACCATGTGCAATAGAAACTTTCGGCTGTAGCATTAAATTGCTAGACATTATACACCTCTTCTCATTTCAGTCTTTTTTAGTTATATTTACTTTACAAACTTTTATTGAAAGTCAGAACCACCTCTTATTTGCAGTGACGTAAAAGATTTTGTGAGGCAGCCTCCATGAACTAAACCAATAGTTTGGCAACTTTAATCGAAAATTTAACTTCACTATTCGCTAATCCATTGCTAAAAAGTTAACTTCGTTAAACGTTGAAGCATTAATTTGTAGGAGATTTTACGGACTTTAAAGCTAACCATTAATCGTTAACCAGTAACAGTAAACTATGTTGTGCGCGTCGTGAAATGAGCAAGTGAATCAAATGTACTACAGTTGCTTAAATAACAACGTTTTGGTTGGGGAAGTTTAGGTAGGCCTTCGAAGATAGAAAAAAATGGTTGTGAAATCTTATAGGACTTAACTGCTAAGGTCATCAGTCCCTAAGCTTACACACTGTGGTGTCACCGCCAGACACCACACTTGCTAGGTGGTAGCCTTTAAATCGGCCGCGGTCCGTTAGTATACGTCGGACCCGCGTGTCGCCACTATCAGTGATTGCAGACCGAGCGCCGTCACACGGCAGGTCTAGAGAGTCTTCCTAGCACTCGCCCCAGTTGTACAGCCGACGTTGCTAGCGATGGTTCACTGACAAATTACGCTTTCATTTGCCGAGACGATAGTTAGCATAGCCTTCAGCTACGTCATTTGCTACGACCTAGCAAGGCGCCATTACCAGTCACTATTGATGCTGTAAAACATGTAACGTCACGAGCGATGTTCACAAATTATGAATTAAAGTTAAGTATTCCAGTAGTTACGTACTTTTTTTGCTAGTATAATTACCTTGTCCTGTTCCAGACCTCACGCCAGCCTGTGTGAGCTTAAACGCGTGCCTTTCGGCTTCCTCATAGTGGCTTGGCTGTCTTGCCAAGCCACAACACACACTACTTAACCTAAATTATCCTAAGGACAAACACATACATCCATGCCCGAGGGAGGAATCAAACCTTCGAAGATAAAAAAAAAACATTCCAGTCATTTAGTTTTATAATTATTTAATTATGAATATTAAATGAGACAAATGACAGCTCCACCAATACACTGCCCTTTTATTGGTTGTGCGCGCAAAGCTACTGCCGTCTGACTTTGTGTATATAGCTATCCATGACTTGTCACCTCAGTGTATACTATTTGGTTTTATAGATCTATAACTCTGTTCCATAGAAACAATAACAAACCATCAGCTTTGTTTATGAAGAAGTAATTCTTGTTTTTACACAATTTCATTTGCTACAGTTGTCAGAATAGGAACTTATGATGCAGTTCTTGTATTTAATGATAAGAATGTTGGGGGGGCGGGCGAAGATATTAGAGAAAACAGGCTCTAAAATAGGAAATTTCACTCAAAAGATCTTAAGAAAAATAGATTTACTATGCCTCTCTACAAATGAAAAGTCGGTTGAAGACCTGGTAAGAGAACAAAGGCAGAAAATAAGAAATCATAAGAGAAGCCTTGTACGGAAAGAGGTTCCTGAGAACAAATCTGGAGCCTTCTGAAGATGTGACATAAGAAAAAAACATTAGGTTGAACTTCAAAACGAATTTAGTGAAAATTAGGTTTCTTAAAGTTTTTGCACCTTCTTCTCAGAATCTATGAAGGCTGTAATAATGAAATTTTGTGCACTTATTTATATAAACCCGATAAATGTTGTCTCAAGAGTAAATTCAGAAATGCTGAGTGTAAGCTGAGGTATGGGGCATAGTACTTGGAATTGTGCATGAATTTTATATTTCTTCTTCTTCATCTTCGCGGATGGATCACTTAGGACCACGCGTAATCAACATTTGTTGGCCTTCCTTATCGCCCAGTATTCCTTCATAAACAACGAATGGGCTAGCTTTCGTTGCGTAGACCATGTATGTCGGTTACTTTTTCTCTCTTCTTCCTCAAATCCCCGTGTGTTTGTGATTTTTCTGATTTCATTTCTATCATGTAGATTTGGAGACCCTAATTCTCTCAGGTCTTTTTCCGTCTGTTTGTACCAGTTCGGTCTTGTAGTTTTGTTCTTTAAAAATGTATGGATTTTGTGCGTTAACCTGTTTGAGTCCATTCTTTCTAAGTGCCCCATGAATTGGATTCTTCGCATGCGCATTGTGTCTGTTATTTTGGAGATATTTTTATATATTTCTGCATTGGGTTTTGGATAATGTACCCCATCTTTAGTTCTTGGTCCTAGGATTTTCCTCATTATCTTACGTTCTTTCACTTCTAATTCCTCTTCTGGTGTTCTGTGTTGAAGGTTTAGTGTCTCAGATGCGTAGAGAGCTTCGGGTCTAATTACTGTTGTGTAGTGTCGTATTTTGCAGTTCCACGAGAGACACTTTTTGTTGTAAATGTTTTTTGTTAACTGAAACGCCGTCTCCATTTTCTGGACTCTTGATCTGACAGATTTCTTTTCATTACAATTTTCTGCAATCCATTCACCTAAATATTTAAATTCTTTTACTCGAGAGATGTAGTTATTACCAATTTTGAGATCAGAAGGCGCATCTTTGACGTCAGTCATAAATTTTGTTTTTTCAAATGAAATTTGTAATCCTATTTTAGCTGCCTGTTCTTGTAATAATTCTAGCTGTTTCTGTGCATCGGTAATGTCTTGTGCGATCAGTGCCATGTCATCAGCAAATGCTAAACAGTGTAATTCTATGCCCTTATGTCTTGGTCCCAGTCTGTGTGCTGGTGCACCTGCTTTTTTCCATTCTCTAACAACTTTTTCAAGAGCACAATTGAAGAGCACTGGGGACAGTACATCCCCTTGTCGTACTCCTGTGTCTATTTCAAATTCTGTGCTCAATTCTCCCATAAATTTTACTTTGGATTTGGTCTCCATGAGTGTTTCTTTTATGATGTTTGTTGTCTTTTGATCTAGTCCAAATTCTGCTAATACTTCAAAAAGGGATTCTCGGTCTATACTGTCATATGCTTTTTTAAAGTCGACAAACGTGATGACATAACTTTTGTTTGAAGTACTATGTAAATATTTCATTGAGTTTTTCAAGTTAAGGATTTGTTCTACGCAAGATCGACCTTTTCTGAACCCACCTTGGTATTCGCCTAGTTTTGAATCCACCTGAGGTTCTGCGCGGTTTAGTAGGGCTTACAAAATTTTGTATGTTATTGACAATAAAGAGATTCCACGATAGTTGTTGGGGTCTGTTTTAATTCCTTTTTTGTACAGAGGATGTATGATTGCAGTCTTCCAATCTGTGGGGATTTTTTCAGTTTTCCAGATTTCATGTATAATTTCTTTGAGTTTTGCAATGAGATTTTCTCCTGCATTTTTCCATAATTCTGCGATGATTTAGTCTTCTCCTGATGCTTTGTTATTTTTCAGTGACTGAATTATCTCTTTAATCTCTTGTAAACTTGGTGGCTTTGAGTCTGGGTTTCGTTGTGTACGATGGAACTCAAATTTTTCTGCAGGCTTTTTCACAATTCAGTAATTTAGAAAAGTATTTTGCAAGAATTTCACAGTTTTCGGTGTTGGTATGAGCAATTTTCCCATGGTCATTTTTGAACTGGAGTGATGGAGGAGAGTACTTTGTTAATTTTTGTTTGAATACTCTGTAGAAATTTCGGGAATTGTTTTTCTTGAAATCATTTTCTATGTCTTGCAATTTTTTGTCTCCGTGTTGTTTACGGACTGTTCGTATTGCTTTTGTGACTGTTTTCCTGGTATCTTTGAGATCTTCCAGGGTCTTTTGATTTTTGTTGCACCACCAGTTTTGCCATGCCTATTGTCTGAGATTTATCAGTTGGTCACACTCATCTGTCCACCATGGGTGTTTACGTGTTCTTGTTTGCGGTGCTACAGTTTCAGCTGCATTTAAAAGTACTGCTTGCAGTTGTTGCCAATTTTGTGGTTTTAAATTTTGCGTTTCTTTTGTAAATTGTTCATTGCCATTTATCTTTTGTACATCATATTTACGGTGTGGAGATTTCTTAGTGAATTTTCTTTTTTCTGGAATGACATCTAGGGAGAATTTTGTTGGGTAATGGTCGGAATCTAGGTCTAGTCCATTAAGGACTTTAAGTTTCATGATTTCTACTGTATTTACGCGGGAGATCATTACATGATCCAACTGATATTCACCTAGTAATGGATTAGGTGAGATCCAAGTTTTCGTTTTCGAGGCTCTTTTCTTGAAAAATGTTGATTTGAAAAATAGGTCATGGTTTTTGCAGATCTCAATGAGTCGCATGCCATTCCGGTTGGTCTGTGTATGCCCTGATCATTTACCTACCCAATATCGATATTTCTTTTCTTTACCGACTTGTGCATTGAAATCGCCCATAAGGATTTTGACATGGTTATTTGGGATTTTTTGGAGAATATTATCTAATTGGTTCCAGAATATTTCTACTTCTTCTATTTTGTTTTTGTTAGTGATGTTAGTTGGTGCATGTCCGTTGATTAGGGTGTATATCTTATTAGCTGATTTTATTGTCATCGTGGAGAGCCGACCCTTGTAAGATTTGAAAGTTGCGACTGAATCATCTACATCTACATCTACATCTACATCCATACTCCGCAAGCCACCTGACGGTGTGTGGCGGAGGGTACCTTCAGTACCTCTATCGGTTCTCCCTTCTATTCCAGTCTCGTATTGTTCGTGGAAAGAAGGATTGTCGGTATGCTTCTGTGTGGGCTCTAATCTCTCTGATTTTATCCTCATGGTCTCTTCGCGAGATATACGTAGGAGGGAGCAATATACTGCTTGACTCTTCGGTGAAGTATTGATGTATCTACTATAAATCCAGTTCCAAATTGTGGACAATTTGCCATGGCTCGTTTTCCAGGTTTTCCTTTGTATATCCTGTATCCTTCCGAATCAAAAGGATTTTCATCTGTATATCGTGATTCCTGAAATGCAATAATTTTGATTTTACGTTATCTGGATTTGTCCAGGATGTTTTTTAGTTTTCCCATTTTTAAGAGAGAATTTACATTAAATGTCATTAGCCAAATTCTAGATTTTGGTTTGATTTTGTTATTACGGGGTTTTGAGGTACTCCGATTTACCTCCATGCACACTTCTGTGGTCTCCCCAGAATCCGAATAGACCACTTGCGGTTTTTCAACCGTGGGATTTGACACACTGGGGTAATTTGTCTTTGAAGGTGCTGTATCCATGTTGATTTAATTGGACTGGGTTTGTGACTGAAATTGAGATTTCAGTCTGGTTAAGCTCAGAGTTCCACTTCTGAGTTTTATAGATCAGCCGCCACTAACAGGTGGAACAGACGCTGTAGGGTTACCGCCACTAACCTGTGGAACCGTCGTGCCGTTTGTCCAAATAACCTTGGACGATAGCTTTTATAGTATCCCAAAAAGCAAGGTTGCCTCTTCCGCCAGTTCCCCCATACCGATGATCTTCATCTCCGCCTTCACTGCCGTTGAGGTCTTTTATATATATTATATAAAATAATATATATTATGTAAATACATATGTGCAATATATATATATATATATATATGTATGTGTGTGTGTGTGTGTGTATGTAATATAATAATATATTTACATAATATATACATTATATAAATATGGTATATATCTTATATATACAGAATTACAACTAAAGAAATTATTAAAATTCTCTTACTCGATACATTCAAAAAACCTCATGAAAGAAGCTAAGTATATGGGTGGAAATTAAACAGGAAATTTTGTAGGAAATTATTGAATAAATTCTGTAAAAGAGGTACATATTATTTTTTTTAAATAAATTTTTTAAATTCCATATAAAACTAAAATATATACAATTCAATAAACTTAACAGTAAACGTGTTAATTTCATTTAAAGCATGGTACAAAATTTGGCCTCCGTATCTTAAAAACTGTGTATGTGGTGCGTCTTTTGGACAGCGTGTGGTTGTCATGAACGTCTCCTCTTAAGGGCAGTTAGCGGCAATTACTAGGAGAATGGAAGGTGCGACAGGCGGTGGTTTTGTCTGACAGCTCCGCTTGACACTGTATGTTTTCGTTTCTGACTAATGATGTCGTGGCAACACTGACGGCGGCCATTTTGTTGTTATTCTCGCCGATATTTCTCTGCAGTTAACTAACTCTCTCTCACTCACGCACTGAAAGACTTCTAGAAGATTCCAGAGTTATTAACTTTCTGTAACGACTGCGAAACGAAGTAGTGTGGTGTGATAGTGTTTACCTGCCCAGAGAGTGCCGGCAGCGTCCGCCTTGGCGTCGTTGATCCTGTTGTCCCGACTTCCGTCCTCGTCGTGCACCGTCGCGATCACCTCCAGGGCGGCTGGCTCGCTGCTCTCCCCATCCCACGTCATCAGCACCACGTCACGATACATGCTTATAACGAACTTGTCTGCCTCACCTTTAACTGGAATAATGCCGGCCGAAGTGGCCGTGCGGTTAAAGGCGCTGCAGTCTGGAACCGCAGGACCGCTACGGTCGCAGGTTCGAATCCTGCCTCGGGCATGGATGTTTGTGATGTCCTTAGGTTAGTTAGGTTTAACTAGTTCTAAGTTCTAGGGGACTAATGACCTCAGCAGTTGAGTCCCATAGTGCTCAGAGCCATTTGAACCATTTGAACTGGAATAATGAAAGTTACGCCATCTGTAAAGAAAAAAATCAGTTTTAATCTTTCTGCGTGGTTTTCCTTCAGATAAAATGACCATCTTCAGGCCGGGACCCATTCAGCATAAACTTGCTATCAGTCATTTCTATTATCCTTTTTCAGATACGTTTCAAAGAACTTCTTGTCGTCGGCACTGCAGTTTTATGGTGTTCTGTAACCCGAAAGGGCAAATGGCAGACCCAGGCATCGCGAGAACTAACTTGGTCACATCAATAAATACGCTGGCTGACAAAAAATGTCAAGCATCCAGAAGACATGGTCTGATCATACAAATTCATACAAGTACACACAATTAGCAGGTATATGAAACACTGAAATTGCCATTCACTATGACAGGTAGAACGACGACCAGTGTGCATTAGCTTTGATCGTGATTAGTGTTGTTAGCAGGTCTAGTGTGGTATACACGGTGAATCATCTAACACTTGTGCAGTATATGTTTCGGATATAGAAGATACTATCGTTAGTTTTTGCAGAACTGAATTGTAGGCAAGGGAGCGTATTTGCAGCCAATACACAGATTTTGACACGTTGACAAAAGTCCAGTTTTTTACAACAGTTACAAATTTTTAAATGGGGCAATGCTTGCTGACAGTAAAATCATAAAAGTAGCGTAAATGAAAATGTCAGTGGTGGCTGTTGCAGGAAGCTAGTGCAAGTAGTTTACGAGTTATCGTGTTGTGAACATCGTAGACACCGACAGCTGTTTGTTGTACACCATCTACCTGATACCATGGAACAATGTTAAGTTTGTTTGCATTTGTTGTGTGTACACTGCGATTGCATTGCAGCGGTACTGTCACGTATTGTGTGATAGTGGAAGCAGTGACGTGCTTTGAAGATGGTATTTCCTAATGCAAAAAAAGCGCACATGCACATGGTTTATGGTGAATGTAGGAAGCATGAGGTTCGTTCGTGCACAGTGTACGCCGAAAGATATCCTAACAGATGTCACCGTGGTCAACCTCTTCAAACAATTACACTTGATACGAAACGGCGTATTACTGCCCCCTGCGCTGCAGTTTCCGCTGAAATGCTGCACTGAAGAGCCAAAGAAACTGGTATACCCACCTAATATCGCATAGGGCTCCTCGGGAACGCAGGAGTGCCGCAACACGACGTGGCTTGGACTCGACTAACGTCGGAAGCAGTGCTGGAGGCAATTGACACCCATGAATCCTGCAGGGCCGCCCACAAATCCGTAAGAGTACAAGGGGGGGGGGGGGGGGGGGAGGAGGGGTGTGGAGATCTCTTCCGAACAGCACGTTGCAAGGCATCTCCGTTCCTGAACCCACTCTGTATCAGTTCCAGATGTGTGGTGTGTCGCATTGTCCTGCTGGAATTGCGGAAATCCGTCGAAATGCACAATGGACATGAATGGATGCAGATGATCAGACAGGATGCTTATGTACGTGTCACCTGTCAGAGTCGTAGCTAGACGTATTACGGGTCCCATATCATTTCAACTGCACGCGCTCCACACCATTACGGAGCCTCCACCAGCCTGCTGAGATGCAGGGTCCATGTGTTCACGAGGTTGTCTCAATACCCCTACACGTCCATGCGCTCAATACAATCTGAAATGAGATTCGTCCAACCAGGCAACATGTTTCCAATCATCAACAGTCCGATGTCGGTACTGACGCGACCAGGAGTTGAGTAACGCTCTGGATGTTGCAGTCATCAAGGGTACACGAATGGGGCTTCCGCTCAGAAAGCTCATATTGATGATGTTTCGTTTAATGGTTCGCACGCTGACAATTACTGGTGACCCAGCATTGAAATCTGCAGCAATTTGCGGAAGGGTTGCACTTCTTCCACGTTGAGCGATTCTCTTCAGTCATCGTTGGTCCCGTTCTTGCAGGGTCTTTTTCCGACCACAGCGATGTCGGAGATTTGGTGTTTTACCAAATTCGTGATATTCACGGTACACTCGTGAAACGGTCGTAGAGGAAAATCACCACTTCATCGTTACCTCGAAGATGCTGTGTCTCATCGCTCGTGCGCCGACTGTAACACCACGTTCAAACTCACTTAAATCTTGGTAACCTGCCATTGTAGCCGCAGTAACCGATCTAACAACTGCGCCAGATGCTTGTTGTCTTATATAGGCGTTGCCGACCGCTGCACCATATTCTGCCTGTTAACATATATCTGTATTTGAATATGCATGCCTATACCAGTTTCTTTGGCTCTTCAGTGTAGAAGGTGTGCAGCAAGTGTTGGGTTGCACCCTGCAAGCTTGTATTGACGCAGGGGGTGGTCATTTTGAGTTTAGGTTTTGAGTGTACATTGGTTCTTTAAGTGTCTGACCCCACAGATGTACTAAATTCACCTTTGTTTTTCGCTTGGCGCAGGCAATGTCCTGTTTAACAACAGAACTTCAGAGACGTAAGACTGCAGACATGCACCTATGTGGAATTCACCTTCTTTCGTATTACAACACGTAACAAACCACTGTCGGTGTTGACAGTGTGCAAACTACAATATTTCGTAAACTACATGCACCCAGACTCCTGCAACGAACACCAATGACGTTCTGATTTAATCTACTTCCGTTGTGGTACGGTCAATGGACATTGTTCCAATGAAATATATGGATCTTTTGTAAGTAACTACACATTGGAAACTCGTAACACTGTATGGGCTGGAAAGGCATGCCCCAGCCTATCATTCCAATCTGTGAAATCCACATATCAATGAAGCCTCCCAATATCGAAATATTTGCGGTGCAAGCCTTAGGTTGAGTCACCCTGTATAAATGGCGTGAACAGCGTCAGATGAGTGATGACTCTGAAGGACACGGAGATACTGCATACTCTTATGAGACATCGTTATCAGCAAGTAAAAGAGATGGAAGGGGCCTCATGGTGGGTCTCCATTTGGCCAACTGATGGAATCGTGCTACAGTGGCCTGTGCTGGACTCCACGGGAACATGAGGACAGGGATACAAGCCATCAAGGTTCTTGTCGACCAAGTCTGACCACCAAAGGAAGGATCGCCGTATTACGAACAAAATACGTCATAGCTCCTCTACATCTGTGAGACCCTGAGAACAAGTAATGGATTATATGCAACATTCCGTGTCATCCCACGGTGAGTAGCAACAGCCTGGCAAGGGAATTACCAGCCTATTCGTAGGCTTCCATTAACACCACTATACAAAGAGCTGCATTTGGAGTTGTACCATGACTGGGAAGCATGGACTACCCATGAATGGCGTTGTGACGTGTTCAACGATGAGTCGCTGTTCTGCACTACCCCAGATGACCATCATCAACTTTGGCGGCGACCCGGGAGGAGTTTCCATACGTCCCGTGTTTTGGAGAAACAAAGCTGTGTACTCCTGGCGTCCAGGTGTGGGGAGCCATCGGGTTTGAATTCAGCTCCCGACTGGTATTGATTGACGGAACTCTTGCGGTCACAGTTGTACATCAAGAACAGCCTGCGTCACCACGTGTTACTTCACATGTGACACTATCATGATGCAATTTTTGAGCAGGACAAACTCGTCCACACATGGCGCGTCTCTGTATGAACCATCTGCATGATGCGAGGTACTCCCATGGTCAGCCAAATATTCAGATCTGTTCCCAATGGAACATGGATGGGACCGGCTCGGACGTCAGTTCCGTCCGAAAGCCAGTATCTAGGATATAAAGGACCACTTACAACTGTTATAGGCCAACGTGATTCAGGAGAGGGCACAACGGCTGCATGTCACCTTCCGAACCGAATCAGTGCATGCATCCAAGGGAGAGGTAGTGCAATGTCATACAGATAAGTGGGCTCATTCTGCCAAATTCTTTGTCATTTTGACTCGATTTTGTAACTGCTGAACTAACACATACCCTTTCAGCCAGTGCAGTCTCACTGCGTTTCCTCTTCCACTTTCGCAGTGTACATCCATGTTTCAGTTCAAAGTAATGCGGTTTGTTACTTCGGAGAGCAAGCACAGAAAATAATCGCGAAAAGTGCCTTAGTCTCAATGACCGCTGTTATATTTTTTGGCGATGAGAAGCGGAAAGGAGTGACAGACCTGAAGAAAAAGGTGACTCGACACTTAAGCTAATTTTTAAAACCTGAGCAAACGACGAAAGGAGGGCCACAACGTTGAGCGGAATGAGACTCAAATAGCTGCGAAAGAAGACGACGTGCACACGATAAATATCACATTGATGATATGTTTAAATGTGTCATTACGTCAAGGAAAAAAACTAACAAAAAACTGCTTTGTGAAAACTTTCACGGCCTTTGTTGCACAGAACTGGACTTCAAGGCTTGCAAGGGAAAACAAAAATAGTTCCATCAGTGGGATTAGTTTTTAAAGGTACTAGAATAAAGAAGTCGTCATATTCGAAAGACGCGATAATGTACGGTAGAGGAATCGGTAGTGCCGGGTTCGAGAGGTGTGCGTAACAACATTGCTCAATATGAATATTGAAACAAGGGGTGACCCACAGAATTGCAATTTTACAATAAGCCCATAAAAAGCCCCCAAAATGTACAATCATATAAAAGAATACAAATACCATTCCTCAAAAATTTTATAATGGCCTAATGCCCCCCCACCCCCAAATGTACAGTAATTTAAACAATACAAAAGACCATTACTTAGGAAGTAATTTATTAAATAAGATTAAGGCAATAAGGAAGTTAAGGAAGTAACGTGGCGCCGACACTCCGTTAAAACGATAACAGTAACAGTAGCATACAGTTTAAATATCAAGTTAACAACTACTCGTATAACTCTGATCATCCAACTTAAAGGGCCCAACAAACTGTATATCGATCAAAATGAATCTCAGAAGCAACTGAAACTGCTGAATGTTCTTGAGTTAACGTACAGCGACGGCCGTCCAACAGGCAGCACGAGATAACACCTGTCTCAACTACTGATAAAGAGCCACAGTTTGTAAAGAGCACATTCATCTTGTGTGATTGAGCGCCAGCGCCAGTAACCCAATGCAGTTTAAATGCTTGACACTGTACAACTCATAAGCCAGCGAAACAAACATGGCATATTCACAAGAGAAACAGAGCAGGCATCACATCCCGACGAGCCGGCCGAAGTGGCCGTGCGGTTAAAGGCGCTGCAGTCTGGAACCGCAAGACCGCTACGGTCGCAGGTTCGAATCCTGCCTCGGGCATGGATGTTTGTGATATCCTTAGGTTAGTTAGGTTTAACTAGTTCTAAGTTCTAGGGGACTAATGACCTCAGCAGTTGAGTCCCATAGTGCTCAGAGCCATTTGAACCATTTTTTGAACATCCCGACGACATACCCATGCAGTTCAAGCCTTTTCTGCTGTGTTAACTCGCTGGCCGCCACACAATACTTACATAATAAAAGAAAGGTTGAAGAGGGGAATTAAAATTCAAGGTGAAAGGATATCAATGATAAGATTCGCTCATGACACTGCTATCCTCAGTGCAAGTGACGATTTGCTGAATGGAATGAACAGCCTAATGAGTACAGAATGTGGACTGAAAGTTAATCGACCACGAAAGCAATGATAAGTAGCCGAAATCAGCACAGCGAGAAACTTATCAGGACTGGTGATCACGGATGAATGTAAGGAATTCTGCTACCTAGGCAGCGGAATAAAGCATGACGGACGGAGGAAGGAGGACATGAAAAACGACGACACATGGTGCATGGAATCCATGAGGCACAGATAAAGTGAGCGAGGCATCCACGCGTTTGAGTGAAAGGTGGGCCATATCGATAAAAACAATATACTTTGTTAGTTGCAAATAACCTTAACAAGCATAGACGGAAACAAGGTATTATTATAGATCCCAAGACAAAGAAAAAGATGCAACACGAAGTGATAACGGGAATGGGACGGAAATTGGTAGATGCAATGTACGAGGATCACTCCAAAAGAAACGCACACTATTTTTTTAAAATCCATCTTTTATTCTACGTGTTTGAAAGTTTTACAGTGTGTAGATACATCCTTTAGGAACAATATTTTCATCTCTCCACATAATTTCCATCCTTCTCAACTGCCTTACGCCATCTTGGAACCAGCGCCTGTATACCCGCACGGTAAAATTCTGGACCAACCTGTTGGAGCCACTGTTTGGCAGCGTGCACAAGGGAGTCATCATCTTCAAACCTTGTTCCACGAAGAGAGTCTTTCAGTTTCCCAAAGAGATGATAGTCACATGGATCCAGGTCAATACTGTAAGGCAGGTGTTTCAGTGTTGTCCATCCGAATTCTGTGATCGCTTCCACGGTTTTTTGACTGGCATGTGGCCGGTCATTGTCGTGCAACAGCAAAACATCCTACTTTTGCCGATGTGGTCGAACACGACTCAGTCGAGCTTGAGCTTCTTCAGTGTCGTCACATGTGCATCAGAATTTATGGTGGTTCCACTTGGCACGATGTCCACAAGCAACAGTCCTTCATAATCGAAAAACACTGTAGCCTTTTCCATCAGAAGGTGTGGTTTCGATTTTTTTTTCTTGGGTGAATTTTCATGATACCACTCCATTGATTGCCTCTTTGTCTCTGGTGAAAAATGATGGAGTCATGTTTCATCACCTGTCACAATTACTCCAAGAAAGTCATCTCTACCATTATCGAATTGTTCCAAAAGTTCGCTGCATTCCGTTTTTCTCGTTTCTTTGTGAGCCACAGTCAACATCCTGGGAATCCACCTGGCACAAACCTTTTTTAACGCCAACACTTTCAGTATTCTGCAAACACTTCCTTCCCCTATCCCAACGTAGCGCGACAATTCGTTCACTGTGATGCGTCTGTCAGCAGTCACCAATTCTTTAACTCTCTGCACATTGTCTGGAGTGTGTGCAGTACGAGGCCTGCCGCTGCGAGGACAATCCTCAATATTGCCGTGCCCGCGTTCATCTCGTAACCTGCTTGCCCATCGACTAACTGTACTGCGATCGACAGCAGCATCTCCATACACTTTTTTCAACCTCTTGTGGATGTTTCCCACTGTCTCGTTTTCACAGCACAGGAATTCTATGACAGCACGTTGCTTCAGACGAACGTCAAGTGTAGCAGCCATCTTGAAGACATGATGTGACAGCGCCACTCACGGGAACAGGTTGAACTAAGTTTGAAAACAAGCGGGAACGATGTATTTACACACTGTAAAACTTTCACACATGCAGAATGAAAACTGTATTTTTACAAAAATAGTGTGCAATTCTTTTGGAGTGACCCTCGTACATGTACAGACAAACAAATGATTACAAATTTTTCTTTCAAAAATTCATTCTTGATCACACTACGTATGCTTCAAGAACAAAGGTGACCGGTTTCGGTCATACCACATGACCATCATCAGACCTGTAATTTACAGGTTACAGATCTGATGATGCTCATGTGATATGACCGAAACCGGTCATCTATGTTCTTGAAGTATATGTGGTGTGATCAAGACTGAATTTTTGAAAGAAAAACTTTTAATATTTTTGATCACTGCTCCAAAAATGTTTGTTAAAATTGTTCAAATGATTACAATTTCAGAAAAATTCGATGATTTACTAAAGAGAAAGAGCTTCACAGATTGAGCAAGTCAGTAACGCACCTCTGACCCTTATACAAGCAGTTATTCGACTTGGCATTGAATGATAGAGTCGTTGGATATTCTCCTCAGGGATATCGTACCATATTCTTGCAGTCGGCGAGTTAGATCGCCAAAATCCAGAGCTGGTTGAAGGGTTTGCCCATAATATGCTCCAAACGCTCTGAATAGGGGCTCCGGCGATCTTGCTGGCCAAGGCAGGGTCTGGCAAGCACGAAGACAAGCAGTAGAAACTCTCTCGGCATGCAGGCGGGCATTATCTTGCTGAAGAGTAAGCCCGGGATGGCTTGTCATGAAGGGCAACAAAACGGGGCGCAGAATATCATCTACGTACCGCTGTGCCGTAAGGGCGCCGCAGATGACATCCAAAGGGGTCCTGCTGTGAAAATACACTCCTGGAAATGGAAAAAAGAACACATTGACACCGGTGTGTCAGACCCACCATACTTGCTCCGGACACTGCGAGAGGGCTGTACAAGCAATTATCACACGCACGGCACAGCGGACACACCAGAAACCGCGGTGTTGGCCGTCGAATGGCGATAGCTGCGCAGCATTTGTGCACCGCCGCCGTCAGTGTCAGCCAGTTTGCCGTGGCATACGGAGCTCCATCGCAGTCTTTAACACTGGTAGCATGCCGCGACAGCGTGGACGTGAACCGTATGTGCAGTTGACGGACTTTGAGCGAGGGTGTATAGTGAGCATGCGGGAGGCCGGGTGGACGTACCGCCGAATTGCTCAACACGTGGGCGTGAGGTCTCCACAGTACATCGATGTTGTCGCCAGTGGTCGGCGGAAGGTGCACGTGCCCGTCGACCTGGGACCGGACCGCAGCGACGCACGGATGCACGCCAAGACCGTAGGATCCTACGCAGTGCCGTAGGGGACCGCACCGCCACTTCCCAGCAAATTAGGGACACTGTTGCTCCTGGGGTATCGGTGAGGACCATTCGCAACCGTCTCCATGAAGCTGGGTTACGGTCCCGCACACCGTTAGGCCGTCTTCCACTCACGCCCCAACATCGTGCAGCCCGCCTCCAGTGGTGTCGCGACAGGCGTGAATGGAGGGACGAATGGAGACGTGTCGTCTTCAGCGATGAGAGTCGCTTCTGCCTTGGTGCCAATGATGGTCGTATGCGTGTTTGGCGCCGTGCAGGTGAGCGCCACAATCAGGACTGCATACGACCGAGGCCCACAGGGCCAACACCCGGCATCATGGTGTGGGGAGCGATCTCCTACACTGGCCGTACACCACTGGTGATCGTCGAGGGGACACTGAATAGTGCACGGTACATCCAAACCGTCATCGAACCCATCGTTCTACCATTCCTAGACCGGCAAGGGAACTTGCTGTTCCAACAGGACAATACACGTCCGCATGTATCCCGTGCCATCCAACATGCTCTAGAAGGTGTAAGTCAACTACCCTGGCCAGCAAGATCTCCGGATCTGTCCCCCATTGAGCATGTTTGGGACTGGATGAAGCGTCGTCTCACGCGGTCTGCACGTCCAGCACGAAAGCTGGTCCAACTGAGGCGCCAGGTGGAAATGGCATGGCAAGCCGTTCCACAGGACTACATCCAGCATCTCTACGATCGTCTCCATGGGAAAATAGCAGCCTGCATTGCTGCGAAAGGTGGATATACACTGTACTAGTGCCGACATTGTGCATGCTCTGTTGCTTGTGTCTATGTGCCTGTGGTTCTGTCAGTGTGATCATGTGATGTATCTGACCCCAGGAATGTGTCAATAAAGTTTCCCCTTCCTGGGACAATGAATTGACGGTGTTCTTATTTCAATTTCCAGGAGTGTACATGGCACCTCAGACCACCGCTCCTGGCTGTCGGTCTGTATGGCGAGCGACACCAATGATATCTGTACAGATACCAGCTTCATACAATCAGGTTGGTATCTCACGGCTGTCCTTGGCCTGGAATCTCGTTGACTGGAGTAGAATTGTTTCCAGTGACTAGTCGCGCATCGAGCCGAGCACCGATGATCAGCCTCCCATTTGAATAATTTCTTCGTGGTGAGTCTTTTTTTGTCTTGAAGCGTATAAAAAAGATTCTGTGCCTGTACCATATAAAGTGGAATTGGCCGATATTAAAATCGATGTTCTAATGGATCAACTGACTGAACTATTTCAGCAGCGTTATGTACACGAGTGTTACGTTATGGACCTGGGCATAAAGCAACATTTTTATCGAAATGGTGATGTGTGAATATCGAACACCAAACCACACCTTCGATGTGTAAGAAGACTTCTAAGGAAACAGTAATGTTACTGTGTGTAGCGATAACACTATTTAACATGGTGTATGACCAACATTTACATGATGTCAGGGGTCAAAAGGGACGGGTGCTATCTCAAGGTACATAATTTACGATTTAGCTGTTTATCAACTATTCGCTGTCTCATTTTTATCATATGTTAATGATTTTTTTCTTCGCCATGTAGAATGGTTAGAATGGCTTTAAGCACTATGGGGCTTAACATCTGAGGTCATCAGTCCCGGCATGTAGAAATTTTTGAGAGAAACTTCAGCCATTTCACTGTAAATTGTTTGTCACAACTGTTTATCACAGACGGGAGACATGGAATGTAACATTTCAACATGTACTTAGAAATGGCAATAATACCAAAAAATGATTGAGTGAAATAACAAATTTACGGTCAAATGGCGGAAATTTCTTTTATCATGTTATTTCTCCGTCTGTATCTATACAGTTTGTCCCAGGAGGAATGTTCAATATTTAGGGATATGACATGAAGGATTATTCGAAGCAAAACAGTCTAGTAAATATAGGATCTAAAATACGTACCTCAAGAGCGATGAGTATTTCTTCATCTTGGATACCGTGGAACAGATATACTACAAACTCTGTGCTTTCCATATTTTGAGAGGTGATAGTGTAGACTAAAACAAGAAAAAATTTAATAGACATCGGCTCTAAAGTGCATACCTTAAGAGCTATCAGCACTTTATCATCTTCGCTGCAATGAAACACGTCTCTCATACCAAACACGTGCTCATAGCTCTTGACGTATGCACATATACGAGACAATTTTTTCTTGTTTTGGTCTATACTACCTGCTCACAAAATATGGAAAGCAAAGACCTTGCAGTAAAAGGAAAAAAAATACTTCACATTATCTAAAACAAAGGAGTGCTTGTAGCTCTTGAGGTATGATTTTACAGCCCTAGTTTCGTAGACTTTTTTGCTTCGAATGATCGTTCCTGTCATATCCTTGAATATTGAACACTCCTGCAACACACTGTATTCTGCGAACTGTAGTGATGGAAATTTTTAGTTCACCTGGACTTTCCTCCCGTTTCCATTCGTTGACTGAGCACAGGAAAGACCATTGTTTACCGTCTCTATGACGCCTATTGTTGGTCTCGTATATTAACCGATCTCATCGAGACGATACGCAGAAGCCTGAAGAATGTTGGTAATTTTCGCCGTAATATTCAAATGTTCAAATGTGTGTGAAATCTTATGGGACTTAACTGCTAAGGTCATCAGTCCCAAAGCTTACGCACTACTTAACCTAAATTATCCTAAGGACAAACTCACACACCCATGCCCGAGGAAGGACTCGAACCTCCGCCGGGATCAGCAGAACAGTCCATGACTGCAGAGCCTAGACAGCTCGGCTAATCCTGCGCGGAGTAATATTCGATTCTTCGAATTTTGTAAGCAGATTTTCGCGAGATGTACGGCATCTTTCTTTGGGAGGCTGCAATTTAATACTTTTGATCGCGTTTGTTATACTCCTTCGCTCGTGAAACAAACCTTTTTACCATTTGCACAGCCCTTCTTTGTATATCGCCAATGTCTATAGCTATTCCAACCTCTTATGGCTCCCACACACTAGGGCAATATTTCAATTTCTGCCGTAAATTGTTTTGTAGGATCTCTCTTTGGAAGAGAAACTACAGTTTCGAATAGTCAACCAGTGAATCGAAGGTTACCATTTGCTGTAGCTACGAATCAGCGGATGCGGTCGTTCCACTTAATATCGCTGAGCATTGTTACTTCAGGTACTATATTTGTGTAACGACGTTGATTCTAGTTGTGACTCAACAACTGTGCAATAGAAGGTTGCATTTCTGCGTTTCATAGAGTGCAAAGGTTTAAAATTTTTTTAACTGAGATCTAATTGATGAAATGCTCTCGGGTTTCCAGTCAGGGGGCAGTGTTAAAATACCGCAGCGTTTCGACGAATGTCGTCCTCATCAGTCTCTGGTGACATGTCGAGATATGCGGGTTACGTAACATTTATGCAGGCAGTGTGTCCCCTTCCACCTGATTACTGTCAGTCGAGTATTGTCCAGCCGCGGGGACTGCGGGTGAGCAGTTCGCATCTCTGTGTGGGCATTATCTCGACACTTCGCCAGAAAATGATGAGTGTGGTATTCGTCGAAACGTCGAGGTATTTTTAACACCGCCACCTGGCTGCGAACCGGAGAGCTTTTCATAAAGAGCACGCGCCGGGAGAGCCTATCGCATTCCCAGATGAGATCTAAATGAGGGACTGATTACAAAAATAGTCCAAAAAAGGACTATTTGAACTAATACCCCTTGCTCTTCTGTCACCACACCTATTTTATAGCGGAATTTGTTTCGTCGACAAAAGCCCCACAGATCCAAAGAAATATCCATTTGAAAATCTTGGTCTTCACAAAAAAGGCTATTCCCTTGTTTCTACGAATGTCGTGCAAGTCCAGGATTTGTAGATCTCATATTCTCACGTTGCTGCAATTGTTACTAAGCAGCATATTCAGAGGAAGCGTTCGAATGGTTTAAATGGCCCTAAGCACTATGGGACTTAACAGAGGAAGCGTCCAAGAATTGCAGACGAAGAAGGAATCATGCAGCTGAACTTTCCTGCAAGTTGAGAATTGAAGGTAGGGATATTCCAATTTGTTAAGTAGCATTCCTCAGCTTTCATGGAATACCTAACACAGACTGTAAAGAATCCAGAGCAGTATTGTAATGCATGGGCAGTCTCCAAAAGACAAATGAGGTTCCCACGAAAAACAGACCAAAAAAGATACCGGAGATGATTGATCAGGTGATTGAATCTTATTTAATGTGCGTTAAAGCAAGAAGTTCATACTTCTCTCGGCGTTATAACCCAAATCGGAAATACTTCCTAGAAGACTTAACCATAAGTTACATGTATCTTTAATTTTTATACAAGTATTATATCACTCTTCCATATAAAATCTACTGATCAGTGTTTAAAACTTTTACTAGTTTGGTTTCAGACCACTTTTCTGCTTCCACTCACTATTTTCTTTTATTCACACTTTACACGACGCGTTTAGGTAAATGATTGCCATTTTCAAGTGTGTTTTCTCTTTGTACTATGCCATTTTCACATAATGTTTTCGATATATGAGGTTTTGTTTTGTTGACTTTACTGCAACGTATAAAAAAGTGCAATTTTTAAGTAGCTATCGATTTTTATGTGTGGTTATTGGCGAAATATCGAAGAGTTTTCTTATGGCCCATTTGTGCAGAGTCTGGTACATGTTAAACTGCTCACACAACTTTCAGCGCACGTTATACATCGAGAATAACTTACATAAACAAACAGTTACAAAGGTGTTTTCAGATATAGCTGACAGAGATAATGTTACAAGACTTCCACAGAGTATCTAAAAACAAACCCATTGTCTTCATAGTCACAGGGTGTCAAAAAAATCATTTATAAAGGGCAACAGAAGATTAAAATTTAAAGTACGTTTGGAACATCCCATATCTGACACATGTACAGTATGTAACTCACTGAATAGAAAAATAAAAGCTGAGGAAAGAGAGTTTGCGAAGAGTCAATGAGTAGCGTAAAAGACGTTACACTTGGAATGGTCTCTGACTTTGTAAGCATGAAACCTAACTACACTCCTGGAAATGGAAAAAAGAACACATTGACACCGGTGTGTCAGACCCACCATACTTGCTCCGGACACTGCGAGAGGGCTGTACAAGCAATGATCACACGCACGGCACAGCGGACACACCAGGAACCGCGGTGTTGGGAGTCGAATGGCGATAGCTGCGCAGCATTTGTGCACCGCCGCCGTCAGTGTCAGCCAGTTTGCCGTGGCATACAGAGCTCCATCGCAGTCTTTAACACTGGTAGCATGCCGCGACAGCGTGGACGTGAACCGTATGTGCAGTTGACGGACTTTGAGCGAGGGCGTATAGTGGGCATGCGGGAGGCCGGGTGGACGTACCGCCGAATTGCTCAACACGTGGGGCGTGAGGTCTCCTCAGTACATCGTCGATGTTGTCGCCAGTGGTCGGCGGAAGGTGCACGTGCCCGTCGACCTGGGACCGGACCGCAGCGACGCACGGATGCACGCCAAGACCGTAGGATTCTACGCAGTGCCGTAGGGGACCGCACCGCCACTTCCCAGCAAATTAGGGACACTGTTGCTCCTGGGGTATCGGCGAGGACCATTCGCAACCGTCTCCATGAAGCTGGGCTACGGTCCCGCACACCGTTAGGCCGTCTTCCGCTCACGCCCCAACATCGTGCAGCCCGCCTCCAGTGGTGTCGCGACAGGCGTGAATGGAGGGACGAATAGAGACGTGTCGTCTTCAGCGATGAGAGTCGCTTCTGCCTTGGTGCCAACGATGGTCGTATGCGTGTTTGGCGCCGTGCAGGTGAGCGCCACAATCAGGACTGCATGCGACCGAGGCACACAGGGCCAACACCCGGCATCATGGTGTGGGGAGCGATCTCCTACACTGGCCGTACACCACTGGTGATCGTCGAGGGGACACTGAATAGTGCACGGTACATCCAAACCGTCATCGAACCCATCGTTCTACCATTCCTAGACCGGCAAGGGAACTTGCTGTTCCAACAGGACAATGCACGTCCGCATGTATCCCGTGCCACCCAACGTGCTCTAGAAGGTGTAAGTCAACTACCCTGGCCAGCAAGATCTCCGGATCTGTCCCCCATTGAGCATGTTTGGGACTGGATGAAGCGTCGTCTCACGCGGTCTGCACGTCCAGCACGAACGCTGGTCCAACTGAGGCGCCAGGTGGAAATGGCATGGCAAGCCGTTCCACAGGACTACATCCAGCATCTCTACGATCGTCTCCATGGGAGAATAGCAGCCTGCATTGCTGCGAAAGGTGGATATACACTGTACTAGTGCCGACATTGTGCATGCTCTGTTGCCTGTGTCTATGTGCCTGTAGTTCTGTCAGTGTGATCATGTGATGTATCTGACCCCAGGAATGTGTCAATAAAGTTTCCCCTTCCTGGGACAATGAATTCACGGTGTTCTTATTTCAATTTCCAGGAGTGTATATTCTAAATTTAAAAAAAAGGACTCATTAACGGTACTACATTTTATTACACGCAAAACTTGCTCCTACTGCACTTGCAGTCAAATGCCATTTATTATGCACGTCAATTATGGTACAATGTTTTTGGGAATTACTTTCTGGCAGATGACTCAGTTTAAGTTTATCCGTCTTGAACATGAACGAAGAAAAGGTCCTAATGGAGCTACATCCGTGATTTATAACGACATAAACAACATTCTATTAGAGAATGGAAGAAATGAGCTTGTTCTGCTTAGTATTGGGTGTCCGCGGAAGACCAAAATACAGTTACGGTTCAATTATTTTACAGTCAAGTGCAGATCTTGAAGATCTACAAGAGGGTCACATATTTGTTTCCAGTGCGACGGCACAGCTATTTAGCAAATGATCAAGACTTCTCATTGACAGGACATGAGAAGCAGAAGACAAAGACTGCAGATACTCCTAAAACTTAGTCAGGAAAACTGTTGAAACCCATACATCACCCTCATACATTGTAGCTGAAAATAATGCGACGTGATGATTAATAGACATCAAACGTGCTACTGAGTCATTCTGTTTGAAAACGCCCAAACCTCCACTGAAACTGCAGCAGGTACGAATGACTCGCAATGATGTGTTTTATGGCGAAGCTCTTACTTTGACGTGAGGGATGGACACATAATTGTTAAGAGAAGTCCTACTACAGAATAAATGATACTAATTTCGTTCTACATCAGCTGTACAACAAGAGCGCAGGTATTCAGCCAGCTAAAGACAGAGGGAGATCCACTCATTTCCTGGAAGAAGAAAACAAAGCTTTCTACAAGGATCTGCTTCATGGTACCCCAGATGAAAATTGTAATGAAGAGGAGGAGACTGAGTTGATATTGTTTATGATGATAATGGTAACAGTGATGGGTGCGAGGATGAATAACATCTACGAGGGTCATTCAGTAATTAAAGAGACAAATTGGTCTGGAGAAAAAGAGCGTTTGTTTCTACAAAACAATGCTTTTTCTACTTTTCAACATAATCTCCTTGAACACTTATGCACTTGTTCCAACGGGCTACGAGCTTTTTTATTCCGGCTGCAAAGAACTCTTTATCTTGATGTTTGAACCAATTTTCCACACATTTTTTCACGTCCTCGTTGTCCTGGAACCTCTTTCCACGTAATGCCTCCTTCAGTGCACCAAACAAATGGAACTCACTACGTGCTAAATCAGGACTGTAAGGGGGATGAGGCAATACTCTACAACCAATTTGTCGATGGTTTCACGGGTTAGTGGAGCAACATGAGGACGTGCATTGTCTTGCTGGGGAATCACACCTCTCCTCCGAGATCCACGACATCTCTCTCTCATGGCTCGCTTCACCTTGTTTAAAAGCAAATCCGAGTAGTATTGGCTGATCATCCTACTCCGCAATTCGAGATAATCAGAAAAAACTGGACCTTCAGCATTCCGAAACACCACCAACATCACTTTTCCTGCTGCTGCTTGGGTTTTGAATTTTTTCTTGACAGGTGAGACGTTGTGCTTCCACTTCATGCTTTGTCTATTTGATTCTGGGTCTTAATAGTGAACCCAAGTTTTATCACAAGTCAAAATTTTGTTGAGGAAATGCTCACCTTTTCTTTCATAACGTTCCTTTAGCTCTGTGCACAATCTCAACCTTGTTCCCTTGTATAGTCGCATCAACTCCTTTGGGACCCATTTTGTACATGTTTCGCCGTACTTCAGCTTGTTACAGGTAATGATATGAACTGTACCAGTACTAACCTGAACCTTATCAACTATCATTTCCACAGTCACACGGCGGGCGGCACGAGTAATGTCATTAATTCGACTTTCAAGTGAGGGAGTTGAAACTGCAACTGGTCGGCCAGTCACTGGGTCGCGACCATTTTTGAACTGCTCCACCCACTTGTAAAAATTTGCACGATTCATACAACCTTCATCATAAAATTTAGACGTTCTACGGTATATATTCACTAGTTTCTCGCCTTCAGCAAGTAGAAAGCTAATAACAGAACGTTGTTCAACTAATGCGTACGTCTCAAGCGGACTCGCCATCTTCAAACGTATTTTTGAGGTTGTAAACAAAACAATGTTGATACATCAGCTGATCAGGGCTCATCCCAGTGATGCCAACTTAAAGCTGTAAAAGTACCGAAGTTGGCCTACTAACAGTTTTTCCCCAGACCAATTTGTGTCTTTAATTATTAAATGACACTCGTCATAATGGGAACAATAGGAATAACAGGAATTCTATTTTCAGTTTGTTGTAAAGAAAACGGTATTGTCTTGCGTTCATTGTAACGTATTCCCAGACAGCATAAATTAAACCAGTGAACAATATTAGAGCTTTTCTCTTAATTTTTTTACGAAGACCGGTCAAATCCAAAGGGAAAAAATGCTCTCTAGGAATTAACTACAGACTGTGTATTTAACAACGAACATTATTGAAAAGGATGCTTCTATTTGTTATGCTATGAATATCGTTTGGACTATTTTCGTGGTTCAGTTTAAAAGGGGGAAAGTTTTCTTTTTTTTTTATTCCTGAAAAGTGACAATTTTTAACTTGTCCAGCTTTTGCAATAAACCTCTCAACTGCTGGACTTTAAACCATTCAAACTGTGTCTTACTGTAAATTACTTATTTGCTGCATTTCATAAGCAATATATGTAATCACTGACGTCTTATATTCTTTTTTGATGACATCGAACGACGAACCCAATGTCGCAGACCGCCTCACATCAATGATTTGTTGTAATTCTTATTTCGATAATTACTGAGAAATATGACAGTCGTGAGTGCTTCACAGCGTTCTCTTATACACATCCTGTCAGCTTGATAAAATATCCCACTAGAAAATACACTGATGAGCCAAAACATTATAACCATTGTCCATCGCGAGGCTGCATGCCGCCTGATTGTGTCACGGCCACGTGACACTGTGAGAAAAATGCACGGCCCAGTCACATTAATGTGACCTCCTGCCAAAAGCGTTCCGCAAGGTAGTGTCATGGGCCCTCTGCTGTTCCTGATTTACATAAATGATCTAGGTGATAATCTGAGCAGCCCCCTTCGACTGTTGCAGATGACGCTGTAATTTACCGTCTAGTAAATCATGACGATCAATTCCAATTACAGAATGATCTAGACAGAATTTCTGTATGGTGCGAAAAGTGGCAATTGGCACTAAACAAAGAAAAGTGCGAGGTCATCGACATGCTTACTAAAAGAAATCCGATAAATTTTGGATATACGATAAATCGCACAAATCTAAGGGCTGTCAATTCGACTAAATACATAGGAATTACAATTACGACAAACTTAAATTGGAAAGATAACATAGATAATATTGTGGGGAAGGCGAAACAAAGACTGGGCTTTGTTGGCAGAACACTTAGAAGATGCGACAAACCCACTAAAGAGAGAGCCTACATTACACTTTTCCGTTATCGGCTGGAATATTGCTGCGCGGTATGGGATCCTTACCAGGTAGGATTGACGAAGGACATCGAAAAAGTGCAAAGAAGGGCATCCCGTTTCGTGTTATCGCGCAATAGGGGTGAGATGTGTCACTGATATGATACGCGAGTTGGGGCGGCAGCCACTGCAACAAAGGCGATTTTCTTTGAGGCGAGGTCTATTTACGAAATTTCAATAACCAACTTTCTCTTCCGAATGCGAAAATATTTTGTTGACACCCACCTACGTAGGGAGAAATGATCATCATAATAAAATAAGAGAAATCAGAGCTCGAACGGAAAGATTTAGGCGCTCCTTTTTTCCACGCGCCATTCGAGAGTGGAATGGTAGAGAAGTAGTATGAAAATGGTTCGATGAACTCTCTGCCAGGCACTTAAGCGTGAATTGCAGAGCAACCATGTAGATGTAGATGTTGATGTATTACCAATTACGAGTGCAGTGCGGCACGGCATCTTACAGATTGGAACGCATATCAATCGAAAACTGTCGCGTGGTCGGATGAACCACGCTTCTTATTTCCCCAGCTCGATTGTCGTGTCCTGATAGGCCGTCATCCAGGCGAAAGACTTCTCGAAGCAAGGACGTACGGCGGTTATCGCTGAAACAACCGATTTTCGTTTATATCCACCTGACTAGAAACTGCTCAAAATAACCGGTTTCTGAAATAACCGATTTTAGGTTTTTCATTACAGTTATTTTCTGTAACAAAAGAAGAAATCGAACAAAGACTGAAAATATCTGACAACATATGCTTTCTGCTCAGACAAGCATTGTATGATGCAGTACGCATCGGTCACACAAAAATCTGCTGTGCCGTACGAGTGAGCGGTATTTACGGTTACTCACTTCCTGCGCGAAAAGCATATGTTGGTGTATTACTATCGCGCTTAGCCTGCGCGCATACCTAATCGTTTGATACACTTGTTCAAGTGTGTATGACCAAACTCTGCACGTCCCCTGGTGGCGCATAATAGTTGTAACATGGTCTTTGTAATGTAATCCTGTGTAATGATATAAAATCAACATTTTATATAAATACTTTTGCCTACGATTATTGTTTGTACGATCAATGCAGAAATAAGTTTTGACTTTGAATATGGCCATCGGGCCATGAATCATGATTGTGTCGTGTGATGGCTCAGTATGGTGCTGTGTAATGTTTATTTAATGCTTTACTGTGGGTTTGATATCAAAGGTTACGCTAATAATATAATTTGTAAAGCTGTAACTGTTTTATGTCTTTCTCCTCATTTTATTTTAGACAGCATGTGTCTTATGCAATGAAGAACAACATACACTCCTGGAAATGGAAAAAAGAACACATTGACACCGGTGTGTCAGACCCACCATACTTGCTCCGGACACTGCGAGAGGGCTGTACAAGCAATGATCACACGCACGGCACAGCGGACACACCAGGTACCGCGGTGTTGGCCGTCGAATGGCGCTAGCTGCGCAGCATTTGTGCACCGCCGCCGTCACTGTCAGCCAGTTTGCCTTGGCATACGGAGCTCCATCGCAGTCTTTAACACTGGTAGCATGCCGCGACAGCGTGGACGTGAACCGTATGTGCAGTTGACGGACTTTGAGCGAGGGCGTATAGTGGGCATGCGGGAGGCCGGGTGGACGTACCACCGAATTGCTCAACACGTGGGGCGTGAGGTCTCCACAGTACATCGATGTTGTCGCCAGTGGTCGGCGGAAGGTGCACGTGCCCGTCGACCTGGGACCGGACAGCAGCGACGCACGGATGCACGCCAAGACCGTAGGATCCTACGCAGTGCCGTAGGGGACCGCACCGCCACTTCCCAGCAAATTAGGGACACTGTTGCTCCTGGGGTATCGGCGAGGACCATTCGCAACCGTCTCCATGAAGCTGGGCTACGGTCCCGCACACCGTTAGGCCGTCTTCCGCTCACGCGCCAACATCGTGCAGCCCGCCTCCAGTGGTGTCGCGACAGGCGTGAATGGAGGGACGAATGGAGACGTGTCGTCTTCAGCGATGAGAGTCGCTTCTGCCTTGGTGCCAATGATGGTCGTATGCGTGTTTGGCGCCGTGCAGGTGAGCGCCACAACCAGGACTGCATACGACCGAGGCACACAGGGCCAACACCCGGCATCATGGTGTGGGGAGCGATCTCCTACACTGGCCGTACACCACTGGTGATCGTCGAGGGGACACTGAATAGTGCACGGTACATCCAAACCGTCATCGAACCCATCGTTCTACCATTCCTAGACCGGCAAGGGAACTTGCTGTTCCAACAGGACAATGCACGTCCGCATGTATCCCGTGCCACCCAACGTGCTCTAGAAGGTGTAAGTCAACTACCCTGGCCAGCAAGATCTCCGGATCTGTCCCCCATTGAGCATGTTTGGGACTGAATGAAGCGTCGTCTCACGCGGTCTGCACGTCCAGCACGAACGCTGGTCCAACTGAGGCGCCAGGTGGAAATGGCATGGCAAGCCGTTCCACAGGACTACATCCAGCATCTCTACGATCGTCTCCATGGGAGAATAGCAGCCTGCATTGCTGCGAAAGGTGGATATACACTGTACTAGTGCCGACATTGTGCATGCTCTGTTGCCTGTGTCTATGTGCCTGTGGTTCTGTCAGTGTGATCATGTGATGTATCTGACCCCAGGAATGTGTCAATAAAGTTTCCCCTTCCTGGGACAATGAATTCACGGTGTTCTTATTTCAATTTCCAGGAGTGTATTTTGGGTTTTAGCATTGACTTCCTGTATGCAAGGTAGTAATGCTTGATACCTTACCCTGCTACACAAATACAGGGCTCAACACACGAGGGTGCGCTATTTCGTCGCCTGCTGGCTTTGTATGTTCCATTTGGACGCTGCGTTATATTCGAGAAAAAATTAACATTTCCTGTAAAGCCAAAGTGATATTTTCATTTGGATGCCACATTACTTTGTAAAAGAAAATTGTCAACATTTTCTATACCGTAAATTTGATACTTACTTGCTTTTGAAATGTTATCAATAAAAAAGACAATGGTTGGGGCAGCACCCCAGAAAATAACAGGCAGCCACACTAGCAAGCGCGTATGTATAACGGCAGCACCTACAGAGGTGTCCTGTTGACTACTATAGGTAATACTTGTCAGTTTGGTTGTGTCAGTCGGCATCAGCGGACGTGTACGCTAAGATCAGTGAGAATACTTGGTTGCCCAACGTATACTTTTTTGTGCCTTTTGGCACCATATTGCATGAATAACTACGTTTAATAGCAAGACATGTCTATGACCATATGTATACGTACAATATGGACACACGTACTGTTTGTGTATGCCATGTACTTGGTCATGTTTTGACGTGTGATTTGAAAACGTGTGTAGCAGCACGAAACATGAATTTTGTATCAATGCAACTGAGATGGACGAAATAAAAAAAAGAAACTATCCAATTTCCTCAATACCTTGTATCTCTGGAAAACCACCGACTCTTGTCGACTCGGTGTCTCGTGCATCGTTGCTGCATTGCGTTTGAAATTTGGACCAAGACCGTTGAGCATGTGGTCACAAAGTTTTGGCTCATCAGTGTATTGTGTACAAACGAGTAAAACAGTACTTACCGAGAGTGAGACTCTTCAGAGTACGAGTCGCCGGGTCGTACTTGTGCACTCGATTTGACCCGACGTCGACGAAGTACAAGACTTTCTTGTCTGCGTCCCAGTATGGCCCCTCTCCTAACTTTGAGGGTTCGGTAATCTTCTCCACTGTCACCGGTGGCATTGTACCCTGGCTGGAAAGTGAGAAAATACTGCTTAATCAACGCGAAAGGGGCTCCGTCAATGAAATGCAAAATTGGATCAACTTGAAATAAGAACAAAAAGACATATTTTTTAATACTGAAACTGACGTGAGTCTTAAGTGGATTTTCGGCACTGTGAGGTAGTGCTCTAGGCTCTATAACTGTCCTCCATGTAGCGCTTGCTGGCCAATCTAAATCACATGTTATAATTACATCACGCTGATTAACAATGAAAATTTCCAGATGCGAGAATAATACCTAAAAGGTACGATCACACAGGCAGACACAGTATAGCCGTGAAATGGAGGAAAGTGAACTGCAATGAAAATTAATGTTGATCTCCCGCTTTTTAATTACTTTTCATTTACTTAACTTGATCTGATTTGAGCCATCAGGCCACCTCTTACATTGGGCAGGGCTTCACACATATATTACCTTTATTTACATCGCAATTATCTAAAACATAACAATTTCATGGTGATAAATACAATGGGCATCAGTATGTAGTACAATACATTTTCTCTCAGACACTTTAGTTTGAAAAATGCAAAATTTGTTGTAGGACTTCGTGGAATATGGTTTCATGAAGTTCCGATAAGTGGCGACCCTGTGAATGGACTTAAAAACGGCATCTGTAATGGAGGTGCATTCCAAGCAGAAAGCTGTAATTGAGTTTCTTTTGGCGGAAAACCAGAGCGCCACAGGTATTCATAGGTACTTGCAGAAAGTCTACGGAGACCTGGCAGTGAACAAAATCACGGTCAGTCGTTGGGCGAGGTGTGTGTGGTCATCGCGACAAGGTCGCGCAGTATATCGATCGGCCGCACACAGCTGTGACTCCTGCAATGTTGGAACGTGCAGACTCACTCATCCGAGGTGATCGACGGATCACAATCAAATACCCACCACTTGGGGTAGTGAAAGGTGTGTGCTTTCTGGGTTCCTCGCCGCCTAACAGGAGACGAAAAAGAGCGACGAAGGACCATCTGTGTGGAGTTACTCGCGCGTTACGAGGCTGGTCGTGACAATTTTTTGTCGAACATCATCGCAGGCGATGAAAGAAGGGTTCATCACTTCGAACCGGAAACAAAACGGCAATCCGTAGAGGTACCAACCCACGTCTCTTCCGATAAAAAAGTTCAGCGCCGCACTTTTAGCTGGTAAAGCCATGGCAACGGTCTTCTGGAACTCTGAAGGCTGTATTCTGTTCGATGTCCTCCCTCATGATGCAAGTGGATCGTGATACCCTCAGGAAACTGAAGAAACGACTTGACAGTGTCCGTCGGGACAAAAATGCCAACTAACCTCTCCTCCTCCATGACAACACAAGGGCTCACACCTGAGGGTAGGGGAGGGTAGTTTTTGGGGAGGAGACCAGACAGCGAGGTCATCGGTCTCATTGGATTAGGAAAGGAAGTCGGCCGTGCCCTTTCGGAGGCACCATCCCAGCATTTGCTTGAAGCGATTTAGGGAAATCACGGAAAACCTAGATCAGGATGGTCGGACGCGGGATTGAACCGTCATCCTCCCGAATGCGAGTCCAGTGTGCTAGCCACTGCGTCACCTGAGTGGAGCTCACAAGACTTTATTGGATTGTTCATCCACCCTACAGCCCAGATCTCTGACTTCCATCTGTTTGGTCCAACGAAGAATGCACTCCATGGGAAGCAGCATATTGATGATGGGGAAGCGAAAAATATACATTTTTGTCCAAAAACGTGGGGAATAGTATGATGTACTGGATTCCTGAATAAACCAGTTTACTTTCAGAAAAAATGTGTTGCATTACTTATTGAATGCCCCTCGTAGTGTTAAAATGATTTAACTGTCTGTGCTGACGACGCGAGTAACTAATACTATGTGCTAAATAATAATGGCATAATGAAAATATTGTTCGTGACTGATATGAAAAGGATTTAAAGGTGCAAAAATAGATGTTTTCTAATATAGCGAGTTCTGGAAATTTGAGTAAACTGCACCACTGTGAATATTGTGAAAAGAGGAAGATCCGACTGGAAAGAAGGATATGCTCAGCAACGAGTGCTGTCAGGGACAATTCTAATCATTTATGTTGCCTTAGTAGATACGTCATTAACTGTATTCTGAACCTGGGGATGTCATTTAGTTCTCTAAATAATGCAGGAGGTTATTTCACAGTCAGTTTCCTCCAACAGAGGAGGACATCGTGAAAGTGGCTGAACGACGGAAAGGATTTTTCTCTGACAGGAACAGCTGTTTGTGCCATGTTGTGCAGACAAGAGCGTTGAGGTCGAGGAGGGATATGTTAGACAGTGTTCGTTGATAACACAGTAGAGAAGATATAGGGTATGAAAACTCTGTGCTGTGGTTTGCATTCCACAAGGAAGAAAAAAGAAGAAAATGAGAAAATCCCGCAAGGAAGGAGAAACAATAAAACGAGAAATTTTGCTTTGTGGATGATTTATACTTTAAGCTACTCAGCTGCTTCCGGAACTTCAGCTTGTAAACTGATGTTGGGTACATCGTTTCCCAGGAATCGCCGAGACACTATTTTGAACATTTTGCAAAAACGATTGGTCTGGGAACTGGTAAGACCAATACCAACGTAAGAGACTGTATACCGGTCACAGCCAAAGCATCCTTCAGCTTTTGATTAGTGGTGATTCACGCAGAAGTTTGATGTGCAAGGTGTTATAATTAAACTTTCGCTACATGAGCCAGTGTAGACAGAAATCTATTTACCACATGGGTAGCCAACTGTATATCAATTATGTTTGGACTGTGCACTGCAGGATTTGCCTTGTTAATAGTGTTAGTGTCATGACTTGCTGGTAGGCGACGCTGGAGAGCGTTATATACAATGTCATTTAGGCCACAGATAATATGCGAACTGTGGCTGTACTAATATCAGACTTTAATGCTGGGCAGAGTACAAGTGTGTCTGAACACACAGTGCACCGAACACTCCTAACGATGGGACTCTGCAGGCGATGACCCATGCATGTGCCGATGTTAACACCACGAAATCGGCAACTATGAAATGGCCGCGTAACCATCGGTACTAGCCGTTGTCGCTGTGGCGAAGCGTTGCATGGTCTGATTACTCTCGATACCTTCATCATGCCGTTATAGTTCCAGGGAAACGACTCCTTGACACCTGTACTGCGGGGTGGAGACAAGCTGGCGACGATTCCATTATGTTCTGGGGAACATTTACGTGGGCAACCATGGGTCCAGCGGAGCTCGTGCAAGGCACCATCACAGCCGAGGAGTATCGTACACTGGTTGCAGACCACGTACACCCCTTCATGACGATCATGTTCCAGATGGCAATGTCACTTTTCTACAAGATAATGCGCCAAGTCACAAGGCCAGCATTGTGATGGAGTGGTTCAAGGAACACAGTTGCGATGTGCTGCCCCCCCTCCCCCCCCCCCAACTTGCCAGGTCTGAACCCCATCGAACATATCTGGGATGTGATTTAACGCCTCGTCAGAGCTCATAGCCACCCTCCCCGGAATTTGCGGGAGTTGGGTGACTTGCGTGCTTGCAGATGTGGTGCCAACTTCCTCTAGCGCCCTACTGAGGCCTCGTTGCTTCCACGCCACGACGCATCGCCACTGTTATCTGTTAGAAAGGTGGACATACTGGCTGTTAGTTAGGTGGCCATAATGTTTTGGCTGATCAGTGTACGTCTTGAAGAGGAAATTGCCTACCTCAGAGTTAAGATCCGAAAGTAGGCTCACCCCGCTGTCCTTGGCGGAATGAGCGGAGCCTCCAACACCACGTCACTAGAGGCACTTTTTTGCGTTGTGATGGGGACCTGCCCTATACACATAACAATACGTTATAGAGTTGCACTTTACTGGCTTAAGAGGGACAGGCTCGGTAAAGTCAACGAAATTACGGGAACCAACATTACGAATAAAACGCAAATGAAACAATGGCGGATTCAAACATGGCAGAGAGAGTGGGATGCATCCGACAAGGGTCGCCGAGTACACTCTTTCTTTCCTGATGTACACGAAAGACTACAACTGAAATATGTCGACCCAAGCCGGGGGATGGTCCATTTCCTGACAGGTCACGGACCGTATCCGGTACATTTAAAGCGAATGGGACTAACTAACGATGAAGTATGCTTATGTGGAGAAACTGGGACACCAGAACATGTCACACTGCTGTGCAACACGCTAGCACAAATGAGACCTGTACAGAATCTCAATGACATCGCAAGAATAATACGTAATCCTGATGACTGGAACGCAACAAATAGCGTAGCCGATATTGTATCGAACACTCTGCACGAAGAATACAAGCGCCAAAACCCATATGGAAGGAGGCGTAGACAAGCACAAACAATACAACAAACCATATGGGAGGACATAAACACAGATTCCGAAACCGAGGTAGGAACCTGCGTGAACATGACTCGAAAGGGATCAACACGTAAGGGACCAAAACCAGCAATGTATGACACTGCATGCCACAACACAACAATCATAAAACAAATAAACACCGGCACCACATACTCAGACCATAGTAATAAGATAATGTTGCTTGGGAGGAGAAGGCTCGAAGAACTTTTATTCCAAGGCTCCTCCTCTCAATATCACGCACAGTGTTTAAAGTATACTGCACACAAACAGTAATGTATTGCTCGTCTTATTGTGTGCAGACAGCAGTATATTCTCTTCTCTATTCAAAGCTACAATCAATGAATTTTATATATCATAAATGTATTAAGTTATTTAAGGAATAATGCACTCAAGTAATAATGAACGATATTCTATTTCTGCTAACAAGTTACAAACGTAAGTGTATTTCTCATGTATAGCTAACATTAATGTATTCCATGTATGAAGTACTCAATTGGCATTTAATCTGTATAACCTGTGTAAACATACATTAACACAAACCATTTCAGATGAGTATACCTCGAGGTTGTACCGAGACCTTCTCATCTGAAATAGGTAGAAATAGGCCATTATTAACCAACATATGCTACTTAGACTGTGCTACACATCCAAATACAGCATATCACTTCCCTCTACATACTACAAATTATTTTCACCACGCTCATTGTGTTACATTTTCTTTTTTTTCTTTTTCTTTCACATTTGCATTATATAAATTATATTCTCATCAATTAGGAAGTAACAAATTATATGGAACCATTTTAACACTAGTTAAGCATTCAATTCGTTGTAACCTCAGAGAAATCTTTATATATTATGTTCTTTATGTTATAAAAAAAGCATTAACAACTGTATATCTATAAGATTGTAACTATGAGAAGTCTTTGCTATTAGATTCAGAAGCATCCGACCCATCTTACATTTAAAGGCGGTGGGTTACTCTGTACTGTTAACGAAATAAATAAATGTGTCCTTTGCAGCAGTGGCAGCCGCCGGCTTAGCTAGAAAGCCGAAAAACAAGGTGCAGGAGCGGATAGTCCAAGGAAAAGAAAAGCAGAGCAGTGTTTTATTTTTCAAACCAAAAAGCAACCAGGATACAAAGGCTGTGAGTGACACCATAACGAAAACCATTAATTATTCCAAACAAATTAAGTGAAAATAAAAGCTATCAGATCAACTGCAAATATAATAATTCTAGAGGCACAAGCGAAGGGAGACAAAACGAAAATCATTGAGAAAGCAGCACTGTTAAAAGATATCAGTAGTGAGGAGCGTCGGAAATTTAGATTGTTTTTGGCAATAAACCAAGTACCTACCACAGTAACTGACCCATACTTTCTCGAAGAGCTCTATGAAATGAGTCTTAGTGAACACATCGCCAAGGACGAATTCAACGAGGAAGTAACTATTAAATTTAACGCAGGACCGACAGGAAAACGTAATGTTAACAACATTTTAGAAATCGCCCTGAGGGCCTGTCTTCTGCTGCTGCAAACTGAGAGTGTGTACATAGAGTTCGAGGCACTAAGCACCAGGGATTTCGTAGCAGTGCAAAAGTGTTTCAACTGCTGGGGCCTAGCCCATCCTCTGAAACGCTGTTACAGAGAACAAGTCTTTGGGAGATGTACGAAACCAGGCCACAGGAGATTGCAGTGAAGAAACAGCTCTTGGGTGCAAATATCGAAATAGGCTTTGACAAGGCTGGAGGAATGTGTGCCCATCATAAAGGGAATTATATGAACGACAAATTGAACGCACAGAATACGAAGTTACAGACAACTTTCACCAAAACAGAATGTAACCATACTGGCGATACAACAACCCCCATCTCAAACATAAGTACAGACTGTAAAACTGAAACTATAGTTAGGAATAAGTCACCATGAACCAGGAACAGAGCTTGGCGTCGTGTGGTCGTCTGAAGCAACACTTGGAACTTTTACCAAACGTAGACCTAGAGACGGGCAAACTGCCGTCGCTTCATTCGTGTGATACAGTTCGCCAGAGATACTTTCATATCACAGACTATATCGACGATGCATGTGTGCAAGGTGCCATACAACTCTACGTAGCCACGCAGATCAAGAATGACATTTATCAATGGGCCATCTTTCAAACCGGGGTCTTACTCCGAATCGAGGAGCTTGAAGCGGAAATGTTACATCTAGATACTGATAATGCACACACACACACACACACACACACACACACACACACACATATATATATATATATATATATATATATATATATATATATATATATATATATATATATATATATATATGTAAACACGCCAAAACATTATTGGAATAATTGCAGTACTCAGCATCAGAACACCGAAATTAATGAAATAGCCACCAACGTGGATACATATACACTTCACATTCACATTAACACGCCTCAGAATAGCAATAAAATACAAATTCCAAACTCACCCACAGCCGAAACACAAAGATTAAAACCAGAGTGTGACACAACAAACTGTAAACCTTACATAAAACCAGTTCGCTTTACTTACGGCGGATCTACACGCAGTCAGCACACTCAAGCACCTGTAATAGACAGCTCAGCAACATGCGAGCAGAATACAAATACAACACCAGTAAGTCAGAAGGAAGGCAACAGTGGTGTGCGTAGATGCCATAAACACATACAAAGACACGAGATCCATACAGACATATAAAGCACATGGAAATACAAACGCTGCAAACAAAGCCAGTCTGCAGCACGTATATTATTGGCAGACACAGAGTATCCCAAGCAAATATCAGAAACAGATATAGATTCCACAGACCGACTCCTAACTGATAAAGAACACCATCCGGACATATCACCAGACGCAGACCAGAAATATGGACGTGACATAACAAATGTAATCGATTATAATAACATTGAGACAAACCTGCGTATCTGCAGACTCGAAAATAGAGATATATTTGAAACGGAACTGCGCTTAGTCTTAGTCACATGTCTCAACCGTCGAAACAAACACAAACACACACACACACACACACACACACACACACACACATTACGCTACCTGACCACTGAGCAAACAGATCGGAAGATTCTCCGAACCGTAAATCTTCCAGCTGACAAAAGTGAGCTCTGCAGCCTCTTGGGAGCGTCATGTACACGAAGAGGAGAGGGCTTGAACTTTACACATCAGTGTTTCGGTTACACTAAATAACCACTACGAACATATACAATAATATGTACGAGGAGCACATTAGTAGGCATCGAAAGTCGGAGCGGATGGACTCTGTCTCCACGAACGTTACAGGCATAGTGCAAAAATTCCAGAGCATCCAAAACATTGCATGACAGTTACAGGAGCAAAAGGCGCAAAGGCTGCAGCTAAAGCAACAATGCTTGCACACCGCTCTTCGGACCACATAGCCACTGCTGAAATCACCCACAGTCGCGACACATGGGTAATCACTTCAGTGTACGCACAGTATTCCTACAACATGAACCTCTTGCAGACCTAATCAGAGAGGCTGCACAATTTTCCAGAGGTAGAAAACTACTTATACTCACAGATATTAACGCCCGCTCTAATTTTTGGTATCATCATAAATGAGTGCAACCGCTTTGTATCAACATATGGTGATAACTCTGGAGGAGTCAGTAACATAGACGTATCACTAGCAAACAACAACTCATTAGCACACCTAACAAAATGGGAAGTACTGGATAAAGTAACACACAGTGACAACAATGCCATAATCATTCACACAGACACATACATGAACACACACACAAATGGTTCAAATGGCTCTAAGCACTATGGGACTTAACTACTGAGGTCATCAGTCCCCTAGAACTTAGAACTACTTAAACCTAACTAACCTAAGGACATCACACACATCCATGCTCGAGGCAGGATTCGAACCTGCGACCGTAGCGGTCACGCGGTTCCAAACTGACACGCTTAGAAACGCACGGCCACACCGGCCGGCGAACACACACACACACACCACGACCTCAAAACATGAGCGATTTCCTCAAGGCAGGGCAAATTGCCAGAACATTAGACACATCAGGACATTTTCCACTACACGCTATCAAAGGTAGCACAGACTACAAAACGCACATTCTAAGAGGCTTACTTCAAAGAGCGCGGTCAATAGCCATTCCGGGAGCGAAATTCCGACGGAAACGTAAACTGCCATGGTCTATTGAGTTGACGAAGACTACGGAAAGAAGTGACAAAAGAATGTACTATCAAAGAGCCAAGACAGCCCAAAAAGACAACTCAAGATTTGAACTATATTGTGACGGGAAACAAAAATACAAGAAAGTACTAAACAAAATAAAACAAGATGAAACCACTGGGACAACTCTGTAAAGACATAGCTGCGGAATAACATATGCGGAGAACCATTTAAGTTACAGACAGAACGAATGAAGACATCCAACAGTTCTGTCAGCATTAAAACGGGCAGATGGTACGGTTTTTACTCAGCAAGCTCCTCCCTGATGAAGAAGAAACAGAAAGTGACCTTATATGGGGTAGCTTTTGATTTTGTCTCGTAACGCTAACACCATTAAGAATTAAACACTACTTTTACACTTACATTAAAATATGGGATTCTAAGATTAGGTTTATCTGGCTTTTAGTCTGTTAAATGTGAATCTTTCTTTTGTGGTTTATTTTTAGAAAATCCCAGAACCGGTTCCCAATACGGGGGTGGCTCCTATCATGTGGTACCACTTTTTTTACGATTTTCAGTTAGAAATATGACAATAAAATCAGTTATTACTAGAAACAGTTTAACAATGTTTCCATATACAGATATTGCACTGTTTTAAGTTTTCCAATCGGGAAAAACATACCCTTATTTTCTTACTTCACATCAACTAAAGTAAATCAAAGGAAAAAAAACTAAAATGATCACATAGGGTTTATTATTCAGTTATTTACACTTCAAGCACATGAAATTCTTTTTCAGATTACTTGAACAGTTTATGTGACACCGTTTCAGGCCTTTCTGACGACGGATTGACTCTTCACCTGGCCTATAATCTGAAAACAACCCTACACAATACACATTTTCAGCATGAGATTCATCTCGCTTCTGTTTCCGCAATCATCATTCTCTAAAAGAGAAGAAATTCTGAATCTTCTGGAGAAGATGAAGCTGGAAGATCTAAAAACTTTTCTTCTTCTTCGTCTTTTTTCCATTTGTTTGGCATGACTAGTTGACATTCTCTGTGCATAGGAATCCTTCTTCGTAATCTTCTAAGACCCTCTAGTCCGTGTAGGCCTTGCAGATTTTTGATTATCAACTCTGACGATATTCTACATTTTACTGCTTGCCAGTTACTGCATATGTGGCGATGAAGTTATGATCTTCGCTGAACCTGCTCTAGAACTTCTTTTGACAGCGGCATTAGAAATAGGTGGCAGAGGACACAATTCTGCAGATCGCATCATCCAACTTTACGAATGAATTTTTGGTAACGAAAAGGTTGAGTTTTGTTCAGAACAACCTGCCAAGCCGTCAGCAGTGGCATTAAAATTAGATGGCAGGAAACACACGTCTGCAGCACTCAAAATATCCCTTACTGAAGCTGTAGGCCTATCATCAGTTGTTTGAAGTCCGCTGACAGATGACTGCTGATTTTGGCGTTCGGTAAGTGCTTCATTTCCGGAGTATACGGGAAAGTCACAGCATCTGGACACATCTCGGTTCAGCGGATAATTTCCACTATTTCTAAAACCGTTAACTGCCATCTCAGGAGTTGCAGCCCGGAATATGCGCTGACAATAATTTTCCCCCCTGGCGTATCGTGCCTGTGGGAGGGAAATTATTTTTTAGCGACGGCTCAGTTTCCTGGCAGTAGAAAGTCTTGAGCGGTTTCACAGGTGCCAAGCCTAGGGGTTGCGTCTTATGAGAGGTGTGGGGTGAAAGGCGTACAATTTTTCCTTCCAAGATAAATGACATCCATATTTCTAGTGTGGGAGTGTGTCCGTCAACTGTAAGTTCGACAGGGTCTGATTTGGTCGGTTTTACCACTGCGATAAAATCCACCGTGTGAAAATATCTGCCTGTCTCCACCCGGAAATATGATAGGCGTGAATCGACCCTGGTGGATTTCCATCCATGAGCTCTACTTGCATCCATTTTCGTGGAAATACAATTAAAGGTGAGACGTAATGTCGAGAAGCATCCGCACAATAGTAATGAGGCAGCCACACTTGCTGATGTCAATGATGCCACTGATATTTTTCATTTCAAAAGAAATCACTTTAGTGTTTTGGTATTGTACTACACTGATACCTGTTACATCACAGTTATGTACCCCATTAGGATTGATACTAATTGTCTGCATTTCCGGTTCGAATATGTTGAAAAACATATTCACGTTCTCCTCAGAAAACTATTTCACACGAGACATCGAAATTCCCTGTGGCATTCCAACAGACAGTGTTGATGAACGGCGTTTTAGAAATCCCTGCAACCACTTTTGACCGGTAGTCTCGATTTCTTCATTGAACGTATTTGGGATATTATTTTCCACCGCTAAGCGGTAAATCAGTCCTGGTTTACCCAAAAATTCGCTACTCCACTAAAAGGCAATGCCTTATCAGGCCACATTCAATATCCGGTGAAAATACAGACTTTCTTCCTAACTTTGTAGTAATATTTTCATTATCAGATTCTCGCCTTTGCTTTTTAACGTTGTTTGTGGTACACAGAAATGCGTAGCTGCTTTTAAGAAGTCCGTGATTTACATTAAAACGACTTCCACAGCTCCGTTCATTTGGTCTTTATCCCAAACCTTTCTTTTCTTCAGTGAAGCCATTTAATGAGAAAAATATATATCTTCATTTCAAAACTACTATAAAGAACGTATTTTACCTTAAAAGGAAATTTCTAAATAGGGTAGAGTACATGCTCTTTGGAAAACATCCAACGCGGTCATTATCAAGAAATAAGAGGACAGAAACCCAATTGAACCAAAACATAAAGGCGAATCTTCCTCCTAAACAGGTTGGCTGAGGTCACGAAATTTAGCTGGCCGTTGTTCTCCATAGCACATTGTATTTTCGGATTGATACTATTGAGATGTACCAGGAAGACATTGAATTCCTCTATACCGTGTGCCAATACTATGAAAGTATCATCGACATAGCCCTACCACCTTGCTGGTCTTTTTCTAGCAGTCTGCAACGCCTGTTGTTCAAAGTTCTCCATAAACAAACTGATAACAGCTGGGCTAAGAGGACTACCCATAGCCACCCTGTGAATCTGTTCATAAAAATCATTGTTGTATTGAAAATAGGTCGTGGTGAGGCAGTGTCTGAATAACTACGTAATATCTGCTGGAAAAATAAGCTATACATGAGATAACTTCGTTCACTGGAATCGTGGTAAATAACGACACGACATCAAAACTAACAGGAATGTGACTTTGGCCCACGTGCATTTCTTTTAGTTTGACAATTAAATGATATGAATTTTTAATATGACTATCCGTTCCACCATCATAAGGTTGTAGCAATGAGACAAGGTGTATAGCTAATTCGTGGGTGGGAGACCCTATAGCACTCACAACAGGCCTCAAAGGAATGTGTGGTTTGTGCACTTTAGGTAGTCCATAGAGCCTAGGAGGGTACGCTTCCTTTTTGCAGAGTAGCTTCTTATTGTCAGAGGAGAGTGAAGACGCTTTCACCAGTCTATTAATGATTTTTAAAATCTTTGTAGTCGGATCCTTCTGAAGTCTTTTACAAAGTGCGTTTAAAAAGTTTTGCACAATAGTCTCTAATTTGTTTATTTTTTGCAGGAGGAGAATGAAATTTTTTGTGAACATATTTGGAACAATTAGCTAAAAGTTGGTGTATAAAAGTATTTTCTTTTATTTACAGGTGAGCCGCAATGGACCGTGAAGTAGATGTCAGGTTGCGACAACGATCGATGATGAAGTTCCTCTTCAAGACCGGCGATGACTCTGCCACATCGGTTCACAGGAAGTTGCTCCTTGTTTATGGAGAGGACACTGGATCGCAGCAGTGTCCAGCGGTGGCTGCAGAGGTTTAAAGGACGTGATGCGTCACAGATGATGGAGGCTACATGAAGTAGGCTCAATGTATAGCTAAATGTTTCAAGTATGTTCACAAAAAAATTCATTCTCCTCCTGCAAAAAAAAAAAAAAAAAAAAAAAAAAAAAAAAAAAAAAAAAAATACCGAGACGACTGTGTAAATGTTTTTGAACGCCCTTGATAATGAACAGATTGACAGGGCAGCTATGGGCAGTCCTCTTAGTCTAGCTGTTGCCAGTTTGTTTATGGAGAACTTTGAACAACAGGCGTTGCAGTCTGGCAGGAAAAGACCAGCCATGTGGTACCGCAGTGTGGATGATACATTCGTAGTATGGACACACGGTGCAGGGGAATTGGATGCCTTCCTGGTGCATCTCAACAGTATCAATCCGAAAATACACTGTACAATGGAGAAGGAGAATAACGGTCAGCTGAATTTCTTGGAAGTGTCGGTTGTCAAGCGAGCGGACGGGACGTTGGGCCATAGAGTATACAGAAAAGCCACCCATATTGACCGTTACCTGCATAAAGATTCCAATCACTACCCTAGACAGAAAAGAGGAGTGATTAAAATGTTGGTACATATAGCGCACAAAATTTGTGAACCAACTTGCTTAAAAGATGAGCTTGAACATCTACGGTCGACATTCAAGAAAAATTGTTATTCTAACAAGAAGACAGACAGAGCACTTCGCCCTCTGGATGATGGCCAAGGATCGAAATCTGCAGCAACTTGCGGAAGGATTGCACTTCTGTCACGTTGAACGATTCTCTTCAGTCCTCATTGGTCCCGTTCTTGCAAGACCTTCTTCCAGACGAAGCGATGTTAGAGATTTTATTCTTACCGGACTCCTGATTTTCTCGAGACACTCGTGAAATGGTCATGCGGGAAAATCCCTACTTCATCGCTACCTCGGAGATGCTGTGCCCCATAGCTCGTGCGGCGACTGTAACGCCATGTTCACACTCCCTTAAACTTTAATAACCTGCCATTGTAGCAGCAGTAACTGAACTAACAACTGCGCCAGACACTTGTATTTATAGGCATTGCCGACCGCAGCGCCATATTCTGCCTGTTGACACACCAATGTATTTGAATTCGCATGCCTATACCAGTTTCATTGTCCCTTCGGTGTACTATTACATGTAAAATTGTATTATGCACGACATGTTTTTTTTTTTTAAATATCAGGCAGCAAGTCTTAAAATATACAATAAATGAAATGAAAATGAAATGAAATGAAATTTACCAACGAGACACTAACACACATTGGAGGCTGAAGATAAACAAAGCGAGGGAGGTAGACAACATCCCGCCTGAGGTGGTTTGGGCAGCAGAAAAGCAGTATCTTGTGAGGTTGCAAGCTGTCGTGGATGCAGATGATCGTCACACTGAGCAGTGTTTTTAACCTGGAACACAAACATAGTACAAAAAAATGGTTCAAATGGCTCTGAGCACTATGGGACTTAACATCTATGGTCATCAGTCCCCTAGAACTTAGAACTACTTAAACCTAACTAACCTAAGGACATCACACAACACCCAGCCATCACGAGGCAGAGAAAATCCCTGACCCCGCCGGGAATCGAACCCGGGAACCCGGGCGTGGGAAGCGAGAACGCTACCGCACGACCACGAGATGCGGGCAAACATAGTACACAATTATCAGATGTTACCCTCTCATGTGGAAGTTAAAATGTGTTTCTTTCAACGGTTTATTCGTTATTTCCCTTCTGCATGTCCTTACAAATGTTGCTGCGAAGTTTCATTCCCTACAGCCACCTGTTTTTGGATTGGGGGCTCTCTCATATACCAATAGTTTTATCATGACCGCTATCTACGTGTCTGAAGTACATTTGCCATTGAAGTGCCTCTCAGTACTAAATGACTG